>NW_028270142.1:106759428-107407663 GCF_037043375.1 Chiloscyllium plagiosum
ATGACCTGCCAGCTCTTATACTCAATATCCCGTCCGATGAAGGCAAGCATACCATATGGCTTCTTGACCACTCTATCCACCTGTGCAGCCACCTTCAGAATGCGATAGACCTGAACTCCCAGATCTCTCTGCTCATCAACTTTTCCCAAGGCTCTTTCCAAAATGCATCACCTCACATTTTCTTGGATTGAACTCCATCTGCCATTTCTCCGCCCAACTTTCTAGTCTATCTATATTCTCCTGTATTCTTTGACAGTCCCCTATGCTTTCTGCTACTCCTCCAATCTTCGTGTCATCTGCAAACTTACTGATCAGACCAACCATGCCCTCTTCGAGATCATTTCTGTATATCACAAACAACAGTGGCCCCAGGACTGATCCCTGTGGAACACCACTGGTCACCTTTTCCCCATTTTGAGAAACTCCCTTCAACTACTACTCTTTGTCTCCTGTTGCTCAACCAGTTCTTAATCCACCTGGCTAGAACACCCTGCACACCATGTGACTTTACTTTCTCCATTAGTTTACCATGGGGAACCTTTTCAAACTCCTTACTAGAGTCCATCTACAGTCCTTCCTTCATCTATCAACTTGGTCACTTCCTTAAATAACTATTACGTTTGTAAGGCACAATCTACCCCACACAAAACCATGTTGCCTATCACTGACAGGCCCGTTTGTTTCCAAATGTAAATAGATTTTATCCCTCAAAACCTTCTCCAGCAATTTTCCCACTACTGACGTCAGGTTCACTGGTCTGTAGTTACCGGGAATATCCCTACTACCCTTCTTGTACAGGGGGACAACATGAGCAACCCTCCAGTCCTCTGGCACTTCACCAGATGCTACAAAGACATCGGTCAGGGCCCCAGCTATTTCTTCTCTCGCCTCCCTCAGCGACCTGGGTTAGATCCTATCCGGTCATGGAGATTTGATCCTTCTTTGATTAACCAGATTGACTTAACCCCTCCTTAGGATCCTCCTTCCTCACTGGAATATGTATTGGCTATGAGCTATGAACTATTCTCTTAAACATTGCCCGTTGTTCTTTAACCACTTTTGCTGTTTCCCCAGTCTATGCCAGCCAGTCCTGCCCTTATTCCTTTAAAATTCCCTTTATTTAAGCAGCTGTTTCTGACCTAAGTTTCTCCACCTCAAACTGAACGCTAGGTTCTACCTTGTTTCAGTCACTGTTTCTGACGGGATCTTTTACTCTGACGTCATTGGTTCAATGCCTCATTACACATAAAACTGATCCAAAATAGTCTGATTCCTGCTTTGATCCATGACATAATGTTCTATTAAACTGTCCTAAATATACTCCATGAATTCTTCCCCATGTCTTCCTCTGTTGATCTCACAACCCCAATCTCCATGAAGGTGAAGATCTTCATGAAGGTAAAAGCTACCCAAGATTAATTCACTGCCTTTGTAAGTCGTCATCTCCTGACTTATTCTCTGTACCACCATATAGCTACTCCTAACAGTGCATTCTTTCCATTTTTTGATTGATGTTTTATACTTTCTCAGCAGTTTTCATCTCCCATATATATTCTGCCGTCCAAGCTGAAACCTAAAGTTGTGCCTAATGAGGTCGCAAAGGACTAATTTCTGAATTTTAGTTGAATTTGCATACAATATGTCAGCACTGTTAGAGATGTAAGTCGAACCGTAATAGAGAAGACTAGCCCTAATGGACGGAACTCACTTGAAGAGTTGCTATTTTTATGAAGCGAAAGAGATTTTACAGAACTGGAGTAGTACTAAAGCTGGGGGGGGTGGGCAAGTTATCAAAGCCCTTACCTTGCACTCGTCAGGACAGATACCCAAATACACAGCCAAGTCAACCTCTTGTCTATCTCTCAAATAATCCCAATGGTGTTTAAATTTCACTGCTTAGTTTGGCGCTACTTACATAAGCCATGCATCTCAACAACTGGTGGATTATACGAAACAGCATGTCCCTTTGGCTGCTCACAGCAGGCAGGGTACTTACCATATTGTATTTGCAAAGCTCAGGTAATAGTGACCAACATTAGATGTGATTCCGTCGTCAGCAGTAACTGAACAATTCTGAGTATCCCAAGAATTACACGAACAGCCAATCTAAGCTTATCAGTCACGCTCAAGTGTGGATCACATATAGAGTCAGAGAGTCATAGAGATGTACAACATGGAAACAGACCCTTCGGTCCAACTCGTCCATGCCGACCAGATATCCCAACCCAATCTAGTCCCACCTGCCAGCACCTGGCCCATATCCCTCCAAACCCTTCCTATTCGTATACCCATCCAATGCCATTTAAAGGTTGCAATTGTACTAGCCTCCACCACATCCTCTAGCAGCTCATTCCATATACATACCACCCTCTGCATGAAAAGTTGCGCCTTAGGTCTCTTTTATATCTTTCCCCTCTCACCCTAAACCTATGCCCTCTAGTTCTGGACTCCCCAACACATATGCTTGCTTAAAAACTTCAGATGTTCATACATGAGGCCTGACCCTCTGCAAAATAAAACATTTTGACAAGGCATTGTGCCTTTTCAATTAAACAAAACATTACACGAACAGCCAATCTAAGCTTATCAGTCACGCTCAAGTGTGGATCACATATAGAGTCAGAGAGTCATAGAGATGTACAGCATGGAAACAGCCATGTTGCCTTTTTTGAATTTAGACAGAAGCTTTGGGGGTATCGCACCCTAATGTGTACTCTGTGGTGCCATTTAGAGTCCACTTGTCGAACGATCAGCACCCTTTTTCTAACGCAATGTAAATTGTTCCCTTTGAAATTCTTATGTCTGTCCTCATTAGTGCAAGATGCAAAACTTCAACACCGTTCCTCTTTTGAGCAACAAGAAAGGACCTTTTTGTAATGGAATCTCCAGAAGTGCAGAAGGTGGGGTGTGGGATAATTCTAAAGCTTAGCCCATGGTATTATTATTCAGGGTGTTTCACTTCAGCACTTTGTTATTTTCATATGCTGATATCATTAAATTATATATACTAAGAGGAGATGTTCTGGGGTCATAAACCAGTTGGACCCAATAGAATGTTTCACTTCTGTAATGACAAAGTAACTGAAGTCTGAAATTGCCTAATCATGCTTGAACATTGCTGAACAGGACGCTTTTCACTGACTCCCACACTCCATATTTTCTTTCTTTTTAGACTCTTTCTGAATGTGAATGTGATGAAACAATCAGCAGCACTGATTCCTCACCAGTACATTTTGATGCATATGCCAAAGGTTTGTGAATTCATATATATAATTGAAAACACTTCGTTAGGCAGAAGCCAACTGCATGTTACTGCATCCAGTTGTCTTGTCTGTTATCAGTCTACTTATGAGAGCACTAATTCACTATTAGTGATAACATTGAAATTGTCGTTATCCCTTCAAACTGGCACAAATTCTGCAGATCGCACATGCACAAGAATGATCATAAAACACCAGCAGTGTTAAAGCAGACTGTTCAGTCCATCAAGTCCACTAACCCTCCAAAGAGCACTCCACCCCGATCCTCCACTATCCCTGTGACCCTACATTTCCCATTCGCATTTCCAATGCCCCTCCCCCAAGTCCCTCCTCCCTACCTTTTATCTTCGCTTGCTTGGCACACTTTCCTCATTCCTGAAGCAGGGCTCATGCCCGAAACGTCGATTCTCCTGCTCTTTGGCTGCTGCCTGACCTGCTGCGCTTTTTCAGCAACACATTTTCAGCTACATTTCCCATTGCCAATCCACCTAACCTGCACATCTTTTGATTGGGAGGAAACCAGCCCACACAGACACTGGGAAAACATGCAAACACCAGACGGGCAATTGCCCAAGGCTAGAATTGAACCCTGGTGCTGTGAGGCAGCAGTACTAACCACGAAGTCATCATGACTTACATGCAAAAATCCAAAAATTGCTCTGTGATTCATCACTATAGGATGCACTGTTAAAGTTCTTACTCCACCCCAGCAATTAATTAAGTAGAAATGGCAGAATTTGCCAAAGAATCATTCCATTGACAGCATTAGTCTCACTAAAACGTTGGAAAAGCTATACCGCGCTGATCGGGATGCTATTGAGTAGAAAGTTACTGCTGAACAAACACAATTTTGTATTTGTGAAATGTTATGATGGGAAAGGAAATTACATTTTTTAAAGCATATTTAAAAGTTATTTGACAATTTTCACTTCTCCTTTAACCCCACGTGCATATCCTAGCCACTTATTTTGTTCCCAGTGAAAACAAAGATTGGTGTATTTTATTTCCAGAGCTTAAAAATGTGTTGCTGGAAAACCGCAGCAGGTCAGGCAGCATCAAAGGAGAAGGAGAATCGATGTTTCGGGCATAAGCCCTTCTTCAGGCTTATGCCCGAAACGTCGATTCTCCTTCTCCTTTGATGTTGCCTGACCTGCTGCACTTTTCCAGCAACACATTTTTAAGCTCTGATCCCCAGCATCTGCAGTCCTCACTTTCTCCTAGCATTTTATTTCCAGCTTTATTGGCTATGAGAATATTGCAGTGTGATTGGCTGCTTGCCACACTTGATGACATCACTGTTGGTTGGCAACGAGACAAAGTGGAAATCCAGACCACAGAAATGGTTAGATAGTTAGAGGCAGTGTTTGTTAGAGCATGTGGTGAACACCATCTTTTTGCCATTGACTGTAAAATGTGTGTCAATGACTTCTGAAACTGATAATATCGATCCTTCTACCATTAAACAACTCTATTGGTTTTGGTTCTGACGTCAATATTTACTCTTTGACTCATTTTTACACAAAAACTTGAGTGGAAACACTCTGGATTCAAGAATTCCAGTTCTTTTTATGATCAGAACAGCTTGCTCTGTGCCACAGAACTATCAGTTAACCAGAGAGATACTGTGTTGCAGCAACAATGCATGAAGTCATAGAGTAAAGATTCAAGCTTATGCTTGGAATTCATAACTATGCTGTCTTTTCATTGTGAGGAAGGATAGATCATCACAGGAAAAAGAAGAAAAATTATGAAGCCATCATTGGGCCGCTCTGTAATGTTCCTGTTGGTCTAGTGCAGGATTATGAGGGGCATCATGACCATCCATCCACATATATAGTTGGTGTGTGAAGCGTTCCTTTTGAAACAAAAGTTGCAGTTTTTAATTTATATTTGTTATTGTCCCCTTAAACTGTAGATATTTAATTATCCCTTCATTGGTTTCATAAGTGTTCACATCATGCCATAATACTGAAATAAAAGAATGAACTGCTTAAATATCACAATAGCAAAGCACACCAACCTGCTGTGAGGGTTCGACCCAGGTTAAAGCAGTTTCAGCTATCTGGAGGAATGCAGAGCACTGTAGGAAGAAGGTCAGTGACCTTCACTATTCTGCTAGGATTAGTGCCACCATCTTCTCTCTGATAGCTCACACTCTACTCTCTTTACTAATGTACTCTTTTCACAATAAGATTCTTGCTCTGTCTCTCCATTATCTGCAACATCTTTCCTCACCTGCTGTCACCTATGCCCATCCCTGACACTGCCAACTATGCATGCCCTCTGTGCTACCTGCTCACTCCCCACCTTCCCACCTGCACCAACAGTGATAGCTGTGGGACCCACTTCCATTTCCTGTTATGGCCACCTCTCTCTCATTCCATTGGAAGAGCTCCCAATAAGGCAGAAAGACTCGAAGGCTGGTGCATTACTTGTCATTTGGCTTCTCACTCCTTATTAGGAAATGACCGCACTGAGCAGGGCCTGGACTGCCATCTGAGACCGTCCTTGACCTACTGTGCCAGGAACCCCTGAGTGAAGGTTATCTCTCTTGATTTGATCAAGACTCGCTGACAACTAAAGGATATTAAGGTGGACTAAAGGATATTAAGGTGGACAAATCCCCAGGACCGGATGGGATCTATCCCAGGTTGCTGAAGGAGGCGAGAGAGAAAATAGCTGGGGCCCCGACAGATATCTTTGTAGCATCCTAAAACACGGTGAAGTGCTGGAGGACTGGAGGGTTGCTAATGTTGTCCCCCTGTACAAGAAGGGTAGTAGGGATATTCCTGCTAACTACAGACCAGTGAGCCTGACATCAGTAGTGGGCAAGTTGCTGGAGAAGGTATTGAGGGATAAAATCTATTTATATTTGGAAAAGAATGGGCTTATCAGTGGTAGGCAACATGGTTTTGTGCGGGGGAAATCATGCCTTACCAACTTAATAGAGTTCTTTAAGGAAGTGACCAAGTTGATGGATGAGGGAAGGGCTGTAGATGTCATATACATGGACTTTAGTGAGGCATTTGATAAGGTTCCCCTCATGGTAAACTAATGAAGAAAGTGAAGTCACATGGTGTGCAGGGTGTGCTAGCTAGTGGATAAAGAACTGGTTGAGCAACAGGAGACAGAGTAGTAGTTGAAGGGAGTTTCTCAAAATGGAGAAAGGTGACCAGTCAGGTTCCACAGGAATCAGTCCTGGGGCCACTGTTGTTTGTAATATACATAAAATGATCTGAAAGAGGGCATTGTTGGTCTGATCAATAAGTTTGCCAATGACACAAAGATTGGTGGAGTAGCAGAAAGTGTAGGGGACTGTCAAAGAATCCAGGAGAGTATAGATAGACTAGAGAGTTGGGCGGAGAAGTAGCAGATGGAGTTCAATCCAGTCAAATGTGAGGTGATGCATTTAGGAAAGTCTAATTCTAGAGCCAACTATACTGTAAATGGAAGAGCTTTGGGAAAAGTTGATGAGCAGAGAGTTCTGGGAGTTCAGGTCCATTGTACCCTGAAGGGGGATAAAATGGTCAAGAAGGCACATGGTATGCTTGCCTTCATGGGATGGGGTGTTGAGTATAAGAGCTGACAGGTCATGTTAGATTGGCTGCATTTAGATTACTGTGTACAGTTCTGATCACCACATTACCAAAATGATGTGGACACTTTGGAGAGGGTGCAGAGAAGGTTTATGAGGATGTTGCCTGGTATGGAAGGTGCTAGCTATGAAGACAGGTTAAGTAGGTTAGGACTGTTTTCATTAGAAAAAAGGAGATTGAGGGGGACCTGATTGAGGTCTACAAAATCATTAAAGGTATAGAAAGGGTAGATAGAGATAAGCTTTTTCCCAGGGTGAGGAATTCAATAACGCGAGGTCACGCGTTCAAGGTGAAATACGTGGAAAGTACTTTACACAGAGGGTGGTAGATTGCGTTGCCAGCAGAGGTAGTAGAGGCAGGCACGGTAGATTCACTTAAGGTGCGTCTCGACAGATGCATGAGTAGGTGGGGAGCAGAGGGATACAGATGCTTAGGAATTGAGCGATAGGTTTAGGCAGTGGATTTGGATTGGCACAGGCTTGGAGGGCCGAAGGGCCTGTTCCTGTAAATTTTCTTTGTTCTAACTATAACAAACTTCTTGGCTTTGTGTCTGTACTTAACAGCATGGCAAGGTCAATAGTAATATGAATCGATACCCCTGGCTGAGAGGGCAAAGTGCACAAAGGCAAGGCAGTGCAAGATTGGAATGTTGTGAGCATCCAGATGGTTTAGAGCAACTGAGCACTGAGATCAGGCAAAGTGCCTGAGATGCAAGCTGGCCCAGTTCTTGTGCTGTGTGCATGTCCCTTTGGAGTGCACACAGTCCTGCAGCAGCACTACTTGATAAGTTGTCAGTGCAACATCCAAGTGCAGAAGTTTACTATAAGTGGATCAGAGGTGTGCCACGAAGGATCTTAAGAGACTGTCACGTGTTAGATAGCGATGTTCTTGGATGTGTGTGGCCTTTGTCTATGGAGCATGCCTGAGACATTGGTGCCCAGCTTCCAAAATGGGGATTTTCTTGTTGAGTTTTCCCAAGGTTGAGTTTTTTTGTCAGGATGGGAAGCTAAATATTAATGGGTTTGACTGTTAACAAGGCATTCAGCAAGCAGTGATGACTATCAGTTGGTGACTCACTGCTGCCTACCAAAAATTTGGCCATGCTACATAAAAGATGGAGCAAGTTGCTCCCAATGATGCCTCATTGTGCTTGATGCCTGATTCTGTCACACATCTCACCATAGCCCATGTCACTCAGACTCCTGTAAGATTCCACCCTGTATTTCACATCAATGACTCATCAACAACCCCGGAAACTTAGCTCCAAAGCAACCATAACTTGTATTTATCTGGCACCTTTGATATAATAAAACATCATAAGGCAATTCACCTATAAAACAAAATAGGACACTAAACCGTATGAGGTGATTTGATGGCAGATGACCAAAAGTTTTATCAAAGAGGTAGGTTTTGTTCAGTCATGCTGAAGAATTCCTGAAGAAGGGCTTATGCCCGAAACGTCGATTCTCCTTCTCCTTTGATGCTGCCTGACCTGCTGCGCTTTTCCACCAATACATTTTTAAGCTCTGATCCCCAGCATCTGCAGTCCTCACTTTCTCCTTTGTTCAGTCATGTCCTAAAACAGGAAAGTGAGTTGGAGAACGGTAGGGAAGAAATTCCAGAAATTACATCCTCTGCAGCTGAACACAGATTAAAATCGGGGAGCTCCAGTAACCAGAATTGGAGCAGCAAAGGTATCTTCCAGGAAATTACAAAGATCGGGATGGATCAAGGAATTACCCATGTAAGATCTGTACATTTGCCAATGTGCATGGGGTGACTGGAACTTGAGTATGTAGAAATCTGGTAACAGAGTTTGGATATCCTCAAGTTTACAGAGATTAAAATGTGGGAAGCCAAACAATTGGGTATGAGAATCATCAAGTGTGTAGTTGAAAAAGGATGATGATTATTTCAGTAGCAGTAAAGCTGAGGCAGCAACAGACATAGGCAGTGTTACGTAGCTGGAAATTGGTAGTGTTTGTGGAGATATTTGATTGAAAGCTCATCTTCAGGTAAAATACAATACCAAGGTTGTAAACCATCTGGTTCAGCTTCAGACTGTTGATGGATGGAAGTGATGGTGAAGGAAATGGGAATTAAGTCTTTAGATCAAATTATTTGTTCTGCAGAATGTCAGAAACCAGACACGTGACCGAAGGTAAGCTTTGGCACTCCATAGAAGTTCTCATCTGCAGGGAGAAGAGTCAGGGAGGAATGCTTCACCTTCCAAAGTGAAATTCTCCTGCTCCTAGGAACAAAATACCAACTCTAATTCAGACTTTGGATGGTTTCAGTGTACCTATCTGGATAATTGCACAGGAAGTGTTCGGCCAATTCCAGTCATATCCACGAGCTGGAATTATGTAACTGAATACCTCGCTACCCCTCCTGACCCAACCTGACTACTTTTGCTCTCCCCCTAACTCCGAAACAGACCTGACCTGACTACCTCCTCTCCCCACATTCCTCTCAAACTACCATCCACCTCATTCACTTACCAACCCCTTTGCCCACTTATCCATTCACCCAACTACTATACTGCCCAATATCTCCACCTCCCCTACCCAGATATCTCAGCCTCCTTACCTCACCCACCCTCACTTACCTAACCCACCTATCCATTCATTCATACGTCCCTTTGCAAATGTTAAAAGACTAGGCATTTTGTAATCATCATATGACAGGTAGTGCCATAAAAAGGACACACATTCTGTCTTCCTTCAATGATCATTACCGTCGCTAAGTCCCCCATTATCAATATCCTGCAGTTTACCATTGACCAGAAACTGAACTGAACTGGCCATGTAAATACTGTGGCTACAAGAATAAGTAAGGGTCTAGGAATCCTGCAGCAAGTAACTCACCTTCTGCCACCCCAAAACCAGTCCACCATCTACACGACACAAGTCTGGGATGTGATGGAGTGCTTCCCACATGCCTATATGGGTGCAGCTCCAACACCAGTCAAGAAGCTTGACACCATCCAAGACAAAGCGGACCAATTGATTGGCACCATGACTACCAACTTCAAGATGTACTTCAATAACTCAGCAAAGCTCATTTTCCAAACCCACAATTCCTACCTCAAAAAAGGCAAGGGCAGTAGAGGCATGGGGACACTACATAGAGTCATAGAGATGTACAACATGGAAATAGACCCTTCGGTCCAAGTTGTCCATGCTGTCCAGATACCTTAATTAATCTAGTCTCATTTGTCACCACGTGACCCATATCCCTCTAAAGCCTTCCTATTCATATACCCATCCAGATGGCTTTTAAATATTGTAATTGTACCAGCCTCCACCACTTCCTCTGGCAGCTCATTGCATGAACACACCACTCTTTGTATGGAAAAAGTTGCACCTTAGGTCCCTTTTATATCTTTCTCCCCTCGCCCTAAACCTATGCCTCTAGTTCTGGACTCCACCACCCCAGATAAAAGACCTTGTCTATTTATCCTATCCATTCCCCTCCTGATTTTATAAACTTCTATAAGGTCACCCCTCAGCCTCCAGCATTCAAAGGAAAACAGTCCCAGCCTGTTCAGCCTCTCCCTATAGATCAAACAGTCCAACCTGCAACCACCTGCAAGTTTCCCTCTAAGCAGGTAAATAGATTAGATTACTTAGAGTGTGGAAACAGGCCCTTCAGCCCAACAAGCCCACACTGACCCTCCAATAAGCAACCCACCCAGACCCATTCCCCTACATTTACCCCTTCACCTAACACTACAGGCAATTTTAGCATGGCCAATTCACCTAACCTGCACATTTTTGGACTGTGGGAGGAAACCGGAGCACCGCAGACACGGGGAGAACATGCAAACTCCACACAGACAGTTGCCTGAGGCAGGGTCTCAGACGCTGTGAGGCAATAGTGCTAACCACTGTGCCACCGTGCCACATGGTTTAGGGACAATACAAGAATCAGGAGCAATAATTTAGAGCTGTATCCTGTTAGTGTACATATGGAACTTGACTTGTTGCCATCAAGGTGCTTCCAATAATTAAGAAGTGGAAAGTGACCAAGAATCAATATTTAAGGGACACCAGATTCTGTCATAATACTCTTAAGAATTAGACAAATGCTGATTTAGATGTGAATGATATTTTTTTTTTAAATGGGTTAGTTTGAAATCCTGGAATGACCTTGGCATCTATGTTAATAACTATAATTAAATGAATCACAATGAGAAGAACTTTGGAGGATGTGAGATTTGTAATTAATGGTTTGTGTGACATTGTAGTTTACACTCTTGAAAGATGAGTTAAAGGGCACAGTAACAGTGGGGAATTCTTTATGGCTTATATTAGACAAGCAACTCTAATAATGTTTGCAGGAGTGCATGATGGCTGTATTTAATTTAGTGCAGATAATGCAAACTGGTGGTTAGTACTGTAAAGACAATTATTACAAAAGATGTAGAATAAGACTCCGAATACTACATGAAGGATAATTCCTGCCCCTCTTTCAGAAACACAATACAATGTAAACTCCAAAAGTGAGCATCTTTGTTCCTCACTAGTCATTTTGCTTAATCTGCAAGAGTGGCATTTCAATTTATAAATTTACTGTTACCAGAAAATTGCTTTAGTTATGAATGGTAGTTGCACATTGTAAATGGAACCTCTTGAAAGATATTTCACTGGAAAATGGGGAGGGAACTTTTAACCTATGCTCATTTGCGTTTTTAGTTTCTGTTAAGGAGGAGAATTACTTCTAGGAGCTTCTAAAACTAGGACATTTGAGATTTTATATATATTCACTAAAGTGGCTTTGATTTAATATTTACTGCAAATTTGAAACAAAATTGTAATTTAACAGTTGGTACAGTGAGTTGAAAATTGTCTCTTTACGTCTGTGACCTGGTCCAAATACAGTTCAGTTGGATAGACTTAATGAACCGGACTTTGTGATTAGGATGAATGGATGAATTACACTTACAGCTGTCCTGGATTGTACCTTACTCTTTAATTCTTATAAATTTTGTTAATTTCAACGCACCATCCTCTATGGGAAATTTGGAACAAGTGTGAATGAGTGTCTTTCAATCAATTCAGTTGAAGAATCCTTTTTTGAGAATTTAAACCAGAAAGTCTAAGTGAGAATATATAATTCAGTATAAGACATTCGAAAGAAAGCAAAATAAATAGGGAGGAATTAGAATTAAAGGATATGTGTCATAAAAAGTAAAAAAGGTAACTCAAGGATTTCTGTGCCAGAGAACTGATAATTAAGACTGATTACACTGTTAATTTTTGTCTTGCACTTTTGACAAGTCCTTTTTCTCGACTATTATTACTGGATATCTGGTGAATAAGCTGCACATCTTCAAACCCTTCATGTGTTTGAACACCTGAATCTTTCGAAAATATACCAGTACAGCAATACTTCAGGAGAAGCAGGATATGTCCAGCAGCAATTTCTTGTAATTTTACCATATTGATCTCTTTCCCCCCCCCTCTCCAAACCGCATGAATTACCTTTTGCCTGGATTTCTGTACTTCCTGCAGCAGCCACTGCTGCCCATGTGGCGCTGCTGAGTGTGAGCTGTCAGCAGCTCCCAGCTGGTGAGACTTACCCCTGGGGATTTGATCCTAACAATGACCACTAATTACCTGTTTGACTCATAATTCAGCAGTTCTCCCCCAAAGGAGGCAATGCAGGTTTCCCACTGTCTACTTGCATAAAATTCTCCCCATGGATTTGAAAATAGGTTACAACACATGACAACACCTTTGAAAAATATAAATACTTCTTTATTGTTCCATAACCCGCATTAATAAAGATGTGCTTAAAATATTTTAAAATCCTTATTTATTTAGCCTAAAGCCAAGCACATACAGATAGAAGAAATGTTCATGAGTCATAATGCTGGCATTAAGAGGAATTCTCAGTATCCCTGAGAGAAAACATATTTAGTATAAAATATTTTACCAGAATCACAAAACATATGCAGTCAGTGATAATGGACACTTGGCAATTTGTGATTTTAAATTATTCCCATTGAGACTGCTAGGAGGAAGTTGTGCAATATTTTTCTTCTTGACCTTGGGGATTGTGCTTGCTATTGTTGCTACAAAGCAAATCAGTAAATAACAACAGAAAGTGTCTGGCAACATCTATGAAGAGAGAAACAGAATTAACATTACGAGTCCATTATGACTCTCAGTAAGTAAATAAATTTGGTTTGGCTGATTTTAGGGCATTTTAAAACTTTTCTGCGTGATAATGGTTACTCTGAAGTCATTCCCTGCTGTATATCAAGTAAACTCGAGGCTACCACCTTTGGCCCTGGTAGATGCCCAGTCTACCTCAGAACACCCTGAAAGGTGAGGGTGTCACAATAATTTGAGCTTCAAATGAAGCTAGCTGTCTCACGCTGCTATTTTTCAGTAAATACACAAGTGTATTCTCCATAGACAGAATGCAGCTGTCATGCCAAAAGAATATTCTGTCTACAACACAATTAAATGATGTTTGAGTCTCCGTACCAGTATGTACGTAGACCATATCTCATTAACTGGCAGAACATACAAAACTTTGGCAGTGTGCCAACTATGTAAATGCCTGCAAAACTGAATGTAGTGTCAAACCATGCATGTGTTTCTACTATTGTACAAAGTTTACTAAATAATTCTGACTGTAATAAGCATTACACTGGGACCCAAACTAAAATCATTACTCAGGCTCAGTGTGATTTATTTGTATTTTTTTTGCAGAAGTTACATTTATTTCATTCAGAGTATTGATCTCTGTGGGCAAATAGGTGCCCCTTTCTCCTGTGAAAAAACGATGCAGTGACAATCAATCTGTGCTCCATCCCAAGGCAAAGCCCTGATTGATCAGAATAAAATTGCCTGTTTTGAATGGAATCAATTAACTAAGTTAACAGTCTGTTGTTGCAATTACTATTAGGTTGGCAGTGTTTATCATTTTTTTTTGTTTAACTAGAAACACATAATTTGGTGGAGGAAAAAAAGTAACATGGGTTATTTTGTGATGGTTAAAAAGCAACATTCAGAGGTGCATAAAAACCTTTTCTGGATGCAAAAGGTAAAGCAAATAAATATACAGTTAAGGGCTTGTTGCAATACAGTGGACCTGGTTTTCATCTCACCTGCTGTAGAGATGTCTGAACAGATTGATCAAAAATATCGAAGACAGTTGATAGTTTCTGTTGTGTCGCCATTCCAACTATGGTCCAACCAATAGCCACCCTCCTGTCATGGTGTATACATTTCATTTTCCTTTTTAAAAGGTGATCTTCCCGTGTTTCAGTCCTCAAACTTGCAGGACAAAATCTTCTGATTTTTGGCTCTTTTGAGCAATGCTTAAAATGGTTTGACCATTTTTAACCCACCAACCTTTACATGATTCCATTGATAACTTTAAGGAACCAGCTAAAATGAGTGAGCACAATGAACAGGAGTACAATTTTTACGAAGCCTGTAAATGTCATTTGAATGAAATGCTTAGCATGCAGACAAAGCGAAGTGATTAATGTAAACTTTGTAAAGGGCAGCCATCCATTTTTCTTTGACATAGAATTATCGTGGTCTTTCTGCTTCCTCTTTATCAGGTGAAGGAAAGTCTGAAGTCTTGCACCTGAACACGTCCGACAAGAGTGTAACTAAGCGGAAAAAAGCCTCTGCTAAAAGTAAAGTTAGTAATGGTCTCAGCAGAAAGTAAGGCGGTTTCATAGAGAAGGAGACTGCCTTGCACAAGGAAATTTGGAGCTGGATCCAAAAGCATTTGGAATGCCAGTGAGCACAAGGAAAAGATTGAGTCTGGAATAATTGCTTCAGTAGTCAAGGGACAGCACTGGAAGACTAAGCAGTTTCACTGTTTTGCTAGATACCAATTCATAGGCTTACATTATGGTAAAATGTTTCTGCATTAGATCTTGCATTTTTAAAAAAAAAGAAAAGTAAAGAAAAAATGCTGGAAGCCTTTTTTATATTTTTATTGAAAAAAATTTAAGTTTTTGCAAATTTTGTTTCATTAATATGACTGAATACAGCATTAACAAACATTGACCTCAATTTAGTTAGCTTGTAAAGTTAAAAAGCAATATTTCACAAAGCACATGTTTAATGCACTTTCTGACTAGTATCTGCTGCAAATTATCTTTCTGCACATTTCATGTGTATCAAAGTCATACCATTTTGAATAGAGCTTGCTTCACTTGTACATATTGATTGTACAAATTGCTGTATTGACTTGATTTCAAATTTCATTGACCAAACTTGCTTAATACTGCTTGGTTTATGAAGGTACAACCCTTGCTGACTACTTAATTGATTTTATAAGTTTAGTTTCTGATTGACTATTTTTTCCCCGAAAATAATTTTTAGTTCTTGAACATTTCACCTATTTTTATCCAATACATAATATATACATGATGAAATTGAAAGAGATATACAATGCAAATCAGTTACTGCTGTACACTTGAATCTGGTTTAAAGGAGAAATCCTAGATGGGTTGTGTGTGTTACTGTTTAATAACTTGATATATACCATTGTATAATCTTGTGCCACTATTTTGAAGGGAATGAAATAAATATTATCCTTGCTGCATCTTTTATGAGTGCAAGTTATGGATGAAGTTAATTTGCCACCTCTGGTATAATAAGCAAAATGAGACATTAAATTCTTCTGCCAAGTGGTAAGGATTACTAATTTTTTTTTTAGGCCAATCATTTTGTAAATTTCATATGCAGTGAGAATAATCTTATAGAATATCAGTTTGGTAAAATGCAGGACAATGCAGAATCTAGATTTGCTGCCATTCTGTGTTTGTAAAATTATAATCCAAATCTGAGATCCTGTGTACTTTTGAACTGCTGAGTGATATGTACACTATCAAATGCCCAAACACTGTCCATTTGTTGCAGTATGCACAGTGTTACTTGTATGGTGAACCTCTATATCATAAAGTGAAATTTGTTACAGAAACTGTGACTGTCTTTTCTCAGGAAACTGTTACATTTGTGATACTAACAAATTAGTTCCAAATAAAACACTTGGGGAATAAAAAGATCTCTGTCTGGTTTTTAAAATATTTTATATTCAAAATAAATGATTTAAAGGTGCCTTGTGTACTATAGGTTTCTATCATGGACGGTTCATTGTGTCTTTAATATGTTGTGTTAACTTCAGAAATTTCTTCCTCTTGTGAAAACAGGAGGGACCCACAGATGATTCAGGAATAATATTACCAATTTGTCCTGTCTTTTGCGACTTGCTGTAAAACTTAACACAGAGACTATCTTTAGGTTGACTATCTGCCCAAGTATGAAGTTGAAACAATATGTAGCACAGCATAATTAATGAGGACTCTGGTATTTAAATTCTAGTTAATGTGCATCACCTTTTTCAATGTATTATGTTCTCAATGGAAATGCTCACTGTAAATGAGATGTTTTGATTTGGAGCAGAGTGCAGTGTTTAAGGTTTTCGGAAGGGCACTGGAAGCAGTTCAGGATGGCTAGGAAATTGTGAATTTTGGGGAGGAAAATGTGAATATTTGAGCAATAGAGATTACTTGGGGTAGAGAGGTTGTACATGAGCTAGGAAATATCGTAAACGAGTGGAGTAGAGCGTCACAAGGATTAATTTTTTTTTGTATGTTAACTTATCTCAAATTATTTGTAATTATTTTTATTCATTTCTGGACATTGTTGGATCAGCCAACATTTAATGCACATTCATAGAGAAGATGCTGCTAAACTGGCTTCATGCACTTGCAGCATTCATCAGAGTGTAGGGCAACCCAACATGACTGTTTGGAAGTTTCAGGATTTTCACCCAGTGAAGATATATTTCCATGTGTGACTAAAGCAGAACTCTTTAGTAATGGTGTTCCCATACAATTGTCGACCTTGTTCTAGAATATAGGTTTGGAAGATGCTGTCTCAGGAGCCCTGGTGAGTTACTTCAGTACATCTTGTAGATGGTTCACACTGTTGTCACTATACATCGGTACTGAAGGGAGTAAATGTTGAAAGTAGTAAATGGGATAGAAATCGAGCAGGTTGCTATGAATTCGATGGTGTCCAAATTATTGAATGTTGTTGGAGCTGTACTTAGCCTGGAAATCAAAAACATATTCCATCACATTCCTGACAGATGATGGACAGGTTTCATGGAGACAGAAGAGAAGTTGTTCACCACACATTTCCTAGCTTCTGACCTGCTTTTGCCACTGCATTTATGTGTCTCACCTAATTCAGTTTCTGGTCAATGGTAATTTCCAGATTGTTGATAGTGGGAGATTCAATGATGGTAATGCCATTGAATGGTTAGGTACCCTCTGGTTGGAAATCGACATTGTCTGGCACTTATGAAGTGTAAATGTTGCTTGCTCCTACTCACCCAAAGCTTGGATGTTGTACAGGTCTTGCTGCATATGGACATCGACTGTTCAATGTTTGAGCCGTGAATGGTGCTGAACAGATGTTCATTGTTTGTACAAAGTCTGTAAGTTAGCTCACTGAGCTTGAAGGTTTGTTTTCAGAAGTTTTGTCACCATACTAGGTAACATTAGTGACAGTCTGGTGGTATGAAAAAAGGAACCGGAAATTACATCACCCACCCTAAGAAACCAAGGCATATGTTCTGCCTCTCTATTTATATCAGCAGCGCTTCACCAGAGACTCACTGATGACGTTACCAAGTATGGTGACGAAACGTCTGAAAACAAACCTTCAAGCTGAGCAAACTAACTTACAGACTTATCATCAATCTGAGCTACAAATCTTCTCAAAAATTGCTAACAATGAATATCCCCAGTTATCATCTTAAGATGGATGGAAACAGTTGGAGGTGGTTAGACCAAGAACACTACCCTGAGGAACTCCTTCATTGATGTGCTGGAGCTGAGATGATTTATTTCCAATGACCATCTTACTTTGTACTAGGTTTGACTTTAACTCATGGGGAGATTTCTTCCAATGTCTATTAACTCTGGTTTAACTCCTTGATGCCATATAGTGTTAAATGCAACTTTTTGTACGAAGGCAAATCACTTACTTCACTGCTGCTCATCTCTTTGGTTCATGTTAAGAACAGGGCTGTGATCTGGGTGGAATCCAATCTAATCAAACTACTATTTTGTAAGTTTGTGTCTTGAAAACATTGTTAATAATCTCTTTCATTATTTTGCTGATGAACAGGAGTGGACTAGTAGGTCAGTAATTAGCTAGATTGGATTTGCCCTGCTTTTGAGCACGGAACATACCTGGACAATATCCCAAATTGTCAGGAAGGTATCTGTAGCTGTACTGGAACAACTTGGCTAGTGGCATGGCTGGACCACCAGTCTTTAGTACTATTACAAAGAGCAAAATAGTTGCTCTACAGTACAAGAACATGCCCTTTGGCTCACCAAGACTGCACTGATACATGATATCCAAAATGATCAATAAGTTGTAAAGAGTCTGCATTGTTCAGCACAGACCTACAGGCAAATTGAGAATAAAAATCTGCTGACAGTTTGAAGACAATGGTACATGCAACTCCATGGAAGTCACGTGAGAAAGGATGGCCAATGTCCCACCAGTTCAAGGTACTCTAAGGAAGAAGTTGCCACTTTTGTAGATTTAGGATACTACAGATTGGAAAACGCCTCTTTCAGCAGGAAGACATCTCTGTAAGGGAAATCCAAAAGATCACTGGTTACCTCAATTTATAGAGACCTAAAGCTATCAAACCACCAAGAAAAGAATCAAAATTAACAATCTTCCAGCCAGAAAACAGGCAATCTCCCAAGGATGAATAAAATCCATTTTAAGAAAATAATGAAGCCTTCAAATCGTCTGAATTTGTAAAGGCAGAAAATTGAATTGACATTGGGTCGTGGTAAATGTGATCATATATACAAATGTATAATCCTAATAATGGGGAAAACAGTCTGGAAGGGGTGAGATTAAGTATATTGGCTTGAAAGGGTTAATACTGAGGAGTGCCAATAAGCGCCACCACTTTGATGTCATATGGACTTGTGGAGAGAACAGCTTAGGATCTCAGAGGAGTAAGATCTAAAATCCAGGTCCTCCTCATTGCCCAAAACGTCAACTCTCTTGCTCCTCAGATGCTGCCTGACCTGCTGTGCCTTTTCCAACGCCACACTTAATCAACTCTAACTGTCCAGCATCTGTAGTCCTCACTATCTCCTGGCTTTTAGGGAGGGCCAAGTATCCTCCTTTGGTGCTAATATCATTTTATGGGAAGCATCTTTTGCGTGGCAGAGTTTTCCAACCTACCTCCAAAGCATTCATGGTAGCCCCATAATCACAGCAGCTCTGGTGTTATTTAACTTTCTCGGGGGAAGAGTTCTGCCTTGGAGTGCTGCTTACCAATTTGATTAGCCAATAGTTGTAGTCCTAGCACCAGAAGCAAAACAGGCCAGTACATAACATTACAAGCAGTTCCTTGTAGGAGGGTATTTACACAGGTGGATTCTCATATGTAATTATCTCTGACAATGGGCCAAACTTCACGTACAAGTATTCCAGATGTTTATGGCCTCACCAAGACTTGTCCATGTTGCAACTTCACTGAGGTACCTTTAACTCAACATTGAAGCCAAGTGATGGGTATACATTCCTCCAGAGTAATCCTCCTGAGAAATAATGAAGGTTTTCATTTACCTCTAGGCAACTGCTAATCAACATCATAACAGAACAACTTCACTTCGTGCAACCTTTCAATAAAGTGTAGACCCATGAGCATGTGTTACAAAAAAAGAAACACTACTGGGCAATCAAACTCGCATCCTCAGAGACTTCAAGCTCATGGCCTTCCCACATGTGAAAGGGAGTGCAGGTGCAGCACACTGCTACAATGATTATGATTTCTCAAACAGCCAAGATCACACCTTGTCTGAATATCCGAAGAAACAGGAGTGCATTGATTTCACTGATAATGATGGCAATAGTGGACACTATGGCAGCATAATATTAACCACAGACCCAAGGGCTGCAAAGTGTCAGCAAACAAATTTGGAAAGCAAATGGTCATCCAAGTAAGACCATTGCCTATGTACTAACCTCTGCCCTGAAAGATCCATTCACAATCATGAACAAGTTGCCAGCTCAAGCCATTAATTAGATGGTTAACTTCCATATTGAACAAGAAATAGCCTTCCCAGTCATATGAATGAAACAAAAAGTTTAAGTGGAATAATGAATAATGGTGGAAATTAGTAGCACAGTAAAACTTAAGCAGAGATAATAAAGAAAAAATTCAAATAATTGAAGTCTTAATATGAGTAGAAAAGTACCACATTATAAAGTTGTTTCATTTTGATATTCTTTGACCTACCATTAGGTGGTGCTGTAGCTCTGACAATTATTTTAAGAAATTCTGCCTGCAAAAGTGTCATGAGTGAAAAAAAAATTACAACAATAGTTGGAAAGTAACATAATATACTTATACTATGGCAAATATTTTGCACTGATTAAAACACTGTGTGCAGTCCAAAATAAAATCAGTCAGAGGAATATACAATTTGCTTTTCTTCTCCATTCTTTCTCTTATCTATTGACGACCACCAATGTCACACTGCTTGCTGCTTTCCCCCGGCCTATTGTAACAGTAGAAACAGCATACTACTTTCTTATTCCAAAACCAGACAATGCAGCTCTGTGTAAATGGGGAACCTCAGCAAAATATTATTGATGAGAAACTTTTTAAAATCATTTTATCTACTACCATAATTGGTATTTGTATGACTAAATACTCATTACAACTGAGTCCCAGAGTTGGTTCACTATGAGTGATTTATGTGTTACTATCCTTGAGGCATTATATCACCTTTATTATGTTCCCAAGGACAAAACAGAAATATTTATGATATCAACAATTCAAAACAGATTTCACAGACCAATGGGTAAACCTCTGCAACATGAGCATGTAGCCTACAACCTGACAGCTCCATATGGTTAATATTCATAGAAATGTCACTGTGTTTGTTGTTTCTCAGTCACCTTGTGATAAATGTAGTGACTGAAATCTTCCACTCTAACGGAGGGATGTTAAAGATTCCAGGTACTGTTACAGAACCAACTTGAATGATCTACATACAAATGTATGCATTACAAGCTGGACTGAGTCACTTAGTCCCTCAAGCTGTCTCTGCCATTCAATAAAACCAAGCGTGCTCAGATTTCTTCACCTTACCCCAATAACCTTTCACCCTCTTGCTTATCAAGAATCTATTCAACTCTTCCTTAAAAGTATTCAAAAGCTCTGCTTGTACTGCCTTTAAAAGAAGAGAGTTCTAAAAAAAATCACAACATTTCTCGTAATCTCGGTCTTAAATTTTAATTTTAAACACTGACCTCTAGTTCTAGAATCTCCCACAAGAGGAAACGATCTTTCCACATGCTCCTTGCCAAGACCCTTCAGGATCCTATAGATTTCAACCAAGTCAACTCTATAAATTCCAGTGGATATGAGCTTTTCCTCAAAATGCAACTTGCCCATTCCAGATATTGGTCCAGTAAACCTTCTAAATCCTATTCATCTGCAGCTTGAATGACATAATTGTGATTATACCTATACAATTACTGCAGTACATCTGTCTTACCAGTGCTTCCAGCTGCACTGCCACATCAAGAAAACAAATGATAAGCCCTATTTTCCAAATTTAGGAAAATGGGACTGTACATGTTGATGTGAAGGAAAGCATGTAAGGTGAGTAAAGCTGGAAGTTAGTTAAAGAATTGCTCCGCCAGGTATTGTGAAGGCTGTTTCTGGTGCATAAGGGGAGTTTCTCCATGTGAATGGGAATACCACAGACTGGTGAAATGGAGTGCAATACTTGACATGGGACTAATGCTTAAGAGATCTCACTATAGGAGGTGTGGCGAAAGAAGTTGGCCAATTCTGAGGATGAAGATGTTGAACACACAAAGCACAGACTCAAATTATTTGGAGTGGGAGGAACAAATCCTTGCATTCACTCAAATCTACCATCCAAGATAACAAGTGATGAAGGGGCTCATCATCAATAATGAAGTAAGATTAGATTCCCTACAGTGCGGAAACACGCCCGTCGGCCCAACAAGTTCACACAGATCCTCCGAAGAGCAACCCACCCAGACCCATCTCCCTCTGACTAATGCACTTAACACTATGGACAATTTAGCCTGGCCAATTCACCTTTGAATTGTGGGAGGAAACCAGAACACCTGGAGGAAACCCACACAGACACAGGGAGAATGTGCAAACTTCACACAGACAGTTGCCCAAGGCTGGAATTGAACTGAGGTCCCTGGTGTTGTAAGGCTACAATGCTAACCACTGAGCCACCATGCTTGAGAGTTTAACAAACCTAGCAACATAGAAAATGCAACTATGAGTAAACCATTTGGATCTTTAAGCCTGCTCTGCTATTCACAATGATCATGGCTGATTATGTAACTCAATAATCTGTTCTCACTTTTCTCCTATATCTTTTGATACCTTTAGCCCCAAATGCTCTCTCCAACTCCTTCTTGAAATCATTGAATTGAATTGAATTTATTGTCACGTGTACCATGGCACAGTGAAATCATACAATGTGTTGACCTTGACCTCTTTCTGTGGCAGAGAATTCCACAGGCTTACCACTATCTTTAATGAAGAAATTTCTCTTCATCTCAGTCCTAACTTTACTCTATATATTTAGACTGTATCCTCTAGTTCTAGGCTTTCCCAGTATCAAGAACATCCTTCCTACATTCACCCTAATCAGCCCTGTTAGAATTTTATAGGATTCTATAAGCTCTCTTTCATTCTTCTGAACCCGAGCAAAAACAGTCCAAACTGATTCAACTCATCCTCACATGTCAGTACCCCCATGCCAGGAATCAGTCTAGTAAACCTCTGCTGCACTCCATTTATAGGAAGACTGCACTTCCTCAGATAAGGAGACCAACCTGCGCACATATTCCAGATGTGGTCTTATCAATGCTCCATTATTGTAGCAAGACATCCTCGCTCTTGTGCTCAAATCCTCTCAGTATGAAGACCAATATACTGTTTTCCTTCTGACTATATGCTACATTTTCATGCTCATCTTCAGTGATGCAGTTCTACTCAACCAGCACAGACCTATGAGGAGACAAAATTTCCCCTTTTATGGAGAAAAATTCATGGAGGGCATTGATGACAATAACCAATAATCAACCAATCCCACAAAGAAAATCTGATTATCTGGTAAGTTGTACAAGGACATGCAGGTCTCATAAATTCCCTGCTCTCAATTTACAGTCATTCAAATAATTGCCTTCCTGTTTTTACTCTCAAAGTGGACAATCTCACATTTCTCCACATTATACCTCATCTGCCATGCATTTTCCCACTCAGCTTGTCTAAATCACACTGAAGCATCTCTGTACCCACCTCGCAGCTCACCCTCCCACCCAACAAGCAACTTTTGAATATATGCACATTCTCCTTAATTACATGGAATGTAATTTTTGTTGTAAGCTCCACGGGACCAGTTGCAAAATCCCATGCGGTATTGTCCCTTTCTTTGTTCAGCAGTGTTCTACAGTGACTTCATTGAACATTGTCAATCAGGAAAATCATTCCATGTGTTCACATAATACAAATGAAAGAATATGGTAGCAGAGAATATAAGCAAACCAATGGGAGGTATAACCAAGAAATGGAGATCGTGGATAAGACATAATCAGTGTTTCTCATGATTAGCCATTTTTGACATCATGAGCAAAACGTTCTGCTTGTAGAAGAAATGTGAACACAGCTACTGAGAAGGAGTCAATGGGAAATGATCCAGTTCTACTCAACCAGCACAGATTTATGAGGAGACAGAATTTCCCCTTTTTTGGAGAAAAATTCATGGCATTGAGGACAACAATTAATAATCAACCAATCCCACAAAGAAAATCTGATTATCTGGTAATTTGCACAGCACTATTTGTAGGATTTTATTGTGCATAAATTAGTTATTGTGTTTGGCTTCAGAAATACTTCATGGACTGTGACATTTTCTGGGAAGTCCTGGATTAATATTGGGGAGTCCTGAAATATTAGTGCAAATTCTTACTTTCTTCTTGTGAGCTGACCCTCAGGTCAAACTCACCAACAGTCATCTCTCTCTCTCTAAGGAGAGTGTAGTCCTAAGATCCTCTCTGACTCTGGTGACCACAATGACTAGGTCCTTGATTCTCTCGAACTTGCTGCACACTCAATCCTACATATGATGACAATGTTGTTCAGCTTTGCTAGACTGCACCATCCTTAATCGTGGTCCTAACACTAAGAACACTATTTGAATATATGTAAGGCATAAGATACAACCATTCTGCTGGTAGCAAGGACTTCTTTGCATCTCATCTCACTGTGTCTGTATGGAGGCTCCAGTTGGCAGTCATAAACAGGACAGAAAAGGAAAACATTCATTCATCAAAAGCCAACCATTCATTCTATGGAATGCCTTATATGTTGTTCCAGAATATAAGAGGCACCAATAGTTCTTCTGAAGTGGGCTATCATATACAGTAATCAATACTAATCATCTTGCTCAGGTAAATTTCAAGATTCCAACATTCAGCTCTTTGGCCAGGTGGACATCTTCCCCTCACCCTCGAGATACGGACTCCAATTGTAACAGCTCTTGCCTGGTAGAAACCAGACCATGTTGTGGAGATGGGAATGCGAAGAATTGGGAAGGAATGCTACTCAATAAAGTGAAATCACCCACTCTGCCTTGCTTCCTTGCTCTAACAGTAACTTGCTGTTTTAAGGAAGACACTCACAGGAAGGAAGCTAGGTCCTACTTTAAGAAGCAGATCAGGACTAATGGTGCCATTTGGACTCAACTTGCGATGTCAGTTGAAGGCCTGAGCAATGCATCAATGATGAAAGGTAAATCACTGGTCAGAGGAGGCTCAGAACTAAGTTTAAAAGTCTTATTTTGGAATCCCTTGTGGGTCAGGAAGTTGAGACTGCTCCTTTGGGTTTCACAAGGAAGTCCCATGCCTCTGCTTACAATGCATCAACTCCCAATTTAAACAGATCATCAAAAGCCAACCATTCATTCTATGGAATGCCTTATATGTTGTTCCAGAATATAAGAGGCACTGATAGTTCTCCTGAAGTGGGCTATCATATACAGTAATCAATACTAATTATCTTGCCTTTGTCATCAAAATTAGTAAGGTCTTCTAGTTTCCAGAGTCAGAGAGGATCTTAGGACTACAGTCTCCTTTAAGAGAGAGATGACTGTTGGTGAGTTTGACCTGAGGGTCAGCACACAAGAAGAAAGTAAGAATTTGCACTAATATTTCAGGACTCCCCAATATTCTTCAACGTGTATAGGACACCACAGTTCACCCTCTTTAGTGAAAATTTGGACAGAGGTTGGATTCTTTCCAACTGGCAAGTCATGAAGATGTTGCTCCTCCTAAGTTGGTACCTGTTTTATGAATCTCTGTGTAGTCAATTAGTTTATTCCCTCTGCTGACAGTATTCATTATACAGCTATCAGATGTAAATAGTCATGGTAATGTTCAAGGTCGATTGAAGATTACTTGCCAACAGTAATCTTGCCAACAGTATTGTTACTGCTTCTCTGGTGAAGTAGAAGCCAAAGACATGTCTCCTCAGAAATCATGGTGAGTGATTCAAATTGGTTCTCATAATTACCAGCTAAATCTTGTGTTTCTCTCAATGGAATTATTATCTTGTATCTCCTGCCATAGAATCCAGAATGGTCAAAATTTTTGCCATAACAGAGGACCTCTCGAAAATTCTAAGTCCCACCGTGATCCTGGCATTGGCTTTTCTCATTTTCATGAGGTGGCCTGAGATTTACACATGTGCAATTCACCGTGGCAGCTAGCCACCTACCTGACTGGCTTGCCTTCACTGAAAATGAAGTTTGGAGTCCCTAGTGTCTGAAATCCAGAATTGAGAAATTTTTCTGGGTATGTGCTTCCGAACAAAGTCAATTAATCTACATCATTTCTGAGCATTAACTGCTATTTTGAAAAATGTTTGACAATTATTAAGAAAATTGAAAATGATGTAGTTAACTAGTTTAATAACTTTCTTGTTTAGGATAATTTTGTAATTGACAGTAGGGGTATGGGTGGGTTTCGCTTCGGCGGGTCGGTGTGGACTTGTTGGGCCGAAGGGCCTGTTTCCACACTGTAATCTAATCTAATCTAATCTTTTGGTAATGTTCGCATTTATAAAGGCAATGTTGGAGAATGTACTATGTTCCAACAGTTTTCTTGTCCACTGTCATGATTAGCAAAATTCCAAAGTAAGTCATTTGGCTATACCTGATGCCAAATTTTTCCTTGTTTTATTGTTATATAGATCAAGTGCTCTGGGCTAGTGTTGCATATTACCTTGTTGTCTAGAGTAGTAAAAAGCAGTGCTACTTGCAATTAGAGATGCATATTCGAATTACACAACATGTCCAAACTGTAGACATCTGTGTGTTTGATATGAAAACAGCAATGTAAACTGCTTTACATTATATCATGCACTGAAGCACATATCTAGGAGTATAAAGTGGTTTCAGGTAGATATTGCCATAACTAATAAAAAGCCCATCTTCACTACTAGAACAATATGTTGCCGATGTCGGAAAACTGAAATAAAAGCAGAAAGTGCTGGAAAGACTCAGCACCATGATGGCATCTGTGCAGAGGGAAACAGGGTGAATGTTTCAGAACTTTCATCAGAACCAATCACGAAAATACAAAATCTATTGTTGTAGTCTCAGTTCATAAATATAACGATCAGTGCATTCTCACTATTAGCTGCTGAAGCTCTAATCTCTCGGATTCCTTTTCTAAAACTCTCCCTTCCTCACTAAAAATGCTCCTTAAAATTTTTAGGATTTTGACCCAGCAACACTGAAGGAACAGTAAATCAGACTGGGAATGACTTAGTAAGAAACCAGCAGTTGGTGTTTCTATGTATTTGCTGTCCTTATCCTTTAGATGATAGTGATCATAGGTTTGAAAGGTGCTGTCTCTGGAGCCTTGGTGAGTTTCTGCAGTGCACCTTGTGGATGGTACATACTGCTGCAGTAATGGAGGTAGCGATTGTTCATGGTTGTGGTATCAGTCAAGGAAGCTGCTTCGTCCTGGATAGTGATAAGGTTCTTGAATGTTTTTGGAGCTGCATTCAACAAAGCACCTAGGGAGGAGTCCATAACTTTCTTGACTTGTGCCTTGTAGATTGTGCCAAGTTCTGGGGAGTCAGGAGGTAAATTACGCAAAGGACTCATAGTTTCTGACTTACACTTGGAGTCACAGCATTTGTATGGCTTGTCTAATTTAGTTTTTTGTCATTAGTAACCCTCAAAACTTTGAAAGTAGGGATTCAGTAATGGAAGTGCCATTGAATATCAATGGGTGATGGTTGGATTTTCTGTTGCTGTAGATGGTCATTGCCTGGCCCTGTGTCATGCAAATAAATTTTCCACTCATCAGCTCAAACCTGCATATGGTTCAGGTCTTGCCTCATTTGGATGTGGATTGCTTTGGTATGTGAGGAGTTATGAATGGTGCTGAAAATTGTTCAATCATCAGTCACCATCCCCAATGTGACCCTATGATAGAGGGGAAGTTGTTGATGATGCATCATAAGGTGATTGTGTCCAGGACAGCCCGCTGAGGAATCACTACAGAAATGTTCTGGAGTTGAGATGACCAACCTCCAATAATCACAACCAACTTCCTATGTGCCAGGTATGATTCTGACCAGCTGAGAGTTTTCCTGATTCCCATTGACTCCAGTTTTGCCAGAGCTCCTTAATGTCACACTTAGTCAAATGTGGCTTTGTTGCCATTCTCATTTCATCTCTGAAATTCAACTCTTTTGTCCATGTTTGAACTTAATCTGTAATGAGTTCAGGGAGCTGAGTGGTCCATATGGAACCCAAACTATGTATCATGGAGTCATTGAGATGAGCAAGATATTATTAAGCAAGTGTTGACTGATAACACTGTTGATGACACTTTTCATCACTTTTATAGATGACAAAGGTAGACTAATCGGTCATAATTGAATTGAATTTGGCCTGCTTTTCATGCAAATGACAT
This sequence comes from Chiloscyllium plagiosum, assembly GCF_037043375.1. Lineage (NCBI taxonomy): Eukaryota > Metazoa > Chordata > Chondrichthyes > Orectolobiformes > Hemiscylliidae > Chiloscyllium > Chiloscyllium plagiosum. Next base: position 106,787,368 of record NW_028270142.1, read on the forward strand.
ACTGGAGCAATTTTCTGCATTGATGGTTAGATGCCAGTAATGTAGCTGCATTGGAACTGTTCGGCTGCAGACATGGCAGGTTCTGGAGCACAAGTCTTCAATATTATTGCCATAGTGTTGTCAGGGCCAATAGCCTTTGCAGTATCTAGTGCCTCCAGACTTTTCCTGTCATGGGGTGGAGTAAATCAAACCAGCTGAAAACTGGAAACAAATCAAACCACCAGAGGAGGTTGAGATGGATCATCTACTGGACTGAACATAGTTGTGAATGCTTTAACTTTACCTTTTGCACTGCTATACTGGGCTCCCCCAATGTCAAGGATGGGGATACTTGAGGAATTATTAACAATAAAGTTATGGTGAATTTAAATTCAATTCTGGGCGACAGAAAAATAATGATATTTGTCGTAGAGAAGCAACTTCACCCAAAGTGAAATTCTAAAAATAAACATTTACGCAGCCCATGCCATTTGTTGCAAACATCGGGCCATGCGTAGCGATATTTTGCGACATTAAGTTTATTTTTTGACGCACGTCCTTTGAAAATATTTCAAAATATGTACGAACATGAAGTACAGTCTTTCAAGAAATCTGAATATCGGTCTGTGCCTGATCTGTTTAAAAGATAAGCGAAATGTAAATTGTTTCCACTTTTCTACTCAGAGCAGTTGTTTGTTCATATTTGTTCATTCATGTGTCTGTGTGGGTTTCCTCCGGGTGCTCCGGTTTCCTCCCACAGTCCAAAGATGTGCAGGTCAGGTGAATTGGCCATGCTAAATTGCCCATAGTGTTAGGTAAGGGGTAAATGTAGGGTATGGGTGGGTTACGCTTCGGCGGGTCGGTGTGGACTTGTTGGGCCGAAGGGCCTGTTTCCACACTGTAATGTAATGTAATAATTTAATGTAATTTGTAGGAAGAAGTACCCAATCAGTCTTAGTGCAGTTATATTGTCAGATTCACAAAACTTTTTCTTTTTTTAAAAAAAAATCCATTGGTTTCTGTAGGCAATGAATCTTCACTTGAACAAGAGAGTCCCCTGAAAAAAGAAAACACAACGCGCACGAGGCTGTTTAATGAACCAAAAATGTTTGACCAACATTTTAGTTTTATTGAGAGAAAGGTGGGAAACTTCAGTGAACAACCTTTCGTCGGTCACTCCTCCTGAAGAAACACCAGCCTCTTCCCCCTGAAGTGCGCAACTCCATTTTGAACTAAAACACAAAAAGAAAATGCTGGAGATATGAAACACCAGCAGAAATTGCTGGAGAAACTCCGCAGGTCTGGCAGTATCTGTGGGGCAGAAAGCAGAGTCAAATGAGTTCACACTGAAGAGTTCTGGGGAAGAGTCACCCGTGCCGAGATGTTTAACTCTGCTTTCTGCCCACAGATACCCGCTGAGTTTCTCCAGCAATTTCTATTTTTAAGCAGCTAGTTTAGGTGCCCCCTGTATCTATTCAGCACCCATCTTGTGCAATGGACTGGACAAAAAAATACTCTGCAAGGCTGCGATTCACCTCCCAGATCCGCTATCTGGGCGGCGCTGCAATGCTTTATCGCCATTGGCCATGTCAAGCAAAATCAAGCTGCCCCCGTTCAGACGAGCTGCGCACGCGTTTGCTCCACTCAATGAGCGTTTTCTCTCCCCCACTTCAATCGAGCTGCCGAGGCTCAGAGGAGGTTGCTCCGGGAGCTTTAGGTAAGACGCGCCACAGTCTCTGGAGAAGAAAGCGTCGCCTTAGTGGGTTTCTTCGGTCTGCGTGCAGTTGTACCGATCGAAGCGCTGTTACTTGAGATACATGCTCACGATTTGCATTGCATTGCATTGAATTAGGGCGGGAGAATTTGAGGTGGACTGCGCGAGGATAAAGTCCGCGGAAGAATATTTCTGTCCAGGAGGAGGAGGTTTCTTTGCGGGAGAGTTTGTGGACTCGCGAGGCTGCAGGCTCGGCCGGGAGAAGCCGGGCTTCGCCCATAGAACGCGGCGTGATCCCCAGGACATTCGAGACGCGCGAGCGCCCCGTGCCGCGAGCCCAACGGTCAGCGGCTGCAGGATGGAGATCACCTGGCTCCTGACCCTCACACTCTGTACTCTGGCACACGGAGAGCTGGTAAGTGCTTTTAAAAACACACACAGACACAGAGTCTTCAGACCCCCCCCCTCGCCCGTTCTGCTCCGCGCTGCTGATGGGGGGGGGGGCGGGAGAACTTCCCCCTGATGTGCAGGAGTCAGAGGGAGATGTGCAGGATCGCCGAGGGATAACTCTGTGTGTGAGTGAGAGAGAGAAGACACTCGTCACCGCACATTTTTGTAACTTTCTCTGAAGGGTACGGTTCATCTCTCTCCTCATACATGTTTCCGATCTTTACTGAAAGAAACGGGCTTCAAACTTCTGAGCGGTCGTGATAGACAACAGACTTTACAAGTCCAGTGTGAAAATAAATCACATTTTGGATTGAATATGAACTAACTTTCTGTGTCTGGGTTGCCCTCCTGTTTAGACTTTATCCTCATATTCGGAATTTTCGACCCTTATTCTCTCCCCGACCCCGCAGATTGTTTTTGGTTATGGCCCGATTGGGTGAATTGGAACCAAATAAAGGGATCGATATAGGAAAGTATGGCGAGTCTTTTAGAGAGCGCTGTATATAGTACATGAGGGAATGTTACATCCTTTAATCCCCCTGTACAACGGGAGGACAGAAGTAGTTTCGCCTGAGGCTGTGGAAAGCAGATTGCATCAAATTAATTCCCCTGGTCGCCGACTGAAAGGATCAAGGCACAGGCTAACCTGTTAAGAGGAGCGAAGCGTGTAATGAGCTCCGGAAGTAAGGAGAGCTTGGTGGGGGCTGGAGACAACTTGGGCACAAAGTTGCTGTCTCTGTGTGTGTGTGTGTGGAAGTGCAGGTGGGCTCTGTTTTTGGGACTGCTGTGCAAAGCCTTTAGATGGCGTCTGAGGTTTCTTAGCGCCTAGTTTTATCTAAAATACAGGACTGTCGGAATGTACAACACTACAAATGTTAACTTGCTGCAACCAAGTTGTTGCGTCAGTAATTTTCTGCATTGTGTAGGATATTGTTCAGTTATGCGTTAGGCTCTCTCTGCATGACTTAAAGCTCTTTGAATAGAGGAAAATTCAACGTTGCCGACTAAGAATTACAAAGATCGACTAAACGGAATATGTACAATTACCTGAAGTTCAAATTTAAAATTTAAACACTAAAAACATTTCTATCCTGCATTGAGTATCTTCTGCACAGGAAAATAAAATATTTGACATGGATGTTCTCAGTAACAACTGTTTTTGATCCGTGAATAACAATTTAACTATGCATAGCTCACCGAAGAATAGACCTGCCGCAGTGTGAATATTTGTCAGCCAGTCTGGCGGCTTCTAAATATAATTTGTGCAGCAGGCTATTCCAGTAACTGCATAATTCGAAAGACACTGAAGAACCCGTTACTCCTTTAAATATAAATCATTCCACTAAATGAAATTGATTTCTGTCTTTTATCTCTGAATAAGAACTGTGCTGAACTACTGTAGCGTTATTATCCATTCAGTTTTGTAGTTTACTAGAGATCATATTATATACTACTTTGAAAATATTTCATAAAAACTGAAGGAACTTGAACAAGAAAAGGCCATTTGACTCATTCACCCCTATATCACCTTTACTGTGTTGGGAACATTGCTATGCCCAGTAATTTATTATTTTTGAAAACTGTATGACATTCCTAAAACATGGTTTGTAACAAAATTCCTGTAAAATATATTTGATCTTTCCAGCACATTCTAGAAAGTAGAGGAGTGCAGTTTATCTTTGTAGACTTCCTTTGAATAAGTACTACCACTTAGTAATTTTCACTAAGAAATAGCACAAGAATTTTCAATTATAATTTTTCCACTTGCTTAAAAATTACTACCTCTTCTTGTAAGATAAATATTTTTAAATGTAAAAGTTTAAAAATATCCTAAAACTTTGTTTTGAATGAAGTAAATGTATTTATGTTCTGACTGATAAATGTATTTTCCACGGGAACTCTGCCGTAAATTTAATATAAAGCAGAAAAAAATCTGAATTAATTTCTAATAAATGTGAATGACCACCAGAAATTGATCACGTTACAAATCAGACTGAACCTGTCTTGAATACTGCTAGCATTCTGTCTGACACAATTTTAGTACAAAATTGCTGAGGGTTTTTGGCAGAAATGGTAATATACTTGTGTAAAATTTCTTCTTAGACAGATTTTCTGTATCATGTCTTGTGTCTGTCTACTTTGCATTACACGTGTTCTTAGTGCATCCCTGTTTAACTAGTTGGAAGATCTAGAACCAGGGGATAATAGTTTCAGGTCATGAGTAATTAGCTCTGAAATGAGAATTTTTTGGCCGAGAGAGCTGTGGACATTGAATTACCGAATATGGTCAAGACTGAGGGTTTGATAGATTTCTACATATTAAAAACATTAATGGATACAGAGGTAGAGCAGGAAAAGAGTGTTGCAAGTAACAGATCTGCTAGGATCTCACTGAAGGGCTGAATGGTCTACTCCTGTTTCTGATGTTCCATACTTCAGCTGAGTATTTCCAGCTTGTAACTAATAGGGAAGTTGTGACTTGATAATGCTGGAATGCATCACTTGAAGACCAAATACAAAAGTAGTAAATCTGTATCCGGTTTGTGAAGTTTACCAACATTGGAGTGCAAAAAGACAAGCAACTGGTGTTCAACCTCTGCACTTAGAACTGTGGAACTGCCATTGAATGTGCTGTGATTCATGTACAAGTGGGTGAGGAAAGCAATACTAGTTAACATGTGCATCTTGCATTGCTGATGTGCTACTTGGTAGAAGCTCATCATGTTACATATTGAAGTCTCAAATCTACACGTCAGTTTTCTGGCCAATTAATGTCTATTGGTAAGTGAGCATCTTGGGCATATAGGTATCTCAAAATGGCATAATCTGGCAGGGACAGTTGGAATCAAGGCAGTCCTTTGTGTCCAATTTAGTAATCTTGAAACAAGTAGATCCCCTGCAGCCAAAGGAACTGATCAAGCGGTTTGATTCACTGATGGAACTCAGGAGCAGGATTTTTCCGACTTGGATGTCCCAAGGCTGGCCTCTGAACAAATGGCGCATAAATTGAGCATTTTAACTTATTAATTGAGCAGTAACCAATCCTGAAGTCTCAACTTGTTGATCTGTGTCTTGATTTTCCAGACTGTGTGGGGGAAGTCTCTCTCGGGAGGATCTGTATTAGGCAAGTAAACTTTGAGTATAGATTTCCCAAGGCTTGATTTTTGGAAAGTCTTTCAAACGTGGCTTTGGTTTGTATATCTGTCAAATGCCTACAGCAAATTCAGCCTTTTGGGGGAAATCTTGATTTAAGATCTGCATCTTTTGAGATGGTGGTGAAAAGTGAAACTTTCAAGTATGGTTAAGACAGATGTTTGAACTAATAAAGTGAATACTCCAAAGATTCACTGATTTGAATTTACCGAAGGGAAGATACTCAAGTAACTTGCATTTAAAAAAAAAAATTAAATCTCTGAATTAATGCTTGGGAATATTTCTGTTTCAAATGAAGTTTAGAAATACAATATTCTCATTTTTTTTTCTGCTGCTTATTGTTTGTTTTGTCCCCTGCATGAGCCTCTTTTAATTGAGAAAGTAAACTTAAGGGGGTGAAAATCCCTAATGAAATGCGGGGAAAAGACTTACATTAATATAGCTCTTTTTCAAGGCTGCTAGATATTTGAAGCATGTTTCATAAGACTATACATAGTGGACTTCGGTCATTCAGCTCATCAATTCTGCTCTACCATTCACTGAGATTACAGTTGATTTCATAATACTCAACTTCAGTTTCCTGCCTTTCCCCATAACACTTGATTCTCTTATCAAAAGCAGCTATCTCAGCTGTGAATATACCTGATGATCCAGCCTCAGCAGCTTTCAGTGGTGAAGCATTCCACAGATTCACTATCCTCTGAGAGAAAAATTCCTCCTCATCTCTATCATAAAGGTCTGACTGCTTATTCTAAGACTATGCCTTCTGGTCCTAGGGTCACCCTTGAGGAAAAATAACTTTGCCTCCTCTGCCCTATCCAATCCTTTTAAGAATCTTCTATGTTTCAATAAGGTTGTCTTCCATTCTTCTATTTTCCAATGAGTACAAGCCTGAACCACTCAACCTCTCCTCACAAAACAGTCCCTCTACTGACCAGTATCGGCTGAGTAAAACTTCTCTGGACTGTTTCCAATGCTAGTATATCTTTCATTTTTGAAAGGGCCCACAACTGTTTACAGTATGTCAGCTGTGGTCTTGACTGGTGACTTGTATACTTTTAACAACACCACTGTTTTTTTACTGCATTCCCTTTGAAATAAAGGCCAAATTTCCATTTGCCTTACTATGTACCTTTTGAAATGTAATCTCCTGTTGCAATGTAGTACAATTGCAGCAGCCAATATGAGCGCTCAAGTGTCTCTCAAACAACAATGTGATAAAGATCAGAAAAACTGGTGTTTGAGGGTAAATATTGCCCAAAACATCAGGGTTAATTCCCTTGCTCTTCTTCACAATGGTCCTGTCGATTGTTTTCCCTGTGGCATCTCTGGCAGTGCAGCACTCCCGATACTGCACTGGAGTAGCAGCTTTGATTTTTGTTTCGTGCTCTGTAAACTTGAAGTTGGAACTTGAGTCAGGCAGGACAACAACAGAGTACATTCTACAACATGACATCCATCCAGGCATCAAGGTAAAAACAATAACTGCAGATGCTGGAAACCAGATTCTGGATCAGTGGTGCTGGAAGAGCACCCATCCAGGCATCAGTCAATACTACTGTCTTTTATTAGATTCATTTCATTCAATATACCACGAGGAAATCATTTTTATGGAGAGCTTATCTATTTAAACCTTTCTATCCTTTTAAAAAACATTTTTGTTTTTGAAAAAATTGAACCATTCACCAAATGTCCACATTTGGTGAAACTAAACCATTTGAGGATGTGGGACAATATGAAAGGAAAGATTTTCTGTAATTCCTTTACAGCTTATATTTTAAAGCAAATAATCCAATGCCTCTGTGATATATGAAATGACAATCACTGAACTTTGTAGATTTAATTTCAGTCAATAAATTTACATGCAATTTAATTTTAATTTTAAAAATGCAGCACTGGAAAATTAATTTTGATCTTGTGCTTTTTATTTTAGAATTTGATATTTTGTTTTCCTTGCTGTAGTATGCAGCATCTTTCAGCAGCATGAAATTTAAAAAATCAGCTGCAATTAACCTTTTATTTACAACTGCTGTGTGTTGAAATTAACCTCTGAAGTTCATTGTTGTGGTTCTGTTCGCCGAGCTGGGAATTTGTGTTGCAGACGTTTTGTCCCCTGTCTAGGTGACATCCTCAGTGTTTGGGAGCCTCCTGTGAAGCGCTTCTGTGATCTTTCCTCCGCCATTTGTAGTGGTTTGAATCTGCCGCTTCCGGTTGTCAGTTCCAGCTGTCCGTTGCAGTGGTCGGTATATTGGGTCCAGGTCGATGTGCTTATTGATTGAATCTGTGGATGAGTGCCATGCCTCTAGGAATTCTCTGGCTGTTCTCTATACAGAACAGCCAGGGAATTCCTAGAGGCATGGCACTCATCTACAGATTCAATCAATAAGCACATCGACCTGGACCCAATATACCGACCACTGCAACGGACAGCTGGAACTGACAACCGGAAGCGGCAGATTCAAACCACTACAAATGGCGGAGGAAAGATCACAGAAGCGCTTCACAGGAGGCTCCCAAGCACTGAGGATGTCACCTAGACAGGGGACAAAACGTCTGCAACACAAATTCCCAGCTCGGCGAACAGAACCACAACAACGAGCACCCGAGCTACAAATCTTCTCTCAAACTCTGAAGTTCATATTGCCAGCTGAACTGAATTTTTGAATTTAAGAGTTAGTTAGCATAAATGCAAATAAAACAAAGAAAGGGAAAGATTTTTTTTGGGTGTATAGGCAAAGCTACTTTTCTACAGTCATAGATCCCTACAGTATGAAAGCAGGCCATTTGGCCCATTGAGTCCACCCCTCCTATCTGAAGACCATCCCACCCATAACCATCCTGACCTTTATCCCTGTAACCCTGCGTTTACAATAGTCAATCCACCTAACTTGCACATTTTTGATCAGAACATCTGGAGAAAATCCATGTAGATACAGAATATGTAAAGTACATGCAGACAGTTGCCCAAGGGTGGAATTGAACCCAGGTCCCTGGTCTTGTGAAGTAGTAGTACTAACTATTAAGACACCATGTCCATCCAAAGTCATTTGGGGAAAATGCTGTTATTTTTCCTTAAATAATTGCAGTCCTATCCTGAAGGTACTTTCATCAAGATATTAGAACTTCCAGGAAATTTGATCCAGCAACCAATAGAATGCCAATATGTGTCTGAAACGCAGGACATTGAAAGTGATAATGTGCTGTTTGATGTTGATGCACCTGTCCTTGGTGATGCTGGTGGTAGATGAGCAGTGCTGTCAAAATTCTCTTAGTGAGTTGCTGAAATATATGCGTGAGTTCTACACTGCAGCCCTTGTAAATCAGAGGAGGAGTAGATTAAGATTGTTAATTCCATTGATAGAACAATTTTGGATAGAACTGAACACCTGTCATCAGTCCTACCCCCAAAAATGTGATGATGTGATGTTGAGAAGAAAATGCTTGCGAGAACACGTGGTATGTGTACATGGGCTTCAAGGACTGTCCAACCACATTGAGCAAAAACATACTTTTACAACTGGCCCTTCTTGGCCAGCATTTTTCTTAAACTGTTGCTCACTTGAGTGAACAACTAATTTCTGTCGAACATTTATCCATGGATAAATATGTCAATTCACAAGTCAATCTAACTTTTATTTGAAACATTGAATCTTGGAAGTCAGTGCACTCATTTTGATTTCTTTTTTGGTCTGGATACTCCCCAAACAACAACAAATATTTCCAGAAATAGTCAGGTTTCACAGAACTTCAGTTTAAACGTGGTCATCCTAATTTAATTGAGAAATTCTCTGGGAAGACATCAAAATCAACGAAAGTGCTTACTGTTAGAGGCAAGGCCACAAAAGTATTAACTTTGATGTCATTCCTATCATTAATAACTTCAAAGTTGAGGGCTGGGTAGGAAGGTAAGGGATTGTGGTGGGGATCAGTTATTTTCTTCTTTGCTTCTCATTTTTCATCTTGGATTTGCCAGAAAATGAAATGTTAGATGTGCTCTCTAGGACAGTTCAGTACGGGTATCTTTACTATGCTCTTATTATGGACTTTCCAAAGACAAACTTATATAAATTTGACTAATTGAATAGTGATTTTGCAACTCAGAATATTTAGGTTGCGTGTCTTCAATTAAATCATGTTTCCATTTAATGTCTAGGGTTGATTTAGATGACAAGTAAGAGTTGAGATAGAAAAAGGTCTGAATCTAATTTAGTTGGTTACAAAATATGGGAGAACCTTATTACTTTCTGTGGAAGATATACTTATGAAGAAAAACTGGAGCTCTTTGATTATCTATTAAGCAGCAAGGTTATGAAGATTCATTTGAATCCTCACATTATGCAATGTTTGAAATAGTAGAATTATAGTGGGATAAATACTATTCCGGGATCTGACCACATAGTTAATTTGGTTACATTGATTATATTTTGTACATTTTCACTTTGGTTTATAAGAGGTTTGTTTCAGTAAGCTATAATTGCAATGTATTGAGCTGGTTTGGATGCCCCACCTTCAATTTAAAAACACTCCAACACTTGAGAATTCAGAAAAATATACATGGATCATTCCAAGGGAGTAAGTGTACCATTTTGGACAATTCTGCTCATCGAGTGGGAGTTATTCCAAAGAGAACTTTTTGAACTTGATGTATGGGTATAATAGTTCAAGCCTTTCAGAGCTGAATTATCTGGAGTCCATTCCTGCCTCTGCTATATTTGGGACTTTGCACTCCACCTATGTCAGAGATGGAATATACATTTCGTTATTTCTTTACCTGTTGCTTTCCTATTATGTGCGCACATCCGGTCAATGTCATTTCTTAACTTCTTGATTTTTCCTTGTAATTGTGCTTTTACATGGCAAGTTCTGGTATCTTCAATTTTAGGTTGAATACACTATTACATGTAATTGGTTTTTCTATCAAAATATTTTCAAATCAATCTGTTCAGAAATGTTATTACACACCTGTGACACAGGTAGGACTTGAACCCACACCTCCTGGTTCAGATAGAGACACTACAAGAGCCTCTTTCTTTGTCAAAAGTTAGTAGCTATTAGGTGCTGTCACTAACTGTTTCTTTACTGAATCTAAGGGCCCTTTTTGGTTTGCTTGGGTAGAGCCTGATACATTAGTGGCATTTGTCTTAACAACAAGATGTACTTTATTACATGACAGCAATAGCTACATGTTATATTGTTTAATTTGGCAGTATTGTGAAGATGTGTCAGGAGTCAAGCTGACGTGCCTGACCCTAAAAGGAATCTTGAGCTAGACATTCGAATTTTCCAGCAAAGACAGTTTAACATCATCGGATTGGTTGGAGTCTAATGCAATGTCCAGAATTAACCCTTTCAAAACCATACCTTCATACGGTGTAGTCTTTTTATTGAAATTAAAGGATTTGAATGTAACTTTTTTAACTTTGGATAGTTTTGACAGTACCATTTTGATTTGGATGATCCAATAACTAAAGCAGCAAGGTTTTATGTTATAACTGATGCCTTAGTATTAAAAATACTCAGGAGTAATGAACATTTTTAATGAAACAGATCCTCTCGTATTAAATTAATATATATATAGTACAATATTGGATGTGGACAATGATTTACTCTGAAGAATTTCCAATCATTAAAATTTGTTTTTCTTAATCTGCAGTTTCAGTATTAAAACATAAATAGAAAATTGTTTGATTAAATTAGGATTTTATCTCTGAAAAGTAGCTAGGTAAGTTAGACTTTTTTGAGAATTGTCCTGCCTGGAGTTGTTTGCAAGTTGTATGTTGTGCTAAAGAATGGGATTTTAATGGTAAAATGTTAAAGGAATGCCAGATTTGTTTGGGAAGCTGTCAAGTAACTCTGTACCTTCTAGTGTGTTGCCAGTTTACTCAAAAGAAATATTCTCAAGAGAACTGATGATTCAACCTTGACTTGAGATCAAAGTAATCCAAAAAAATTTGGCACGCGAATCTTGGAAAGACGAGATCAAGTTTGCATGGTAGAAATACAGATTAGTCTCGTGTGGACCTTGGGGGAACGTTATAGTGCCAACAGAATCAGTGCTTGAGGGCCAACATTATCTGTGAACTAATTTCATTTGCTTCTCATTCTGTGCTTTTCTATCATGCCATTGTATATTTATATTTATTTTGAGAGGAAGTGAACTATTTGCTTGATGTTTTTTAACCACGTGAATAACTTTCTTTGTATGCATATATAAATTGTTGTTGTTGTTAGATGCTGAGATTGTTGCAGTTGAGGCTTTATCCTAACACTTGAGGCAAGGAAATTTGCTCTTTTTTCCCAGTCTGGCCAATGAAGGCAATTTCTGCAAGCAGACAGTGCCTTGTATAAACCAAACCTTGCACCAGTAAATATGTCTGAGATGGTATGTCGAGGATTAACAATGATCCTTTTATTAGAATATCAGCTACTGGAAGCCATGGAATGTGCACACCACATTCTCTTTACTCCTGTGAAAGATTGAAAATACCAGATTAAAAACCAAGAATACTAGGAAATGCATCTGATTGAATTAATTCATGCTAATATATATTAATAATATACAGTTTAAAACAATGGGATTGAAGTATTAAAAATCCTTTTATAAATAGCTTTAGAAATTACCCAACACAAAAATCTTTCTTTCATTTTCATAATGCAGTTTTGTATGCATAACATGAATTTTGATCGAATTTTTCACAATGGCTACATATTGACATTAAAACAGTGTCTTTGAAATCCACAGACAAACTGAGAGCCTAATGGTGTTGAACCTTGTGGGGAAAGATATTACTGCCTTTGATCAAACATTTACCATTAATAATTCTGCGATCAAAGACTATATCGCTGCTCTTGTAATCTAAACATATAAACAACCTTGGAACCCATGAGTCGTGAATTGAACAAAGATAGACTGTCTTAATTTTTTTTAGTATGATTTCTGTTATTATTATAGCACAGAGTATAGTGACTTTAACATTTCTCACTACCTTTTGTAAAAATATAAGTGACAATAAATTACTATTCTATTCTATTTCATGATAGACGTGAGACAAATTGACATATTTCTGGAGGGTTTTATAACAAAGGGTACAAATTCAAGATCAGTTTCTACTTTTGTCTGCTTGTACACTTGGGTCATTTTGCAGAAAATATTATAAATTTCTTTTAGAAGTGCGACTGAAGTCAGTTTTTGTGTCAATTTTGCCTGTCTGTCTAAAGCCGTATTATGGTACAACAAATCTATTTGTCTCATTAGTTGAATTAAGTTAGGGAGAATTGTTAAAAGCTGTAACAGTTGCTGCAGTTGGTTTAATGTTTAATAATTAAGTTTATTTTAGCTGTGCTGTATTTATTTTATTCTCAGTGTATTAATGTTGCATTCATACATTATCCATTGTTGATTGCTCTGAAAAGGCAATTACAACTTTTCTTTAATCACTGCATTAATCTTTTGAGACAAATAGCAAGCCACTTGGGGGCCAATTGTTTCAGTAGTAGTCACCCAAATAAATCATGCCTTTCAGGGTGTAAAGAGGACTCTTACGTTGAATATAGTGTGCAAGACCAGTCAATCCATATCTTTTCCACAAGTCGCTTACCACCTGATCTTTTGGAGATAATACCTGATGAAAGTTTAGAAAATGCTTATACAGGAAGGATATTTTCCTTGGGTGGATAGTCTACAACCAGGGGACACAGACTCGGAAGAAGGGACCAAGTATTTAGGACTGAGATGAGAAGGAGTTTCTTTAATCAGGGTAGTGAGTCTCTGGAATCCTCTGCATCAAAGAGCAATGGACGTTTAGTCATTAAGTACATGATAGAAATTGATTTCATCTTTAGAAATAGCTTTGCTGGAAATAGGCAATCCAAGAAAGATGGGATTGAGCTACATGACAAGCCATGGTCTATAAGGGATGGGTACCTTGAGCTAAATGAATTACTCTTGCTTCCATGTTGCTAATTCAATGTTCTTTGTGGAAAATTCTGAAATTGTTCTTTGATATCATAGGCTTTGTAACCCCAAAATAATCAAATTGGCCTTGACTGGTTTACCATATTTAGTCTATTAAACTCAGTACGTCTGTATTCATAATGTAAATGATATTATCTTCGCTGCTTAGCTTCATGGGCTGGGAATATATTTTGCCAGCTCTGAAAAATTTGCTCCCCCACAGTGATTTTTGGGTCATTAATTTTGAACACTCCTTTTCAATTATATATTCCATGAATATTTTACTCATTGTTTATGTACTTTATGCATTTTTGGAAATTTAACCCGAGTTATCCAAGCTTGGGAGAGATTATTTTCCCCAAGGCATTAATTCACCATTTCCTAAATGCTTTATAAAGCTGGTCCAGAAGTCATTCATTTCTTGGGGGTGAAGGATTTTTTTTCTGAAAGCCACTTCCATGATTGAATTCTTACCAGCAATGATCTTATGTTTCAGTTCAGAGTTCACAATTCAATTTGAGTAATGTAAATGTGCATTTATATTGTAAATTACGTTTTGTATAAATTAATATTAACACCATTAAATTTTACATATAATGCCAGAATAGGATCCTACCAGATTCTGCCCATCACAGAGTTGGATTTCTTGGAGGAAGGTATCACAGATTGCTTTGCTTTGATTTTTACATTCTGAAGAATTGAAATTCTGTGATCTGTCATATCTGTTTTGATATGAATCATTGTGATGCAGGAGGAGATAATGTGATACAACGTGTCTGGTGCTCGCAGGATTTAAACTCAAATGCCATCTCTGACCTCACTTTCTTTCCTTGCAGTTGTCTCTTAAAACTCTATCCTTCTAATTCTTGGTTCATTTTATAAGCTGGAACAGTTTTTCCCTATCTACCCAGTCATAACTGGCATGGTTTTGAAAATGACTATCAAATTTACTCTTGGCCTTCTGTTGCCAAGGGGAGCAATCCCAATGTTTTCAGTCTTTCCTTGAAACCAAAGTATCTCATCCGTATAATCATTCTTACAAACTTGTTCTGCATTCTGTCTGGTATATCCATCCAATAATGTGGAACACAGGGCTGTAGACCATACTCTATCTGCGATCAACCACTGATATATATTAGGTTCATTATTTCTCTGCTCCAGTATTCTGTTACCCTATTTACGGAGCTTAGAGCATTTAACAGCTGTGCCTACTTGTTCTGCCACATTTGAGTTATATACTCCCAGGTCCTTCTGCTCCTGCACATGCTTTAAAGGAAAGAGTACCATTCTATTCTGTCTCTCCATGTTCTTTGTTCCCAAGTGTATCTCTCACATTTCTCCTTTGAACTTCATTTGCCATCTATCCACCCACTCCTCCAATATGTCAGTGCTCTTTTGAAGTTCTATACTGTCTTCCTCATAGTTTACAGTACTTACAAGTGTGTTGTCTGAAACCTTTGAAATTGTACACTGTATATCTAGATCATTTCTATATATATATTATTTATATAAGCAAGGGTCCCAATATTGTCGCCTGGGAAATTCCTCTACAAACTTTGTTCCAGCTCAGAAAGTATGTACGATACCATTTCTGTTTCCCATTCCACACTGCTTTTGTCTCCTTATTCCATGATTATCACTTCCCCATGAGTCTGTTCTATTGCTCTGTATCCTAGGCCTTTTGAACGTCTATGAACACCACGTCGACAGTTTTAACCTCCTCAATCTTCCCTGTAACTTTTTTTCCCTTTTTTTAAAAAATACTTCGTTGTTTAGTTAGACATGACTTTTTTTTTACCCGCATAACAAATCCATGCTGTCTGTTCTGAATCAACTGTCCCTTTTCCATGTGACAATTAATTCTATCCTAACTAATTGTTTATAGAAGTTTTCCCACTACCAAAGTTAAATGATTGATCTGTAATTGCTGGACCAATCTTTATGTCTTTGCTCAAAAAAAGATTGTAACGTTTGAAATTTTTAAATCCTCTAGCACCAACTTGTAATCCACGAAAGATTGAAAGGTAATTGCTAACGGCTCTGCAATTCTTTCTTCAACATTCTTGGACACACCTCATCTAGTCTGGATGTCTTATCAACTGACAGCTTCTAAACCCCCTCTATTTTGGGTCTTGGGCTGCATTCCCCTAAACTGTTTAAATGCGTATGTATGATTTAAAGCAGTGCACAGTATGTTTTGAGCTGGTGTCAGTACATGCAGCCTTTACAATTATTGTGCTTATAGAAGACTTTGGCATTTCCATTTACACTAGCTGCCAGTCTTTTTTTCATAATCCCTCTTTAGGTTCTCATAGTTGCTTTCTTTCTTCCCTTGAATCTTCTGTTTCCAGGTTGGTTCTCAGTTTGTTTTCTATCTGACCCTTGGCATAAGTGCACTTTTTTAAAAGTAACTTTCCTCTGTTATCCAGGAGTTCATGAATTTTGTCTTTCCTTTGTCTTCCAGGCAATATACCCTGGGATTCTATCATGGAATTGGATCTACTTGAGTTCAATCTAACATAGCAAATGGAAGAATTTTTGAGATCTATGTACTAATGGTTACATTTTAACCATTTATGAGAGAGGTCTGTACATTCAAACATGCCTAGATAAACAGAGTTATCCACTGGACAAGACAAACAATTTCTGCAAAATAAGACTGATCATAAGGTTCACAAGGGGCTTCTCTCAACAGTGATAATAAAAGGACTTGTTACCCAGCTGCTTCTAGAACTGGGTGCAATTTATATTTCTTGTTTTAGTTCATAAGAGAATTCTGCTTTTGGAAACTAATTTTGGCAGGAAAAGGCACACCTGAACTCTGCCATGCATTCTCTGAGTAGTCTTTTGCCTAATTGAATTAAACCTTTGTTTGTAGACTGGGTTTTGAGTATAAAATATTTTATCCTGTGTTTGCCCCTTATCCCCCTCTGCCTCAGCCTCTACCCCCCACCTCAACAAAAGGAAATGCTTGGAAATCTTTATATTATTTTCAGTTCCTCGATTGTACATCTTGACCTTTCTTGGGATAGGAAAATTTAAAAAAAATTGGTCTTAAGTGGCCAGTTATAATTGTGGGAAAATTGTACTGATGGAGTCACACAATTCCTAGTTAGCATTGATCAATGGTTGCAGAAAATAGCTTGCAGATGTGTAAATGACCTTGCATTAGCTTTCTTCACTTCCTCTTTTAACTCTATCTCTGCTACAAAAAAGTGCATTGAATATTATGGCTATTTTGATCAAGAAGGTTCACAAGGGACTTCTCTCAATGAACATTAATGCCAAAACAAACAGGAAGTCCATTCTTGCTGAAACAGACAGAGCCCTTCTGATTTTCACATGAATTGGAGTGTGACTGACAGGAGACATGACATGACCATATTAGCCTGGGCATGTTGACTGCAGATTGAGTGACTACACAGTTTTAAATGCCAGCCTGGTTTGAAAGGTTCTAATCAGGAGGAAAGATACCAATTACTGCAAATAGCACCTTATTATGATACAAGGAGATCCCAAAGCAGTTTATAACCCATAAAGTTCCTGATCTCTTTGCTTCCACGTGAATATTAAACTACTGATATATTCTTCCTTTAACATTGGCGATTCAGGTTTCCTATTAGTTGAGATATAAGTACTTGTAAAACAGCACTGAGGTTGAAGATAGCAATTTATGAAGTACTGCCACATGAGACTAATCTTGGGTTTTCAAAACCAGCATGTTACTGCAGGAAAGGATAACCTAGAGTTTAAGCTACTTGGTTTGAATTTTAGATTTGGTTGAATGTCAGCGTTCATGGTGTAGAAATTTCTAACGTCCTTCATGTAAGAGCAAAACACAAAGTGGAAATGGGGAACTAGGAGAGTTGTCCAAAATCATGGTCACAAGGTAGGTTTTCAGGAAATGATTTTAAAATCTCAATATGAAGTAGAAGCATTAAGGAAGAGCTCTAGAAAATGAGGACAAGACATCTGACAAATGTGAGAAAAGTAAGAACTCCAGATTCATTTGCAAAAGATGATTTTAAATATCTTGTACTAAAATCTTAAAATAAACTTGGCTTCTTTGTACAAAATAAGGATTCAAGAGTGAGCTCGCTCTACTGCAATAATCTGTTTATGACATCAGAAATTGCACCCCCTCAGAAAGGGTTCACTGTAGTTTATAAAATGTGTGCTTATTAAAGATTGGTTTCAATAAGATGAGAACTCTTTGTCCTTGATTCTTGACCCATATATCGTTGAGCGCACGGGAGGTGCTATATCTATCAGAGTGGGATTTAGGTTATAGCATCTGTCTCCCTTTTCTCTGCTTTTCTGATTCGTCATGAAGGTGTTGGAACATGAAGCTTGATCCAACTTGATGGACAAGTTGCTCTGTTGAATAACTGGTACTAGATTCCTCAAAGTTATGAATGTTCATGGTGCTCATGGCCATTTGAGTTCAGAAAATCAGATCTGACAGAGGAGACATTTTCTATCTATGAAGACCTGTGTCCAGTTCATTGTTGTTGGTTTTGTAGGAGTTTTGCTTGAATGCTCAGAGCTATGAAGACTATAGCTTTTGTCATCAGTCCTCCCATTGAAGTAAGAGGTTGCAGCAGAGACATTGCTGATGGTATTTCTGCAGACCTCTGTGTTGCTGGTAAACATTCCAATTCTGTCAGCAGTATGGGAGCATGATGTCATCAACTGGTTTATATAGTAGGACTTGTGTTGATATGCAAGGGCTACCTTTGTTGATAGATGCAAGAGAAATGTTGAACAACGCAAAGAAGTCTCCTTGCATCCATTAACTTGAAGACAACATTTGACTCTCTACTGATTGGAGACAAACCTAGTACAAAGGAAGATGCTTGTGGTTTTTGGAGGTCGGTCATTTGAGCTCAAGGACCTTTCGGATAAAAGCCAGAAGTGGGATGTTCACTATGTAATGTTCAGTACCATTCGTGATTTCTCAGATACTGAAACAGCCATGGACCAATATTGGGTTAAACTGACAAGTGTCAAACAGCATTTGCTCCACACCAGTGCCAAGCATTCATAATCTGCAACATAACCATTGCCACTTGACATTAAGTGGCATTACCATTGCTGATGGTAATATGGTCCAACCGTATCAAAATAGTGGCAACAAGAGCTGGTCAGTGACTAGGAATCCTGCGGGGAATAATTCACCACCTGATTCCTCAAAGTCTGTTCGATTCAATATTATGATCGAAAGCTGTTGGTATCTTTTAGACAGCATTCACCTAAATGTTAGTCTTGGTTGGGTGTTGTCACTTGCTCCTGCAAGAGAAGGTCTTGGGTTCAAGCCTCACTCAAACTATTTCAGGGCAAGATTTTAGGTTGAAGTACTGGACAGTAAGGTTCTGTCAGGGGTTCTGCCAGTAAACACTAAATACTGTCCAACTCGAATCACAAAATGATGTTCCTTGTGGGGTTTGTTGAACTGAGGTTTCCTGCTGATTTTAGTCAAAGACCTATTCTGAATTTTTTACTCTTGTATAAAAACCCATAACAATCTCCAAAGAAAATGTGTTAAAAATTGGAAGCTTCACAAGTTCTTTTAATTCATTAAAATAAAAGAAAGAACTTGGGATGCTGGCAATCTGGAACAAAAACAGAAATTGCTGGCGAAACTCACCAGTCTTGCAGCATCCATAAGAAGAAATCAGAATTACAAGTCCAGTGAATCTTTGTCAGAACTTTCGCTAGCATTTTTGTTTTTCTTTTAATTTCATTCAAGGTTATTTTTGCTAAAGTATAATTCTGTAAAGGGCATGGTTAATAAAACATACAAACAAAAATATTCTAGAACTTCATAAATAGTGGTATGTCTTACAAGAACAGGTGGTTATGATGAACTATAAGATACCAGTTAGATCTCTTGCTGGGTTTTAGTCAGATTTTTACATGGATGGAAAGAAGAGGGAAATTTAACCACTATATAGTAAATGAAAGTGGATTCGTTTGACTTCTGTTTGCTCTTATATGCTGGAGGTCAAATAGACCAGCTTTGAGGTCTGTAGTTATTCATCAATTGCCAGTAATTAGATGAACAAATTGTAGTTCAGGAAGAAAGGTAAATAAACCTGTCTAAGATTAGGTCATCAAATTATTATGGAAATAAACTTGCTCCCTGTTCCTCAGGACCAATCTCCAAACAAAAACTAACCAGTTAATTAGTCACAATGATTAAAATCTAAATTATCCCAGCTGTATTCATTTCAAAGGTTTGGCAAGGAATTTAATATTATTACTTTTGAAATACTGTAGGATGTTTGGTTTTCAGCCTAAAATCAGGTATTAAGAGGCAGGTGACAACACAATGGTTTGTCTTTTGAGTCTATCCTTCCCCTGCTCCTACGATCACTTTTCAGGACAGTCCTCCTAAATTGGCTTGTTTGAGAAAGAACAAAGGAGAAAAAAGAAAGATCATGAGAAACACAGAACAAAAAGAGGGGTTACAGCAAAAGAGAAAGATAGCTGTGAGAAGTATGATCCTATCACCTTGATGCAGTCAGAATCAGAGAATAGGGAAAATGCGAAAGGAGGCCATTCAGCCCCTCTATATGCATTGGTCTTCTGAACATTTTAACTTCGTGCCATTCTACTGCCCTTTCCCTATATCATTGCACATTGGGTAGTTATATCTCCTTGAATAACCATCCAACACCTTCCTTAATGCCTCAGTTGAACTGCCTCCATCACATTTCCTGGCACTGCACTCCAGACTGTAACTACTTGCTGTGTGAAATATTTCTTGGCCTCCGTCACCCTAATGTTTGCTTCTTCTGTAAAACACTTTGAGCTGTGTCATCTGGTTCTCAGTCCACTTGAGAGAGCGGGAACAGCTTTTTCCTATCCACTACTCGTTAATTTGAAATTTTTTTGTCAAATCTCAGCTTAGCCTTCACGTCTCAATGAAAACAGTCCCTCTTCTCCATCTTCCCTCATAACTGATGAATCTCATCATTGAAATCATTCTCATAACCTCTTCTGCACTCTCTCCAATACACTCACATCCTTCCTATAGTATGTCGCTCAGCACTGTACACAATACTGTTGAAATTGCATGTTTTTATAAACACAGGTGGCATAAAAGCCCAGCATTTCTGAACCATCCGGTCAGAAGTCCAGGAGAGAAAAATGACACACTGGTAAGGTAGGACTACAGGTACATAGTTCCGTGAAAGTGGAGTGACAGACAGGGTGGTGAAGAAGGCATTTGACATGTTTGCCTTCATTGGTCAGAACACTGAGTTTAGATTGTCCTTCTATAAGGAAAATGCTAGATTTGAGAGGTGCAGAAAAGCTTTGCAAGAATGTTGCTGGGACTGGAGAGGCTGAATAGGCTGGGACTTTTTTGTTCCCTCGAGCCTTGGAGGCTGAGTGGTGACCATAGAGGGTTATAAAATCATAAGGGGCATGGATAGGGTGAATAGCCAGCATCTTTTTCTTGGTGGAGTCCAAAACTAGAGGGCATATATTTAAGGTGAGAGAGGCAAGATTTAAAAAGGACCTGAGGGGTAACTTTTTCACGCAGAGTGTGGTGCATGTATAGAATGAGCTTCAGAAGAAGTGATGGAGGCTGGTCCAATTACAACATTTTAAAAGGCATCTTGATGGCTATATGAATAGGAAGGGGTTGGAGGGATACGGGCCAAATGCTGGCAAATAGAATTATATCAGATTGGGATATCTGGTCAGCATGGACAATTTGGACTGAAGGGTCTGTTTCCATGCTCTCTGACTAGATCTGTTAGGGATGGGCAATAATTGCTGGCCTAGCTGGTTTGGCCACATCCTGTGAATGAATATTTTTGAAAAGCTTAGCGATGTTAAAGCAAAATAACTTTGAATGGGGTTGGTTTAAATGAAGACTTGCTGTATAGTGTAATGCTATAGCGATTTTTGTCCATCAGTTCCTCTATCCCTGGTTAATTTAAACCGTAAATGTCATTGTTGTTATAAAAGGCTACTTACTGCAATGCTAATGTATCTCTAAAAATCAGAACTATTTTCCAAGTCCAAGGGTTTTCTTAGGGTATCATTAATTGCTTGACACATTTTTGTGTGAAATGCTGAAAAACGTGATGTCTATTTTCCAGTTGTTAAGTTGTTTAAAATAAATAGTCTGCTGAGCAATCTGTGAAATGTTACAAAGGGTACAAATAAGACAGCTTGGAACAGCAGTAAAATGTGCTTTGGGAATGCAATGGTTTCCTGCAAGCATGATCTATGATCTTTTAAGGTTTGTTGATTGATCACGGTGTGTCAGATTTAAAAGAGATCGGGTTTGGCATTTGCAGTGAATTTTTCTTTTAAGCCATTTATAATGGAGGCAAACTCTCTGGCTTAATTTGAGATAACATTTTTGTTCATCCTCTTACACTGCAAGATTGTTCATCAAGTTGAAATGTTTAAAGAGAACATTAGATAATCTGTTGTAGTTTGTATTTTTAGTGAACTCCGTTTCTGCTGTGGGAAAAGAATGCTTGGAACAATCAGCAAATGCAAATGTAAATTAACAATTTTTTTTCAGTTCCATTGTAAAAGTTCTACAAAGAGTTTTTATTAAGTATCCTCTTAAGTATGGGAATCCCAATTTGTGGAATGTTTTGAGCTTGAGGCAATAATGTGAAATCCTTCACACCCAAAAATTTTGTAATGTGAGACTTGCTTCTTTTTCTCCCCTTTCAACTCCATTCCCCCTCCCATCCTCACATTTTGCTACTGCTTGAAGTGTCTGTTTTTCAAGCTGTGACTTGAGGTTTAGATTATAGGGTGGCTATTTCTGCTCATCCTTTTAAAAGAAAATACAAGATTCACATCAGTGACATCTTCAGAAAAAAACCTGCAAGGGGTGAGAATACAGTTTCCTCTTATACTGAAGATAAGCTAGAGCAGTTGTACCAGTGGACTAATTTGCCCTAGGTCTTTGTATTTAGTGCTTTCAGTCTGAACTGAAGATGACTTGAAGGTGGATTTTGTTTTTGAAATTATTTTGAGGCCTGAGCAAATTCTTGTATAGATTTTCTTGTACCTTATCCAGTCATGCTGATGTGGAAGTTTTTCTGATTTGTGCTAAAATTTGTTGTAAATGTTTTAGCCCTTCCCAAATATCATGATTCTTTTTATTGCAATGCATCTGGAGTTTGGAAGATATTTTGTGCTCTTGGGGGTACTTGCACATTATCCATTGTAACAGTTTTCGGAAGCTTTCTAAATTACAACCTTCTGGACTTGGCATTGAGTTCAAACATTTGTGACCATAACTGCTGCTCATTTTATTTTCAGATAATGAGTTTATTTTACTTCTGCTGTTGTCATTTGTGGCTCTGACCTCTAGACTTACCTATCTTTCTTTACTTATCTCATTTCTGTCCCATTTTCCCTTGTGCCATTCCTCCCTTTTCATTTAATTACTCATCCTCCCTTCAGTTCTATCACCGACCTTACCTTTAGCTCTTTCCGATTTCCCTGTCAACCTTTCCTAGCCTCTGTACTTGATCAAAAATTGTTTTCCCTTCTTCTAGTTTTGCAAATGGTCATTGATCTGAAATAATAACATTTCTTCCACGTTCATGAATGTTTCCTCACCTGCAGAATGTTTCCTGTGTGTTTCTGTTTTGACCAATAATAACTACCATTTGAATTTGGAGCAAAAAAAACGAAGGAAGTGATTGTTCAGTAACAATCTTGATATATTCCTTGAAAAGGAAAAGTTGAGAATTGAAAGCTGATGTACCTTAAATGGCAGGAGAGTTTTTAAAAATTACACTTTTATGACCAGTCAGAAACAAGGCTTTGTTAATAACCAGGGGGATTATGTAAATTACAAGAGACATCAGAAAAAATGTTTAGTGTAAGGAAAGATGCCAAGGAATGTTGGGTGGCAGTATTTTATTGAACTCTGAAGTGGTTAGCTGAGGAAAAAGTTGACTTTGAGAAGGACCTAAAGAAGATCCTTTTTGAGACAGAGGTCCTGATCAAGTGATTAAAGCATTAAATCAGTACTTTGCATTTGTTCCTACAAAGAAAGTGGTTTCTGCAATGTTACTTGGAAATAGGAAAGGAAAATTATGGACCAGATAGCAATACATTGAGCTAATTTAAAAATACTGATTTCGCTAAAAATCAATATGTTAACTTTCAGGTCAGATGTATTCTTGGATGTTAAGAAAAAGCCAATTAAACTATAGAAGAGTTCTTTGATCTTTCAATCCTCATTGAACCAGGAGAATGTTGGAGCATTGGAGTGTTTGTATTGTTTCACTAAAATTCCAGAAGGAAAGGAGGTTAATTAGGCAGCTGTAGCCCAGTCAGGCTAATATCAATGATGAGGAAATTCTGTAAAAACGTTACTGGGGGGGAAAAAAGCAACTTGTATTTGTATGAATGAGTTTATTAAGGAGAGCCAATAACGTTTTTTTAAAGGGAAAGAAATGTCTGACTAACTCGGTTTAAATTCTTTGAAAGTCAGAGAAGGCTGTTCAAGGTTCTGCAATAGATATAGAAAGTGGACCTCCAGAAGGCATTTGCCAAAGTGCTGCATAGGAAGCTCGTTTAGAAGATCGAAAGCCATGCACATAGGGGAAAGTGGTAGAATGAATAAAAAGAAATGGCTCAGTTACTGGAGACAAAAGATTGTAGGTGTATGTTTTTCAAACTAGGATGTATTTAGCAGCGGTGTTCCTCAGGAGTCAGTTTTTCGTTTTTCTTTATATTTGATAAGCAACTTATTTGTGTAGCAAACAACAACATAAAGTTTGAAGACCATATGGAAATTGTAAAAGTAGTTGGTAATGAATATGAGGATAGATATAGGCTTCAGCATGGCATAGACAATGTTAGAACTGCATTGGAAGTTGTGACCTCCAGATTGTGCACCACTGCTGTGTCTGCTTGTGCTCTCCTGGAGTTGGCCACCACTTTCAGCAGGAAACAATTATTTCTGCACAGTACTCTGTGCCTAATTGGAACCACTCCCTTTTAGGAAGTAGAAAGGAGGCTTGAAGCTGCCTGGTACATCTGTTAATGCATCAGTGATTCATACATTGTCATCACCATTCTCCTGCTTACCATCTATAGAACCTCTCATTTGACAGGTTGTATGCGAGCTGACACACGTGCTGTCTTTTTGACCCTCGCCTGAGCATAGCCCTTTTATGTTCAATGAAGTGTTGCTGTACAAAGAGACCTTGGGTGCAGGTTCATAGTTCCTTGAAGATAGATAGGATAGTGAAGAAGGCATTTGGTATGCTTTCCTTTATTGGACAGAGCATCAAGAATAGGAGTTGGGAGGTCGTGTTCAGCTGTACAGGATATTGGTTAGGCCACTTTGGAGTATTGTGTGCAATTCTGGTCTCCTATTGGAAGAATGTTGTGAAACTTGAAAGGGTTCAGAAAGATTTACAAGGATGTTGCTGGGCTTGGAGAGCTTGAGCTATAGGGAGAGGGTGAACGGGCTGGGACTGTTTTCCCTGGAGCGTCAGAGGCTGAGGGGTGACCTTATAGAGGATTATAAAATCATGAGGGGCATGGATGGGGTAAATAGGCAAGCTCTTTTCCCTGGGTTGGGGGAGTCCAGAACTCGAGGACATAGGTTTGTATGAGGGGAGAAGATTTTAAAAGGGACCTAAGGGGCAGCTTTTTCACGCAGGGGATGGTACGGGTATGGAATGAGCTGCCAGAGGAATTGGTGGTGGATGGTACAATTGCAACATTTAAAAGGCATCTGGATGGGTATATGAATAGGAAGGGTTTAGAGGGATATGGGCCAAGTGCTGGCAAATGGGACTAGATTAAGTTAAGATATCTGGTCGGCATGGACGAGCTGGACTGAAGGGTCTGTTTGTATACTGTGACTCACCATATGCAGATCTTCTCTTGATATTACATACCAAATCACAGAAGTGTTATAGCATAAAAGGCGGCCATTTGGCCCATTATGCCTACACTGGTTTTTTAAATGAATAAAATTACCTAGTGCCGATCTTCTATATTCTCCCCAATGTCATGCATACTATTCTTATGCAAGATGGCACATGTCCAGTGCCCTCTTGAAAACTTTAATTGAGGCAGCCTGCACCATGCTTCCGGGTAGTGCAATCCATTCCCTTATGGGAAAATATTTTTCCTCAATTTACTCTCTCTTCTTTCGTAGATCGTTTTAAATCTTTTTTTTTGTTCTTGTTTATTTTAAAAGTGGGAACAATTCTACCCCTATATTCCATCCAGCCTGCTCATGATTTTGTAAACCTCTGTCTGATCTCCTCTTAGCCCTCTTCTGTTGAAGGAGCACTGTCCCAACTTCAGTCTGTCTTGAACTGAAGTTCTTTATCCCTGGAATCATTATTGTAAACGACCTCTGCACTTTCTACAATGCCTTAACATTTTTTCCTATAATGTGGTGCCCACAATATTCCAGTTGAAGTCTAACAAATATTTTATAAAAGTTAATGTTGCCTCCGAGCTCAAGTGCTCTACCCTGTTAATAAAGTTGATGTTTTATTTGATGCTGTCTCTACTAGGCCTATCGCTTTCAATGATTGTATACATGTGCACCCTGGTACCTCTACTCCTGCATCCCACTCAGAATTGTATCCTTTATTTAATTTTCTATTTCACTCTTTGGCACTAAGTACACAGTATCTGAACTAGTGGTTACGAAAACCGCTGATTAAGAGAGAGGGCTGCTTGTGAAGTTGATGTCTCTTTTTTGGTGGCTGGGCCAAATAATGTAGAGAACATCTTCTTTGTCAGGTTCAGTAAATGAAGGTGAAAATGGTCCCCAATTTATCTCTATTCCCTTTTGTGCTCGTGTTTCCTTGCAATAAAATGGAAAGAATATCAGTGATTGTGTTTTTAGATTAGATTAGATTAGATTACTTACAGTGTGGAAACAGGCCCTTCGGCCCTACATGTCCACACCGCCCCGCCGAAGCGCAACCCACCCATACCCCTACCTTTACCCCCCTAACACTACGGGTAATTTAGCATGGCTAATTCACCCTGACCTGCACATCTTTGGACAGTGGGAGGAAACCGGAGCACCCGGAGGAAACCCACGCAGACACGGGGAGAATGTGCAAACTCCACACAGTCAGTCGCCTGAGGCGGGAATTGAACCCGGGTCTCTGGCGCTGTGAGGCAGCAGTGCTAACCACTGTGCCACCATGCTGCCCACTATTGCAGTCTATTGTTGGGATGGTGTACTTGCCATAGCTGACAAGTGACACTGAGAACTGGGTGAGAGACTGGGATTTGTGGGAAGGCGGGTGAGGTGAAGTATCTAAATGTTCGGCGTGAGTCCTGATTACGAGAGAGTGCTGCTGAGTAAACGATGATGTGAGTATCGTAAATTGAGCAGCAGGAAAGATTTGTTGGAGACGTGTGTGAATGATGTCAAGGTGCATTCACCGACCTTGACCACTCATATGAGATCATTAAGCAATTTCTGGCAGTGCTGCTAGGTCTCTGGGCCAGATTGCCTGGCCATCTGTTCCCATTCCCTTCAATGGACATTCCTTGGTGGCTTCCTAACTCCTTATGGAAACATGGCTTTGCACATCCTGTCCAGCACATGACTAAGGGGTCAGTGCAACATCTGGAAACTGCCAAGCCCCCTGCCTGAATTGATGACATTCTATTTTCCTTATTTCCACATGCAGCTCTGGTAGTCAGCAAAAGCCTCCTGTGGCTCAGTGTAGTAAATTAGGCACATGAAATATAAATCTGTGCCTATTCCTACACCCGTTGTTCCAAACCCAATAAACCTTCAGTTTCCTGTTGAACTGCAGTCAGCCAGCAGAGCAACTTGACTGAACACTGAAATCATTACGGAGCAGATGTAGGCCATTCGGTCCTTCAAGCCTACTCTGCCATTAGCCAAGATTATCGCTGATCTGTTTGAGGCCTGAGTTTCACATTCCAGTTTATCCCCATTAAGCTTGGGTTCCTGTGCCTAACCCAAGTATTTGCATGGGTGAGAGCAAGTTGAAAATCATGATCCTCATGCTCGCAAATGAGAACCAAACAAATTTTAGCTGAAATTCATTCAATCTCTGTGGAACAATCTGGATTCTCCACAGAATTGGAAATAAATGTCACTTTTTGTTTAGTTTTAAATCTGCCATATCTATAAATTATTTAGAACATAGAACATAGAAGAATACAGCGCAGTACAGGCCCTTCGGCCCTCGATGTTGTGCCGATCCAAGCCCACCTAACCTACACTAGCCCACTATCCTCCATATGCCTATCCAATGCCCTCTTAAATGCCCATAATGAGGGAGAGTCCACCACTGCTACTGGCAGGGCATTCCACGAACTCACGACTCGCTGAGTAAAGAACCTACCCCTAACATCTGTCCTATACCTAACCCCCCCTTAATTTAAAGCTATGCCCCCTTGTAATAGCTGACTCCATACGTGGAAAAAGATTCTCACTGTCGACCCTATCTAAACCCCTAATCATCTTGTACACCTCTATCAAGTCACCCCTAAACCTTCTTTTCTCCAATGAAAACAACCCCAAGTGCCTCAGCCTTTCCTCATACGATATTTGTATTTAGTCAGATTGTCAAATTAAGGACATTGAAACTTCATAGTCTTCACTGAAGTCTCATTCAGTCTGAAGATAAAAATATTCTACTGAGATAACTGTATGAGACATACTGGTCCGACTTGCCTCATATACTTAAATGGAGCTTTAAAATGACCAGTATGTTCAGTACCAAGTTTTACTGGTTTTCTTCTGTTTGTTTTCTCCCTCTGGGTGTATTGTGAATATGTCTTTTGTGTTGACTTCAAACCTCCCCTACCTCCCTCACTGTGATCTGGATACACCTGAAGGCAAACTGGTCGCGTGGAAACTACCATTTTAAAAAAAACTCATTGCTTGAAGTCAGCCTAAAATTTGAGTGTTTTCTCCCTAGCAGGTATTGCCAAATATAATTTGATCTCTTTGGGTGGTTTTGCTAAATTCTTTAGTTGTGACTTTTAAAATGTCGCCTTTTTGAAGCATTGCTTTATGAAAAAGACATTTGGTCTGGGAACTTTCAACACCACTTGTGATAACATATGCTATTTGTTTTAGTGTAATTGAGTGGAACATTTCCAGACACACTGGCTGAATGGAAAATTTGTAGAACATTGGGAAGTTTTTCCAGTGTTGTTTCTTAAAGTGGCAACAAAAATCAAAGTCCAGTTGAGAAAAGGGAGGGAATGTTAAGGACTAGCCAAAGTAAATTTGAAGTACATGAGTATTGTAACCTTTATGACTTGCATTTTGTTATATTGGATCGTACTGCTGAAGAGAATTGCTTGGTAGGAACTCTTTATATCCTTTGTAGAGAGATGTAAAACATGTACAATATTACTCAAATCAAGAGCTGTATTGAACTTTATTTCTTTTGAAGGATAATGATTTGCTACCTGTAAGCTGTTTCAATTGTGATGGTAACTCTCTTTTTCAATTGATAGATCATGGGCTTAACTATTCCACATTTAATTTTATTAACAGGCAGCCATGGTAATAGATTCTCTTAACCACAGTGTTTTGCACCAATTGGGTAAAATATTTGAGACTATTTTACATCATGCAATTATCAGATTTCCACACAGGCAATAGGTCAGATGGTATCTCTGGCATTTGACAAACATGGGTTTTTGTAGAAAAGCAGAGTGTTCTTTGTAGTGCTTTTTTGTCCCCCTTTATTGAATAGTATTTTTATTTGTGAAGATTGTGGTAAACTCAAACGTGAACACTTAAGTAGATAGAAGTACAATACAAAAAGCACATCTTGCTGACTGAAGGGCCATTTTTCTTCTTGTACTAACTGAATAGATGACTGAGATCTAAATGAAGCATTGCTTCAAGTATAAGACATTAATAACTAAATGTCCTCAGATGTTGGTTGTTTTTAACTCATTTAAGGTTTTTTCCTGATTTCCTTCTCTCTCCTTTTGTAGTGGTTTGCTAGGTCTATGATAAATTTTAACGTAGTGACTTATTTTGGATGATTTGCACTGAAATCTAGTGAGTGAGAGTTTTTATTCGATTACATCTGTCCAAAGTTGAGATTTTTTTTTTATAGTAACTAACTTTTTTTTAAAAAAGTCTTTGTATTAAGCACGGAATTAAAAATTTAATGTTGTACAAGCTCTGAGAGAAATTGTAGCTGGTTCATGAGGAGACTGTTTAACAGAAGCTTAAATTCAGCTATTTTTCCAGAGAGCATATAATAAGACCTTTTTGAGGATCTTGGGTGCAGTTGTTGTGTCCCTATGTTTTTTAGGCCAAGACTCACCTGGGTTTAAGACTCACCTATTTCAGAGCTATGTTATGACTTATCTAAATAGGTTGATTAATTTAAAAAGGCCTCTCTCAGTTCTGTTTTGGTCTGGACAGTGTACGTTTAGTGTTTGGCTAATGTTGGGGGAGTTCGGGGAAAGAAGAGGAGGAAATGATCCTATCATTTTCACCAACCAGTAATTGGTTCTTATACAGGGAACAAGCTGATGACTAATCGGTAAGTAATTCTACTTGTTCCAATTGAAATGAGTCCGTTTTTAAATTTACGGTATGGCAGATCAGCTCAGCCAAAGTGAGGGGATGCTGAGCAGTCAGACGTCATGGTCCATTATTAGGGCCAACAACATAAAGTAGGAAGAGGTAGAAGTTCTTGAAATTGGATTTTGAGTTTGGAAGGAAATCGAAAGCAAGAATTAGGTTACTCCTTGTGTCACACGCTAGTGACCAAAAGAATAGGAAGGATTAGTTGATTGAACAAATGGCTAGAGAATTTGTCAAAGGGAGGTATCAGTTTTCTGAGGGATTGGGACAGGCTTTGCTGCAGATGGAGCAAGTACAAACTGTACTTTTAACAGTATCGGGATTGGAGTTCTCACAGGGAGATTTGCTAATGCTGTTGGGGAGAATCAAAACGAGCTTGTCCGGGAGTAGGAAGCTGAGTGGTACCCCACATTAGAGTCAAGCTGGTAATGGGAAATAAAAGAATTGGCAATTGAAATTAGCAGGCAGGCAAAAGAAAGCTAAGCTAGAATAATATCATAAAGGTTAATGTTAAGGGTATTCTGCCTGTCTGCATGCAGGATTATTATTAAGATAGACAGTTCTCAGGGGCAATAGAAGTAAATTGCTATGACCTAATTGCTGTTGCGGAAAAATGACTGCAAGACCACGAACTGAGTATGATAGGATTTTACATTGTGTTTGAAATTGAGGTAGTTCAATCCAAAGCAAAAGGTGATAAATTTGAACAAAGGAAATTATGCAAATATGGGGAGGGGGGTTATATTGGCGAAGATGAATAGGGATAATAATTTAACAAGGTACAAAGGTACATACAAAAGATATTCTTCAAATAATTTGTGCAGAGTTCACAGAAATTATACATTCTTTCAAGCCACAAAAATCTAATTAAATGAATCAACTGTGGCTAACGAAAAAATGTAATGGTCTGTATATAAGATTTTTAAAAATGTATAAGTTGCTGTGAATATTAATACACTAATAGGTTAAAATTCAACAAAAAATCAAAATTGATAAAATGGAAAATAGAATATGAATGAAATCTAGCAGAAACATAAAACCAGACTGTAAAAGCTTCTATAGGTTCATAAAATATATGTTCGGCGAAGGAAAGTGTGAGAAGAGTGAGTTCTTTATTAGCACAATTAGAATTTTATATTGTAGACTAGAGTGGTTGCTGAGGAGTTAAATGATTACTCTGTTTTCACTGAGGAAGATGCAATACAAGAGAATGCTTCAAATTAGAAATTTAAGGAGGGGTAGGGTGGTGGTTATGTTGGAGAAATGAATGGGATTGAAGATTGTAAAGCCTTTGGGACCTGATATATTCTACATCTTAGAGAAAGAGGTAGCTGTTATGATAGTGGATGTATCAGTGATCAACTTCCAAAATTTTACACGTTCTGAAATGGTTCCCACAGGTTAGAAGATAGCAGATTTTAAGAAAAGTGGGAGAGAGAATAGGGAACCTCTGGACCTGTTATAAAAGGTGTTGGTCGACCATGGTATACTTGGATTTTCAGAAGGTTTTTGGGAAAGTCCCTCACACAAGGTTGATTAAATAGGATGGTAGATGGGATAGGAGGTAATGTATTGTCATGGATTAAGGATTAACAGCAAGAGGAAAAGTAGGAATAAATGGGTCATTTTAATGATGGTGGATTGTGGTTCCTAGGATACTGCAAGGATCATTATTTGGGCCCCAGCTGCCCCAATAATGTGGGGAAGATACAAAGTAGCTTCATGAGGTTTTCAACAGACTTGGTGATGGGCAAGGTCATGGCAGGATGGAACTTAATGTGGAAAAACGTGAGGTTATCTACTTTGATAGAAGAACAGTTGTTGAGAACATAACGTTAAGAGATTAGCATTTGTACAGATTCCTGACTGCAGTTTTGATCCCTTTACTTTAGGAAAATATTTTTGTCGTAGAGGAAACGCAGCAAATGTTCACCAGGCTTGTTCCTCGTTGGTGGGACTGACCTGTGAAGGGCGGTTGGGTGGAAAAATGGGCTTGTTTCTTCTACAGTTTTGAAGAATAAGAGGTGATTTCATTGAAGCCAACAAAGGGATAGACAAGGTCAATGCAGGTAAGATGTTTCCCCTGCTTTGGAAGTTTGGAACCAATTTAGGATTAAGATGAAATTTTTTTTTCTGCTCCAGATTGTGAATCTTTGGAATACCGTACCCCAGAGGGGTATGGGAGCTCAGTTATTTGAGTATACTTAAAGTAGAGGTTCATAAATTTCTCAGTGCCGGTGATACAAATAATATGGCAATAGCGTGTGTGTCAAAGGCATTGAAGTCTATGATCAGCCAGATCATATCTTCACTTTTGTGTTTTAATTCATTTGGTGCTCAAAGTATGTCTTTCATGTTTCTAGTTTGTTTAAAGTCTTCTATGTGGAGGCAGTTGGGTGGATAGCTTGTTTCAAGAAACCTAGGAATTTCTTGTTAGTAACTTGAACAGGAAGAAGGCAGTCAATTTGGTGTTGCAGTAACAGCATGACTGAATTTTCCTGGTCAGTGTTTCCATTGTGCACTTATCATCCCTAATTTTCCTGTTTATTAAAACAAATAGGGAAAATTATGCTTCACAACAATTGAAATTCCAGCCAGCCCATCTGTTCAAAAACTAAGGATTACCAAGAAGGCTGCTGTGTCACTGACATCATTATTTAAACATGCTGATGGAGAAATCATGTACATAATATTTAATTGGCTCTGCTGTACTTTAAATGCACAGGTTATTGAGGGACATTGGGTTAACAAGCAGAAATACATGAACCGTTGTCTGAATATATAACTAACCTTTCCAGGATTGCCAGCTCCTTTAAGACACAAATGGATTACTTACAATTCTAACACTGAGACAATTTGAGTCACTGTGGACCCTATATTCAAACAACACATTAAGGGATTGAGAAAGTAACTCCAGGTGCTATATTCTCCGGGGCAACTTCAAAATGTAGTGCTTGCGTAAATGCTTGAAGCATCAACTCTTGCCCTGTTATTCATTTGAGAGAGTTCTGTACCTGTAGAATGGTTATGCATCCTAATCCTGAAATATAATGGCAGGACCTTTGAAATCAACTCTAATTCTGTATTGGTTCTTGGAGATTGCACGTTCATCAGTGAGGGAGACTTTGTGAAAATGTTAATGTTCCTAGATGCTACTCACTTTGTTCTATGTCTGAAACTCACTTATCCTAAAATAATTATGTAAGTTAACAGAGTAATGAAACTAGTAGAAATGCCTAAGATCTAGAAATACTAGATTCTTCAGCGCAACTCCTTCCATGCATTGATCTTCGCGAATGCATTGATATCCAGTTAATTGAACAAGGTGCAGAAGGATAACCATTGATGGCAATAGGACCAAATGAAAGCTGAGAACCAATGTAACTGTATGAAATCAGTGAGCCTGTAGATGCAGTGCCATTGTCATGTCCGTTTCTCCCCACCACCACCAGTCGAAGCAAAACACTCCAAGACACAGTGTAGTTTTACCTCCTTCATCTTTATTCTGGGCCCTGGAGGGAGAGCGAATGATCGCCCATGTGCACGGGAACATGAGTTCACGGTCTTCTCTGGAATAGCAGTTTCTCAATGAACTGTATAGTCATTTTACAGGGAGGTGCATCCAGATAAAGCAACAAACATAAATTGGGTGATCATTACAATCAATGAGTATCAATAGCAGAGACGAAGCCCTTTACTGTTGTGCAACGAATGTTCTTAACCTTGTTAACTGGATTCATACAATGGACCCTTTTCACTTGTTAGCTGACCTTGCATACTGAATTCTTTCAATATTGTTAAATGACTGTACATAATGACTGCTTTTCCATCTTGTTAACCCAATACCCTTGCCTCCAGCACCCCATTGTTAACTGTAAGTTCTTATCTGATCTGAGTCATGCTCAGCTGAACCTCTTGTTTCACAAAACTCCAAACTTAACTCTTTCCCTGCCTGCTTATACCCTATACACATTGCCATTCCCTCCTTTATTATTTCATGATAATCAATGGCATTACCAGCTTTCATAAGACTCTGACAGCTGATATTTAAGCAAGTTATTGACACACAGCATACAATGATTATAACAACAAAAATTACTAGTCCGTTACAGTAAGTGGAATTTGAAGAATCCTCCTCTGTGGGGAAAAAAATTCACCAGTAAAGTTCTTAAATAAACAGTCCTTAGTGACCACTCCATCTCCCTAAGTCAAGTGGAAACAAGCCAGTTCTCCAAAATCTCCTTTAGTAAAGTCCAACCTGAAAAAAAATTCAGTCTGTCCTTGTGCGTCACTCCACGGAGAAATCTGATTTCTATGAGAAGGGCAGTTAAATGATTCACAAAACTGACGAGACTTCCGGAAATGCTTCAGATGGTGGATACCAGTGCATCTGAGTGTGCGCTGCATCAGCAGGCTACGTGAACGCAGCATTCTTTGCTGTGTCTGCTCCCACTCTAGGGTGTAGGTTTGCTTGCTGAGCTGTAGGTTTGATATCCAGACGTTTCATTACCTGGCGAGGTAACATCATCAGTGGCGACCTCCTAGTGAAGCGAAGCTGTTGTCTCCTGCTTTCTATTTATATGTTTGTCCTGGATAGGGTTCCTGGGGTTTGTGGTGATGTCATTTCCTGTTCGTTTTCTGAGGGGTTGATAGATGGCATCTAGATCTATGCGTTTGTTTATGGCATTGTGGTTGGAGTGCCAGGCCTCTAGGAATTCTCTGGCATGTCTTTGCTTAGCCTGTCCCAGGATAGACGTGTTGTCCCAGTCGAAATGGTGTTTTTTTTTCATCCGTGTGTAGGGCTACGAGGGAGAGAGGGTTGTGTCTTTTTGTGGCTAGCTGGTGTTCGTGTATCCTGGTGGCTAACTTTCTTCCTGTTTGTCCTACGTAGGTCAAACAGGAAGAAAGTTAGCCACCAGCTAGCCACAAAAAGACACGATCTTCTCTCCCTCGTAGCCCTACACACGGCTGAAAAAAACCACCATTTCGACTGGGACAACACGTCTACCCTGGGACAGGCTAAGCAAAGACATGCCAGAGAATTCCTAGAGGCCTGGCACTCCAACCACAACGCCACAAACAAACACATAGATCTAGATGCCATCTATCAATCCCTCAGAAAACGAACAGGAAATGACATCACCACAAACCCCAGGAACCCCATCCAGGAGAAAGATGGAAAGCAGGAGACAACAGCTTCACTTCACTTGGAGGTCACCACTGATGATGTTACCTAGCCAGGTAATGAAACGTCTGGATATCAAACCTACAGCTCAGCGGGCAAACCTTCACCCTAAACCTCAACCTGAGTTACAAACCTTGCTCCCACTCTGCTGTTAAATGTAACAAAGCCAACTGGCTGTTGTGATGTTAACTTTGATCTGTGAACCTTTATATCCTTTAAATGATTGAAAGATAAGGTAAAGCTCACGTGGTTTAATGTCCATAGGAAGGCCACTGACAAAGCTTACCAAACTCTTCTTTGTTGTTAATTTCTTCACTTTTTGTGCTCATGACTGGGGAGCTGATTGAATCCGTTGGATCAGGTTGTGGAGGGGTGGGCGGTGGTCCGAACACCTATGGATGGAGGAACTCTAGAGATGATGTTAGCTGTTGAAAGTATCTGCATTTCCTGTCTCATTCCTTCCTTGCCAAGGTGGTAATAAATATGAAGACAGTCACACATTTAACTGTACTAAATTGTGTCTGCCTATTTCAACATTCTTTAAATTTTTGAAGCCTGTTACTCATCACTATTTATGACATTATCAAGTTTTGTACGATCCATAAGCTTCTAAATTGTACTGCCTAAGCAATTCAATCTTTTACAAACCGCAATCAATGGTCCTAAAATCAAACCCTCAGGGGACCCCATTTAGGTTATTCAAATATTGTATTCTTTTAACAAATTGATACTTGGCGAATGTGAAAGCTGTCAGGAAAAGTATTTCAAAAGTCCAGAACAGTAAGAAAACAACAAAATATTTCCTGTGTTTTAGCAATTGAAGAGGAAGTTTCAGTTCATATTTAAATCTCAAAGATTAGTGGGAAACAAATGCTGAATATTTTAAAGTATTATCTCCAAATGAAACTTCCCAAATAAAACAGTGGCAATTACAGTGGCAACTTTGGTAGAGATCAACATTCATTGAATTTGCAATATGAAGGGGACCAATAAAGCCTTTAACAATAATTAACAAAATTTAAGCAGCTCAGCCTCCAGTTCTAATTTTCTCTAGAAAATCTCAACAAAACGTCAAGCTAAAATTGCACTCCTTTTGTGAACACTCTGCATTAAAAACACAGCAGCAAAGATATTTTAATACAATACTGTCATGTGGCTAAAGATGACCACTGACCCAACTTTTTTTTAAAGCAGGCATTGTAGAATTTAAAACAAATCTGGGGCTAAGGCACTCAATCAATTTGTTTTTAGGTTACAAGTTGGATAATTTTAAAAAGGACAATGTTGTACAATTTTAATGTAAAAACAAAATCTGCCCCATTTCATAGCCCACAAAACCTATTGAATTGGGATTCAGGCAAACCAGTTACTTAAAAGGATTTAAAACCAGGATTTTAACAAACCAAAATTTTTAAACATCACTCTCAGCATGGCACAATTTACATTGAAACTTTCCTTTTTCAACCCAAGTACTGCCTTAATTTCAGCATTTTATTCTTTTTTGCATCCTCTCATTGAAGTTACACTTAGAGAAAGCCCTTGCAGCGGACCACATGGCACCACAATCCAAGCCACTCTTTCCCCCAGAACAAAGACTCGCAGAACCTCAAGTATTGCCACTAGGAGACTTTAACCCCTTTCTTACTTTACTCCTCACAGGGGCTCGAACCCCATTTAGACACAGAAAACCCGAATCCCACTTAGACATGAAAAGCTCGAACCTCAGCACAGTGTGGAGGACTTGAACCTCAGATCAACCCACCCAGTAGACTCAAACATCAGTACCACACAGAGAACTCGAACCTCGATTGCACTCCCCTCCCCCCAGTGCAGCGCAGAAGACCCAAGCCTCTGCATGCCAGCTCATTTGCGAAACGGTGTCTCTCGACTGAACTAATTACCATTCAAGGAATCTGTAGAATAGAGAGCAATCAAGTGACGGGACTGTCTCTGGCACACAGGAATATAGAGAGGGACCAAGGTTTAAAATCTTACCTTGTGGGCCCGTCTGTCTCGAGACATCGATGTTCCAGGCGGCTGCTGACGCTGTCCGATCGTAACTATCAGTCTGGATCCTCCCAATTATGCCAATGTTGTTGTCCCACTTTTCCCCCACCTCAGCTAACGCAAAACGCTAAGAGACACAGTGTAGTCTTGCCTCCTTCATCTTTATTCTGGGCCCTGGAGGGGGAGAGAATGATTGCCCATGTGCACAAGAACATGAGTTCATGCTCTTCTCTGGAACAGCAGTTTCTCAATGAACTGTAAAGTCATTTTACAGGGAGGATCATCCAGATTAGGCAACATACATATTAATTGGGTGACCGTTATAATCAATGAGTATCAAGAGCAGAGACCAAGCCTTTATCTGATATGCAATGTTCTTAACATTGTTAACTGGATTTATACAATAGATACTTTACCTATGTTAGCTGACCTTACATATTGAATCCTTCCAATATTGTTAAATGGCTGTACATAATGACTGCTTTTCCACCTTGTTAACCCATTACCCTTGCCTCCAGCACCCCATTGTTAACTGTAAGTTCTTATCTGATCTGAGTCATGCTCAGTCAAACCTCTTGTTTCACAATGCTCAAATGTAACTCTTTCCCTTCCTGCTTATACCCTATACATATTCTCGCCATCTGCCCTTGGCTCTGCAGATTCCCGCTGGGCGATGAGCACTGAAATTCCCCACTCAGAGCAAATTCTATATCTTTGCTGCCCTCAGTGCTTCCCCAAATGGTGTTCAACATGGAGGACTGACTCATGAGCTGCGTGGCTGGTAGTTAGAAAATATTCCCTTGCCCATTTTGATCTGATGCCATGAGACCTAATAGGGTCTAGAGTCACTGTTGAGGACACCTGGGACCAATCTTTTACGACTGCATGCCTCTATGCTGCCATTTCTGGTCTCTGTCATGCTTGTTGGAAAGGATATAATCAAGATGCTGACAGTGGAGTCTGAAACATTGTTTATCATGTGGGTTGACTAGTTTGTGGGATAGCTCTCTCAATTTTTGAATCAGCCCCAGATGTTAGCGAGGACTGCAGATTTTCAAGGCTAAGTATGCCACTGTTTCTGGTTTTATTCTTTTTTTGACTTGTCTATCTCTTTGTCATCTGATGACCACTATGTATGTTTGCCCTGCATGGAGCTATATCTTGACTATGTCCAAACCATCTCTGCTTTTAAGGTAGTCCATTGTTCAGGTATAATTTTGCTTGCTAATGCCTGATGCAGGTTTAAAAGTCAGATCTATTCTTACACCATTAAAGTTGGCATATTCTCTCCCTCTCTCTTTTGCACGCTCTCTCTCTTTTGCTTGCACTCTCTGTCTCTGTCTCTCTTTGTCTCTCCTACCCCACCCCACGTTAATTAATTCTCATTCTGGATTGTTACTTGTCTTTTCCTACAGTCAACCTAAACTTTTTAACGGTACAATAATTGCTTTCTCCTATATATAGCTCAACTGTACTTTGCTTCACTTCATTCTCAAGAATCAGATATACCATTAGTTCATTGGCCTGAAACATGCATCAGCAGGAAATTCCCTTCAATGTGTTCAAGGAAATCTTGCCACCCTCAACACTTCATACTGTTATTAGGCCAATCAACATATAGTCTCCCATTATAACTATCAATTATACACTTCTCTGTAATTTTCTTACATGTTTTGTCCTCCATATCTTTCCCACTAATTGCTTAGCCTATAGACTTTCCAAAGCAATGTCGAGGTCCTGTTTTTAAAAACTTTGCTCCAACCGAATAGATTAAAAGATTCTTTAAGCAGGTTTTTATTATTGCCACAACGTCATGCTTCCATTTGGCCTTCTGCACCTACATCTCTCCAGATTTGCTTACCCTGGTCTATAATGTTCACATGCATGAACCATAACCTCAATTTCGACTTTATTGATTTCCCCCTTTATGCTGATCCCACTTAATACTTCAGTATTGCCTACTCTAGTATCTAGAGTGTGCAGTGCAGTGTTATCTACCTTTTCCTGCATTCTCTGCACCTTAATACTGTCTAGTATTATTGCCTGGTTCCAACACTCCCAGCAAATGAGTTAAACCCTGTGAAATAGCTCTCTCAAATCCTGTTTTTATTCATTCGTGGGATTTGGGAGTTGATGTGTATGCCACCATCTATTGCCCATCCATTTAAATCTCCAGCTCTGTTTGTGTCCAACCTGCCTGACAAACTATTTATGTTAAAATAGAAGTACATCAATATTGTATATATTTTACATGAGAATCTCTCAAAGAAAAATAAATATTTTAATTCTTGATTTGTTAACATTATTTGATTATTAATTCTATCCATCTCTTGCATTCAACTTTCCATGCTTGAAAAAAAAAGTCAGGTTAAACATCATTTTAAAGAATTGAAGGGGAAATAACTCCTTTTTGCTTATATACAGTGCTTTTGTTTATGTACATGTATAGATGTTATCGATATTGATTAATTTTCACCACTGTGGACACGTGCAAAACAGCTAGCAATTTGCCTGAGTTATATAATGTTCAATCCATGTCCAGCTGCTAGTAATGTGTGGTAAATGTTGACTGCATGCATAATTTGGACCACCTTGTACATGCGTTACCAGCGATGAGGTTTTCTTTTTAACTCAAGCTATTTTTTATTCTTCCTGCGGTTTAGTGTGCATTCCTACCGGGACAGTGATTATTTGTTGTAATTGAGGAGAACTGCTTCCAAGGCGACATTTTAAATGCTTATATTT
The DNA here is from genome assembly GCF_037043375.1 of Chiloscyllium plagiosum. Lineage (NCBI taxonomy): Eukaryota > Metazoa > Chordata > Chondrichthyes > Orectolobiformes > Hemiscylliidae > Chiloscyllium > Chiloscyllium plagiosum. Next base: position 106,827,140 of record NW_028270142.1, read on the forward strand.
CTTGCTATTCCCTTGTTTTAAATTAAAACTGTGTGTTGCTATAATTACTGGGGCGAGTAAGATTGGTGCTTTTGCTGAAATGCCCATGCTCTGACGGAATGTTCACCTGTAAATTGTGTAGCTGGTGCTATGTTTACTGGCTTAACACCTCCTGAAGATTGGGTATTGTTTTGTGTTGAGGTTACACATTCAGCAGTACTAGTTTTGCTTGTTTTTTTATGTTTTTGCTGTGTTAATAGATTTGAGCAGTGATATTCTGTTTCAAAACCAGTACAAGCATCTCAAATGATACGTTGCTCAACTTGCTGTGTTCAGTGCCGTGTAGCCATTGGTAAGCTTACTGTGTGAAAGCTTTTTGTAATTTATATCATGGTTAAACTTTGTTTAAATTGGATAGTTTTTTGTTTCTTCTTGTGGATCCGACTCCCATATGTGTCTTTGTCTCTTCCCAGTTTGGTTCTCCATTAAGTTTGCCATTGACTTTTCAGGATGTTATTCTTGGACTTAATGCAAGAGTTCCTGCATCTCTCTAATCCTAGCCCAAAAATTATCCTTTAATTAAAGAGATTCCATGCCACTTAGAAAATCCACTTAGAAAATTGAAGTTTTTAACCTCACCTCCTGGGAAATATCTGGGGCTAGTGAGGGATTTTCTCATTAAATACTTAAAACATTTTCCCAGTATGAAGTGTTCCACGAATATCATGTGTTTGACCAAATGTATTTATGGCGCTCCTGTTTTAGATGGAGTTTATCTTTTGCAGATTTAGTTGTTGAGCATGTTTAATATAGAACATTTTATTTGGGGCAGTTGCAAATGATAAATTTTCCCTGTAATATAATGCATTATTTTTGGGATTGTCTATCGTGCTTTGTACAGAGACTGTCTTTTTTTTCAGATTTGTGTTTGCAATTTTAGCACCACTGGAAGCATTGAAAAGCACTGGCTTATGTGTTTTTTTTAATCTCTTGATTTTTCAATGCCAAATACACCATATTAAGCCACAAAGATTTCCTGCATGCTTCCTCCCTTGACAAAACTGGTGTAGAAACAATGCAGTTGTAGCCAATTCCAAAGTGCTAGATCAAATACTACTGGGTGCAAAGCCAGAAATCTAACCTGTGGCTGACAAATATATGTAAATTAGGCATCAGATTTAGAAAACTGAGCAAACGTTGAATCTTTTGATTGATATCGGTCTCAGGAGCAATGTTAGTACTGGATACAAATCGTTTAGGAAACTAAATTTGTGTTACAATATTTGAATTCCCTTTTTTAACATTGATATTCATGCACATTGCAAGATTCCTTTGTTGTGCCCCTATTTGACCGTTGATAGCCACTTCAGTAACTAAGCAGTCAGTTTTGTTTCTCTGGTTGTGACAAAGATTTTGAATGAAATAACATCTCAATTGACAATTCTGAGGAATGGGAATCGATAAGAAAATCTTCCCTGCTGGCATGATCTGTACTATGTCTTCCCTGCTTGTAAATTAACCTGGGATTTCAGAGTTTTTAATGCCAATGTCACAATTGATCCTTCCTAAATGATTGTTTCTAAGAGTTCTATGTGATTTCTTTGAGGAAGGGAGAAGTGAGGCAAAGTGGTATTCTAATCATTAACTCTTTGAAAAGCTTTTACTCAGTTCTTCTAATCAGAAAAGCTTTATCTCTCAGCATGCTGTTCTTTTTCACAAGCTAGGAGGGTGGGAGCTGTATCTTCTGCTATAACCCTGATTGCAACTGTATGTGTCTGAGTGTAAAATTAACTACATAACCGAGCTAAATCCTAAAGGAAACATTGAGATATTTGAACACTGTGACCTCATGACACCAAAACAAGAATGTGCTTCACATTTTTTATGCCTCCTTTACTCTCTACTAGTAAACTGCATTTATTATAAAGTGGAGTCCCCATTATCATCTACAATTGAGTGAGTTTCCACATTTAGCGTTAAAGTTGATTAGTGATCGAAAGTGGCGTAATAATGTCCCAAGTACAGTAATGAAGATTAAACAAGATACGATCCGTCAAAAAAATAATTTGAGTTATTAGCAAGAGATTGGTGTTTTTAGCCTGTGCACTGGAAGTGGTAATTAAAGTAGAATAATTTGGAATATGCTTAAATATTCCTGAACAAAGGTGAGATAGTGTAATGTTAGTTCTAAGATGGTTTTATGTTTAGGTGTCTCTGCCTTACTTGCTATTTGCCTTAATAGAAAAAAAACATGAACAGTACAGCACAGAATGGGCCCTTTGGCCTCGATGTTGTGCTGACCTGTGAACTAATCTAATCCCATTCCCCTACACTATCCCATTATCATAATGAGAATTGGGATTTATTTTAAAAATGAGACCTTTTTTGGGCTTTAACAAATGTTGAGAGGGGTTTCAATAGTGCATGGACTTGAACTTAAGCATTTTGTTACATGGCTACACTAATGTGTTCTAGATGAGTAGTCATTGAGAGAATCTTTCACTTTGTGATTTTTGCTGTTTTAGCCGGCCTTGGTTCTGATAATGGCGACAATGCTACATTTTGACTTCAGTCTCTCTTGATTAGAGAAGCTGTAAGAAATGAGTTCATACATATTGCTTTGCTGGTTTTCTTGGTCTGAACCTCAATACTAATAGAAAACAGTCCATCAACTCATCATCGAAGTTCATGGATGAAGAATCAGAGAGGTTTATGAGGGTGAAATGTTTGGTATTGTCACTTGGCATGTGACTGTTTGAGAGGCTGTCTGTACTGCTTTATTCCCCTCTACTGCCCACTTTGCAAAACTTGCTGCAATTTCATTTCTCTTGCTGACTAGAATTTTGATTACACTGCTATAAAAGCTTACTCAATGACTGTATCAGCCAGTACATAAACACAGTTGAGTATATTGCATAGTAGGTGGATTGAGAGCCAGCTTTGTTCAGAAATAGCCTGTAAAGCTAGATTTTGTTTTGGCATACATTTATTTGCAGCATTAGCAAAAAGGAAGTGTTCCCAAAAATGAGAAGCTGCCTATTCTATTTATTTAGCTTGGAAGAGCTCACCTAGAGCAGGATGTTCAGTCCCTTAATATACTTAACAGCTGGAAAGTACTTTTTTAAAAATAAGAAATTGCAAAAGCCCAGCATTTTTCGTTGCCATTAAAAAGCTGCACTAAATCTGATGGTTAATGGAGAAGAAATTCAGAACACCCTGTAGAATGGAAAAATGCAGGTGTTTTCTTACTGTTTAGTTCTTTTTGCTGAGGTGTTAAATTCAATTTTTTTGACATGCTGATAACTTCAGTGAAAATCAAAAACTGGCATTCAAAATCTCCATGAATAACTCATGAATTTTAATATAGTTTGTTTGGGCAATTTTTGCATCAATAACAGAACAACCATCTGGTTTATGGTGTACGAGCTGAGATTGGTGTTGTGAAATAGACATCCCTGTGATCTGCATAATAATGCACTTTTTAACATGAGATTGCCATATGACTGATGAGATTGAGGCCCCTGCTGACACTTGGGAGTTTAACTGCATTGCCCAAACTACTTGTAGTACTTGATCAAGGCATTCAAGGATCATGGTCATGTCTCATGATCACGAAGTGAGTACATGATTGACAGAGGAAAACCCTTCACAAGGAGTGGAAATTTGAGTGCTGCCTGGTTTAATGTATTGTGTTTTTATCATCAATTTGTGGGATGCTGTTAAGGCACAAACTATCATTGGGTTGTGCAGCCTCTAGGTAGAGAGGACGATGATTTGAAGAGACATGGTTCTGAAACCAAGTATGCCACATCTGTTCCAAAGTGAGGTCCTTGCAATGATGCCAACATCCAAGTGATTCAGCAGAATTTGATTAAACTTTGGTGCTGGATAATTGAAGGTGATGAATTTAATGGATGTTAAAATGTTTTCATTGTTAGAGGTAAAGGCAAGATGTAAAATTATCCTTGTACAATTTATTTATTCAATAAGCTGTGCAGTATTGCTTTTAAGAATTACTGGTGTTCCTCTTTTTTTAAAAAATTTCAAAATGGAAGATACCCACATCAGTTCACATTTTATACTGTATCAGCAATCCCCATTTTTCAAATATGTTTTGGAAGCTTCAGTAGTTGACTTGTATGCTAGCTAGCCACCATTCCAGAAGTGAAGCTTAATTACTTTGGCTTATTTCACTGCTTCGTAAATTCTATCTCTCCAGAGCATGGCCAAAGTGGTAAAATTCTAGAATCCATCATTAAGGATGAGGTTTCTAAATTCTTGGAAGAGCAGGGTCGGATTAGAACAAGTCAACATGGATTTAGTAAGGGGAGGTCGTGCCTGACAAACCTGTTGGAGTTCTTTGAAGAGGTGACAAGTAGATTAGACCGGGGAAACCCAGTGGATGTGGTCTACCTAGACTTCCAAAAGGCCTTTGATAGGGTACCACACGGGAGGCTGCTGAGCAAGGTGAGGGCCCCTGGTGTTCGAGGTGAGCTACTGGTATGGCTTGAGGATTGGCTGTCTGACAGAAGGCAGAGTGTTGGGATAAAAGGTTTTTTTTCGGAATGGCAGCCGGTGACAAGCGGTGTCCCGCAGGGTTCAGTGTTGGGGCCGCAGCTGTTCACATTATATATTAATGATCTGGATGAAGGGACTGGGGGCATTCTAGCGAAGTTTGCCGATGCTACAAAGTTAGGTGGACAGGCAGGTAGTACTGAGGAAGTGGGGAGGCTGCAGAAGGATCTAGACAGTTTGGAGGAGTGGTCCAGGAAATGGCTGATGGAATTCAATGTGAGCAAATGCGAGGTCTTGCACTTTGGAAAAAAGAATAGAAGCATGGATTACTTTCTAAACGGTGAGAAAATTCGTAAAGCCAAAGTCCAGAGGGATCTGGCAGTGCTAGTTGAGGATTCTCTAAAGGTAAACATGCAGGTTGAGTCCGTGATTAAGAAAGCGAATGCAATGTTGTCAATTATCTCACGAGGGTTGGAATATAAAAGCACTGTAGTGCTACTGGGACTTTATAAAGCTCTGGTTAGGCCCCATTTGGATTACTGTGTCCAGTTTTAATCCCCACACCTCAAGAAGGACATATTGGCACTGGAGCGTGTCCAGCGGAGATTCACACGGATGATCCCTGGAATGGTAGGTCTAATATATGAGGAACGGCTGAGGATCCTGGGATTGTATTCATTGGAGCTTAGAAGATTAAGGGGAGATCTAATAGAAACTTACAAGAGAATACATGGCTTGGAGAGGGTGGATGCTAGGAAATTGTTTCTGTTAGGCGAGGAGACAGCCTTAGAATTAGAGAGGATAAATTCAGAACAGAAATGCGGAGACATTTCTTCAGCCAGAGAGTGGTGGGCCTGTGGAATTCATTGCCACAGAGTGCAGTGGAGGCTGGGACGCTAAATGTCTTCAAGGCAGAAATTGATAAATTCTTGATGTCACAAGGAATTAAGGGCTACGGGGAGAATGCGGGTAAGTGGAGTTGAAATGCCCATCAGCCATGATTGAATGGCGGAGTGGACGCGATGGGCCGAATGGCCTTACTTCCGCTCCTATGTCTTATGGCCTTATAAACACAATCAGTCAGGTTTGTTTCACCTCATTGGATTTTGCACACACGTATAGCTGGGATGCATCGTTGTCAAGTGGAAGGAAGTTAGTTGCATAGTACACATGAGTAGGTGCATTCCTGAATGCATGAAACATTGGTGGCCATGCAGCATGCTGAAATCTTTTACTCACCATTTTTGTTTGGTGTGTTGCTTGAGATTATGATGCGCTGATGAGCCAGTATAAACTGTAGTATTTTTGTTCAAAGTATTGTCTGATTGTATTCTTTTTCTCATTTTCAGCAAAGTTTACAAAATCCCTTTTAGTGCAGCCTGTTTTTGAAAGTCCTGTATTTCTTTGAAAACTCTGGAGAACACTGCTTAATGTATGGTCAGTTTTCCATAATGTTATAAAGGGTGCTGCTTCTGATATACATTTATTTGATTGCTTCCAGAAAGTGCACAACATAGGATGTGACATAAACCTTTTTCAAAAATAGTTTGCCTCTTCCCTTTTATACATTTTACATATAACAAATTATTAAAATAAGTGCAAACATAACTGTTTACTTTCATACCTTGGTGCTTTAAATGGAAGAGCTGTGGGAAACTTGGAAGTTTCAAAATCTTAGGTAGTCTTAAATTTGTTCCTTTTTTTTTTAAGTTGTGTTGCTGTCTTCAACAGTGAAGACCATTTTATAAAGTAATTGCACTGACTTTTTTGATCGTGCTTGCAGCAGACAGTTATTAAGCTTAAAAATAGGAGTTGGCCATTTAGTCCATTGACCCTACTCTGCCATTTAATATGGTCATGGCTGATCAATCTTTTTTTTTGGCTGACACTATCCTGGTAAGGAGAAAGTGAGGTCTGCAGATGCTGGAGATCAAAGTTGAAACTTTATTGCTGGAACAGCACAGCAGGTCAGGCAGCATCCAGGGAACAGGAGATTCGACGTTTCGGGCACAGGCCGAAACGGGCTCCAAGTCCCTCCTCCCTACCTTTTATCTTCTCCTGCTGAACACTCTCTGCTCATTCCTGAAGAAGGGCCTGTGCCCGAAACGTCGAATCTCCTGTTCCCTGGATGCTGCCTGACCTGCTGTGCTGTTCCAGCAATAAAGTTTCAACTATCCTGGTAACCACTGGTAAGCAGCAATCTGTAAATCTCTACATTAAACCTTTCTCAATAACTGAGCTTCCACAGTGCTGTGAGGTGGAGGATTCCAAAGATTCACAACCAACTGGGTAAAAACAGTTTCTCCACATCTTGGTTCTAAATGGCATTCCTCCTATTGTAGCACTGTGTCCCTGGCTCTATACATCCTATCCGTGGAGCTTGTCTATCCCTTAAAGTATTTTGTATGTTCCAATAAGATCACCTCTCATTGTTTGAAACTTCTGGAGAATTCCCATTCTTTCTTCATAGGACAGTTCTATCATCCTAGGAACCAGTCTTGTGGATCTTTGTTGCACTCACTGTGTGGCAATAATATCCTTCCTCAGGCAAGGAGACGAAACCTGCAAACTGTATTCCAGGTGCAACGTAACCAAACTCCTACACAATTGAAGCAAGACTTCACTACTCCTACATCCAATTCTCTTGCAATGAAGACTAACATTCCATTTGCCATCCTAATAGCTTGCTGCACCTGCATATTTGCCTTTAGTGACTTCTTGACAAAGGTACCTAGGACTCTCTGCCCACCTCTTAGCATTCCTCTGAATAAAGTGGGCTTGAGGTTTTCCACATTATATTCCATCTGCATGTATTTTCCCATTCATCTAAGCTTGTCTAAATCCTCCTGAAGCCGCTTTATACCTTCCTCTCAACACATTCTCAATTAACTTTGTATAATACACCAATATGGAAATATTAAGTTTGGTCCTATATCTATAATATTCATATTTATATGTTGGGACTACCTGGGGCACAAGTACTGTTTCTTTGTGGTACCACATTTGTTACAGCCTGTGGTTATGAGAATGACCCCTTTTATTACTACTTTGCATTTTCTGTCTGTTAGCCAATTTTTAATCCATGTTGATACGTTAGCTCCCATACCATATGTTTTACTTTTGCCAACCTGTCTGCTTGGGAGTGCTTTATCAAAAGCCTTATGAAAATACAAGTATGTTATGTTCATTGAAACCTCTATCAGTTTTGCTAGTAACATCCTCAAAGAAACGTGTAAGTTCATGAAACATTACTTCCCTGTGGCAATTTCAAAGTCACTATGCCCAATCCAATCATTACCCAAAGGTTAGTATATATGTTAGTCTATCTTGAAACTAATTGTTGGGCAATTTGTCTTGCTTCTTAATTGCAAAAATAAAACTAATAATAGTATGGTTTTTCAAACAGTTTTTAATTCTAAAGTAAATGTGCTGATTTTCATCCATTTTATTCAGTTGCACATTCGTACGGTTTTTTTCTGCCTATGGCCTCTTCTTGCAGCACCTTCTGCCGAAAAACAGATGAGTGATTAGGCTAGGCTGTTTGTTGCATGGAATGAGCTAACAGGTACGTGACAAAGAGTCAAGACTCTGCACTCTTTGTTCATACTCGCTTAAACTGGTGATTTCATGTCTATCGCTCTTCCTTCAACAAGGAAACTGGACAGCTGTTGCTATGAGATGATCAACAATATAGTGTTTTGGTGCAGGAGTGATGTTAGAAGTTGTAATTTTAGAAAGTAATTCTGTTTTCTCCTGTGTTCATTTTTATGAATGTTTAAAGAATGTGTGCAAAAAGGATGTTATCCTGACAGCTTTGATTCTGGCAATAAACATGTCCTTTACAACATCAGTATCCAAAGAACAAATACAATACCCTTTTTTAAAAAATATTGCATTTCATAATATACTGAATTTACAGTCTTAAAAGCTGATCATGTTTGAACACTTGGGTGCAAAAAAGATCTGTCCAAACTGAATTGATAATAATCTTCAAAAGTGAACTTTTCTGGGACTGGAGAGACTGAGTAGGCTGAGGCTTTTTTCCCCCTGGAACGTGAAAGGTTGAGGAGTGACCTTTATCGAGGATTATAAAATCATGAAGGGCATGGTTACCGCGAATAGTCAAAGTCTCTTTCATAGGGTGGAGGAGTCAAAAACTAGAGTGCATTGGTCTAAGGTAAGAGGAGACAGATTTATAAAGGACCTGAGGAGTAATGTTTTCAGAGGGTGGTGCGTATATGGAATGAGCTACAAGAAGTAGTAGTGGAGGCGGGTACACCATCTAAAAAGTATCCAAATGGATTTAGAGGGAGATGGGTAAATGCTGGCAAATGGAACTAGGTCAGATTGGGATGTCTAGTCGTGTGTGGATGAGTTGGATTAAAGGGTCTATTTCCATGCTGTGTAACTGTGTATGTAGTGTGCTTTCAGTTGAATAAAATTGCAAGAGCAGTGAAGTTCCATCGTACCATTTTGGAGAAGTCTACCTACAGTCACCGTAAAACAAAAATAAAGAACTACAGATGCTGGATATATGAAAACACAAACAGAAAGTGCTGGAGAAACTCAGCAGTTTGATAACATCTGCAGAAAGAGAAGCAGAGTTTAATGCTTCAGATCTAGTGACCCTTCATCAGAAGGTCAGAAATTGAACTCGAGCCATTTCGTTTTGTGTTTCTACATGCTCACCTTTCTTTCTTTGTGAATCTAATGAAGTAATGCTCAAGAGGTTGTAATTTTAATAGTTCTTATTAAACTTACGTTTTACTGCGCTAGAATGTTGTCAATAACTTTGATTTTTTAAAATTTAGGACATTCAGGTAGGCTAACATTATCACTGATTAAGTCATAGCTGTAGTCTGGAAAATGTAATATTACTGTATAAGCTTTATAATCTGCCACATCAATTTTTGCCAAACCAGGCATTATTGTTTAAGCAACATATGTTTTGAGTCCTTGAATGAATGGTCTAACCCACCTCACTGCCAACTGGAAGATTGTATGGTACAAAGCCTGGAGGAGTGAATTTACAAGCTAAATTCCAGACACATGGATTGTTTCATACAGTGTAATGCTAGAAATACTTTCCACAGCTAGTCTGTAAATATCAAAATAAAAGATTCCTTAGCTGGTTAGTATAAGTCTAGCTGTGCTAAGCATTAGATATTTAAATGTCCTGGACTGCATTTCACTCAATTTTCATGCATTCTGCATAAAACAAACCTAATCTTACAATAGAATCAAAAGTCCATGGGATTTGGTTTTACTGTAGCACCACACACCAGAAAGTGCTGCAGCGTCAGAATTGTTAACTTTTGGGTTGATGTTTTGACTAACCAGCGCTTTGTGAACATATCCAATTCCTTGAAACTATTTGGGAAAAGAGAAGGAAGTTGTCCAAGTGCAATGGACAGTATTCCTCCATCAACCAAGATCACCAAAGAACACAAGATTTTTCTAGCTGTTAATACCATACTTGTTTGTGAGATGTCACTGTGTTTTGAGTGACACCAAAAACTGCATGTCAGAACGGTTAATCATAGACCCCAATGAGATGTCAAAACAAGGAGAACTTTGTGCACTTCTGTGTAATATATCTCTCATTCTTAGAGCATTGCAGAGTATTCCAAAACAGTCACATCTTTAAGTAAAAGTGGTACTAAGCTGCACAAAAGGTGTGTCACATTCAATATATAAAGTCTGTAGCTAATTTTTCTGTTTTTGATGGTGTTACTTGTTGGCTAGGGCACTGAAAGAATTCCCTGAGGGGCCGATTAATCATTGCAGCCTAGTTTGTGTGCTCATATGCTAGTGTGGGGATTGACGAGGCTAAGCCAAATCGACAATCCCTTTAAAAGTAAGGCAGTAGATGGAAGTTGTTTATTTTACCTTGTTGATCTCCAAAAGGCAAATGCTTATTGTATTATGCTAATCAAATACCAGAAAAGCAATTAAAAAAGAAGAAAGGTATTCTAACTAACTTAGTCTTCATTCAAAAGTCTCCCCCCTCCCAAATTGGAATGATAGCATGTAATGAATAATTATCATTTTACTTTTAAAGAAGCAAGTGGTGGTGTTTCCATGCATGTGCTTCTCTTCCGTCACAGTTACTGGGTCAAAATCCTGGAATGTCTTGCTAACTGCACTCATGTCTGTACACCATGTGGATTGCAGTGGTTCAAGAAGGCAGATAGCCACCACCTTCTCAAGGTTAATTAGAGATGGCCAATACACACTGGCCTAGCCATCAACACCCATAATCCCATGAAGAAAAAAACTCTGCTTATTCTTTGGCTGACAGAGAGGTTGCACTCCATTAAAGCAAATACAGTAAATGGCCAACTTGGGACAAAGTGAGCATTTTAGTACTCAGTGATCAGGTTGAGTACAGGTAAGACACCAGAGAGAGGTCCAGGTGGAGGGAAAGGTTGGAGGTGAACAGCAGTAAATTTGAAGAGAGGTTAAGATTGCGAATATTTATTGAGAACTGTAGACATAATATCGGCCACCTTAATTTCTCTCTCTCTGCCGATGCTGCCAAACCTAGTGAGTTTCTCCAGCACTTTATGCTTCAGATTTTCGGTATCTGCAGTTATTTGTTCTTAAGCTGTAGTAAATTATGGATTGTAAATGGCATTGCAAGTCACCTTGGTGATCCTGAATCAGCAAGGGGAAGGTGTACTTTTATTCTGTCTGAGTGGAGCAGTTACCGTTTAGTGACTTCTTCTGAATTGTAATCAAACTGAATAATGTGTGCTGAATTCAGTTGCACCTTCAACACTGAGTGAGTGTGGATTTGGCTGCAGTGAAAACCTGAAGTTACTTGAAATGTATGCTGTGTCTCAAATGCACAGTGAAGTTATTTCAGAGACTTTCTGCCATTCTATTTAAGATTTTCCCGAGTGTTTGGTACAAGATCTCTGTGCTGGCCATAGCTTTTTCACAGGCAAACTGAAAATGACAGTCCTGACAAAATCTGAAACTTTTTGTTGACTTGGTGTTTGACTGAAAATTACTTTGGCTTGATCATTACAAGAATGCATCCAGAATGCCTCTGACAATGGAAGTAATCCAGCAATTAATTTCCAGTAGGATTAATATTTCCCAAATGAAATTTGAATAAATTCTATGTTTAATGCAGTCATACTGATTTGTATCACAAATTATAGCTTTACTTTTTAAACCTGATGGCATATCAATTTTCGATGTTTCAACTATTTTCTCCTTGAATAGCCTGCACTTAATCTGCAAATGTTTTCCCTTCCTTTTCTTTCTGACCTCTCTCTCTCTCTCTCTCTCTCTCTCTCTCTCTCTCTCTCTCTCTCTCTCTGCATAATATGATTGTAGTCAGAAAGACCATTGCTCTGGTGGCACCTCTGCAGCAACAATCAACCAATGGGATTGTTGTAACTTTGTGAAAAGTCCAACATTGTTCTGCATATCACTAGGTCAGACCTAATGTCTATTGGTAAATCTGTTTTTGTGAGCAGTGATGTTTTGGATGGCTTCTGGATGCTGTGTTTCAGTCGATTTTGGGGGTGGGGGGGAAGATGGGGGAACGTCGGCCAGGGGAGAAGTGTGAAAAACAACAGCTGATCGTTAAAAAGAACAAGATACTGTCAGGCTGCCTCCTGGTTTGACTAAAACTGAGTAGTGAAAACATTTTTTCTTTTTCAAGGATCAGTCACTAGGGAGAGTCCTGAACAGTTCAATGCTTGTGCTGATTTCTTCGTCAGTTGTGATTTTTGGAGTTCTAAAATCTTTTTTACTTGCTTTCTGGAACTTCGTCTTTGAGGGAAATAGTGTTAGAAATCGGAAGTTAACATTCACTGACTATTTCATTGTGATGCTTAATGAGCCATGCAGAATTGGCAGTGAACTAGTAGCAATCTCCTAACGTAAAACTTTTGTGTTTTACAGTTGCTGAATTACAGCAAAATAATCTTGAGATAAGCTGAGCAGTTCATCTTTCTGGGTTTATAAATTGTCTGGAATAGTTTGTATAAGCTTGCATGTCTGTGTGAAGGATGGAAAAGGATGATCTACTGTCCAAGGAATGTGTCCAGCTGTGAGCTTGAATCATATCGTATTTGAAGAAGAGTCATGGAGCAATGGCATTGAATAAAGCTGACTTGTGCTTTGCAAGTAAGAAGACATGGGAACAGCCAAATATTTGTTTTATGAAGAGAACACCCCCATCCTTTTGTTTACTCAATTGATCTACGCCTTCCTTGACTGCTGTGACCTGAAGCTGATATCTCTCACTCTCTCCTTTGTGCACATTCCCCCTCTCCAACACCACACCACCTTCTCGGAGTGCTTCGAGCTCCACCCCATGCTCACAGCTGACATAGAGAAATGTATGTTTTCACCTATCTTGTGTTTCTCTCTCAAAAAATAATCAATAGGAAATTTTGGATGTTTCTTGTTTCAATTAATCTTGCTCTTGCCTTTGGGATAGTGTCTGCCCAGTGCCAGAACATAAACACATGATCTAGGCTAGTATTTTGGTGTAGGACTATTGCATTGTTAAAGAGGCTTTCTTAAAAAAAAGATTGTTTAGGAGCAAATTACTGCAGATGCTGGAATCTGAACTGAAAAGAAAAAATGCTGGGGATCACAGCAGGTCAGGCAGCATTAATGGAGTGCGAACAAGCTAATTTTTTAAGTGTAGATGAGTCTTCATCAGAGCTGAAGTGAAGTGTGTAGGGGACAGCATTTATGGAATAATGTTTGGGGGGGAGCATGGTGGTGGCAATATGGATATTCGAGTGCTAGGAGAACGGATATTGTTCAGATTATGTGTACGCAATCTGCACTATAGCAATCCTTTCTCCCCCACACTCCAACCCCTGTGATCTCCAGTATATTTTGTTTTCAGTATGGATTGTTTGTTTGGTTGAACGTAAATGATTACCAAGCAGCATAAAAGATTGGGAATGTTCTCATGGTACTCTGGCTAGTATTGATCTCTGCATCATCAAATCATATATCAGATTACTTATCTCTCGTTATCGTTTGTGGAACATTAGTGCACACAGTCTTTCGCATTGTCCCACCTAAGAATATTATATTTTCAAAACCAGTTTGTATTATGAAGCGCTAAGCCAAACTTCTCTGAAGGGCATTGAAGAAGGGACAACTGTTTTGTTTTGTTTAATCTAGTCCACAGTAGTTGAAGGAGGTACTACAGGGGAAGTGGAAAAGGGGTGCATATAGTAAATAAGGAACCAAGGGAAGTGAAGTATTTGTTGGTGAGTTTGATGAGATCTGACATGTCCAGTAATGCAATGAGCTGGGACTATCATAACAGTCAGAGAGGGGTTCAATGTGGGAGGAGGCACAGGGGTGATAAAAGAGGCATTGTGGAATGGGTCTGATTTGGGATGGTGGTGAGAGAGGGGACTGAGAAAGAGGTTGTGATGAGAGACGTTCTATGAAGAGGATTATTTGGGGAATGAGAGAGGGAATAAAGGGAGTAAGGAAGAATTGGTGAGGAGAGGGGTTATGCAGAGATTTGGGGAATGGGAGCAATAGCGAGAGATGATGGTAGGTTTGTGGGAGAGGCAATGGGGGGGCTTGGATTTTACAGAGAAGTAGAAGGGTTTGAAGAGTTAAAAAGGAAGGAGGCTAAGTGTAGTGATGTATGTGTACACTAAGGTTGGGTTATAGGCAGAGGTGATAATGGGAGAATTTATGAAGAATGGTTAAGAGTGGTTTATGAAGGGGGTTCAGAGATGAGAGAGTAAGAATGGTCATGGGGTGAGAGGTCAAAAGGAGAAATAAGGTGAGTGAGAGGTTTTAAGTAGAGGTTAACAGGTTTCCAAGATGAGAGGGAGATTTGGAAAAGATAGGAAGGTAAAGGTGGTTAAGGGAAATTTTAGAATGGATATGGCAAAAACGTTAAGAGACTGCTCAGAAGTTGGGAGCAGAGTTATGTAGCCTTGGCGTTGGGGGGTGGTTGGTGGTGGTGGAAGAGAGGGAAGTTTAAAAGAAGAGGAAGATGTAAATGTATTCAGATCATCAGGCCCTGTCCCCACGTGTGTTCCCAATACCTAGTTGCCCTTGAACACCACTGAGTTATTTGCTAAGCCATTTCAGAGGGAAATGAGAGTCTGGAGTCACATGTAGACCAGACCAGGCAGTGTTCCTTCCTGAAAGGACATGAATGAACTTGCTGGGTTTTACAATAATCAGCATGAATACATGGCCATCATTGCTGATATTTATTCAATTTAAATTCCACCATCTGAACTGGTGAGAGTCAAACATTGTTTCCCAGAATAGTACCTGGGTCTCTGGATTACTAGTCCAGTAACAATGCCACTAGGACATCGCTTCCCCAAGCGAAGGGTAGTATGTGATGATTTAGAGTAGAAAATAAAACAGTTTCTCAGCAGTTTGGAGTTCCTGGCTCCATGTCTTGCAAGTGATTTTTGCAAAAGATGGCAGTGGATGAAGACTAAGCACCCTCGAAAAGGATCTTTGATCACCCTTGTTGGCACACAATCCAGTGAGCGACCCAAGAAAAGGAGCCTCTTCGAAGACTTTCTTGTTACTTTTGTGATGTGATGCCTGAAGAGGATGTGAAAGATGCTATATGGAAATAATTGCTTTATAGAGTCATAGAGATGTACAGCATGGAAACAGACCCTTTGGTCCAACTTGCCCATTTCTTTTGCAAATGTGTGTCCTGTCTGTGCAGTACATAATATGATGTGGTTCTAGAGAGGAACTTATGGCGAAGTGAGATCTGATGGCCAGTTAAGCCAGTCTTGACTAGATGAAATAATAACAGAAATTGCTGGTGAAGCTCTGCAGTTCTAGCAACATCTATGGAGAGTAACTCTTCTTCAACAATAAATTTATATCATTGTATGATATGAATTTGAAGTGCATAAGGTGTGGTTATTTTGAATCAGTTGTTTCATTTGGCAAATGTTATAGATGAAGTGTATTACCAGTAGCAGCAAGGTAACTGTAGAACAAACTGCCAATATATCAGTATCATTAGAATTGATTGGACAGCAGAAATGTTTAAATGTAAGAAATTATTTTGCCTTTTTTATTAGTGCCACTTGATTGAAAATATTATAAATATTCAAGGTTGTGCAAGTTGCAACTTCTGCAAACCAAGCCTACTCAATTCCCACCAGTCCATAGAAAATTTATCACATTGTATAAAGACCATATGGAGCAAAAGAGACTAAAGGAATGTAATATATCAGTGGGGGATGGAGGAAAAATTTGTGTAGTGCCACTGTGTCGGATCATTTTTGTCTTTCTGTATCGTTAAGTACGAGCATGCACTTGCATATATTTTGGTTTAATTAGTGCATAGTTGAAGAACCTTGAGACCAGCTTTATTTTGATGTTTGGGATCTGAAACGGGAAGAAACAGAGCAGACATTTCCTGTCCAGTTTAATCTGTCCTCTCCTGAATAGACCACGTGAAACATGAGTACAAGTGATCTGTTGTGAAGCTGCAGGGCTTGGAATGTGGCGCCTGCCTAGAAAATGTTAGTCAGTACAGTTTGTTTTGAAACCAGTTGAGGTTTCTTTTCTCTCCATTTTCCACATCCTGTATTAGCATACCAGTTAATACCCTACAGGCGTACTGGAACAAGAAATGTTTCAAAGTTAAAATTTTAGACCAAAAATTGAACTTTTAATAATGCATTAGTTTAAAATAACATTTATATACCTCTGCTTGTTCTTTATTCTATGGCTTGTGATTCCCATGTTAATGCGTTATTGAAAGTCTGTTTTGCCTCAAACCTATTTTAGCAGAGAAAATGTTACACTTATCGTCACAAATTGTAAGCTTGATTTATTATTTCCTTAAGATTACATTTAGTGATGTAGTTTCATGTATTATGCCATTGCATTATCAGTTTGATACCACATTTAAATTGCTTTAACTGCCATTGGCAAAGCAGGAATCACCTAACTCAGCACTGGGCTTTCTATGTCCCTGTGGCTTAGTGCTTACTACTGCATTTATTTATCCACTAGGGACCTAAAATATTTTTTCAAACACTTTCAAAACTAGCTCAAATTTAATGCAGAGTTGAAATCCTTGTAACAAATAATTCCATGTAAGTTGTATTGCTGCAGTTCGTTCAGTTGACTAGATGACTAGAATAAAACCAGTACTGTGGCTTCAACCGTTATACCAGCTGTGCTAGTTCTTGAAGGGAGATCTGCTTGCTCGCCTTGTGTTATTCTTGTGGCGTATTTATCTTCAAGCTACATATAACCAACTGGGTCTATTGAATAGAGAGTAATCTCTGTGGCAGTTTACATCACATTGAGTGTATCCAAAAGTCTAGGGTAAGAAATTAGGCTTGATTGCTTCCCTTATGAGTGTCCTTTAACCTCTAACATAGCATCAGGCCAGCACTGGGCACTAGTACTGCAGATAGGAGAAAGTGTGGACTGCATATGCTGGAGATCAGAGTCTAAACGTGTGCTGCTCGGAAAGCACAGCCGGCCAGGCAGCATCCGAGGAGCAGGAGAGTTGACGTTTCGAGCATAAGCTGTTCATCAGGAATGTGAGGAAGGTTTTGCTTGAAATGTTGACTCTCCTGCTCCTTGGATGCTGCCTGGCCAGCTGTGCTTTTCGAGCGACACACTTTTTGACTCCCCCCTCCCCCCCACTACTATTGCGGATTTCACCTTGTGCTCAGAATCAAAGCCACTAGAAGAATGAACAGCAAACAAATCATGATGTCAGTCTCATACAATACCAATTTGATGCAGGGCCATTTTGGTGCCTAAGACCTCAGTCATCTCACAGGTGTGTGTGCGTTCTATGCAATTTAAAGGGATTATTAGCTATTGCAGGTTAATAACTTTTTACCCTTTACTTGTTGTTGCAGTCCTACAACTGTTTGCTGCTGTCTATATTGTTATGACCAAGTGATAGTGGGAGTATGATCGTTGTCTTAATCTTTTGACCCCTTTTGGACAGTATAATAATTGTTTCTTAGCACACAAATCATACTAAAATTCAAATGTCATTAATTTGTTTTAAGTAAAGGATCCAAATTGTAATGTTTTGAGTGCAAGATAAAGGGATTTCATTGTCACGTTTCTTTTGGGATTAGGAGGCATCAAACTTGTACACAAACAGAAGTGCAAAAGGCTATTTAGGGATTCTGTACTTAAATATCAGCAAGGAGCAATGTGTGAGACATCTGTGTCTCACACATTGCTCCTTGCCAACCAGATACCCCAACCTAATCTAGCCATTTGCCAGTACTTTGCCCATATTCCTCTAAACCAGGGGTGGGGAACCTGCGGCCTTAAGGTCACATGCGGCCTTCTAGGCCATTGTGGCCTTTTGAATGAATCCAAATTTTGCAGAACAAATCTTTTAATTTTTATTAATTTTTTCGTCCTTTATTATTTTTATTTTAATCTTAAAATGAATGTATTTAAAATACCAAAGAGTAAAAGAAAATTCAACGAAATAATTCCCACTTATTGCTGCAAATCTACATTCTCCTACTTAACCAAAATCAAGACGCCCTTAAGGTCACAAATGATGGATACCTACCTAGAGGATCAGCTAAAACTGCAGACCTCCATGCTGCAACCAAATGTTCAAATGCTTTCCTACAAAAAGCAGTCACAACAAAGTCATTAAAAGGTTAGTTAACTTTAGAATTAACATTTCTTTTCTTTTTTTTAGTACATAGTAGTTAGATTTTTACAAAATAATGTGAATTTTGAAGAATATATAATTGAAGTTTCTTGGATGCAGCCTTATTGGATTACAACTAATGTAATGCAGCCTTCCAACATGAAAAGGTTCCCCACCTCTGCTCTAAACCCTTCCTATTCATATACCCATCCAGATGCCTTTTAAATGTTGCAATTGTACCAGCCTCCACCACATCCTCTGGCAAATCACTCGGTACACGCACCACCCTTTGTGTGAAAAAGTTGCCCCTTAGGTCACTTTTATATCTTACCCCTCTCACCCTAAAACTATGCCCTTTAGTTCTGGACTCCCCTACTCCAGGGAAAAGACTTTGTCGATTTATCCTATCCATATCCCTCATGATTTTATAAACCTTTTATAAGGTCACCCCTCAGCCTCCGATGCTCCAGGGAAAACAGCCCCAGCCTGTTCAGCCTCTCCATGTAGCTCAAATCTTCCTACCCTGGCAACATCCTTGTAAAGCTTTTCTTAGTCCTCTTCTCTTTCCCTTACAACGCTTTACGTAATTTAAAAGTTCTTTTAATTCTTATGTTAGTCATGGCTCAGTTTTTAATTATTTTGACTGCATAACATGTTTGGTTCTTTGAATCATTTAAGTTTTGAGCGGAGTTGATAATGCATTTTTTTGTGCTTCATGCAAATGTGTCTTGAGTTTCTCTGCTTCTTCTGGAGTTGCTGGGTTATATTCCACCGTATATCTCAATACCTTACTTTATTATGTACCTAACCCACGAGTATCTCCTGCATTTAGGCATGTGGGGAGGAGAAGCTGCACAGGTGCGTCATCCTGTTTTTTTTCCCCCCTCATTCGAAGCAAAGCTCTCAAAGACAGTGTAGTTTTACCTCCTTCATCTTTATTCTGGGCCCTGGAGGGAGAGAGAACTATTGCCCATGTGCACAGGACATAAGTTCATGGTCTTCTCTGGAACAGCATTTTCTGAATGAACTGTATAGTCACTTTACAGGGAGGAGCATCCAGATAAGGCAATATACGTATTAATTTGGTGGCAGTTACAATCAAAGAGTGTCAATAGCAACGATTAAGCCGTCTGTTGTTACACAATTAATAACTGGCTTCACATAATGAATACGTTTTAACTTGTCAAACTGACCTCACATACTGAATGCTATATCTCATCTTGTTTAATGACTGCTTTTCCACTTTGTTAACCATTACCCTTACCTGCAGCACCCCATTATTAACTGTAAGTCCTTATCTGACCTGAGTCATGCTCAGCTGAACTTCTTGTTTCACAATACTCAGAACTTAACTCTTTCCCTGCCTGCTTATACCCAATACACACACTCAGGTGAACTCATACCCGATCAATAGGAGTAACCAGATATCCATCCTTTTTTGTTCCTATTTCTGGGGGGCATTGAGACCAATGAGCTTGAGAGTAAATTTTGTTGTAGCATCCATTGGTAAAGTTGCTGCATATTTCTTGCTTATGCATGTAGCTGGGGACTTCAACGAAGATTCGAACGGGAGACATCCAATAATATCTAGAAGTATGATATCTTATCCCTTGATCTTGCTGTGCCATTCAATAAAATGATTGGGCAGAGTCTCTATCCTTCATGGTTTCCTGCACTATCTCAACATTCTTTTGATTGCATTATGTGCAGTACCATTGGTGGTGACTTGTACAGGAGAAATCTGACTGTGTGCATCAAGACTGGAAGCAGTTTGGTCGTGGTTGATTTAACGAGTAATTGTACTATCACGCAAGTGCCAGGCATTGGCCATTGTCCCTTTGGAGATTGTGGTATTGCTATCACTGAATTCCCCCTCTCTCAACATCCTGGAGTTGAGAGACTGAACTTGATTACCTGTATAAATATTGTGGCTCTGAAGCTTGATTGACATCCAATCCACTCAACTTGAATGTCAGCTGAAGTTTGAACAGTTTGAACACACTAGTGCATGCCTGAAGTTTAATAGTACTGTCATAGTAGTTTGATATTAGGACTTTTTGTTTCAGCAGATGTATGAGGTCAATCAAGAGCAGACTGCTCCAGTTGCTGCAAATGTAATGAATTATTCTTTTCAATATCGCTAATTTGCTTTTATCAAGAATAATGTAGAATGCACGTTACTGAATTAAGTCACAATGTCATTTTGAATAAAGCTATTCATACATTTATTGCTGCTCCACAGTGATATTGCATATGATGAATGCAGATTGATATAGCAGCAGGGAAATTTTTGAAGGCTTGGGCATTACTTAGAACAAATTATTTGAGTATTTATCTGTACCAGATACTATAGTATCATAATTAAGGTTCTTCAATATGATGTTCCAAGCTAATTTTCAACTGAGTTTTCCAGCCTTTTCACATAATTCAACATCACTTATTTTATTATGCCGACAAAGATTCCAAGTGTTAAATTACTGCATTTTAATTCAAACTGGATTGTTCTATTTTCTGTAAAGGAACAACTGAAATATGCGAAGTAGTTTGTCATAAGATTTTGAGTCGAGTTGTTTTATAGTTGATTTGCATCATTGTCTTGTCAGCATATGTCATAAATAAAATAGCTGGTACCGATGAGTTGTCCTTGTGCATTGGCATTTCCAGATTTTCATGCACTATTTTCAGTATTGCATGTGGGTTTCTGATAGGGCTATAAATACTTCTGTTATTATTTGTGTATGAATGGAAAATTAATGATGATTGCCATTGCTGTTGTTTGTATCTTGAAGATTTGTAAATCTGAGAGAAAATACTTTTATTTTGGAGTGGTCTTTCATAACACAGGGTTCAGTAGCAAGTGTTGCCTATTTCATGATTTGACTTTAGGCAATAGTTCAAAGTAAGCAGGTTTATATTTTTCCTTGCGTTTAATATTAAAAGTATTTTCTAAATTAAAGCAAATTTTCTAGTTATCTGTAGGTTTGCAAACTACCAAATTGAAATTAATTAAAATCTTGAATGAAGATTTGTATCTGTAAGGCACCCATTAAGAGCCAATACACTGAAAGATTTAGTGTTTGGAAATAGTGATATAAGAAAAACAAGTCCAGGCAAATGTCTGGGGAGCAGTGATCGTGATTTAAAATGATTGAGAGATTTCGATAATCCTGAAGCAGCCGCTCAGGATTGAGGATTACCAGTTGGTTTCACTCCAATGGGATCTGAGGTTGCTGATAAGTCCAAAGTGCAATTTGCAGACTGGCACATGGAGGACAGATGATGCTTGAAGGGTTGGGCAGATGAGGTGTTTGGAAGTTCATGCGCTGTCTCAGATTGTCAAGATCACACAGATGTTTAAAGTTGAAACACATTTTGGTGTGTGCAGTGTCTTCCCAGACCAACTACTTCCATTATGAGCAGTTGCCAGTTGGGGAGTCCCATGAGCTGGTAGGATGTTTGACCCCCTTATGAATGCTTTAGGGGCATCCTTAAAGTGGTCTTCCCTACAGTGGTGTGATGAAATGCAGACAGAGTGACTGCTTTGCAGAACACCTGTGTTCTGGTCTACAAAATGAGCTCAAGCTTCCAGTTGCCTGCCACTTATAGACGTGCCATCATGTCTATTTCAGGCCTATTGCAGTGTTCAGTTGCTGGGTGGCTTTTAGCACAGTCACCCATTCTCACTCCTGGGCCCATTATCATATGTGGGTTGCATTCACACAGCTCACCAGTTTTCTCCTACTCTTAGCTCTTACAATTGCTTATTTCAGCTTTTCTTCTGCCCTGACCTGCTATCCATAATCTCCTTGTTTACCTAGCCCTTTTGTATCTTGCTCTCTCGCCCTCTCTTTAGCTTCAGCATAAAAACCACATTTCCTAGCTGTTAACAGTTTTGAAGAAGCGTCGCCGAACTTAGAACTTTGCTTTCAGTCTACAGATACTGTGTTTTTCTAGAATTTTCTGCTTTTGATCCAGGGAGTTATGTGCTAGCTGCCTTAATATTGGTGGTAGAAAAAAATGCTGTAATCTTTGCCAAAAGATAAGGACATCTGGATATCAAATTTTTAAGTCAGCTCAGATCTCAAAGGAGAGACCACATTTAACCAGATTTATTGAATTATTAGACAAAATAACAGCAAGAGTACACAAAGGCAAATCACGACAAGACTTTCAGAAAACATTTGATAAGGAACTCAAGACAAAGATAATCAAGAGTGATAGCTAAAATGGATCTTAGTGTGCATTTCTGTAGCTACCACATGCCCACATAACGATCAAAAACAGACTCCGATGTTTACTCTTTTCTGTCAGAAAGCATGGAGGGTGCTATATTGGCAAAGGTCAAACAGACATTGGCCTTTCTGAAGCAGGCATTAAACTAAAGCAGCTAACTGCTTCCAGTTTGTGCTCCAAAACCATGAGAAAGCTAATTGACTGTTGGCTAAGGGAATACCACCTTTAAGCACCACACAAGTTAGAAACATAAATAAATGCTTCTTGTAGTCACTGATTCTAGTGCTGGGTTCTGCTGACCCCCTTGTCTAATAGCATTTCTAACAATCCAATGAGTCTTAACTGCATGGTCCATATTTACCAGCAGCTGTGCTGAGACCTGCTACCAACCTACTTGATTCCCCCATCGAACCCCAAACAAGGACTACGCTGTTCTTCAGTCTCCGTAATTGACACTTTGGTAAGGTCCAAAGCCTAACATCAAAGGCTGCTTGAACCTCCCAGTTTGAGCTCTGCTTGTGGGGCCCCAGAAGTGGGTGCAAGTGAATTTATCACCCATGGAAAGATTTGATTGAAATTTAGCTACAATTTTCTTTTGTAGTAGGTAGGCCATAAGGAAGGATTAAGTAATGTTCTGCAGGGACCACTGTTCACGTGCAAACTCAGGAGTCCAAATGATTTATGTGCCGTGAATAGAAGATAGTACTTGGTGGAGGTGTGGCTCAATATGGTGAACTACACCAAAGTTCAGAGAATCAACAACTGGTTTGTGCAATGGCAAATGCAACTAAATACAAAATTTTCAGAATGGGCTCAAAATGTTAACAGTTTCTGTCTGCACAGATGTCACCAAACCTGCTCATTGTCTCTTGCATTTTCTCTCCTTACCATGGATGTTGGACGTCGAAATATTTCCCTTTTTATTAAAGAAGCAAAGGTGACATCCTCAGTGCTTGAATACCGGCCACTGCAGCGGACAGCGGGAACTGACAACCGGAAGCGGCAGAGACAAACCACTATAAATGCCGGAGGAAACATCACCAAAACGCTTCACAGGAGGCTCCTAAGCACTGAGGATGTCACCTAGACAGGGGACGAAATGTCTGCAACACAAATTCCCAGCTCGGTGAACAGAACCACAACAACATTCTTGTCTACTATATTTTGTTCAGTCTCTTCCTGCCCACCGGTCTGGAGGATTGACCGCGTTGTTGCATGCGGTGCAGCGTGAATAGTTGGGCTAACGTTGCATCTTTTTGGACTGATTTTGTTTTTTTCTATCTTTTCGACTTGTCAATAATTGGTTAGCCATTGTGCATTATCTGTAAATGCTCTCTGCCCCTGGGGGAGATGGAGCAGAAAACCTGTTCTTCACATTTCTTTAAAAATAGGCTTGGTGAGTGCTAAAACTGAATCTAGCCAATTCTATTTATAGTTAAACAGAGGCTAACACAAGCTCAAGATAGGAAGAGAGAAGCCCATTAAATTTAATTTATGCTAAGTTATTTTGGAAGTTTAGCTTCTTAAAGCAGCTGCACCCAATGGTGTGAATAGAACAATGTTTAAAAAAATACTTAAAATATATATTTTACAAAATGAAGCTGCTGGTGTGAAGAAATTGAATCCCACTTTTGAATATTAATGAAATTATAAATTGTGGTTCCTGATAAAGTGCAAAAAAACTAATGGTGTCTTTTAAATTGATTTATATCTTGTACTGAAAATGTGTTGCTGGAAAAGCGCAGCAGGTCAGGCAGCATCCAGGGAACAGGAGAATCGACGTTCGGGCATAAGCCCTTCTTCAGGAATGAGGAAAGTTTGTCCAGCAGGCTAAGATAAAAGGTAGGGAGGAGGGACTTGGGGGAGGGGCGTCGGAAATGTGATAGGTGGAAAGAGGTCAAGGTGAGGGTGATAGGTCAGACTGGGGTGGGGGTGGAGAGGTCAGGAAGAAGATTGCAGGTTAGGAAGGCGGTGCTGAATTCGATGGATTTGACTGAGACAAGGTGGGGGGAGGGGAAATGAGGAAACTGGTGAAATCCGAGTTCATCCCTTGTGGTTGGAGGGTTCCTAGGCGGAAGATGAGGCGCTCTTCCTCCAACCGTCGTGTTGTTGTGGTCTGGCGATGGAGGATTCCAAAGACCTGCATATCCTTGGTGGAGTGGGAGGGGGAGTTGAAGTGTTGAGCCACAGGGTGGTTGGGTTGGTTGGTCCGGGTGTCCCAGAGGTGTTCTCTGAAACGCTCCGCAAGTAGCCGGCCTGTCTCCCCAATATAGAAGAGGCCACATCAGGTGCAATAGATGATGTGTGTGGAGGTGCAGGTGAATCTGTGGCGGATATGGAAGTTTCCTTTGGGGCCTTGGAGGGAGGTGAGGGGGGAGGTGTGGGCGCAAGACTTGCACCTCCTGCGGTTGCAGGGGAAGGTGCCGGGAGTGGAGGTTGGGTTGGTGGGGGGTGTGGATCTGACGAGGGAGTCACGGAGGGAGTGGTCTTTACAGAATGCTGATAGGGGAGGGAAGGGAAATATATCCTTGGTGGTGGGGTCCGTTTGGAGGTGGCGGAAATGACGGCGGATGATGCGCTGTACATGGAGATTGGTGGGATGGTAGATGAGGACCAGTGGGGTTCTGTTCTGGTGGCGTTTGGAGGTGCGGGGCTCAAGGGCGGAGGAGCGGGAAGTGGAAGAGATGCGGTGGAGGGCATGGTCGACCACGTCGGGGGGAAATTGTGGTCCTTGAAGAAGGAGGCCATCTGGGTTGTAACTGGTCCTCCTGGGAGCAGATGCGGCGGAGACGAAGGAATTGGGAGAATGGGATGGCGCTTTTACAGGGGGCAGGGTGGGAGGAGGTGTATATCTTGTAGCCTTGCATACAGTGTAATAGAGAAGGACTGATTCATTTAGCACTAACAAAAAACCATTCTATTCTTTGTGCACTAAGTCATTTCTATTTTTGTTTTGCAATAAGTAAATATGTTTATTTTATTGTTTGCTATATTCAATCAATTGATCTCGATCACTATTTTATAAGTGGCATCTAGGGTTTGGAATGCGTTTGGGAGAGTTTGAATATCTGAACATCTGGCAGAATCTATGGCAAAGAGTGCAGGTTTCAAGAATTCCTGTTTAGTTTGGATCTCTCCATCAGAATGCTTCCTAAAGACCGGTAACTGCAATTGGGAAGTTTCCCACTTGACCTGCCCATCTCCAGGAGAAAATGCATGAAAAGGTGGGAGTTTCCTTGGTGGGGATCGGATTTGCAGAAGTAACAGGAGTAATAAAAGCACTCCGCCTTCACCCCTTCGCCTTCCTTCCACACTGAGCCCGCCTTTGCCAATCCACCCATCTCCTATGACCCCTTGTTGCAACTCGGACAACCAACGAGTTCTGTAGTTGTAGCAACTCTGGTGGTTCAGATGCAAACTTGGGAGTTTTCATTGACTAATGTCTTGGTCACATTCTATTCAGTTGTGGTTTGCTTATTTGTTCAATTGTATAGCAGCCCTGGTTCAAAGGACGTCAAGTAATGTGCCCACTAGCTTGAAAAAAACATGCTGATGAACTTAGAATTGGGCTTTGTAGAAGACCTTTTTCCTGTTCCAAAAAATGATATGCCTTAATGGCTATCAGCGACTAAATATTGAGCAGCATTTGTTCACTGTTTTTCCAATATCCAGCGTTTGATTTATGCTTGGTTTAATGATATTTAGATGAGAATTTGTTGGAATGTTCACACTCAGAACAAAGAAAAAATGCATTTGAGGTTGCAAGAATTAGACCTGCCTAGTCCAGAATGTTTTCTTTTCATAGAAAGTGAAGTCTAGCTAGATGTAAGATCTATTGCTGCTTCTCTTTCGGAAGTCTGCAGAAATATTCTTCTCTCGTCTGATTTTGTGTGCTCCATAAACTTGCCTGTGTATTGATCCACAAATCCAATGCTGAATACAAATACCAAGATGTTAAATACTGTTTAATCCCTTCTGTGATTCTGAAATGTTGTCATTTGAAATCTGACCTTTTTGTCCTTTTGTACATCTTAATTCAGCAAATGGTGATTTGAATTAGAGTTGCTGGAGCGTGCATTAAACAATGTAAAATCTGTGAACTTATTGGCAGCTCAATACAATTTCTTAAGGCTTTAGTGTTCTAAGTCACCACCAAAGTAAAATTTATGCAGCCAATCATTTCTATTAAAGTAAATGCTTTAAATATTTATAAAGAAACCAATCAGGTTAGCTCTGTATATCAGTTTCGTTTTAAAAAGAAATTACCAAGAACTTTGTATATTCTACCTCCCTTACTAAGAGTCAGTTACACAATGACTCGACTTCTGATATTTTATATTCTTTCATGTAAAGCAATGAATAGGAAGGGTTTGGCGGGATATGGGCCAAATGCTGGCAAATGGGACTAGATTTGTTTAAGATACCTGGTTGGCATGGACAAGTTGGACTGAAGGGTCTTTTTTCATGTTGTACACCTCTGAGACTCTAAATGTAAGCATCATAGTTATTTGTTATCTATGTAACGGTTTGTGAGCTGCAGAAGTCCATTGGGTTGTGAAATTCTTTAAACATAGAGCTGGTCATTTACGTATGCATGTGTGTAATTATATGTACACTTGTAGATTTCCCTCCCACATTGCAACTAAGATACCTCTTTTACTTACCTTTCCTCCCCCCCATGTTTTTCTCCATCCCCTCCCTGCCATCTTTTCTCTTTGCTGGTGGCTCACAATCTTTTCTGATACTGAAAGAAAATACTTACTTTAAAGCAATAAAGAGGCACTGCTAAAGATGAGCAGATTTCTTTGAGCTTTATACCGTTTGGGTGGCTATAATCGTGCTAGTAGCAATATTGTGAAAATTGAAGGTGATGTTAGGTTACTATTACAGTTTGTTTTGATGCCGGATATTTTGTATACATGGCTTGATGTTTGCTTATTGCACTAATAAAAGTGAATACAACCATTTACCTGGGCTTTCAAAACATGTACAAAGGAATAAATGAGCTGTGTAAGTCAGCAATATACTGAGGTGTTCTGTCTCTGTAGTTCTAGATTTGAAATGCTTCATGTTTTGGTTGTTAGTAGCATCATGTTTCTGTTCATTTATCTTAAGATGATGCCGTAGCCTGAAAACTGAATGATTTAGTTTTTTGAACGTTAAAACATACAACACTGGAGAGATAATCTTGTGCTAGTCATTTCCCTTCCACCGAAAGAAAGGTGTCACATCTAACAATTTTTGAATAGTGCTTCAGGCACAATTATATTTTAGTCCCTGCACTGGGCTTTTAGCCTGTTACTGTAAATTTAGGAATGCCTTCCCAGTCACTTGAAGGTAATTAACTGACACCTTGTGCTGCTGCACTCTCGAAAGAGAAAAAGAGGAAGCTTGAAAAATTGAGCAAGATCACAGGAAGATTTCCAAAACACCAGGGGCTTTTTTTTAAAAACGTACCTTGCTCATCCTGTTACTTCCTGTTGACATGAACAGAACTAGTATCTCAAGGATTAAAAGCATCTCCTCTCAGCTCCTGCATTTTCAATTTATCAGTAGGTAAGAATGAACCTGTTGAAATTTCCATGATGAATCCCCTGTTGAGTAGAATATAATTACATTGCCATTGCAATGAGTTGCTTGGGATTTGACCCTAAAGGAATTTTATCAGGCATCCTTGCTGATCTGTTTTAACTGAGCATTGAGGAATAGTTTAAACAAACAAAAACAGAAATTACTGGAGAAACTCAGCATGTCTGGGAGCATCTATAGAGAAAATAAACAGGTTGCCCTTTTTTCAGTCCTGAAGAAAGATCACTTGACTCAAAACTTTAACTGTATTTTCTGTTTCTGCTTTCTTTGTTTCAGATCTCCAGCATGTGTGGCTCTTTAGCATATTTTACCTTACACTGAAAGAGTTTTAAAATGTTATCAAGGCTATGAAGTCCATCTTGCCAGTATTTTATGCCTGATGCAGGGTGATTTGGCCATCTTGTATTAACAATGGAACAGAGCATAGATTTTACAATACTACCCCAAATGTTGAGATATTGACATGTTTTCCTTTCTATATTGGAACTAAGAGCCTGATTGGTTAACAGTAGTAGTGGTTGAATCACTCATGAGCTTTTAATACGAACAGGTACTTACCTTGATAATAAGATGTAGTTCACTGCAATATAATAATAAGTACAAATTGTATTGTCTTAGTAATTAACTAGCCAATCAAGAATGATACATCTGACACCCCCTTTTGGGACCTTGAGCTAGACTTCTTGTTCGCCATGACGTCAGATTGAAGCTTCCAACAGGTTCCACCCAATGTTAACTGTACCTTTTTATAAAACAGATATTCACTGAAAGAAGTGGATTACCTTTGGCCTTGGAGTTCGGAAGCAACTGTATTGTAATCCTGTCAGGATTCACTGCTTAGCATCACTAAATCGTCTAGCTGGAGACATCTTGGGACCTTCACTGCTTTTTAGTTAACTGTTAGCATAATAAAAGATCCCAGGAAGCTTTGATAAGGGTTAAGCAAAAATGCCTGATTTGTGTATGTAGGGAGATTTAGCAGGCCAAGTGTTGTCCTTGAACATTATCTAACTTAGAGGTGGGAGCAGGATCCTGTACGCAAGCCCAGTTGGATCTTCTATTCTCAGTGGCATTCAAGTTGGGATGAAAATTGTAGTTTAGGTCAAAACATTTCTCTTTTAAGAATTTGTGCCTTTAATGGGCAGTACATGCTGTACTTGTGTTGGATTGCAGCAATTTTTTCAACATGAGATTGAAAGCTGCTAATAAAGAGCAGCATTTGAGTAGTTTTCATAAATGAGTTTTATTTCGGAAAATTATTGCAGAATCGTGAACTAGACCACTGAATGTGGCAGCACTTATATAATCCTGGGTGATTGATTGTGATCAGTTTTGATGAGGCAGAAGAACACAATTGGTGTTTTAAAAACATCTACAGGGCAAGCTTCAGCAGTTCCAAATCGGTTTCCAGGGATTTTATCATGAAATGTGATCATGTAGAGCAGTAGCAATAGATGCCAGAAGAGAAGGGCATTGAGGCAGTGAAAACCCTATTAGCTGCCGAGTTATTGATCTGAATTCCAAAGGGGGTAGTCCAGGCAGCTTTAATCATTCATCCAACTTCATCAAGGTTGGATTTTAAGTAGGTCCTTTTAAAATCTTTTGGGGGGAAAAAAAAGAATTGCTGTTCCAAATCACAGGTTTCCTATGTTTGCAGCAATTACCTAGGAAACACTTCATACTGATCGCATTCATTTTATTGAATGCTAGTTTGCTACCTTTATTGGACCAGTGCTTAGCTTGAGTTGTCCTGTTATGTCTTTTGGATATTATTCAGGGATAGATGCCAATCTCTAGCATTTACAGTGAAACCAATTGCAGAAAAGTGTCATTGATGCACATGTACACCTCCTAGTTACGTGACAGAAAAGTTGACAGAGTTATAATTCTGCAGTAATTTTTTTTTCTCTATTATGATTACAGCTAATTGTAATTCTGAACAAATCTATCCCAGTGTGAGACCTGGCTAGGTTTATTCTTAAAATTTGCTTTCCACAGTAGCCAGCCATTTAACATATTCATAAGTAAAAATTAAAGTTTACTGTACATAAAAATGAAACTAGCTGATGTATTCTATAGTTCACAAGAACTACTTGAAATGGTCATATTAAAAATACTAGAACAAAGATTCAGCCCTCAACAACAGCTCAGTTTTCCTTTTGTTCACTCTTGGGATGTGGGCATCTTTGGCTGGGTTGGTGTTTATTGCCCATCCCTTGAGAAGATGATGGGCAGATGTCTTAAACCATTGTAGTCCATTTGATGTAAGCATATTTACAATGACATTCAAAGTCACTCAGGATGACTTTTGTCCTAATTGATTTAGAGACTGTTAATCAAAACTGCAGCTGTTGCAGCCTTTTATTTTCTCTGAATGACCTGCTTTTAGCTGAAAGAAACCTGCCTGCTCTGCCTTTTTTTCTCTCTCTCTCTCTCTCTCTCTCTCTCTCTATGTTTCTAATGCACTGAACTGTTCTCATATACATATCTCCCTTGTCAAAACAGTTCCCCAAATGGCATGTATTACAGCAGCTTGACAACACATTTGTATATTTTGAATTTAGAATATCTGTCATGTACTCACCATATTTAAAGATTCATTGATGATCTTGCTGGACCTTGAGTTAATTAATGCAGGTAACTGACCTGTTATGTCTCTGTAGCCTGGGACTATTACTGTTCCAACCAACCCGTAAAATGCAGTGGCCTAGTGATATTATCGCTAGACTGTTAATCCAGAGATCCAAGAAATGTTCTGGGTACCTGGGTTTGAATTCCACCACATCAGATGGTGTAGTTTAAACTCAGTAAAATCTAGAATTAAAAGTCTAATGATGATCATGAATCCATTGTCAGAAAAAGCCCATTTGGTTCACTGATGTCCTTTAGGGAAGGAAACTGCCATCCTTACCCGGTCTGGTCTACATGTGACTCCAGACCCACAGCAATATTGTTGACTTTTAACTGCTTTCTGGGCAATTAGGGATGGGCAGTAAATGCTGGCCAGCCAGTGCTGCCCACATCCCGTGAATGAAAAAAACCAGCTTTTGTTAAAATAAAATGCTTTTTGTTTTACGAACCCAATCATTTGGCAGCAGAACACATTGTTTTATAAAGCCAAGGATTCAACCTTTTTTTAAAGTAGAGGCGTGGAGTTTAAAAAAATGTAATAGATACAGTAGAAATGTGCAGAGTGGATAGAGTGGACATGTATTTAAACTTCTAGAAAATGTTCAACAAGGTACCTCACAAAAGGTCATCGTAAGGTAAGAGCTCATGATGTTGAAGACAGTATATTGGCATGGATAGAGAATTGGTTAATGGACAAGGAATAGCGAGTTGGGGTAAGGCATTCTTATTCAGGTTAGTGATGTGGGGAGTTCTACAGCGATCAGTGAAGGGATAGTAAATCTTTACAGTATATATTAATTTGGAGGAGGGAAGTAGATGTGTTGTGATCAAACTTTCAGATGCCATTAAATAGATGGAATGCAATTTGCTAGAAGACATAGATTAAGTGGGCAAAAAGTTGGCAAATGGAGTACAATGTGGGAAATTGTGAAGTTATTCATTTTGGAAGGGAGAGCTAAAGAGTGTTTAAGTGCAGAAAACTGCAACATGATGGGGCTGGTTGGTAAATGTGCATGAAACGCAAAGCCACACACACAGATGCAGCAGGTAATCGGGAAGGCAGAATGAATGTTGGCCCTTATTTCAAGAGGGTTGGAATGTAAAAGTGGGCAAATCTTAGTGCAGTTGATGCCTGTAAGACCACATCGGGAGGGCTGAGAGCAATTTTGACCCACTTATTTAGGAAAATACATTATTTCATTGGAGGCAGTTCAGAGAAGGTTCACTAGAATGAGCAGGTTTGGACTTTACTGATAGGAATTTAGAAGAATGAGATATGATATCATTAGAACATGTAGGATTCTTAAGCGACTTGACATAGTAAATGCTGAGAGGATGTTCCCTCTCATGGGAACATCTAGGACCAGAGGCATAGTCTCAGAATAAAGACAAGCCAATTTAAGACTGAGATGAGAAGGAATTTCTTCTGAGGGTTGTGGCTCTTTGGAACTCCTTGCCACAGAGAGCTGTTCCAATAGAGTGCTTATATATATTGAAGGCTGAATTAGATTCTTGATCAATGTGGGAACCAAAGGTTATGGGAAAGGGCAGGAAAGTGGATGTGACAAATGTCAGATCAGCCACGATCCTATTGAATGGTGGAACATTGACAGGCTGAATAGCCTACTCTGTTCTTATTGCTTTTGGTCTAATAGGTAGATCATTTGTTCCTTCAGGCCTACACTGCCATCCAATACGACAATATGATTATGGCATTAAGTTTCTCAGCTGCTCCAAACCCCTCCCCATAAATATTAACATTTTTGCAGACCTTAAAATCTGTCTTAATTACATTTTGAAAATATAACCACCCAGCCTCCACAGCTTTATGTTGATAATTCCAAGGTTAACCATCCTATGAGAAGAAATCCCTCCAAGGAAGCTGTACTAAACATTTATAAAACACTGGTTCTGCCATGACAGGATTGTTGGATCCAATTTTGGGTGTCTCGGATTAGGAAGGTATTAAAGCCTTCACAAAGAATGCAGATGATATTTGCTATACATTGACTACCATTTTGGGTGAAGAAATTCCTTTGCATCTTAGTTTTAAATGTCAGTTACAGAAGAACAGGATAAAAGACTACCTCACCAGTGGAAACATGATCTCAACATCTGCGCTGTCAAGCCATGTTTCAATAAACTCATCCCATTTTATGAACTGTAGTAATTAAAGGTCCATCTGTTTAGCCATTCTTGGCAAGTCAACCCTAACACCCCATGATTCAGCTAAATGAATCTTTCTGAATTCCTCTAACACCAATACATTAAATCTGTGCACAACATTCCAGTTGTTGCCTTACCAAATCCTTGGCATTCTCTTTGTCTTTCCAACCTGAATAAGACCCAGTAATTCTGTCTCTTCTCTCTTCTGTGTAATGATGAATCCTCAATCCATGTTCGTACATTAGCCTGGATACTAAGAACTTCTTTTTTGTGCAATAACCTTTTATTCGGCACCTTATTGAATGCCATCTGGCAATCCAAATACAGTACATCTGTTAATTCCACTTTATCAACTCTGCTTATTACTAATCCTCAAAAAAGTTCTAACAAATTTTTCAAATACAACTTACCAAAAGATTCGTCTGCTCGAAGAGTGGAGGCATATTTAGGACTGCATATATTTAATTTGGAAATATAAAGCAAGCGAGGTAAAAGTGTTGCAGAGAATGCACTTTTTTTAGAGCTCAAAAGTAGAACTGCTCAGCAGTAGGTTTTGAATAGTTAGCTGCACTCTCCACTCCTCTTTTCTTTCTCTTTCGCTCTCGCTCTCGCGCTCTCTCTCGCGCTCTCTGATTTGTCTCCTTTTGATTTTGCTCCAACTCCCCCCTCTCGCGCTCTCTGTTTATTTCTCTCTGTGTGTGTCTCTCTCTCTCACTCTCACTCTGTCACTCACTCTTCGATTCCCCTCTCTCTCTCTCTCCCTCACTCACTCTCACTCTCTCTCACTCTCACTCTGATTCTTCTCTCTCTCTCTCGCTCTCTTTGATTCCTCTCCTGCTCCCACTCTCTCTCATGTTGCTCTCACTCTTGTCTCCCTGCCCTATTTTGGGTGAAAAAGACACATCACTGAAAGAAATCTGGACTGCAGAATTCGTAATTCAAGAAAGAAAGAGGTTCAACTGATCGGCTACCAAATTGAGGATTTCTGTGGTTGACAGCACTGATATGTTCACCTCAGACAAAAAAGAACTGTGAGGAAGTCACCAGAATTTAATAAAATACTTTCATGGGTGTGGGGGTCAGTCGGAGCATTTGTTGCCCATCCTGAATTGTCCTTGGATAGGGTGTTTTGCTCTGATTTCTAGCGGCAATTAAATATCAGCCACAAAGAGTTGGAGGAGCTCACTGGTCTGGCAGCCGAATTTAAGTTTGCATGTTGTAATTAGTAATCAATTTCACTACTTGTTAAAGGATATATTTGTTAAATGCATGTTTTCTGATAAATTTCTTTAACTTAGTGAGCAAAATCCAGCTAATTAGCTGTCTTGGTGATGAAATTGATATTTATACATTTGTGACAGTCATGGGATAGTGGGGCTTGATTTTCAGTGTGCACTCTCCATCATTAAAAATCACACAACACCAGGTCATAGTCCAACAGGTTTAATTGGAAGCAAACTAGCTTTCGGAGCGACGCTCCTTCATCAGGTGATTGTCGCTCCGAAAGCTAGTGTGCTTCCAATTAAACCTGTTGGACTATAACATGGTGTTGTGTGATTTTTAACTTTGTACACCCCAGTCCAACACCGGCATCTCCGAATCATGACTCTCCATCATGGTTGTGATGAGCATTATGGTCACTTACAAGACAATGTAAATTTAAGATAGTTGACAGAGGAAAAAGTTGCAAGTTTCCTTCTTTCAGTCTGTAACTTGTTGGTTATCGAGCTTCCCATCCTGAGGTTTTGTTGACAAAAGCAATTCTGCTTTGTTTCTCTAGTACTGTAAAATTATTATCCAGCCAGTAGAGACAGCGGTTGCACTTGACTGTTTTGTTCCACGAGGATGTCTCAACGATATTGATGCCAAGTTTGAAACTCTAGTCTCTTGAGTGTATGAGCAGTCTATTATGACTGTCATAGTTCAGGGCTGTAAGTCAGTTATTAATGTTAATAAGTCCAGACATTGAAATTACTGACCAACATGGACATTGTTTATGTTCTGAAGAAGGTGGCTCGATTGAGTTAAACCAATAAGCAGACAGTAATGGAAGAATCAGTCTGCTGCAATTATAACACTGAAGTAACCCATTTGACCAGGAGATCAGATGGATCTTTCTTTGTATTCAATAGAGCTGAAACTTTGAAGACACATGTATTGTTGGCCAAAAGCAAACCACAATTATTGATTATTTGGTTAAATGATTATACTTTGATTTTGAGTGATTTGAGTAGATTGTAGTATACATGCAGAGTTGTTCTTGTGGTTTGTGATTTTTTTTCTGTTGGTGCTCCTGCATTGTACAGGATGTTAAATAGTGTGAAACTCCATTAAACAAGGTTTATTCGCACCTCAAGCTAATTCAAATCACTGACTCCACAAATGGATGAAGGCCGACATATGTAGAATAGTTTTCACAACCTCTGACTACTCAAACTCCTCTTCACTGATGTAAAATTTTTGAAATGTTATCATAGTTGTAATGTAGTGAAATTTACACACTGCACAGTCATACAAAGAGCATTGGAGACGTTGTAACTTCCAAATTAAGGGAGACCGATGGCATAGGAGTATTATAGATTATTTATCTGAAGACTAAGATAACGTTCAGCAAAGTTCGAATAATTGATTTTCAGATAATCGATGTTATTCTGTATTGGGGAAACCCGTTTGGATCATTAATGTCATTTTAGGAAAGGAAATGTGCCAATTCTACCTGATATACCTACGTTTGAGTCCCAACTCTCAGCAATGCGATTGACTCTCACCTGCCCTCTGGACAATTAGGACAAGGCAATAAATGCTGGTCTAGCCAGTGATTATGTCATCCTGGAATCAAATGAAAAGTGTCACATTTTGAATGGTTTTGGTTAATGGATAAATGTTCATGGAAGGCTCCCATGTTTTTTGAATAGTACAATGGAAAATATTCATATTAGTGAAATTGGACAGTAACAAGTAATTATTTACATGTTGAAGCATTGCTCAACTCAGTGGGCGAGACTGAACCACCTTTAGAACTTGGTCAATGTCAATGCTTTCCATCAACTTAAGGGCAAAATATAGATGCTTCCTAATGAGTGTACAGCGTTGCATACCATTCCTAACTCCTCTTATACTGAAGCAATCCAGAATACAAACTGGATGATTTTCAGACTTGAGCTGATGTGTAACATGAATATTACTGATCAGACAACTGCCAAGCAGTGACGATCTCCAAGATAGAATCTAACCACCTACAGTTAACATGCAACAGCGTAACAGACATTGAATCCCCTAATGCCTCCATCCTAAACATAATCACCATTGAGCAGAAATTTTACTGGATGAGATGCAAAAAAAACTATGGCTTTAAGATCAAGGCAGAAATTAGGGGTTATGACCAAAAACTGTCCAATATCTACAAGATACAAGTTAGAAGTTGGAATAGTAGTCAGGAGGCATGGGATAGAGGGAAATTTGGCCAGTTGGATAGAAAACTGGCTAACCGGTCGAAGTCAGAGAGTGGTGGTAAATGAAAATATTCAGCCTGGAGCCCAGTTACAAGTGGAGTTCCGCAGGGATCAGTTCTGGGTCCTCTGCTGTTTGTAATTTTTATTAATGACTTGGAAGAGGGAGTCGAAGGGTGGGTCAGTAAATTTGCAGATGATACGAAGATTGGTGGAATTGTGGATAGTGAGGAGGGCTGTTGTCGGCTGCAAAGGGACTTGGATCTGATGCAGAGCTGGGCTGAGGAGTGGCAGATGGAGTTCAACCCTGTCAAGTGTGGGGTTGTCCATTTTGGAAGGACAAATAAGAATGCGGAATACAGGGTTAACGGTAGGGTTCTTAGTAAGGTGGAGGAGCAGAGGGCTCTTGGGGTCTATGTTCATAGATCTTTGAAAGTTGCCACTCAGGTGGATAAAGCTTGTAAGAAGGCTTATGGTGTATTAGCGTTAATTAGCAGAGGGATTGAATTCAGGAGTTGTGAAGTGATGTTGCAGATGTACAGGGCCTTGGTTAGGCCACATTTGGAGTACTGTGCAGTTCTGGTCGCCTCACTTTAGGAAAGATGTGGAAGCTTTTGAGAGGGTGCAGAGGAGATTTACCAGGATGTTGCCTGGAATGGAGAATAGGTCGTACGAGGATAGGTTGAGAGTGCTAGGCCTTTTCTCATTGGAACGGCGAAGGATGAGGGGTGACTTGATAGAGGTTTATAAGATGATCAGAGGAATAGACAGAGTAGACAGTCAGAAACTTTTTCCCTGGGTACAACAGAGTGTTACAAGGGGACATAAATTTAAGGTGAAGGATGGAAGGTATGGGTGGATGTCAGGGGTAGGTTCTTTACCCAGAGAGTGGTGGGGGCATGGAATGCGCTGCCTGTGGGAGTGGCAGAGTCAGAATCATTGGCGATCTTTAAGCGGCAATTGGATAGGTACCTGGATGGGTGCTTAAGCTAGGACAAATGTTCGGCACAACATTGTGGGCCGAAGGGCCTGTTCTGTGCTGTATTGTTCTATGTTCTATACTCTCCACTTGTCCAGGTAAATGCAGCTCTAACAACACTACAACTTTCAACCTCCTAAAGAATGTGCAGTGTTAATATCTACCCTCTTGAAGGCAAGTATCTTGTCAAATGAAGGTGCCTTTTTGACAGTGGTTTTATATTACTCTTGCACTTCCTCCTTAGGTTGCTTTAGCTGGGCAAGTTGTTGGTGTTTGAAAACAGGCATCAGAAGGGGAAGGTTAGAATGAAGGGGATTGTCCAGACAGGAAAGCAAGAGATCCATGATCATGCCATCAGCTTGCAAGGTTGGCTGCAAAGTTAGAATATGGTATTGTTCTCGATGTTCTCTGCAATTCTGGATGCAACTGGCTTGGTCACGGCCAGATTATTTATGTGGACAACCATAACTTTCAGGAGGCTCGGGAGATGTCAATGTACCTAACTCTTCATTTACATTAGTTGTGTGCGCCTTGCCTTGGTGAATGTGGTTTGCTTGCTTAGTGATGTGCTTGCCACACTAAATATCTGGAGGTTTGTAAATTGAGAGGTGTATCTGGGGCAGATAGCTGGAAGGTTAGGAACTGTTGCTATCTGAGTGATGCGTGTGCAATGAGTAAAATATTGAGATGTTGCTAATGTGATGTTCGGCGACGTCATCTAAAGATCACTGACCATGATCACCTCCATCAAGTAACAGAACTTGTGATCCTGCTGCCACATCCCCAGGTACAGATTCAGAGAAGTGACCTTCCTCTGCCTACTGTCATCCCTTTCAGCAGGTGGTCCATACAGATGCCTGACAGAAACATCAGCTCTCCTGACAACGTCCATCACGAAGGTCCCAATTCCTCATCCAAGAATCTCAAAGCTCCCTCTTTTCCCACATGCTCTGTTTGTTCGGTTTCTTCACGTAGCTACTCATGTTACAGACATTTAATGCCCATTGAACAAAAATAACTTTGCTTTAAGGAGACTTAGATGTCTGTGTTAGAGGTGCAGGTTGGATAGCACATTTGCTCGTGTGTCTGAGCATTCAACCATCTACCAGCAAAGTGTTACCCTAGGCTATACATTAAAATTGTGCAGATGAAGTGGGACAAAGTTTCTGTGTTGCCTGCACTGATGGGACTGGATGCAAGGAGATCGTAAAATAATCCTCTGACTGAAACACTGGGAAGTTTCTATCCCATAAATTATTTTGATGTCAAATTAAAATTTTGTTTAATGCAATTATTGTTGTTTTAAATTTTTATTTATACATAAGACTGTACAAAATGCTTAAAATTGATGCATCTAGAGAAAATCTGGGAGATTTGCTTCTCAACTACCATTCTGTAGGAATGTAATAAATACACATAATGTGAATTATTTGTCTATACACCTGTCATAATGGGCTAGTGAGCTTCTTGATGTGTGACAATGGAAACTTATTGTGCAAACAGTATTTAGTGCTGAAAGGGTTCCATTTTTAAAATTCATTTTTTTGTTCTGCAGAGGCAGTCTGTCTCCGCGACAAAAATGCCATGGCCTGAGGAATTGTATCTTGAACAGTCTTTTGACAATAATGAGCCTGTTGAATCTGGAAATTGGCCAGTTGATGACGATGATTATGATAATTCTGGATCTGGTTCAGGTAAGCTATTTGCAGCACTGATGGTTCTTCCTTGTCAAAAATGGCCAAACTGTTACACAAGTTTTTTTTTAATATATCGATTTACTTCTTGGTCAAAAGAGAATAGAGGCGTCTCAATAATAGGTATAAAATCAAGTGACCAAGGGAGGGGTGAATGTATAATCATCACTGAAAATGAATGGGGCTTTTTAAAAAAAAAAATTGATGGGATGTGGATGCCACTGGCTAGGCCAGCATTAATTGCCCAGTGGGCCTGCCACATTGCTGTGGGAGTGGAGGCACATGCAGGCTTGGGATCTGTGGTGAGCTGTAAGGTAGATATAGAAGTGGCTTGGTCATAGACTGAAAGTAGCAGTGGAAGAGTGTTTTTCTTACAGGAGATCTGTGACTAGTGGTATTCTGCTGGTATCAATGCTGGGACCCCTGCTGTTAGTAATATATACAAATGATTTGGAGGAGAAAGTATGTGACTTGATAAGTAAGTTTGTGGGCAACTTAAAGATTGGGGGAGCTGCAGATAGTGAGGAGGAATGCCAGAGGCTACAGCAGGTCAGAGATATGCTGGAGACTTGGACAGTTGGACAGAGGAATGGTAGATAAAGTTTAATCAGGGCATGTGCAAAGTGATGCATTTTGGAAGGTGGAAAGTATACAGTAAATGGCTGAACCCTTAGAAGCATTAACATACACATGCAGATGTACAGGGCCACAGTTCCCTGAGACTGGCAACACGTGGATATGATGGTCAAGCAGGCATATGGTGTAAGAACCGAAAGAACTGCAGATCTGTTAATCAGAAACAAAAGCTTAGCAGGTCTGGCAGCATTTGTGAAGAGAAATCAGACTTAATGTTTTGGGTCCAGTGATCCTTCCTCAGAACTGATGGTAACTAGGAAAATGTTGGTGTCCATGTAGAAGAGAGGTTGGGAGGAGTGGGTAAGGAGTAAACAATGGGTGAGGATAAAGCCCAAAAAGAGAGAGAGAGAAGAACAGTTGGCTGACAAAGGAGTGAATAACGACATGGCTAGCAGAGTGAATAGTTGTTAATCGAGACTTTTAGTGGCTAACAATAGATAATATGTAACGGCCAACTGTGATAACAAGGGCCTGAACTCTCTCATGTCCTAACCCACAACCCCACACACCAGGCCTAAAATTATTGAACTTGATATTGAGTCCAGAGGGTTGCAGAGTCCCCAGGTGGAAAATGAGGTGCTGTTCCAACTTGCACTGAGCTTTGCTGAAACTCTGCAACAGGCCTGAAACTGATGTTGGCCAGGGAACAAGATGGTGTGATAAAGGCATGTGGCATGCTTGCCTTAATCGGTCAGGGCATAGAGTGTAAAACTTGGCAAGTCATTTTGTGGCTGTACAGAACTTTAGTTAGATATATTTGGAATATCATGTGGCACAGTGGTTAGCACTGCTGCCTGACAGCGCCAGAGACCTGGGTTCAATTCCTGACTCAGGCGACTGACTGTGTGGAGTTTGCACATTCTCCCTGTGTCTGCGTGGGTTTCCTCCGGGTGCTCCGGTTTCCTCCCACAGTCCAAAGGTGTGCAGGTCAGGTGAATGGGCCATGCTAAATTGCCCGTAGTGTTAGGTAAAGGGGTAAATGTAGGGGTATGGGTGGGTTGCGCTTCGGCGGGTCAGTGTGGACTTGTTGGGCTGAAGGGCCTGTTTCCACACTGAGTAATCTAATCTAATCTAATCATGTACAGTCCTCATCACCATACTCCCAGAAAGATGTGGGCTGTTGGAGAGGCTACTGAAATTGTTTACCAGGATGTGGCCTGGTTTGAAGGGTACTAGCTATGAGGAAAGATGGGAGAAAATTAATTTGTTTACACTTGAGCATCGGAGGCTGAGGGGCAAACTGCCGAAGTCTTTTTCCTCGCGTAGAAGTGTCAATTACTAAGGGACATAGGTTTGAGATAAAAGGGGGAAAGTTTTAAAGGAGATGTGCGGGGCATGTTTCGTTTTACAGAGGGTGTTAAGTGCCTGGAACACACTGGCAGAGAAGGTGGTAGAAGCAGATATAACCGTATTTAAGAGGGGTCTTGACTGAAACATGATTTAAGCAGGGAATAGAGAGACATAAACTGAGTAGAGGCAAAATGTTTTTAATTTAGAAAAGCAGCATGTATCATTGCAGTCTTGGTAGACCGAAAGGCCTGTTTCTGTGATGCACTGTCCTTTGTAGCTGGATTAGTGGTGCTGGAAGAGCACAGCAGTTCAGGCAGCATCCAAGGAGCTTCAAAATCGACGTTTCGGGCAAAAGCCCTTTATCAGGAATAAAGGCAGTGAGCCTGGAGCGTGGAGAGATAAGCTAGAGGAGGGTGGGGGTGGGGAGAGAGTGGGGGAGGGGATGAAGGTGATAGGTCAGGGAGGAGAGGGTGGAGTGGATAAGTGGAAAAGGAGATAGGCAGGTAGGACAAGTCCGGACAAGTCATGGGGATAGTGCTGAGCTGGAAGTTTAGAACTAAGGTGAGGTGGGGGAAGGGGAAATGAGGAAACTGTTGAAGTCCACATTGATGCCCTGAGGTTGAAGTGTTCCGAGGCGGAAGATGAGGCGTTCTTCCTCCAAGCGTCTGGTGGTGAGGGAGCGGCGGTGAAGGAGGCCCAGGACCTCCATGTCCTCGGCAGAGTGGGAGGGGGAGTTGAAATGTTGGGCCACGGGGCGGTGTGGTTGATTAGTGCAGGTGTCCCGAAGATGTTCCCTAAAGCGCTCTGCTAGGAGGCGCCCAGTCTCCCCAATGTAGAGGAGACCGCATCGGGAGCAACGGATACAATAAATGATATTAGTGGATGTGCAAGTAAAACTTTGATGGATGTGGAAGGCTCCTTTAGGGCCTTGGATAGAGGTGAGGGAGGAGGTGTGGGTGCAGGTTTTACAGTTCCTGCGGTGGCAGGGGAAAGTGCCAGGATGGGAGGGGGGGCGTGGACCTGACCAGGTAGTCACGGAGGGAACGGTCTTTGCGGAAGGCGGAAAGGGGTGGGGAGGGAAATATATCCCTGGTGGTGGGGTCTGTTTGGAGGTGGCGGAAATGTCGGCAGATGATTTGGTTTATGCGAAGGTTGGTAGGGTGGAAGGTGAGCACCAGGGGCGTTCTGTCCTTGTTACGGTTGGAGGAGTGGGGTCTGAGGGCGGTGGTGCGGGACATAGACGAGATGCGTTGGAGGGCATCTTTAACCATGTGGGAAAGGAAATTGCGGTCTCTAAAGAAGGAGGCCATCTGGTGTGTTCTGTGGTGGAACTGGTCCTCCTGGGAGCAGATCCGGAGGAGGATTTGGGAATACGGGATGGCATTTTTGCAAGAGGTAGGGTGGGAAGAGGTGTAATCCAGGTAGCTGTGGGAGTCGGTGGGTTTGTAAAAAAAATGTCAGTGTCAAGTTGGTCATCATTAATGGAGATGGAGAGGTCCAGGAAGGAGAGGGAGGTGTCAGAGATGATCCAGGTAAATTTAAGGTCAAGGTGGAATGTATTGGTGAAGTTGATGAATTTCTCAACCTCCTCGCGGGAGCACGAGGTGGCGCCAATGCAGTCATCAATGTAGCAGAGGAAGAGGTGGGGAGTGGTGCCGGTGTAATTACCGAAGATCAACTGCTCTACGTAGCCAACAAAGAGACAGGCATAGCTGGGGCCCATACGTGTGCCCATGGCTACCCCTTTGGTCTGGAGGAAGTGGGAGGATTCAAAGGAGAAATTGTTAAGGGTGAGGACCAGTTTGGCCAAACGAATGAGTGTGTTGGTGGAGGGGTACTGTTGGGGACATCTGGAGAGGAAAAAGCGGAGGGCTTGGAGGCCCTGGTCATGGCGGATGGAGGTGTAGAGGGATTGGATATCCATGGTGAAGATGAGGTGTTGGGGGCCGGGGAAACGGAAGTCTTGGACGAGGTGGAGGGCGTGGGTGGTGTCTCGAACGTATGTGTGGAGTTCCTGGACTAGGGGGGATAGGACAGTATAGAGGTAGGTAGAGATGAGTTCAGTGGGGCACGAGCATGCTGAGACAATGGGTCGGCCAGGGTGGTCAGGCTTGTGGATCTTGGGAAGGAGGTAGAACCGGGCAGTGTGGGGTTCCCGGACTATGAGGTTGGAAGCTGTGGGTGGGAGATCTCCTGAGGTGATGAGGTTCTGTATGGTCTGGGAGATGATGGTTTGGTGATGGAGGGTGGGGTTATGGTCAGGGGGCAGTAGGAAGAGGTGTCCTCGAGTTGACGTTTGGCTTCAGCGGTGTAGAGGTCAGTGCGGCTTCAGCGGTGTAGAGGAGCGTCGATTTCGAAGCTCCTTGGATGCTGCCTGAACTGCTGTGCTCTTCCAGCACCACTAATCCAGAATCTGGTTACCAGCATCTGCAATCATTGTTTTTACCTTGTCCTTTGTAGCTGACCCCTGATAATTCCCCTTTATCTGATCAGCTGCATCCTCGGACCCTACAGTAGCTACAGAGATGGTGGATGCAATGGTTTTAATTTCCCAAAGCATAGATTTTATAAAGATCCCACTAGATCAGAAAGTTACAAATATAATTCCTCTACTCAAGAGAAGAGAGGGAAGAAAGCCAGGGACTGTAGACCATCTTTCCTAATTTGTTAGCATAAAAATGGTGAAACTTATAGGAAAGGAAATAATTGCTGGGCACTTAGAAAATCATAATAAGCAAAGTTAATATGGTTTTGAGGAAGAAAAATTGACCTTGGCAACTGCATTAGAGCTCTTCTAAGCATGTAACAAGCAAATGAATACATGAGAAGCATTTGATGTAATGTATTTAGATTTCCAAAGGCTATTTGATATGGTCCCATGTAAAACTGTACTACGCAAGTTAAGAACTCATGATGGGGTAAGATGCTACCAGATTAGAGATTTGATTCCTGCTAGTTAGTCACTATTTCA
The DNA here is from genome assembly GCF_037043375.1 of Chiloscyllium plagiosum. Classification (NCBI taxonomy): domain Eukaryota; kingdom Metazoa; phylum Chordata; class Chondrichthyes; order Orectolobiformes; family Hemiscylliidae; genus Chiloscyllium; species Chiloscyllium plagiosum. The sequence goes on from NW_028270142.1 coordinate 106,870,920, forward strand.
GGAAAACTGTCATTTTCAAGCAGCCAACCTGTATCTGGGTGGGGCCTGCTGCAGGGGTCAGTGTTAACATCTTTACTTAGAATCTATGTTGGTAGACTTGGTTGAAGGGATGAAGTGTATTGTAATCAAATCTGCTAATGCTACAGAAGTAGTTCAGAAAGCAAATTGTCAGAGGGACATGTAAAGAGAATCTGCAAAAAGATGTGGTTTAAGTGAGTGGACAAAAATTTGGCAGATGAACTATAATGTAAGCAAATGTGAGCTCCACTTGGGTGGGAAGCATAGAAATACAGAATATTATTTAAATGGACATAAATGTTGCAGTACAGTGTTCTGAATGTCCTTTTACAAGAATCTCAAAAAGGTAGTATTTGGGTGCAGTACATAACTGGGAAAGCAAACAAAATGTTAACTTTTAGTGGGAGAAGGGAAAGGAATATAATAGTTGCAGAGTCTTGCTAATACTGCACCACGTGTTAGGCAATTGTGAAACAGTTTGATCTAGTAATTTAAGCAAGGACTTTTGGAGGCAGTTCATCAAAGCTTCACTGAATTGATTCCTGGAATGCAGGAGTCGTGTTGTTAAGAGGGATTTGAAAGGTTGAGCCTATGCTCATTAGAGTTCAGAATAAAAGGTGATCTAATTGAAACATTTAAAGAGGTGACTGTGCTTGATAGGGTAGATGGTGAGTGGATGTTTTTTGTCACTCTTAAACTGGAGGTGCAGTTTCAGAATCAGGAGCATCCCATTTAAGATGGAAGTGAAGAGAAATTCCCTCAGAGTACACTCTACCTCAGAACAGTGGAGGCCACGTCATTTAATATATTCAAGACTGGGTTGTCCAGATTTTTGACCTAATAAAGGAGTTTAAGATTATTGGGAGGCTGGGTGGAAAGTGGAGTTAAGGACAAGCTCAAATGGCAGAGCAAATGTGAGGGGCCAAATGGCCTATTCCTGCTTGTTTTTATTTTATTCTTAAGTTCACGGGCAATTCAAGGAAATCATGTTAGTCATCAAACAATATTTCTTTTCTGATGTTGAAATCCAATCTTCATTAAATTATATATGATGAAAGTGGACTTTTATGATTTGCAATGTTATTTTATAACTGTTCTAAGTGTCAGAAAATAACTGCAAAATTAAAAAATTATTTTCAGTATTCTGATTTCACCAATTTTACAGGGTTTTTTTTTAAGTTTTCTCTGAAGAGATGTTAGTTTGTGAAAAGGCTTCAGTGGAAAATTATGCTTAAACTACAGCTGATTTTGTCTGTGATTTCTAAATTCAAACATTAAATTATATTGCTCATAATCAGCCACTTGTTAAAGTATTTCTGTTTCTTGAGTAACAGCCAGCTGTCAGATGGGAAAGCCAAGTTAGGAGGCTGCAATCCCAAACCCTGACAGTCCGGAGGGTGTAGGTTACAGATTAGGGAATTGTCGGCTGTGTTTATACTGACTGCATGTTATGGCGTGAGCTGAAAATGTGTTGCTGGAAAAGCGCAGCAGGTCAGGCAGCATCCAAGGAACCTGCCTGACCTGCTGCGCTTTTCCAGCAACGCATTTTCAGCTCTGATCTCCAGCATCTGCAGACCTCACTTTCTCCTGCATGTTATGGCATGGCTGGTTAGTTGGGAGATGCTGGTTATGGCAAAGGTCGCATCAGCAGAAGGCTGAATGAAGAACTGTTTGAAGGACCTGGGGAAACTCTGTCAACTACCATTTAGACTTAAACCAGGATGCCAGCTTCACTGTTGGAGACTAATTGAGCTAAGTTAGTAAAATGGCTGCAAGCGATTTTGGATTAACCCTGACATCTTCAAAAGGTGGTGTTTGACATTGCATAAACTATTGATTTTATTAGTTGACCAAATTGTTTGACTTTCTGAATTCATCATATGGTAATGGAAATGTTTGACTTGCAAAAGGTAATCCTTTCAAACCAAAAAATGAAGAGGACCATCTTTTCTTTTGGAACTTTTCAACTATGCTCATTTATATTTATTCAAAATAAAATAAGTGTTTTCACGGTTTACAATTTATTGTGTGACTTTTTCTTTTATTCATTTATTGATGAGACTGTCACTGACTAGGTTAGTGTTTATTACTCAACCCAGATGGTAGTTAAGACCCATTGTTGTGGGTCTGGAGTCACATGTAGGCCAAAAAGGATGATCATTTCCTTCCCTAGTCCCCAGATGGTCTTTTTCTGACAATCGGCAATTGTTTCATGGTCATCATAGGACTCTTAATTACCAGATGTTTATTGAACTTAAATTCCACGATTTGTCATGATGGGATTCAAACCTAGGTACCCAGGACATTACATGGGTCTCTGAGTTAACAGTCCAGTGATTACTAGGCTATCACCTCCCCTCTGAAACTCTTATCTCTGAAAATTTTCATAATATCATTAAATCCTGTAAACCATCACACTGAACATTTTGAAGATGAGCACGTAATGTGTTTTCAGTTCGTTATTATTCTGATAGTGAAGTTTATAGTTGGACAATTTCTTTATTATGAAACTCCAAAATACAGTAGACCTGATGCCCCTCTTCTCTGCACTGACTATCTGCTGAAGTAGGTTTGAATGCAATACTTCTCCTATGTAGCTTAATTAATCACCTCAACCTATTTAAGAATACCAGCTTCTTCCATGTTTCCCTCTTTTTCACAAAGTCGGCAACATTTGCAGGAAGAGAAACAGAGTTAACATTTTCCCTGGTGTCAGAGGTTGGGGGTGACCTTTATAAAATCTTGTAGGACTTGGATAAGGTAAATGAACAAGGTCTTTTCCCAAGGGTGGGGGAATCTAGATCTAGAGGGCATAGGTTTATGGTGAGAGGGGAAAAATTTAAAAAGGACCTAAGGGGTAACTTTTTCACATAGAGGGTGGTGTGTGTAGGGAATGAGCTGCCAGAGGAAGTGGTGGAGGCTGATACAATTACAGCACTTAAAAGGCATCTAAATAGTAATATGAATAGGAAATGTTTAGAGGGATATGGACCAAGTGCTGGCAAATGGGAGTAGATTAATTTAGGATATGGATGAAGGGTCTGTTTCTGAGCTGTATGTCTCTATAATTGTTGTTTCCTTCCATGAAGTCCAACCTCTTAGGTTTTTACCAACTTTGAGCAGTGAATTAATTGCTGTCTCATCCACAAATGTTGGGTTCCAGAAATGGGTAAGCTGGACAACAGTGAGTGGGCATATTAATTTGAAATAGGTGTAGAACTCAGGGTTTGCTCCTAAGCTTGAAGCTTATACTTAGCTTGGATTGCTCCCTCCCCCCCGTCCACCCCAACCCCACCGTTAATTTCAGTTTTTGCAATACAGAGGAACCTCAATTATCCGGAATTTGACTATCTGAATTTTGGATTATCCGGCAAGATCACAAGGTCCTGATGCTTAACTAAACTGTTATCCGGCATTTGATGAACCAAACAAAATACTCCCTACCCGTGTCCTTCAGATAACCGAGGTTCCTCTGTAAATACTTTGTATTGAAGTTGGGGAACATTTCATAAAGCTGTTCAAATGTTGGTAGGTTTTAGAGTGGGTGGGAAAGAACTATTTTGGTTAGCAGGCATGTAACTAACTAGAGAAACAGATATAATGCAAGCTGAAGTAGCTTAGGCACTTTTTATGGAATTTAGGCCTAGGTTTTTAGGTTCTGCAACTTCAAATCTCAATCTTTGTCCTCCATTTTCCCTACATATCTCATTTGGCAATATCTTGTTTATGTTCTGTATACTTTGCTTTCAGCAGAGTGGACCCATTTTCTCCTTTCACCTTCATTTTCACCTGTTTTACATCTTTACGACCATTAGCACTGCCTTTGTCATTTGCTCTGGCACCGTCACTACTTGTTCCACTCCTCATTCCACCACCAACCCCACCACCACCCAGTCACCGGTACAGAAACCACCATTTTTCAGTGCTTTTCAGTCCGCAGAAGAGTCATTAGACTTGAAACATGAACTCTGGTTCTGTCTCCACAACTGTTGTCAGACCTGTTACGTTTTTCCAGCATTTCCTGTTTTTATTACATATTTTAAATAATTTGGGGGGGGGGGGAATATCCAAGGAGTAAGGCAACTTTATTTTTGCACCTAAAGTTAAGATCTCAAACTGTTTTGCTGAAAAGGTAGAATAAAAAGGTTCAATGGTAACTTTGGGTAAATCTGTGAGGCAAGAGCAGGAGAGTTCAAGAGTGTGAATAAATCAAATGGATCCCAAAGCTGCATGTAAACATGACAGTCTGATTTCAGAATGAAAATCTGTCCTGAATGAAAAGGTTGTTCTCATTAAATAATAATGTTAATTACAGAAATGAGCAAGGTGATAATATTGAAGAAGTATGAATACTAGCTTTTTAATTGTACACTGTATGTTAAATGTTTCCAGTTAACATATGCTTTGAGATGGCATGCAAAGACTAAAAGCACAAGTTGCTTTGTATTGAACATTTCATGTGCTGTTGCTAAATTCTAGGAAATTAATTTATATATGCTCTGAAGAAGAGTTAACTCTCTCTCTCTACAGAACCTTCCAGACCTGCTGAGTTTTTCTAGTAATTTATTTTTGTTTCAGATTTCTAGTATCCACAGTTAACTTTTTTTAATTTTTATCTGTTGTCCATATGACATTTTTCCCCCAGCTAGGTCTTAATAATACTTGGGAAAATTTTCACATTATTACTATGTACTTAACCCCCACTGAGAATGCCCCAAGCAATTTGAAAACATTAACTAACTGAAAGGTTTTGGAGGTCTGATCCTAATATCCTGTTTGTAAATCCACAACTTGATGTGCCAGCACACCAGATAAATGTAGTTTAGTTTTAGATTGTACTCTTTTGGTTTGGGTGAACAATTAGGTTCAAGATGGGTTTTGGAAATAAACAGTATGGTATTAGTCATACCATTTGGTGTAGCATATATGAACCAGCAGTCATTAAACAAATTGTGAAGGGAATGTACTTGTCCTGATTCTATGTAAATTAGATAATCAGCGATTTTTTTTCTTTTTTTTTGTTTTGTTTCTGGCTGACCAATCCGCTACGTTTATCACTAATGTTTGAATAGGAACGCTTTATATATTAAAAATTCTTAGTGAACAAAAACATTACTAGAGGTAACTGGTTAGTGTATGTATGAGTGATTGTTGCACTACTCAGTAGTTCATTTTCAATTAATCAAATTGAATTTTCTCACTAAACTAATTTGTAGGATGGAGGATTGTCCGATGAGGAAATATTAGACTGACTGAGAATATGTTGTCTGAAGATGAGAAGAATGAAGGGTGGTCTTATTCAAACATATAACATTCTTAATGTGATCAGTAGGATAGATCTATGAAGGATGCTTCCTCGGCTAGGGATCTAGAACCAGCAAAGAACCAAACTCAGAATGAGGAACAGTCATTTCAGATTTAGACGGGGAATTTCTTCATTCAGCTGGTGTTTCATTAGAATTCTCTGACAAAGCTGGCTGGAAAAGTCATATTATTCAGTTTCTTCAAATGCTGAGATTGATTTATAATTATTTGAAAACATCAGGGGACACAGGAATAGTGTAGGAAAATAGTTTTGAGGTAAAACTTCAACCCTGATCTCATTGAATGGAGGAGCCAAATAGCATACTCCTGTTTCTTTTATGATAAAGTACAAGGAGTTTTTTTGAACATGCGTTGATACAATTTTTTTCGTCCACAGGGCATTTTGAAAGTGAGATACAGATGGTCACCTATAATCCTGCACATATGAACCCAGACATCAAACCAACTGGTGGTACACCAAGATCAGTGACTGTGGGAGTAGAACCAACTACACGGAAAAAAATTGGCAAGAAGCCTTTCCGAACAGAGGCAAGTAAATGTAGTTAAGTTCAAAGGAATGGTTTCGGGTATATAATGGATTTTACAAAGGTGTCTCAAAGTGATCTTTTTGTAAGAGCTGTTAATTTTTCTTTGTCATTCTCTAATTATGTACTGTGGTGAAACGTATTTACAAATTTCTAGCTAGTTTATTTTCTTACTCCCCCACTCATTTTCCATCCCAAATGACTGCACCTCACAGTACATTATACTGGATTATATGGCAAAAGAGCCTTTAGTATGTGTATTTTGTAGTCCTTCCAAAATTATAGAAGTATTTTACTTCTGTTCTTGAACTTCTATTCATTGCTTTTTTATTCCTGTTCAGGCAACTGTAGATACCCCAGTTAAAGAGGAGCCAAAGGTAATTGATGACTTTGTTATTGAAAAACCAACAATCAATACTGATGATAATGATGTGTCTGCAGAAAAACACTCTGAAAGCCTTTTCCAGAGAACAGAAGTGCTCGCAGGTAAATGGCAGTTTTGTGCATTACTTAATCTTCCATAACTAAATTGTATTTTTTTAACCTTCCATAATTAAATTGTAGAACACCATAAACACATTGAATACTTGTGACTAATAAATTTTTATTTTTATTATCATTTTGCTGGTTATTTTTGTGAATGCAAACCAATCAGTTTATTGGAATACTGATGTGTGCACTTTGTGCTTTATACTTTGTGAATTTTTATCTGAGCAATAAAATTATTTGCACTAAAGGATGTAGAAACTTGCCCATAACCAATGTTAAACGGTTTGGTCTATAGTTAAAATAGTTTATTTCTTTCTCTCTTTGGAACCGAGATGTTCCATTGACCACTTACCCATTCTTTGTTCCAGATTTTATATCCAAAAATCTAAGCAGAGCCTTTGCTGTTTCCCCTTGGCATTCCGGGAGCAAAAAGCCATTAGGACTTGGTGCTTTTTCCACTTTGAGTTTTCAAGTAGATTCAGTCTCCATTTCTTCATACATTAAAACATTTGTCACTATTCAGGGTTCTGATCTGAAAATGAACTGTGCATCATTAGCCCCCTTTTGGATTAATACCTCGAGGATATCTGCCTGTTTCAATTTCACTTAACTACTTCTGGGATCAAGATATTATGCACAGCTTGGGTTGGATCTGCAATTTCCTCCATTATACTGTAACATCCCATAGCACCTTAGGCTTTCCTTGGACTGAAAGGACACAAATGACAGTAATGATGTTGGTGCACTAGTATTTTATGGTACTTATGGCACTTATTATGATGTTCAAGACCTAAAGGAATAGAACCCCAAGAATTCATTTGGAGTTAACTCCTAGCAGAAATTCTTCTGCAAAATTTTTAAGAGGCTTGGATTACATTAATGGTGGTTACTTACAAATCAAATATTGAAATCTTGCCAAAGCAATATTAACCTCTGCCAGCGCACCGCCATCTTCTTCAGGGCAATCAGCCAGTGAAACGCACTTCCATGAAGTAATTTTAAAAAAGGCTACTTTCAATTGTATGTTCTCCATAACAGTATTTTTAAATGTCTAACTATATTCAATGCATCATAAATTATAATGGATTATCTCTTAATATTTCTGCAGATGTTTATCTTACTATTCCAATATCTGTCTTACAGCTGTTATTGCTGGAGGAGTCATTGGCTTTTTGTTTGCCATTTTCCTTATCTTATTGTTGGTGTACCGCATGAGGAAGAAGGATGAAGGCAGCTACGACCTTGGTGAACGAAAGCCATCCACTGCAGCCTATCAAAAGGCACCAACCAAGGAGTTTTATGCATAACCCTTCAAAGTATCTCTGTTTCCGAGATCACTGAACTGTATTAATTAAAGCTTTTTGCATAGAGATAATGAAGACCTTTTCTTAATGAAAAAGACATCCAGGCTCTCTTATAACAAACCCTATTATATTTAAAACATTTTCCTTTTTTTTTAAACTCAAACATGCCATTTGATCTAGTCTTAATGCTTAAGATTGTGTCAGTGAACATGGCTTACTCTCCATTGTTTACCAAATTCGAGGGAAAAAACCATAATAACTACAGCTATAGACAGAATTAAAGTGTGAGACATACTAGTTCTGTTTTCTTAAATTTTCTATCAGAGTTCTATAGTTTAGTCATAATGCATATAAAATTGATCTTGCAAGTAAATTGTTCATTAATTTATCTTTCGGATATGTTAAAATGCCTTTCTATAGTTTTCATGGTGCAATTTGTCTTCAAATAATTCAGATAATATGTGTAAATGTAATTTCAGCTTTGGGAGCTATGTAAACATGATCTCTACTTTGTATAGAATGGTAGTGTCACAATGTTTATTTTACACTGTGCTTGATTTCTTTAAGCATCTTGAACAATTGAATACCTGAAATGGAGGACAAAGTTTATTTTTGGCTACATTCTGTAAAGTTGTGCCCGTGTGTATTCACAGATCTCCTGTATATAAGATCTGATATAAAATAATGATAATCCTGAGCAGACCCAAAGACTAGTGACTTAAGTAGATTTATACAGCCACAGATATATGTTAATTTTAGCTTTTGTTTTGTATTAATTTTGTTTTTAATTGGGTAGGAAATGAAGATTTTGGACCAGACCTCTTAAAATCAACAGGTACAGGTTTTTCATAAGCCTATTAAGTGCCTACAGTTCCCTAGTTCCTTTACTGCTGTCTTGCAGATTTTTTGAGGTTGATATCAACAAATGTATGGTCTTTTGTAAGCTCAGTTAATTTAAGTGCTGCGGTTTTTACAGTTTAACAGACACGTTTTAATTTGGAAGATGGGGAACATAAACTACTGAATAAATTATGTGGCCCACTGATGAATTACCATTGCCTTCATTCATGTGTCTTTTAGGAAATTCTGTTAACAAACCTATTGATATGAATGTAAAATTTATAACCTTCCAGGTACTCCTTCACAGTCTTGTCAGGGACCAAATAAAGATGTTAAAGAGGTATTTAATGGCATTCTTACCTTTAATTAAAGATAGAAATTGTAATTTACTTGTATGGTAGATGATATTTTCACCTTTTTAGACCTTGTCAAATATCCTATATTCATTCTCTATGAATCTAATCAGTACATTATTATGTTGCTAATGAAGACCACAGAGTTGGAGTTCCACAGTGGACCCTTTTCATTTGTAACTATTCCATGTGTAGGAAATAAGACCATGGGCTGTAAATTATAATCTCTTTGGGGGAGGTGAAAAAACGCTGAGGTTATCCTCACCCAAATAAAAAATCCAAGTTTCCTCAGTAGCAATAATATGCTGCAGTTGTCATTCAGATTAAAAGTGGGACTTCTGCCTCTCACTGGGAGGAAGATTGACCCTCTAGAGGTATGAATCTGCTGGCCAATCTGATTGATTGGCTGGTAGCTAGTTAATTGGTGATGTTGGGACTGCAGACAGGCTCACAGAGATGAGTAATTGATTCCTGTGAGTTGAGTCAAGTCAGAGGGTATTGGGAGAATTTGCCAGTCTGGTGAGGATTGGGTTTTGAAGTGTAGGAACAGAAGAACAGCAGTAGACCATTCGGCCCTTGAGCCGCCTCCACCATTCTAGATAATGTTCCTCAATACCATATCCTGTGCTATTCACATTCCTTGCTATCATTTGTAACTAAAAATCTATTAGCATGGAATGTATAGCTAATAGTTTATAAAGAAAAGGACAGCACTATAAAGTTGTTTATAAAACACTTCAGTCTTGGACTTTCATATTGTCATGAAATATGAAGGCAACTGGAATAATGAAGTTGAGTTCATAATATTTAGTGAAATATCTTGTAAAAAGCTATTTCTTAAAAGAAAAGTTATGGTGAATGGACAATAAATAAAACTGATGAAGTAGCATAGTGTTGGCACCGGCAATGATTTGAAATTTGAGTCACATGGACAGGGTGGTTAAGAAGGCATTTAACATGCTTCCCTTTATTGCTGAGACCTTTGAGTATAGGAAGTGGGATGTCATGTTGAGGTTGTACAGGACATTGGCAAAGCCTCTTCTGGAGTACTGTGTACAATTCTGATCGCCCTGCTGTAGGAAGGATATTGTTAAGCTGGAGAGGGTTCAGGAAAGATTTACTAAGATGTTGCTGGGAATAGAGGGTATGAAGTAAGAAGAGGCTAGGTAGAACGGGAGTTTTCTCACTGGACTGGAGGGGGTTAAGCGTTGAAATTATAGAGGTTTCTAAAATCACAACGAGTATAGATAAGGTTAATGGCAGGTGTCTTTTCCTGAGGGTGGGGGAATTCAAAACTATTAGGTTTATTTTTAAGGAGAAAGATTTAAAGGACATGAAGGGTAACTTTTTTACACAGTGTAATGTTTCAATTTATAAATCTTCTTTCAAAGGAGAAAAAACACAAAATATGGCAGGCTAGTACATACTTCCCTTTTTAAAATTTCTAATCTGAATATAACTTTTGCATTTAGACACTGGATTAGAGTACTTCCACCCTAAACTTGATTTTTTTTTGGATTTTTTTGGCTTCTTTTTGGATTAATTGTCATTAGAGATTCTTAGACAGGATTTTATCTTTTAACCACTTATAATATCCTTTGCAGACAATGTAGTGTTTATGAAATAGCTGTTTTTTTTCAACTTGCCAGAGAATTGCATGTTTATTACACTCTCATTTTTGAGAAGGTATTGGAAAGCGATTACCTCGAAGGCAACTGAGTGACTAGCTAGGTTATTTGAGATGGAAGTTAAAAATCAGTCACATTGCTGAGAGTCTGGTTTTGTTGAGGCCAGACCACAAAGGAGAGCAGATGTATTCTCCTGAAGACCATTAGTGAATCAGGGTTTTATGATGATTAATAGTTTCAGATTGTCATGAGAGATATATTTCCCTAGTTGCCATAATGGGATTTTAACTCAATTTCTTAATGGTTAGTTCAGGCATCACTAGTCCATTAACCTAATCACTATTCTAATGTGCTATTTATTTTAAGTCTCAACTCTTGCTATTAATATTTTTGCAATTAGCTGACCATCTCACATACCTTTTGATATGACCATTGGAATCTTTTATACCTAGTTGGCAGTTAGCTTATCGATCCAGTTGATTGTACTATTTTAAAAACCCCGTGAAAACAAATTAACTTGAGAACTGGCCCTTAAAGGGGCACTATAGCAAAAGTCAAATCACAAAGAAAACTTACATTTGAAACTTCGTTTGAAGGGCTTATGCCCGAAACGTCGATTCTCCTGTTCCCTGGATGCTGCCTGACCTGCTGCGCTTTTCCAGCAACACATTTTCAGCTCAGGAGGATGATGATATACTAATTGCATTGAGTTATTGACTGATATTAAGAATCAGTGACACTGATAAATGTTGCAGTCCTGAAAATGTCTTTGGATGAGTCTTATTCCACTTTTGATATCAGTTGACCTGGTCGAGTTGACATTTTTATTTTCGTCTGCGGGTGAACAGATAGCGTTGCAACTGCTGTTCCTGCAGCAGAATCTACACAACTGTGAAAGGGCTGATGTTATGAAGCTGTTGTTGCAGTTTTTAGGTGCTGAGAATGATGTAATAGTTGACTAGTCAAAACTTAGATCTTGAGCAATACAGATGTCTTCTGACTTAAGTTAATTACAGTATTAGATATATAGGAAGATAATTGAGGAACATCAAACTTCATTGAAAGAGGATGAAGAGCAGACAACAGAAATAATGCTTTGAATAACGGTGATCTGCAAAATCTCCTGTTTTCTTACTATATGTCAAGTTGAAGAAAAATACGGAGACCTTTTATGAAATCATGAAGATTTGTACCAAAAATATTTTGTCTCAAGAAATTTTTTTTTGTTCATGGAATGTGCGCAACGCTGGCTGAACCAGTATTTACTGTCCAACCCTAGTTAGCTTTTGGAGAAGATGATGTCCAACTGCCTTGAACCTCTGCTGTCCAATTTGTGCGTGTAGACCCACAGTGTCCTTTGGGGGAATTCCAGGGTTTAACGTAGTGACACTGAAGGAATAGCAATACATTTCCAAGTCTGGATAGTGAGTGACTTGTAGGAAAACTAATAGATGGTGATGTTTCCATGTATCCCTTGTTCATCCAGATGGAAGTGAGTGTACATTTGGAAGATACTATTGAAGGGGTCTTGATGAATTTCTGCAATGCGTCTTGTGGGTGGAACACTGGTGGTGGAGGGTGTCAGTGAGTGAGGATGTGACGTAAATCCATCAAGCTGCTTTGTCCTAAATGAAGTCAAGCTTCTTGGATATTATTCGAATTGCACTCATCAAGGCAAGTGGGAAATATTCCATCAGATACTTGAGTTGTGCTTGAGGCTTTGGGGAGTCAGGTGATAAGACCATAAGACATAGGAGCAAAAGCCTCTTCTGCCATTGAATGAGATTCCACTTTCCTGTCTTTGCTGTAATCAGTGAACTATTTTCTTAAATGTCTGCCATTGTTCTTCAACTGTCTTTGCTGCTAGAACTCCTTTCTACTGCAGACAGTCTTGCCTTCATTTATTTATAATTGCCTTTATTTATTTATTTATTCCCTCTGAATTGAACACAAATTTTACCATGTTAAGGTCACTTTTTCCAAGGAGATCTTTTACTCTGATATCATTTATTAAGTACACCACATGAAACATCACCACATCCAAAATAGCCTGACTTCTGATACGGTGGCATGGTAGCTCAGTGGTTAACACTGCTGCCTCACAGTGCCAGCCTTAGCTGATTGTGAAGTTTATACATTCTCCCCGTATCTGTGTGTATTTATGTCCGGTGCTCTGATGTGCTACCACACTCCACAGATGTGCAGGGTTATGGGGACTAAGATGGAGAACTGGGTCTGGCTGGGAAACTCTTTGGAGGGTCAGCGCTGACCTCGATGGAACAAATAACCTCTCTCTCTCTGCACAGTAGAGATTCTCTGATTCTAAATTGTCCTGAATATGCTCAATGAATTATTCCTCATGGTTACCTCTGCCAATTTGATTTTCCCAATCTATATGAAAATTAAAGTCACCTAAAATTAATGCATTGCCTTTATTACCTGCCATCATGATCTCTTGCTTTAGTCTTAGTCAGGTTTCTTGGAGCGTTATTGGAGCTGAACTCATCGAGGCAAGTGGGAAATGTTCTGACTCACTTTGTAGCTACTGTTAGGGGCCTTTACACTACTCCTACCAGAGTTATCTTCCACTTTTAAACTTCTTCCCTTCATGCGTAAAGATTCTGCATCTTTTGATTCATCCTGTACTAACAATGCTACCCCACCCCCCTTTCCATGCTGTGAATATTTAGTTGCTAGCTTTGACTTCCATGCAGCCATGTCTTTAAAATGGTTTTAAGATCATACTCATTAAGCTGTATTTGTGCCGATAATTATCTTGTTCTGAATACTGCATGTATTCAAGTAAAGAGGCATTAATTTTGTCTTTTTAAAAATCTCTTCTCCTTTTTGACCAGATTTAAAATTATTTTTCTATATTTATAATAATTTCCCTTCCCGTGAAATTCTGGGTGTCATTATCCAAATTGCTGCCATATATTCTTGCATTGTAAGCCTACATTTCCCCTCTTCCAATCTCTCTCCATCTCTACTTAATTTAAAGCCCTCTTCATAGCCCTAATTATTCAATTCACCAAGACACTGGTCCCAGAATGGTTCTTATCAAGCCCATCTCATCAGAACAGATCCCGTCTACCCACTACTAGTGCCAGTGCCCCATTAACTGAAATCCATTATATCCACACTAATCTTTGAAGTACATATTTAAGTCTTTGCCTTTACTGGATATCAAGCAATCTGATACTGGATGAGCAGAAAGTTTATCCAATTAAAAATTGGGTGGAGTGAAGACCTTGTCTTCAGGAACTGTTACAAACTTTATGACCTAGCTATCAACTTCACACATCTCCCTCTTGACTGTCTGAGTTGAAACAGACTTCATCAGTCTGGCATCAGATTTGATAGTGAGATGAGTTTCCAACCACATCTGCCTATTTTCAGTCCCAACTGTGTCCTCTCTCTACTCATCCGTTCCCAGTTGTCTCTGACACTAAAATAGACAAAGCTAGAGATAAGTGTACTTCTATTGGGTCTTCTACCTACAGTGCTCTGGAAACATAACGTGTTCTTATACCAAGTCCTGTTCACTCATCCACCTGGTGCCTAATTTGTTTTCAAATGGGCTTGTTCCCCATATCTGTAATCTCCAGCAGCCTTTCAGCTCTGAGATGTCTGTACCCATGTAATTGTGGCTTCTTGATCTCCACCATTGTCAAAGCCTTCAGCTGCCAAGAGCCTAAACAATGGAATTGCCTTGCTAAACCTATCCACCTTTCTTCTTAAGATATTCCTTAAAACCTTCCTCTTTGGTCAAACTTTTCCTGTCTTCTCTAGTATTGCTTCATATGGCTCAGAGTAAAATGTTATTTTGTTGCACTCCTGTTATGTTAATAGTATTTGTAAATGTTGGTTATTGAGACAGAAAAATACATAACAATCCTGAACTGATGCCTTGTTGACTTTGAGGGACCAAGATGGAAATTTTTTTTGTAATGATTTCTGGTCTGATATGCCAACATAAATGAAAATATTGACTAACAGACAAGTGTATGTGGACATTTGATTTTACTCCATAGCTCACATTTCCAATCAATATTCCAGATTGAGCTCAGTTGTTACAGTGAGAAGCAATCAGATTGTCCTACAGTGTATTTCTGGGATCTAAAATATTTTGCAAGATTTCACCAGTTTGGTTATAATGCAAAATTAGTCAAATACTAAAAGAGCTTCAAAATAACTTTTTTTAAAAATTCCAGGCAGCTGCTAATAAACAGGTCCAGTAACACAAAAAACATGCTTCATATCCATTTGTTAACTGTGACTTGCTGAAGTGGGATGTTGATATGAAACTTATTCAACATTATTACATCATTTTTGTGTTGTAACTCAAAATATCTTGCAGAATGCAAAATGTGTAGCAGCCCCCGATGTTGATAGTGGAGTATTCATCAATGATGTGTCAAAGGGTAGATTAAATAAAATCAGAAAATGCTGGAGAAATTCGCTAAGTCTGGCTGCATCTGAGATAAAAACAGGTGTAGTGTTTTGAGTCCAGTGTAACTTGAGTTATACAGATGTTGCCAGACTTGCTGAGTTTTTCTAACACATTTTATTTCAGATTCCCAGCATCTGTACTATTTTGCTTTTATGTGAGAACGTTAAATTCATCCTCAGAGCAGACTTGGTTTTGCTTGGGCTCCTTGATGCCACACTTGGTAAAATGATGTCTTGCTATCAAGGATTGTTACTCTTGCCTCACCTCTAGAGCTCATCTCTTATGTCCATGTTTGGACAAAGCTGAAATGAGATCAGTGCCAAGTGGAACGGGTAGAACGCAAACTTAGCATCAGCATGCAGATTTTTGGTGAGTATGTTCTACTGTACAGCAATGTCAATAATTGCCCATTTTACAGATGGCTTGTGTCGAATAATGGAGCAGTAATCGATCAGATTGGATTTATCCTGGTTTTGTGAACCGGGCATACTTGGCCAATTTTCCACATTACTTAGTAGATACCAGTGTTGAATCTGTACTGGAACAGCTTGGTTAGGGGCATGGCTAGTTCTGGAGCAAATGTCTTCAGTACTATTGCCAGAACGTTGTCAGGGCCCAGTACGTTTGCAGTATCTAGTGCCTTTGGGCACTTCTTGATAATATTTTTTTTTATTTCAAAAATATACTTTATTCATATATATTTAATCTATACAATTGGACATGTCATCATTCTGTCAACATTCCATTTCTTTACGTATCGAAACAGGGTAATCATTCATATTCACAGGTTAGTGCGATTACATTGAGCTCAGACGCCAGCGGAGCCCAAATGACTGCGTGGGCCCCCTGTTCTTCTTAGGCAGGCAGATGTTAGACGGTGGTCTTTCCCCACCGCGCCTTGGCGGCAGCTGCCCCAAGCTTCAGCGCGTCCCTCAACACGTAGTCCTGGACCTTGGAATGTGCCAGTCTGCAACACTCAGTCGGGGTCAACTCCTTCAGCTGGAAGATCAACAGGTTTCGGACCACCCAGAGAGCGTCCTTCACCGAGTTGATGATCCTCCAGGCGTAGTTGATGTTCGTCTCGGTGTGCGTCCCGGGGAACAGGCCGTAGAGCACGGAGTCCCGCGTCACGGCGCTGCTCGGGACGAACCTCGACAAACACCGCTGCATTCCTCTCCAGACTTCCTCTGCGAACACTACAGAGGTAGGTTCAAAAGAGACATTCAAGAGGGCATTATAGGATTACCTAAATACAGTGGTCAGGGGTATGGGGAAGAGGCAGAAGAATGGCACAAACTTCTAATGCTCATTTGGTGAGTTAATGCAAACACAATGGACTGAATGGCCACATTCTGCAGCACAGCACAGATAATATTTGGCATGAATCAAGTGGCTGAAGACTGACACCTGTGATGCTCAGAATGTCAGGAGGAGGTGAAGTTGGATCATTCACTCAACACTTCTGACTCAAGTTGTTTGCGAATGCTTCAGCCTTGTCTTTTTCATTGATGTTCAGGTCTCCAACATTATTGTTGATGGGATATTTCTGGAGCTTCCTCTTCCGATGAGTGGTTTAATTGCCCATCACTATCCACAACTGAATGTAGCTCTGTCTATAGCATGCTAATTCTGATGACTGGTACGCAGATAGTCCTTTGTTGTATCATAACTGGGTTGATGGATCATGTTTTGAACATCGTTGGTGCTGCTCTTAGCATGCTGTGCTAATTACTTCATTGAACCTGAATTAGTCTGGCTTGATAGTAATAGTAGGGTGGGGGATATGCTGAGTTATATGGTTGAATACATTTGTACTGCTGCTGACAACCCACAGCACCTTATGGATGTTTATTTTAGAGCTGCTACGTTTGTTCAGAAATCTATCCTATTTAGTACAGTAGTGGTAACGCCATGTAACACAATGGAGGTTCTCCTCTGTGTAAAGATGGGACTTCCTCTCTACAGCAACTGTGCAGTGGTCATCCCAACCAATATTGTCATTGGCAGATGCATTTGTGACCATTTGTTAAAGACAATTTAAATAAAGTTGTCCTTCCACATTAAATTTTGAACAGGTCCTGCTGTCAACTGCTAAAATTGCTGACTGCTTGAAAATCCTCCACAAATCTAAACATAACTCCTGGCTTTGTTTTATTGCAACTTACCTCTCTATCTCCCCCAAAACCACACCACCACTACCAAGTGAAAAGAGCTCTTCGATTTCTTTGACACTAAGATTGAGACAATCTGATTAGCTGTTTTTACCACATCTCTTCCTACCACAAGGCTGCCTTTTCTACAAAGCTTCACTCTGTCCTAACCTGACTTAGTATCTTTCTACTTAGTAAAGTAGCTTCCTTTATGCCCTGTCTTGGCTAAGTTTGGCCATGAGCCCAACACCTGAATCACAGATGTGCTGTGCTGCAGAATGTGGCCATTCAGTCCATTGTGTTTGCATTAGCTCACCAAATGAGCATTAGAAGTTTGTGCCATTCTTCTGCCTCTTCCCCATACCCCTGACCACTGTATTTAGGTAATCCTATAATGCCCTCTTGAATGTCTCTTTTGAACCTACCTCTGTAGTGTTCGCAGACTGTGCACTCCAGTGTGAAAATTTGTTTTCTCACATATTTGCTACTTTTGCAAATCACTTTAAATCTGTGTCCTTTTGTTCATAATCCTTTTAGGAGCAGGAGCAGTACTCCCTATCAACTCTATTCAGACCTCATGATTTTGAGAATCATTATCACATCTCCTCTCAACCTTCTCTTCAAGGAGAACTGTCCCAACCTGTCAAATTTATCCTCATAACTGAAGGTTTTCATCCTTGGAACCATTATTTATTTTGTAACTCTATACACTTATCAGTGTGTTCCCATCCCTCTTAATATGTGACACCTAGAACTATACAAGATAATCCAGCTGAGGTCTAATGAGTCTCTTACTCAAGATCAAGATGACCTCCTTGCAATTGTACTCGACCTGTTAACAAAGTCCAGGATATTAATTGCTCTACGAACTGCGTCCTCCACCTGTCCTGCCACTTTTAATAATCTGTGAACATGTAGATCCAGGTCCTGTGCTCCTGTACCCTCTTAAGAATTGTATCCTTTATTTCATATTGTCTGTTCTTTGGCTTGCTACAAAATACATCATTTCACACATCTCCACATTGAACCTTACCTACCCACTCCATATTGAGTTTCACTTGCCCTTCGCCAACTTGTCAGTGTTCTTTTGGAGTTCCACACTGTCCTCACAGTTTGCAATTTTTCCAAGTTTCAAGTCACCCCCACAAGTTCTAAAATTGTCAGTGGAATACCAAAATCCAGATTATTAAAATACATAAGATAAAGGGTGAAATGCCACCTGGTGGATCTATGACCATTGAATTTGGGAACAAAATGCACAATTTCCTTTGAATCATTTCAAATTATTGAAGAGTGTTAAGAATTCTTTACAAATATGTGTTAGGTTTGTTGCAACTGGAAAAGGCCAAGGGGTCAAGTTTTTTTTTATTGACAGTGGTTTGTATTCCACATAATATTGCAGTGCTCCCCAAGGTTTTCATTTTGTAAATTCTAAGTACAGAACTGCTGATTACTGCTGCTGTCTGTGACTCAATCTGTAGCACCATTGCCTTTGCATCAGGAGATTGACATTTCAATTTGACTTGAAACTTGAGCATAAAATCCAAGCAAAAGCTCAAATGCAGTGCTTGAAGGAGTGCTGCTTTGTCAGGTGATATCTTGATCTGGGGCCCCATCAAAACCCAGGTGGATGTAAATGATTCCATTGCATCACTTGTAAAGCTGGATTAATCTCTCTGGTGTCCTGACCAATGTTTATATCGGTCACCATTGGTAAATCAAATAACCTGATTGCTTTAATTGGACTTCATTGAATATTTCACACTATATTCCACACTCACTCCACTTCAAATCAGGAACCTCTTTAGGATATCATTTTTTTTTTTGTAAAAGGCAAATTCTTGATTTCTTTCAAGGAATTGAAGAAATTATACTTTAAATACATAAGAGTCGCTGTTCACACTTATAATTTTTATACTTGTGATGCAGATAGTGGAAGTCAAGGTTTAAGCTTACTAGGCTTTTAGTCAGCGCACAAAATGTGATGTAGCACTAACATGATAAATGTGCTGCATTAAAGGGCCAATAAACTCAAATGAGCCAAATTATTAGAGGTTATATAAAATTAACTGAAAGCAATCTGCATATTTCAAATACTAAAATGATGTGCTCCAATGTAGGAGTGGTAGTGAAATGTCTCTGAATTTACAATGCAAAGTGACACTATAACTGCTGATGTATGTAAGGACATAATATATTAACTGGATATTTTGGCCTGCTTTGTACAGTTCAGTATAAGTAACACCTACTGTTTGTCACGTGTTAATCAATTTTTCATATTTTTAAAAATGTGTCCTTGAAATATGACTAAAGTAGCTCAGTGAGGGAAAAATAGTTTTCTATTCATAGAATATACTTAAGTAAAATACTAAATTATACCATAAAATATAAAATTGAAGTGGTGAATTGACCAAATATGTTTTAATATTTGCATTTTAAAAATAATTATAGTTATTTATATTGGATTCATTTTATACTTAGAAAGCTCTTCTTCTTATAGAGTACCTAAAGTGTGGAAACAGGCCATTCGGCCCATCAAGAACACACCAAACCTTCTAAAGAGCATCTCACCCAGAAAGATATACACCACAGAAACAGGCCCTTTGGTCCATCATATCCATGCCGAACAGATATCTTAACCTAATCTAGTCCCATTTGCCAGCACTTGGCTCATTTCCCTCTAAACTCTTCCTATTCATTTACCTATCCAGATGAATTTTAAATGTAGTAATTGTTTCCGCCTCCACCACTTCCTCTGGCAGCTCATTCCATAAATGCACCACCATCTGTGTGGAAAAGTTTCCTCCATAGATCCTTTTTTATATCTTTACCCTCTCACCCTAAACCTGTGCCCTCTAGTTCTGGACGCCGCCACCCAGGTAAAGACCTTGTCTATTTATCCTATCCATGACCCTCATGATTTTATAAAGCTCTATAAGGTCACCCCTCAGCCTCCGACAGCCCCAGCCTATTCAGCCTCTCCCTATTGCTCAATTCCCCCAACCCTGGCAACAACCTTGTAAATATTTTCTGAACCCCTTTCAAATTTCACAACATCCTTCCAATAGGAAGGAGGCTAGAATTGCACGCAATATCCTAAAAGAGGCCTAACCTATGTCCTGTACAGCCACAACATGACCTTCCAACTCCTATACTCAGTACTCTGACCAATAAAGGAAAGCATGCCAAATGCCGTTTCACTGTCCTATCTATCTGCGACTCTACTTTCAAGGAACTATGAACCTCCACTTCAAGGCCTCTTTGTTCAGCAACACTTTATGGCATTGCCATTAAGAATATAAGTCTTGCTCTGATTTGCTTTTCCAAAATGCAGCACCTCGCATTTATCTAAATTAAACTCCATCTGCCACTCCTCAGCCCATTGGCCCATCTGATCGAGATTCTGTTGTACTCTGAGGTAACCTTCTTCACTGTCCAAAAACAAACTGAACTAAACTCACTATTGCTTTAACTTCAGAGCACGCATAAGTTCCCTAAACTCAATTTTCAACAGTCTGTCTTTGGCACAAGCACATAGTCTGAAACTTCTAGATTTTTCTATCTCTGTGTATTCCTGGATCTTGTAACTAAGTTTCAGCAGTTTTAATTCTTTACGTTTTGATGCACTAAATTGCTAAAATCCCACTTCTTCACTACAGGTTTTGTAAAACCATATTATAACTACGTTATCAAATAGAAATTCCTCACCAAATCCACAAAAACAGCTCTTTTAAAAAAAATTGAAAACCATGTCACCCCCTCAAAATACAAAATATGCATTAAAGCTGTAAATTTTCCTAACATGATAGTTGTGTTACTACAACTTTAGAATTTATATTTTTTAATCTGATGTATTTGTTTACAATCTTATAGGAAATGGTTTTCATCACAAAATAGCTGTAACATCATATGAATGACTCAGGAATAAGCTCTTATTTCTGCAAGTTGATGCTGTCAATTACAAACCAATCACAGAAGAACTTATTATTGAGTCCAAAACACCAAATTGTAAAACCTTGAGAGATTGGATAGACCTTCAAATGGCAACTGTAAGATAACACAGAGAATTGTGTTGTGTCCGAAATGGATGATGATTTCTTATGGCATATTTTTCACTCCATGATAGAGTTAAAATTACCTACTATGATTGATGCCTTTGTGAAAGTAACTTTTTGTGACTAGTACTTATCAAGCTTAGCACTGAATAGTCAAACGTTTCCCAGTCTCAGGTCAGGTGTAGCACACTTGCATCTGGATTAAATTTCCATTGATTCTTGTTGCAATGGTATTATTCAGAAAAAGCACATTAGCTAAACAATGAGTATACCTGGGTGTTTAGCGAGAAACTGGAAATCAAGCGTATGCTATCCTAATAAATAAAGGAGCTGGTGTTAAAAGGAATTTGGTGCATGCATTTCAACTCCCCGCATCAGGATTGAATCCACACTGTCTGGATAAAAGTCACCATTGTTTGACTGAATCCAATGCATGATGAGCAACCCTAACCTTAATCCAGTTTCTGGCTACTATTAGTCTATAATATAAAGCTTTTTCAAACTCAGCATAAAATTGATTATCTTATTTAGATAGGCCATCGGATGTGTTTTTCTAAGGTTGTAGCTGGAATGTTGCAATTGTAGAGTAAGCAATATTAATTTGTATTTATGTAGTGCCTTTAACTTTGCTAAATGTCCCAAGATGTCTCACATGAACATTAGCAAACAGGATTTAACACTGAGACATTAGGGCAGTTAACCACAAGATTCGTCAAAAGAGTAGTTTCTAAGGTATATTTTAAAGGAGGTAAATAAGTAGGTGTACAACAAGGCTTTGCTGAAAATATGTCTGCAATTGGTGGTGTGACTAAAATTGGGATGCTCAAGAGGCCAGAAGTTGGAGGAAAGCCAAAAGCCTCAGAGAGGTTTCAGGCTGACAGAGACATCAGAAAGACAGAGGAGTAAGACCATTGGTGGGGGATTTGAAAATAAAGAGATTAATGTAAACATTGAGGCATTTCTTAATCAGAAGCCAATGTAATTTTTCAAGTACAACCATGATGGGTAAAATTAAACCAAGAGTTATGGCGATGCTGGAAATTGGGAACAAAAACATTTGCTGGAGAAACTCTGCAGGTCTGACATCGTCTGAGGACAGAGAAACAGAATTGGCATTTCAACTAAATGGAACTCGTTACGCTAAGACATGGACAGTTGAGGGTTGTTCTTCATTTAATGAGAGACTGTTCATGAGGACATTAGAGCAGTTATGTCAAAGTAACAAAGACATGATTGTGGGGTTCAGCAGCAGATGAACAAAGGCAGAGTGGGTGATATGATATAAGCAGAAATAAGAGTGATTAGTTGTGTAGCTGCAAAGTCATATCAGCACTAAATAGGACATTTAAGGTTATGAGTTGTCTTTTGGACATCAAATAGCTATTAGGGAGAGGGATGAATTTGGTGACTGGGGATCAGAGTCTGCGGTGAGGACAAATAATGGCTTCAGTCTTCCAATAGTTTTCAGGATTACATTTCTGTTCATCTAGTTCTGAATGATGGACCGGCAGTCTGATGTTTCAGGTACATCTGTGATGTGAAGAAAAGTTTTAATGGAAATAAAGTAGGCTGGTTGTGATTAGCATGAGTGGAAATTGAAGCTGTTTTTAAATTTTACCTGACCTTGAACTACATTAAGGAAGGCTGTTCATTTTGCGATTGTAAGATGGTAGATCATAGAGAGCAAGTCTGTGAGAACACAATTATTTTCATAAGGAACCCATTATGATAAAAGTTTTTTGATGTAACTGCAATTTATAATTGTGGTTAGATGGTAACATTGTGAAAATAAAGGTGGCTATGCCATTATCTACAAAAGTGTGAGGACTGTTGACCCCAGTGTGTTTGACACTTCAAAGGGAATTATTACCTTAAAGGGTGTCTGTGAAACTAATTTTAGATTTTAGAAACCAGTCTTTGGACAAGAAATTGTGTGAAGAAGAAAGTACGATTGATTGGATTAACGTAGAAGAATCTCTTAAAAAGGGGCATGCTAACAGTTCTTTTCTGCCGATGCTATATTATTTAATATTTTACTGAAGAGTTTTAACAAGTCTTAAGCTATCTAGACTCTAAATTCTGGAAATACCCAGCTCCTTTAGTAACAAAAAAAATCCCATGATTAGCATAATACAGAAAATACCCAGCTGATTTGACAGCATCCGTAGAGAGAAAAACAAATGAGGTTTCACCTCCGTTTTGTCTGATTGAAATGATGGCATCTGTGAGTACAAGTAGGGCTCCCTCAAAACTGTGGCAGAAGTGTCAATCTAGATTATGAGGGCAGTTTCATGAAGATGGCAGGGATCTTGGCTACTGGCTAGAGAGCCGGTGAGAAACCCTGCTGCATTTCTTTGGCACAAGATCCTTTGAACATTCCCAATCGGGTAGTTGACAAGTCACTGGTGTATCTTAGGATCAGGATACTGGGGATGAGAGCTTCTGACTTCGTGAGCCAATCAGTGGGAATGGGTGGCCTATTGAACAGCAGTACCATCGTGAAGCTTGTGGCTGCTGTCAGAGGGACACCCACTGAAGCTCCAGCATCATAGACTGACCTAGGTCAGATGTGTTTGTGATGATGGGAGGGTTTACGTGGAGTAAGGGTCATGGGTGAAAGTGGGTGTGACAGTGTCAACAGTATATGTAAGGAATGGCTCTTAGACCTCCCTATGCCAGGTCCTTTGATCAGGCACTGAATGCCTCCCATAAGATAAAACCACTAAAGATGTGGAAATGTCGAACACTGGTCTGAACAGGAGGTATACAAGACCAATTGGTAGAACATAAACCACCATCGTCATATTTCCCATGTGGCATGAGGAACAGGCTATTCCTGCCAAGCATTTAATCAGAGTCGGAATAGGAAGGTGGCAGGGAAAATCCAGGACAGCATAAAATACTGCCCAATGTGATTTAAGTCATAGTTGGTATGAATTCATGAGGGCTGGCCACAAATATTGAACTAACCAAGCCCCAATGTCCAGTTCAATTATTTGCCCTAGATAATGTTAACTCAAAACCTGAGTAAGAAAGGTCTCTTATATTCTTAAGGAGACTTCATTCAGCCTATGGATAATGTTAAGATGTATTAAAGATGCAAAGTATTTTGGGGATGGGGTTGGGGTCTGGAGGGGCATCAACCTGTAATAAATACATTTTTGTACATCATAAATGAAGTACTTGCCCTATCAGAAATCAGTAATATTTCCTGAACGTGTTTATCACCCTATCTCCAAATCTAATTTTATGTGAACTCTAATTACTGGTGTAATGTTTTGTGAAAGACTCCAGGCAATATCACATAGTAACTTTATGACTCAGGAAATTGTTGCAATAATCTACCCTTATCAACTTTGCAATGTGCTCTGTAGGCCTCAATTGTCAAGGGGATGGGAAAAAAAGAAAATTATTATGTGGAGAGAAAATAATGACTACAGCCATTGCAGATAAGCACACAATTGTTGGGATTTGCACTCTTAAATGTTCACAAGATAAGCTTTGACTGTAGTTTGTGACAAAACCTGCACTGCTGACAGCATGGTAAATGTGATCAAGTGTGTTGAAACTCTCTGAAATGCTTTTGGTAGATTCACTGTCACCAATTGGCAGTTATCTCAGTTACTAATCACAATTACAGAAGGATGCCCACACAAACTCATTGGTGCAAGAGATTGGGACAATAGATTAAGTTTATAACATAGCTCTTAATAGCTGGTTATATTACAACTGAGTTGCATCACAGGTGTCTTGTGAGATATCAGGCTGGAATTAAAAGTACATGTTACCATTAAGCACTGAACCAAATTGGTAACAACCACTGGTTAGCTCCTTCCAGGAACAGTCCTTTATGTCCTGATGGACAGAATTTATCTCAACTATTTTGTTCTAGGATAACTTTAATATATCAATGTTGGTACTCCTTGAGTAGTTTCCTAATACATATAAAGGAAGTTCTACATTGTATCTTGCACATCTTAAGGACTTCACAAGCCTCTTCACATCTAACTAGTTGCTGACCCAAATACAGTAACCATTTATGTGCAAGCAATGGAAATCTTACTTAGTACTCAAAAATCTTCCGTTGACTTTATTGGGCATGATTCCAGTAGGTACCTGGCAATGCCTCTATCAATAAGACTAACAGACATGGCTGAAGGTATCTTTATTTGCATGGGAAGCTGTCAATGATGAAACTTTATTGCTGGAACAGCACAGCAGGTCAGGCAGCATCCAGGGAACAGGAGATTCGACGTTTCGGGCACAGGCCCTTCTTCAGGAATGACCTAACTTCAATGATCCTAACTTCATACAGCTACACTAGAATTCTTCAACTAAACCAGTCAAGTGGGTACCCCGAGCATAGGACGCAATCATCCCTGGCTTTGTCCCTTTGGTGGCATGAGGAAAACGTGATGGAAATTAATTTCATGATAGTACATTTCCCGGAAATGGCAGAAAGCTGCTGTAATTAAATCACACTGGTGTTGTTTGGAGCGCCCTGTCAATCTCTTGGTAACATAAGAAGGTGGTGAGCTGGTGGGTGGTTAGAGTGGATGTGAGCTGTACACATTACGGAAAGGAAGAACATAGATTTACATAACACTGTTCATGACCGCAGGATTGTGCTGAAGCACTTTACAGCAAATGAAGTGTTTTTGAAATTACCGTAGGTTGCAAAACCCAGCAGCCAATCTGCACGCAGCAAGCTCTGCCAAACAGCAGTGTGAGAATGACCAGAACATCTGTTGTAGTGATATCGGTTGAGGAATAAATGTTAGAGAAGATACCATTCAAATTTTCCTACTGTTTTGTTGAGAGGATCAGTTTAATGTCTTATCCAACAAATAGCACCGTCAAAAATACACCACATTGTAGCGTTGTTGAAGATTCCAAATTCAAGTCTCTGGTGTGCAAAATAAACCCAATTAAATGAAATCTTCTGGTTTAAAGGTAAAATGGGTAGTAGCTGAAATGCCATGGACTGCACATTTTTTGTAAAAATTATTATTACAGAGCACAAGTCAGGTTCTCATCTGTCTCCCAAGCACATTTGACGGCTAAGTAACGTGAAATGCTAATTTCACATAGATGCAGATCTGATAATTCTGAGTGAAGCTAAAATGTTCTTGTAGACCAACGGATCTCTGGTTAACATAGCTTGAGCTTCCATCATGCTATGTGAAAGCAGCTGCAGTCATTCAGCTCTACTAATATTGGAAAAGAGTTCAGCATTTCAGCATAGAGATTTCTGCTGGAGAGCAGAGAATGCTTTCTCTCTGTAGCATAGTTCCTGTTTAGCCAGGAGAAAGTGAGGACTGCAGATGCTGGAGATCAGAGCTTAAAAATGTGTTGCTGGAAAAGTGCAGCAGGTCAGGCAGCATCAAAGGAGAAGGAGAATCGACATTTCGGGCATAAGCCCTTCTTCAGGAATGTTTAGCCAGTTTATTTTGTAATCCATTCCAATCAGTCTTTAACTGCTAATATTGTTGCTCCAGATGCATCGACAATTGATAGAATAGTTCCTGTTAGAATCATAATGAATGTCAACTACCTAATTCATAAACCTGTTCAGAGATGTTGTTACACTTCTGTGAAGTAGGTGGGACTTGGACCCAAGTATATTAGTCCAGAAGTAGGAACACTACCATTGAACCAGAGGTCCCCTTGAAATTGTTGACGTTTAATAACCAGTCCAACAGTGACCCTGTATAAGTAATTTAATATGATCATTATTTGCCAATTAAAGCAGGATAACGAGTGATTGGATCTTAATAATTATTAGCCTAATTTGGAGGATGGAATACCATATACAATAGCCTGTAAAATTGTAAAGACATTATCTATTCGTATGAATTGGTAACGGTTATTTTTCAAGAAGATTAGTTATCCTGTTACTTAGTGTGTTTTAGCACAAAAGTATTTAACTTACTTTGATTTATTCACTGCTTTGAAAAGATTAGTTTGGAGAAGAGGTTGGAGGCTGTAATAAAGCCAGCACATGTTTCTTCATGAATGAACTCTATTTCAAGCCCTGAGTTTTGGAATTTGAAGGATTGTTTGCACTATGTAGGTTGTAGCTAAAATTGCCCTGAAAAGCTTTAGTAATCAGGTTGAATCATCACTCACAAGATGTAGTTCATGGACAAATGGTTAAATAAAACATTGCACATTGACTTTCTTTAGTAATGTCTACAATGTGTTCAAGGCAAAATTTGTCTGCTACATCATTTCCTTTGGAATTCTGTTAACAATTCGCTGTAATCCTGCTCCTAAGACCAGGAGAACCCAATGGGATTTTGGAAGAGGTAGTTGATTGGTTGCTGAACTGGGTTTAACATATTAGTTTAATTTTACCAGATCACACTTCAGATGAGTCATTATGTGGGGCTGTATCTGAAGGTTCAGATGGGGATAAAATACCCCATCTCTTTCCAATATTTCCAATCAAGTTTTGAAAAGATTTGTAGCTCAGGTTGAGGTTCCGGATGTGAGTTTGCTCACTGAGCTGGAAGGTTCGTTTTTAGGCGTTTCGCCACATACTAGGTAACATCATCAGTGAGGAGAAAGTGAGGACTGCAGATGCTGGAGACCAGAGTTGAAAAATGTGGTGCTGGAAAAACACAGCAGGCCAGGCAGCATCCGAGGAGCAGGAGAATCGACGTTTCGGGCATAAGTCCTTCTTCAGGAATGAGGCTGGTGTGCCAAGTGGGCTGAGATAAAAGGTAGGGGGGAGGGAATTTGGGGGAGAGGCGCTGGGAATACAATAGGTGGAAGGAGGTGAGGGTGATAGGCCGGAGGGGGCGTGGGGCGGAGAGGTCGGGAAGAAGATTGCAGGTCAAGAGGGCGGTGCTGAATCCGGACGTTGGGACTGAGATAAGGTGAGAGGAGGGGAAATGAGGAAGCTGGAGAAATCTGCATTCATCCCATGTGGTTGGAGGCGCTCTTCCTACAGGCGTCGTGTGGCCAGGGTCTAGCGATGGAGGAGGCCAAGGACCTGCATGTCCTTGGCGGAGTGGGAGGGGGAGTTAAAGTGTTCAGCCACGGGATGGTTCGTTTGGGTGTCCCAGAGGTGTTCCCTGAAATGTTCCACAAGTAGGCAGCCTGTCTCCCCAATGTAGAGGAGACCACATCGGGTGCAGCGGATACAGTAAATGATGTATGTGGAGGTGCAGGTGAATTTGCGACGGATATGGAGGTGCCTTGGAGGGAGGTTAGGGGGGAGGTGTGGGTGCAAGTTTTGCACTTGTTGCGGTTGCAGGGGAAGGTGTCGGGAGTGGAAGTTGGATTGGTGGGGGGGTGTGGACCTGCAGAGGGAGTGGTCTCTCCGGAATGCTGATAGGGGTGGAGAGGGAAATATATCCCTGGTGGTGGGGTCTGTTTGGAGGTGGCGGAAATGACAGCGGATGATACGATGTGTCCGGAGGTTGGTGGGGTGGAAGGTGAGGACCAGTGGGGTTCTGTCCTGGTGGCGATTGGAGGGGTGGGGTTCAAGGGCGGAGGTGCAGGAAGTTAAGATTACACCTCCTCCCACCCTGCCCCCTATAAAAACACCATCCCATATTCCCAATTCCTTCGCCTCCGCCGCATCTGCTCCCAGGAGGACCAATTCCACTACCGAACAACCCAAATGGCCTCCTCCTTCAAAGGCCGCAATTTCCCCTCCAACGTGGTCGATGATGCTCTCCACCGCATCTCCTCCTTTTTCCAGCACCACATTTTTCAACATCATCAGTGAGCCTCCAATGAAGTGCTAGTATTATGTCCCACTTACTATTTATGTTTTTAGGTTTCTTTAGGTGTTTGGTGATGTCATTTCCGGTTCTTTTTCTCACAGGATGGTAGATGGGGTCCAAATCAATATGTTTGTTGATAGAGTTCCGGTTGGAATGCCATGCTTCTAGGAATTCTCATGTGTGTCTCTGTTGGCTTGTCCTAAGATGAATGTTTTGACCCAGTCAAAGTGGTGTCCTTTCTCATCTGTATGTAAGGATACTAGTGAGAGTGGGTCATATCTTTTGTGGCTTGTTGATGTTCTTGTATCCTGGTGGCTAGTTTTTTGCCTGTTTGTCCAATGTACTGTTTGTTACAGTCCTTGCATGGTATTTTGTAAATGACATTTGTTTTGCTTGTTGTCTGTATAGGGTCTTTTAAGTTCATTAGCTGCTGTTTTAGTATGTTGGTGGGTTTGTAGGCTACCATGACGCCAAGAGGCCTGAGTAGTCTGGCAGTCATTTCAGAGATGTCTTTGATGTAGGGTAAAGTGGCTAGGGTTTCTGTGTGCGTTTTATCTGCTTGTTTGTGTTTGTTGCCAAGACATCAGCGGACTGCGTTCATTGGGTACCCACTGTTTTTGAATACACTGTATAGGTGATTTTCCTCTGCTCTTTGTAATTCCTCTGTGCTGCAGTGTGTGATGGCTCATTGAAAACATGTCCTCATGCAACTTCATTTGTGGGTGTTGGGATGATTGCTTGATTGCTTCAGTAGGAGAAAGTGAGGTCTGCAGATGCTGGAGATCAGAGCTGAAAATGTGTTGCTGGAACAGCGCAGCAGGTCAGGCAGCATCCAGGGAACAGGAGAATCGACGTTTCGGGCATAAATCCTTCTTCAGGAATGAGGAAAGTGTGTCCAGCAGACTAAGATAAAAGGTAGGGCGGAGGGACTTGGGGGAGGGGCGTTGGAAATGCGATAGGTGGAAAGAGGTCAAGGTGAGGGTGATAGGTCAGAGTGGGGTGGGGGCGGAGAGGTCAGGAAGAAGATCGCAGGTTAGGAAGGCGGTGCTGAGTTCGAGGGATTTGACTGAGACAAGGTGGGGGGAGGGGAAATGAGGAAACTGGTGAAATCCGAGTTCATCCCTTGTGGTTGGAGGGTTCCTAGGCGGAAGATCTGACGAGGGAGTCACGGAGGGAGTGGTCTTTACGGAACGCTGATAGGGGAGGGGAGGGGAATATATCCTTGGTGGTGGGATCCGTTTGGAGGTGGCGGAAATGACGGCGGATGATACGCTGTACATGGAGATTGGTGGGGTGGTAGGTGAGGACCAGTGGGGTTCTGTCCTGGTGGCGGTTGGGGGGGGCGGGTAGTTCAGTATTTGGTCCATATGTGTTGTTTTCCTGTTGACGCTGATTTGAAGTTCCCCACTGATTATCCGCTCTGCTATGACATCTAGGAATTTAATGATGGTAAGGATATTATTAATGGTCTTAAAAGTTTCCTCTAAAGTGTTTATACAAACCTCCCATACAAATTTAAGGTCTCCTTTGACGTAACCGCCCTGTTCACATCTATCAACATCAACCTGGCCAAGGAAACACTGACTGCACTATTAAAAGAACCAAAGACACATGCACCAAACACCACCAACTTCATCTTCTACCTTTGAGCCAGTTCTGTATCCATATGGCTAGTTCTCTCTGAATTCCATGAGATCTAATCTTGCTAAACAGCCTCCCATGGGGAACCTTGTCAAATGCCTTACTGAAGTCCATATAGATCATGCCCACCGTTCTGACCTCATCAATTCTCTTTGTTACTTCTTCAAAAAACTCAATCAACTTTGTGGGACGTGATTTCCCACGCACAAATCCATGTTGACGATCCCTAATCAGTCCTTGTCTTTCCAAATACATGTACATCCTGTCCCTCCAATGGCTGAGAGATGAACTAGAAGGTGGGAGTGGGGCTGGGAGAAGATAGCTGGGAAGGGGATAGATAGATGCAGATGGGGAATGAATGTGATAGGTCGGTGGGGGTAGATGGAGCGGCTAGGTGGGAAGGAAGATGGACAGGTAGGACAGGTCAAGAGGGCAGTACTGAGCTGGAGGGTTGGATCTCGGATGAGGTGGGGGGAGGGGAGATTTGGAAACTAAAGAAGTTGATATTGATGCTATGTGGTTGAATGTTCCCAAGGTAGAAGATGAACTTCCTCCAAGCATTGGGTGGCTTGGATTTGGCGGTGAAGGAGGCCCAGGACTTGTATGTCCTTGAGGGAGCGGGAGAGAGAGTTGAAGTGGTCAGTTACAGGACAGTGGGGTTGTTTAGTGCGTGTGTCCCAGAGATGTTCCCCGAAACGCTCCCTGGGTTGATGTCCTGTCTCCCTGATGTAGACGAGACCACATTGAAAATTAGGGACACAGTAAATGAGGTGGGTGGATCTCTGCCAGATGTGAAAAGATCCTTTGGGGCCTTGGACACAGGTGAGGGGGAAGGTGTGGGCACAGGTTTTACACCTTTTGCGGTGGAAAGGGAAGGTGCCAGTCTGACTGACCTGTAATTTTTGTTGGTATCCTTTTATAATAATGGGACAACTCTAGCCGTCTTCTAGCCCTCTGGTATCTCATGTGTGGCCAGAGGTGGTTAGAAAAGCCAAATAATACTAACTAAAAAGCTAAAAAAAGAGTAAGAAAATTAATCATAAATTATGGAAATATAAAAACAAAGAAGTAAAAATTCTACAGATATGCAAAAGAAGGGACTAGCTAAAAAGAACATGGGAGACTTGGAGGAGACTGGAGAATTGATGAGGAACAGGAAAATGGCAAACGATTTAAGGCAATGTTTTGCATTTGTCTTCATGATGGAGGTCCCCATAAACATCCCAAAAATATCAGATGCAGAAGGTATTAATGGGAAGATAGTTTTTTAAAAAAAACAGTTCTGAGGGACAGAGCATTTCACAGAATAATGAGACTTAATGCAGGCAAGTTGCCAGGACCCGAATTTTTTAAAACAGGTTGCTATAGAGATAATAGAGGCATGGGTTGAACATTCAGAACTCACTGGATTCCAGGACAGTCCAGTAGACTGGAAAATTGCTAATGAGGGGCCTCTGTTTGTAAAGGGTGGGAGGCAGAAGCAAGAAACGTTTGGCCGGTTAAACTA
This sequence comes from Chiloscyllium plagiosum, assembly GCF_037043375.1. Lineage (NCBI taxonomy): Eukaryota > Metazoa > Chordata > Chondrichthyes > Orectolobiformes > Hemiscylliidae > Chiloscyllium > Chiloscyllium plagiosum. The sequence continues at coordinate 106,902,943 of NW_028270142.1, forward strand.
ACATCTGTCATTGGGAAAATGTTGGAGTCCATTATTAAGGAAGAAACAAGAGGACATTTAGAAATGTTTAATGCAATCAGACAGAGTCAACATGGTTTTGTGAAATCTTGCTTGACAAATTTGCTCAAGTTCTTTGAGTATTTAAGTCGATGTAATAAAGGAGGACTGGTAGATATAGTGAATTTGATTTCCAGAAGGTATTTGATAAGATGCCTTATAAAATGTTATTGTGCAAGGTAGGAGCTCACAGTATTGGGGGTAATGCATAAGCACAGATTTGAATTTAGAATTTGAATTAGGTTTTATTGTCACATACAGGGATACATGAATACAGTGAAAAGTGTACAAAATTACTATTTCCAGTGCCATTTTAGGTGCATAGGTTCCACGGCACAAAATCTTATGTATAAATTAGAAAAATAAAGAAATTAAGTTAAAGGTGCAGCATTATAGTCCTTCCAAAGCAGAGAAAGAGAGAAACAAAATGAAAGCTGAAGGAGCAGATGGATCAGCACTGGGCTTCATCCCAAGACCGGCTGTCCACTCTGGGCTTCACCCTGAGGCCTAGAGTCCCTTGAGTCTGTTCTGGGCCTCACTTTGAGTCCTCGCTGGGGTTCACCCCGAGTCTGCACTAGCTTAACACGCCACCACAGATGCAACCCGAGTACTGGGGATAAGTAGAAAGGAATAAGAAATACAAAGAGGAAACAAGAAGAAACAGATGGAGTGGACGAGCTCTGGCTCAGAAGCCCTACACCCCCGCCTTCTTGGATTGGTTAACATACAGAAAACAAAGAGTCTGGATGAATAAATTATTTTCAGATTGGAAAGATGTAAATGGCAGAGTGCCACAAGATTAGTCCTTGGGCCTCAATGATTTAACAGTTATATTACTTACTTGAAACAGGGTGCAGAATATAAACTTGTCAAATTTGTTGATGGTACAAAAATTGATGAGAGGGTATGTTGTGATGAGGACATAAGGAATCTGCAAGGGGACATAGGTTCAGTAGATGGAGTTTAATGTACAGGAGTGTGTGTTCATACTCTTGTAAGAAGAATCAAAAGGCAATATTAACTAAATGGAGAAAGACACAAAAGCAGCATACGAGGATCTGGGTGTTCTCGCAAATGAAACACAAGAAGATAGCATGCAGCTGCAGCAAGAAATTCAGACATCAAATGGAACTTTGGTCTTTATTTCTAGGAAGCTTGAGTTTAAAACCAGAGAAGTCTTGCTATAAGGTGCACAAGATGCTGGCGAGGCTGCACCTGGAGTGCTGTTCACAGTTTCAGTCCTCATATTTAAAAAATAATATATTGGCATTGGAGACATTTCAAAATAGGTTAGCACTACTGCCTCACAGCACCAGGGACCTGGGTTCAATTCTAGCCTTGTACGATTGTGTGGAGTTTATACATTCTCTCCTTGTCTGGGTGGGTTTCCGTCAGGTGCTGCGGTTTTCTCCACAGTGCAAAGATGTGCAGATTAGGTGGACTGGCCATGCTAAATTGTCTGTGGTGAATAGAGATGTGCAGGCTAGGTGGGTTAGCCATGGGAATGTGAGGTTAAGGTAGAGGGCTAGGTCCAGTGAGATGCTCTTTGGAAGGTCAGTGCAGATTTCATGTGCGATTGGCCTCTTGCTGCACTGCAGGGATTCCATGTTTCTGTGATTCACCAGGCTGATTCCTGGTTTGACTTACCAATAACAGCTTAGCAGGTTAGAATGTGAAGTGATCTTGTTGGCACATACAAGATCTGAGGGGGCTTGTCAGGATAGTTGTTGAGAAGATATTTCCACTAGTGAGGGAATCACGAACTAGAGGATAGTTTACAATAAGGCAATACTTGTTCAAAATTGTGATGCAAAGGAATTTCTTCTCTCAGAGATTTGTAAATGTCTGGAATTCTTCCTACTGCAGAGTGTTGTGGAAGCTAGGTCACTGGAAATATTTAATAGTCAGATTTTTAATACGTCAGAGATTTCAGGGTAGTGAGGAGTTGCCGTGAAAGGGGAATAGAAACTTGGGCAGATCAGCCATGATCTTATTGAATAGCAGGGCAGGCTTGAGGGACAAAATATTTCTTATGTTCTTCTGTAAATGAGTGCCCAGGCCTCTGATATCCCTTTCCTTTTCTCCTTCAACAGCCTGAATGCATCTCATCTGGTACTGCTGATTTTATTGCGACTAAACCCATTAGTACTTATTGCTCTCTGTTAATTACTTCTAATATTTTACAGTCCTCCACCCTGATGTCTATGCATCATCCTGTCCAATGTGAAGACAAACAAACTATTCATTGAAGACTATGCTCACATCTTCCAGGATAACATATAGATTACCTCTAAGACCTTCAGAAATCCTACACTTACCTGAGTTATTATCTTGCTCTTTATGCCTTTTTTACAAAACCCTTTGAGATTTCCTCTACTCTACCTGCCAATAATTTGTCACACACACTCCTGGCTTTACTCATTTCCATTTTAAGCTTCCCTGCACTTTTTATATTCCTCTAGGAATTCTGTCATTTTGCACTCTCCTTAGCTTCCATAACATTCTCTTTTTATCCTAATTCTATGTTTTATGCCTCTTGAAATCCAAGGTTCTCTGATCTTGGACATAATGGAAACATATTTGCCCTGTACTCCCATTATTTCCTCCTTGAATGCCTCCACAGCTCTAACGCCATTTTATCTGGAAGTAATTGCTTCCAGTCCATTTGGGCCAAATTATATCTTTGCAAAATTAGCCTCTTCCCAGTTTAGAACTTTTATTGCTAGCCCAAACATATCCTTTTCTATAACTGCCCTAAATCTAACTGTATTATGGTCACTGTCTCCAAAATGTTCTCCTACTTAGGTGGATTGGCCATTCTAAATTACCCATAGTGTCCAGGGATGTGTAGGCTAGGTGGATTAGCCATGGGAAACATAGGCTTACAGGCATAGGGTAGGGGGTGGCTCTGGCTGGGATGCTCTTCAGAGGTTTGGTGTGGATTGAATGGGCTGCTTCCACACTACAGGGATTCTATGATGCACCTTCCACCTACTCGGGCTCACTGTGCAGAATTGCCTTCTTCTCAGTTGCATCCAGGAGAACTAAAAAAGTTCTCCTGAATGCAATTTAAGAATTTTGCTTCCTCCTTACTTTGTGCACAAATATATCCCAGTTAATACTTGTGTGGTTAATATCCAATATTATTACTGCCTTATTATTCTTATACTTCTCTAAAATTTGTTGATAGATTTAATTCACTGTCTCTTCTTGATTGTTTGGGGGGTGGTCTACAGTACACATTCAACAGCCTATTTCCCCTTTTTGTGTTCTTTACTATTACCCACATGGCCTCATTTGATGATCTTTCCAATATATTATCATTCCCTACTGCTATAATTGATTCCTTGACAAACATTATGACCCAATCCACCTTCTATCCACTGTTTAGTTTGTCTGAATGATTTATAACCAGAAACATTGAGTTGTCAATCCTGCTCAGCTTGGGTTATAGCTATGATATGGTTCTCCCACCTGTCTATCTGCACCCTTAGCTCCTCTGGCTTAGGCTCCTTGCATTAAAATATATTCCAATTCACCTTGCTAAGTTCATTTTTTCCTTATCTAACCTATGTTCACTCTGCCTTCCAGACTTATATAGAAGCATTTTGACTTCTAATTCGATCTCAGCTTCTTCCTCCCCTCTGATCTAATACCTGATATGAGTGGATTGCCTTATGAGGAAATGCTAGACAGGTTAGGCCTGTACTCTCTGAGTTTAGAAGAGTCAGAAGTGACTTAATTGAAACAGACAAGATCCTGAGGGAACTCAACGGGGTGAATGTTGAAAGAATGTTTTTTTCTTTTGGGAGAATCTAGAACTAGAACTAGGAGTTGTAGATTAAAGATAAGAGGTTGCCCATTTAAAACAGAAATAAAGAACTGATGGTCTTTTTCTCACAAGAGAGTTCGGTGCCTTTGAAATTCTATTCCTCAAAAGGCAGAGAATGAAGAACGTTTACATATTTTTAAGACAGAGGTAGAAAACTTTATTCCAGGCAAGATTCTTGATTACCAAGATTATCGGCAATATTCAGGACTGTGGAGTTGAGGTTGAAATCAGATGAGCCATGATCTTCTTGACTGGTGGAGCAGGCTCATAGAGCTGAGTGACCAACTACTTTTCCTTTGTTCTCATCTTCATAGCTACTTGTCAGAATCCTAACATAAAGTCATAGAGATGTACAGCACGGAAACAGACCCTTCGGTTCAATTCATCCATGCCGAGCAGATATCCCAACCCAATCCAGTCCCACCTGCCAGCACTCGGCTCATATCACCCTAAACCCTTCCTATTCATATACCCATCCAGATGCCTTTTAAATGTTGCAATTGTACCAGCCTCCACCATTTCCTCTGGCAGCTCATTCCATACATGTACCACCCTCTGAATGAAATGGTTGCCCCTTAGGTCTCTTTTATATCTTTTCCCTCTCACCCGAAACCTCTGCCCTCTAGTTCTGGACTCCCCAACCCAAGGAGAAGACCTTGTCTATTTATCCTATCCATGCCCCTCGTGATTTTATAAACCTCTGTAAGGTCACCCCTCAGCCTCCGACGCTCCAGGGAAAACAGCCCTAGCCTATTCAACCTCTCCCTATAGCTCAAATCCTCCAACCCTGGCAACATCCTTGTAAATCTTTTCTGAACCTTTTAAAGTTTCACAACATCCTTCTGATATGAAGGAGAGTAGAATTGCATGCAATATTCCAACAGTGGCTCAACCAATGTCCTGTACAGCTGCAATATGACCTCCCAGCTCCCGTACTCAATACTCTGACCAATAAAGGAAAGTATACTAAATGCCTTCTTCACTATCCTATCTACCTGCGACTCCACTTTCAAGGAGCTATGAACCTGCACTTCAATGTCTCTTTGTTCAGCAACACTCCCTAGGACCTTACCATTAAGTGTATAAGTCCTGCTAAGATTTGCTTTCCCAAAATGCAGCACCTCGCATTTATCTGAATTAAACACCATCTCCCACTTCTCAGCCTATTAGCCCATCTGATCAAGATCCTGTTGTAATTTGAGGCAACCTTCTTTGCTAGGAGAAAGTGAGGACTGCAGATGCTGGAGATCAGAGCTGAAAAATGTGTTGCTGGAAAAGCGCAGCAGGTCAGGCAGCATCCAAGGAGCAGGAGAATCGATGTTTCCTGAAGAAGGGCTTATGCCCGAAACATCGATTCTCCTGCTCCTTGGATGCTGCCTGACCTGCTGCGCTTTTCCAGCAACACATTTTTCAGCAACCTTCTTTGCTGTCTACTACACCTCCAATTTTGGTGTCATCTGCAAACTTACTAACTATACCTTTTATGCTCAATTGCAAATCATTTATATAAAGGATGAAACGTAGTGGACCCAGCACTGATCCTTGTGGCACTCTACTGGTCACAGGCCTCCAGCTTGAAAAACAACCCTCCACCACTACCGCCCTCTGTCTTCTACCTTTGAGCCAGTTCTGTATCCAAATGGCTAGTTGTCACCTGTATTCCGTGAGATCTAACCTTGCTAACCAGTCTCCCAAGGGGAACCTTGTCGAACGCCTTACTGAAGTCCATATAGATCACATCTATCGAACGCCTTACTGAAGTCCATATATCTACCGCTCTGCCCTCATCAGTCCTCTTTGTTACTTCTTCAAAAACCTTAATCAAGTTTGTGAGGCACGATTTCCCACGTACAAAGCCATGTTGGCTGTCCCTAATCAGTCCTTGCCTTTCCAAATACATGTACATCCTGTTCCTCACGATTCCCTCCAACAACTTGCCCACCACCGATGTTAGGCTCACTGGTCTATGGTTCCCTGACTTGTCCTTCTCACCTTTCTTAAACAGTGGCACCATGTTAGCCAACCTCCAGTCTTCCGGCACCTCATGTGTGACTATCAATGTTACAAATATCTCAGTAGGAGGCCCAGCAATCATTTCTCTAGCTTCCCACAAAGTTCAAGGGTACACTTGATCATGTCCTGGGGATTTATCCACTTTTATGTGTTTCAAGACATTCAGCACTTCCTCCTCCATAATATGGACATTTTTCAAAATGTCACCATTTATTTCCCTACATTCTATATCTTCCATGTCCTTTTCCACAGTAAATACTGATGCAAAATACTCATTTAGTATCTCCCCCATCTTCTGCAGCTCCACACAAAGGCTTCCTTGCTGATCTTTGAGGGGCCCTATTCTCTCCCTAGTTACCCTTTTGTCCTTAATGTATTTGTGAAAACTCTTTGGATTCTCCTTAACTCTTTGCCAAAGCTATCTCAAGTCCCCTTTTTGCCCTCCTGATTTCCCTCTTAAGTATACTCCTACTGCTTTTATACTCTTCTAAGGATTCACTCGATCTCTGCTGTCTATACCTGACATATGCTTCCTTCTTTTTCTTAACCAAAAGCTCAATTTGTTTAGTCATCCAGCATTCCCTACACCTACCAGTCTTTCCTTTCATCCTAACAGGAATATACTTTCTCGTTATCTCATTTCTGAAGGCTTCCCATTTTCCAGCCATCCCTTTACCTGCGAACATCTGCGCCCAATCAGCTTTTCAAAGTTCTTGCCTAATACCATCAAAATTAGCCTTTCTCCAATATAGAACTTCAACTTTTAGATCTTATCTATCCTGTTCCATCACTATTTTAAAACTAATAGAATTATGGTTGCTGGCCCCAAAGTGCTCCCCCACTGACACCTCAGTCACCTTTCCTGACTTATTACTCAAAAGTAGGTCAAATTTTGCACCTTCTCTAGGAGGTACATCCACATACTGAATCAGAAATTTTTCTTGTACACACTTAACAAATTCTTCTCTATTTAAACCCTTAACACAATGGCAGTCCTAGTCTATGTTTGGAAAGTTAAAATCCTTGACCATAACTACTCTATTATTCTTACAGATAGCTGAGATCTCCTTACAAATTTGTTTCTCAATTTCCCTCTGAATATTAGGGGGTCTATAATACAATCCCAATAAGGCAATCATCCCTTTCTTATTTCTCAGTTTCGCCCAAATAACTTCCCTGGATGTATTTCCAGGAATATCCTCCTTCAGTACAGCTGTAATGCTATCCCTTATCAAAACACCACTCCCCTTCCTCTCTTGCCTCCTTTTCTATCGTTCCTGTAGCATTTGTATCCTGGAACATTAAGCTGCCAGTCCTGTCCATTCCTGAGCTGTGTTTCTGTAATTGCTATGATATCCCAGTCCTAAGTTCCTCACCATGCCCTGAGTTCATCTGCCTTCCCTGTTAGGCCTTTTGCATTTATCAGTCCTACCTTGTTCTTTGCTTTGTCCCTGCCTGCCCTGACTGTTTGACTCGCTTATGTTCTCAACTGTACCAGTCTCAGATTGTTCTCTTTCCTCACTATATCCCTGGGTCCCAACCCCCCCACCTTACGAGTTTAAATCCTCCTGAGCAGCTCTAGCAAATCTCCCTGCCAGTATATTAGTCCCCTTCCAATTTAGGTGCAATCCGTCCTTTTTTGTACAGGTCACTTCTACCCCAAAAGAGATTCCAATGATCCAAAATGTGAATCCTTCTCCAATACACCAGCTCCAAAGCCATGCATTCATCTGCTCTATCCTCCTATTCCTGCCCTCAGTAGCTCGTAGCACCAGGAGTAATCCAGATATTACTACTCTCGAGAACCTCCTTTTTAAATTCCTGCCTAACTCTATGTAGTCTCCCTTCAGATTCTCAACCTTTTCCCTTCCTATGTTGTTGGTTCTGTCTTCTACAATCCTCCTGCTGGTCTTGAGAACATTCTGCACCCTCTCTGAGACATCCTTGATCTGATTTTGTGCTGCTGGCCACAGAAACGTCTGCCTGTACCTTGGACTAGAGAGTCCCTAACACAATCGATCTCTTGGAACCCAATGTACCCCTCATTGCATTAGAGCCAGGTTCAATACCGAAAACTTGGCTGTTCATATTACGTTCCCTTGAGACTCCATCACACCCTATATTTTCCAAAACAGCTTACATGTTTGAAATGGGGATAGCCACAGAAGACTCCTGCACGAACTGCCTACCTCTCTTACCTTTCCTGGAGTTAACCCATCTATGTGACTGTATTTTCCCCCTTCCTTTAACTGTCATTCATCATATCCCCTTGCACTTGTAAATTCCTCATTGCCCCAACTGACTCTCCAAACGATCCATTCTATCTGATACGATTCGCAACCAATGGCATTTATTGCAGACATAATCCTCAGTCACCCATAAACTCTCCTAAACCCCCACATCCATTCCTGCCAGTATTTTTAAAGTCAACTCAACAACATTATCAAGCCTCCCCAAGGGGAGATTGATTCTATGGTCTGTTCTGATGTAACATGTCCAACTTGTCCAAGAAATGGTCCCAGTGCCTCAAGGATCTAAAGCCCTTCCTGCTGCACCATCCCTCCACCCATGCATTCATCTGCTCAATCCTTCTATCCCTATACTCACAACTGCATAGTTCTGAGAGTAATCTGGTGATTACTGCATTTGAGGTGTTGCTCTTCAAATTCCCACTTATCTTCCTAAATTCTGCTGGCAGGACCTCATTTCTCTTTTTTCCTATGTCATTGGACTCAACATGAACCATGAATTCTGGCAGTTCACCCTCTCCTTTCAGAATGCCCTTCAGTGGATCTGTGGCATTCTTGACTCAGGGCGCAATTTCTATCCTGGAGTCACCACTTTGGCTGTAGAATTGCCTGTGTATTTCTCTCACTAATGAATCCCCTACACTTTCACACTTCTTTGCCCCCACCCTGAACAAGTGGACCACCAACAGTATCATGGCTTTGACTGTGGCCAGTCTCCACAAAGGAAGACTTACTATTTTCCAAGGTCAAAATATGATTTGCTCATGACATGCATTTGAGGGATTCCCTTACAAGCAGCATGCTTCCCCCCCCTTCTTTCTTGTGGTCATCATTCCCTCTCTGCCTGCACTTCCTTAAGTTGTGCGGTAACCAGATCCTGAAGTGTGGTATCCATGAGCTCCTCAGCCTCATGAATGCGCTGTAATGCCCCCAGCTGCTGGTCAAGCTCCAAAACCTGGAGCTCGAGTTGCTCAAACTGGAGTGCTTCCTGCACATGGTTATCGAAAACACCAGGTGCATCTAGGATTTCCCATATAGTTTAGGATGTGCACATCACAAGCCTGAATAGAATATGGAACCTTGCTTTTACTTTACGTTTATTGCTATTTAGATACAGACTAGAAAAGCTTTTCTTTTTATGTCAGACAAACAACAGAACCCCTTAATTCCAAGAAGCAAAGAAATGTAATTTTGAAATTCTGAAAATTTGTTATAGATGTAAAGTTTTCTTATTGCAAAAATAAACTTTATTTGGAAAGAATTATATTTATGTACAGTACATACACAAGTTACTAAAACAGATCTGTACGGTCTTTTAAAAAGATTTTAAAAATTGACATTCCCTAAGTTGCAACCAAAGATATTTTCTACCCATACTATATTTATGTACATTTTGAAGCAAAGAGAGGGTTTGAAATCTGAATGGACCCCCATTGTACTTTTGGTGAAAATCCTTAGATGGTGTTGTTCCTGTTGTTCCAAGCTTTACCACATCCCTCAGCATGTAGTCATGGAATGTGCCAGTCTACAATACTTGGTTGAAGTCAGTTCTTTATGCTGGAAGAATAATAAGTTTTGGGCAGACCAAACAGCATCTTTCGCCAAGTTGATGGTCCCCCAGATGCAGGCGATGTTTGTCTCCTGGGGAACAGAACAGACTGTAGAACACGGAGTCCAACCTCAAGGAGCTGCTCGGGACAAACCACATCAAACATCAGTGTATTTCTCTCCAAATTTCGTTTGCAACGGCACATTCCAGAAGGAGATGAGTGGCAATCTCTATTCCCCACAGCTGCTTAGAGGGCAGCGTGCGGAGATGCAGAGATTCAGGGTGTACATGAAGAATCCAGGTAGAGCCCTTCTTACCACCAGCCAAGCCAAGTCCTGGTGCTTGGTGGAAACTTCTGGCGATGAGGCATTTCTCACAATAATGTTGACAGAATGCTTAGGGAACCACGTGACAGGATCCACCCTCTCCTTTTCCTGCAGGGTCTTGAGATCACTGCATTCTGAACACTTCTTGATGGACTTGGGTCAAAGGTGTTTTTTTTCTTTGCACATTTTTCCACAATGAAAATTTTTAAACTGTATTTATGGTGTTAAATCAACATCAAATCACAGGAGTCTCCTTTGGGTCAGGCTCCATCCTCCCCCCCCCCCCCCCCCCCCCCCGCCTTATCTTCATGATGCCGCTCCTGAGTCCTACACTCTGCTCATGCTGGTTCCTTGGCCCTGTCATGAGGCAAAAGCACAATTTTATTTTCAACCATAGCATCGTAGAGTTGTACAGCGTGGAGTCAGACCCTTCAGTCCAACTCGTCTATGCCAGTCAGATGTCCAGTTTGACCTAGTCCCATTTGCCAACATTTGGCCCATATCTCTCTAGAGCCTCTCTTATTAATGTAACCATCCAGATGCCTTTTAAATGCTGTAATTGTACACCACCCCTAGCAGCTCATTTCTTACACACACCACCCCTCTGCATGGAGAGGTTACACTCAAGTCCCTTTTAAATCTTTCCCTTCTCACCTTAAACCTAGACCCGCTAGTTTCAGACTCCCCCACCTCAGGGAAAAGACTTTGTCTATTTAACCTACCAATGCCCCTCATGATTTTATAAACCTCTATAAGGTCACCCCCTCAGCCTCCAACGCTCTAAGGAAAACAGCCACAGCCTATTTGGTCTCTTCCTCTAGCTCAATCCCTTCAGTTCCCGCAAAATCTTTGTAAATCTTTTCTGCACCCTTTCAAATTTAACAACATCTTTCCTATAGGATTGTAGGCAGTATTCTAACAAGGATGGTTCAGAAATGAGTTTTGGAATAATGCATTGAACTGGTCAGCTCCAGCTCCTCAATGTTGGGAAATCTTAGTATTATGCATATGCACCAAGCAGGCTTTCAGACCTCTCATCTCCATTCAGAACAAATCTAAAATGTTACCCTCTTAACACAAGATATAAAATATGAATTCAACAATTAAATTGTTCTTAACACAACTTAGTTAATAAAATAGTTGCTCCAAGTCTCTGCTATTTACTTGTTTCTTATTATTAGTTGCCCAGTCTCACCGTCAAAATGATCAATGCTCAGTTTAACTGCTCTCTTTTTTTATATGCATGTAGAGAGCTTTACTGCCTGTTTTTATGTTAATGTCTAGTTTTCTCTCACACTGTACTCAAATTTCTGTATGCCAATGAAATGGATTCCCCCACGACAATCCGACAATCCCAGTTAATGATTATTCCCCCCTGAGGGCAGGTTTGGAGTCTTGAAACAGTCCCAAACTCCATTTACTGCCTGCCAGGAGAATGGGGGTGGGTGGTGTGGGAGCTGTTGGGGGTGGCGTAGATTGCAGTCTGAGGTCAAATCATCGGTTCTCCTTTCTGAATGTCCAGCGCACAATTGGATTTTCAGCCTGGGTGAGAAGAGAACATTTCTTTCAAAGGCAGCATTTTGTTCTGAGATTCCATTCTAGGAGCTTCAAGCTGAAGAGAAACGCAGCATCTGATACCAAGGTTTCTGAATGATAAGCTTAAAACCTGGATCATTGTCAGAATTACTGGGAAACTAATTAGTGTCTCTTTCCAGCAGAAATTTCAAGCTGGATCAGCGCAATCCTTTAGTGGGAAAATTATACTTATTGTTCCTGTAAAACTGCAATGCAATTGGAGCAGGTTCTATGATTTCTGGTGTTATATTATTACAAAGTCTTTGCGATTACTTCAACATTATTCACAGTCTCAGTGACTGCAGCCACAAGTCTTGGCAGTGCGCCAATTAACAACTTTAATGTTCCACTGTGAAGTTGTTACCTCTGGCAAAAGTCCATATTCACTTGAATCAATTGGACTGTTGCTCACTGAGTATTGTACTCTTCTGGAATCAATACATTCCGATTCAAAAGACGTCAAATAAATTGTTTTCTACCCATTTCAGTCCAGATGTTTCAACACTCAGAGAAATAGCTCAGGATCAAGTAACTCCAGAGTTGGCAGGCTCCCTTAGCCTTCAAAGAATTGAAATAAAATAAAATTGACCCTCTGCAGGCCAACAATTGCAATCACTAAAGTTCCTGCCAGTAAAATTGGCTTCAGTCTGCTCTTTTCCAAATATCAATTGGATCACTTTGTGCTGCTAGGATACTACCTTATTCATGTCAGTTGTAGTTCTGGATAAAATGTTCCAGACAGGCAACTTGGTGAATCTAGACAAGACAGCAGCAACTATTTATAACTAATGTAGTACAATGCCCAAGGTACTCCCACAGCAGTTGTGGAATTAAATATCGCACTAAGCTATATAAAAGACATTACGTTGAATGATCAAAAGCTTGGATGCATGGATAGGTTTCATGGAATGTTATAAAGGAGTAAAGCGAGGTGGAGGAGTTGGAGAGGAATCGGAGTGTTTCAGGTCTTAGCAACCGAAAACATGCTATCGATGGCAAAACAATTATAATTGGTGATGCACAAGAGATCAGAGTTAGTGGAACACAGATCTCTCAAAGGGAATATTTCAAGAGGTTTCGGTGAAGTCTAAAAAAGGAAAGTCAACTGTAAATCCAAATGTAAAACAGGCAATATGCACCACAGTCCCACAGCATTAAGAAGAATGCCTTAGATTGATGCTCTTTTGTGTTTAGAAATTTTCACTGGAAAGATGTAGTTGTCAAATTGTAATGACATACATGGATAGAGAAACTAGCCTTTATCTGTCCTCCATTATGCTCTTGTTTTAAAAGGTAACTGTGTTGGAAATTTGTGGCAGTTAGAATAATTGAATGGTTGCAACACAGGAGTCCATTCAGCCAATTGTGTCCATGCTAACACTCTGAGTGAGCAACTCAATTAGCCCACTCCCAGAGTTTCTGCCCCCCCAGTCCAGCAAATCTTTCGGTAATTTTCTTAAAAAAGGCCATGGGTGAATCTGTCTCCATCAGACACTGAGGCAATACTTTCCAGATCCAAGGCACTCGCTATGTAAGAAAGATTGTTCACAGTCATTTATTGTACTTTGCCCTTATCATAAATTGATGACCTCTGGATCTCAGTGTCTACCAGTTAGATCAGTTTCTCCCTGTCTATACCATAAGCAATGTAGCCAGTCATATGGTCAACAGTATTGCATGCCTAAAAGCAAGGGTCTTTGGTAAGGCTGTCACCACTGTACCAGGCATGTCCACAGTGGTCTGTGAACTGCACATTTGTACAACTCATTTAACCCTCTTTTGCTTTCGCGAGTGTTCCATTTTAAAAATAGCCAGCAGCAAAGCTTCAGTCATAAACAAAATAAATGTTTGATCATTGCAGAATTACTGCTGTCAGTTTTTCATGTAACAGTGATAACGCTATTTGCTGAAAATTTAAATTGAAAAATTGGAAGTAGAATTACAGATAAAATGTACTTATAAAAATGAAAATTAAACCAGTCTGTTATCATTGCAGACCTGCCTTGCACAAAGATTTCTCTTTATAAGCTGAAGGAGTTGAAAACTTGGAGTCAGAATTCAGCAGCTGCGACGGTTTCCGTTGTTGAATAGTTTGAGGTTTTAACTATGGACAGACTGCGCAGAACTGGTTCTGGGAAGAGGAGAAGTCTCCATTATTTTTCTTTAATGGTACTGTAGCTTGTGGCTGTTGCTTGTTTGGTTTTGGAGGACAGTTCCTCAGTGTGGTTGCCTTGCTTCTTTCTGTTGAAACCCCTTCCTCGCTAAAGGTGTCTCTCAGAGTTATTCTTGGAGTTTTGCTAATGGCTCACAGCCTATTTTATCACAACCAACAAAAATTGGCTCAATGTTAATTTCTAACGAGCCATTGTCCATCCAAGCAAAGAAGTTAATTAGGGTGGCACGGTTGGCTCAGTGGTTGGCACTGCTGCCTCACAACGCCAGGCACTGGGGTTTGATTCCAGTCTCGGATGACTGTCTGTGTGAATTTCCTCCAGGAGCTCTGGTTTCCTCCACAGTCCAAAGATGTGCAGGTTAGGTGGGTTGGTCATGCTAAATTGCCCATGGTATCCAGGGGTTTGCAGGCTAGGTGAATTTGTCATGGGGAATACAGAGTTACAGGGATGGGGGTGGGGGGAATGAGATACACTTTGGAGGGTTAGTGTGCATTTGGTGGGTCGAATGGCCTGTTGCTACACTTTGGGGATTTTATTCTATGCTGGAATTCCCTGTTGCATCCTTCTAATCTTTTGTTCTCTCACAAACTTTGAATTCTCACACATTTGGAAGGACACATTGTGTCATCCAAAAGTGGATCAAATTCAAAATGTCTCCCCTTATGATTGATGTGCATCTGAATAACTAGTCTATTAATATCTCCTCGTTATTTACCAGTTAGATTCAGGCACATCAACTTTGATACTCTAACCCTAACTCAAATCCAAACCCTAACCCTAACCCTAATACTAGGATTCGCTTCATTGCCTCTTGCTTAGCCCGCTGTTAGATTATGGTCTGTCATAGAGTCATAGAGATGTACAGCACTGAAACAGTCCCTTCGGTCCAACTCATCCATGCCAACCAGATATCCTAAACTAATCTAGTCCCATTTGCCAGCACTTGGCCCTTATCCCTCTAAACCCTTCCTATTCATGTACCCATCCAGATGCTTTTTAAATGTTGTGATTGTATCAGCCTCCACCACTTCCTCTGGCAGCTCATTCTATACATGTACCCACCTCTTCATGAAAAGGTTGCCCCTTAGGTACCTTTTAATATTTTCTCCTCTCACCTAAACCTCTGCCCCCCAGTTCTGGACTCCCCCACCCTAGAGATACTTTGTGTGTTTACCTTATCCATACCCCTCATGATTTTATAAACCTCTGTAAGGTCACTCCTCAGCCTCCAAACCTCCAGGAAAAATAACGCCAGCCTTTTCAGCCTCTCTGCACAGCTCAAACCCTCCAACCCTGGCAACATCCTTGTATATATCTTTTCAGAAGCCTTGCAAGTTTCACAACATCATTCTTAGATTAGAACCCCTACACTG
Source organism: Chiloscyllium plagiosum (assembly GCF_037043375.1). Classification (NCBI taxonomy): domain Eukaryota; kingdom Metazoa; phylum Chordata; class Chondrichthyes; order Orectolobiformes; family Hemiscylliidae; genus Chiloscyllium; species Chiloscyllium plagiosum. The sequence continues at coordinate 106,918,091 of NW_028270142.1, forward strand.
TGGAAACAGGCCATTTGGCACAAGTCCACATTGACCTTTTGAAGAGCAACCCACCCAGACCCATTCCCTAACCAGCACTCTACATTTCCTCTGACTTACGCACCTAGTCTACACATCCCTGGACACTATGGGCAATTTAGCATGACCAGTTCACCTGACCTGCACATCTTTGGATTGTAGGAGGAAATCGGAGCACCCGGAGGAAACTCACGCAGACACGGGGAGAACTTACAAACTCCACACAGATATTTACTTGAGACTGGAATCGAAATCGGGTCCCTGGTGCTGTGAGGCAGCAGTGCTGATCACTGAGCCACCGTGCTGCCGCACGTTAATAGAAGGGAGGCCAGAATTGCACGCAATATTCCAATAGTGGCCTAACTAATGTCCTCGCCAGCCATAACACGACCTCCCAACTCCTATACTTGATGCTCTGACCAATAAAGAAAAGCATACCAAAAGCCTTCTTTGCTATCCTATCTACCTGCCTTATTTTTTAATGTGACGGTTTTCTGGCGTTTTAAGAGATGAATTTAAACTTAAATGCTGGTGAACAAATATTAATGAGAACTATAATTACAAAAACAAAAACTACCATGTGACCTTTTACTGGTCCATGTACAACGCAAGCTACATGTGAAAGAATACATAAAGGTGAACTTAGACGAGAGAAGGAGAATCAGAAATCCGACAGGATTTTAATAGTAAGCACTTGAAGCTGTTCCACACATTGTGAGCAAGTAGTGTACTGCATTGTAGAATGGTATGTTTCTCTCTTTCCACATTGTTTAGTTTGTGTGCTTATTAAATTTTGTATGAATGGCAGATTGTGTGTGTATTGGCAGATTGTGTACTGGAGTCTCCCAGTAATTTCTCTATTCTCATCAGTGTGCTTTAACTGAAGCATCTGATGTTTGGCAGCCCTCTGCCATGCACCTGAGCTTTCAGACTTTTCAATTTTGCAAGTTTGATTACTGTAACAAAAAAAAGCCTCTGATATCCTTTGAGAGTCCAATAGTTATCAATAATATTTAGTGGAATCTGCTCACCTACCTCCCCAGACTGTCCAAGCAGGAGGCTTAAGGTAGGAAGAGCTGCAAAATGAGATGGTATTAGATAATGCCCACTGCTTTTCAGCCTCCATTGGGATTTTAGTAGAGACTGGGGAGCTGATGGGTAGCTCCTTGACAATTGACAGTTGAAGTCCTAATTTGGCTACCTCTTGCCATCTCTGGAACTGTTCCAAAGCTCTCCCAGTGGTCTCTTTGCACTCTAGATGTGTGCCCTTCTACTCTGGCATTTTGCAGGTACAGAAGTACTGACCTGAAAATGTGTTGCTGGAAAAGCGCAGCAGGTCAGGCAGCATCCAGGGAACAGGAGAATCGACGTTTCGGGCATAAGCCCTTCTTCAGGAATGGCTTATGCCTGAAGAAGGGCTTATGCCCGAAACGTCGACTCTCCTGTTCCCTGGATGCTGCCTGACCTGCTGCGCTTTTCCAGCAACACATTTTCAGCTCTGATCTCCAGCATCTGCAGACCTCACTTTCTCCTCAGAAGTACTGACCAACAACCCTTGGCATTTACTCATGCCTCTGCCCTCCTGCAACCATTTTCTTGCCACGTCTGCCAGACTGGCACTGGTGAAATCTCTCACCTGAAGGACGCAAATAGTTAACCTTGATGCACAAAGGAATCAGTGAACTGAACCCTGACCCATAAGTGGTTTGGAGAAGATTACTAACCTGACAAGTTAACTGCAATAATGAACTATGGTATGTCCAGTTGGGACAGACCACCCTCTAAGGTCTTTCTGCTGAAATTCAATAGGGGTCCGTTCAGTTATCGGACCGTCTTGGGCCTCAAGTGTATATATAAATATAGTTGTGTACAAGTAAGAAATGCCTTTGGGTTGTTTGCTGGGTAGAGTCAAACTCTAATGTTTGTTTGTTCCTTCAAATGCTACTGTACAGACCTGAACTGATACAGTGACTGCATGTGTATATTATGATATTTTTATGAATAAAATGTATTTTTGAAATATAAAAAAAAGTCCAGTCAAGAATGGAAAGAGTATTCACACCCAAACACATTATGAGCTAAGTGTAGGAGATCATATTATCTGTCTGTTGTGGAAACAACATTGGAGGTGATAAGGAATTGTTTTTGACCTTGCAATCCTGCAGAGCTCAAGAGATTGAAAGACCAAGATAAAGAGGTGTGAAAGCTCAGGGAATGCAGTCAGCTGTGAACTGAAACTATGCCTGAGGCTCAGGTGTGTGATAGTAATGGGCTGTCCACCTCAGTCCAACACTGGCATCTCCATATCACTAAAGAGAGCAACATTGAAGTTTCGCTTTTTACACAGAGGCACCATCACCATCAGTGCAGCTTGCTCCCCTTCCTCCAGTTTTCTCTAGAGCATAAAGCCCCCTTCAGTTCCAAAGAAAAGTCATACCAGATTTGAAATGTTGACTCCATTTTTCACTCCACAGATGATGCTAGAATTACAACATTTAAAAGGCATCTGGATGAGTATATGAATAGGAAGGGCTTAAAGGGATATGAGCTTAGTGCTGGGAAATGGGACTAGATTAGTTTAGGATATCTGGTTGGCATGGACAAGCTGCACTGAAGGGTCTGTTTGTGTGCTGTAGGCCACACAGTGTTCCTGTCCTTAGCTACATCCAATCCAAGAACCCTCTCTAATTTACTGCTACTCTGTCCCCACTGCTCACTGTAAAGCTGTAGCTTATTATTCTCTAGTCAGGGAACATCACAGTCAGTCAGGCAGCATCTGAGGAGCAGGAGAATCAACGTTTCGAGCATAAGCTTTTCATCAGGAATGAGGGGGAGAGTCCCAAGAGGGCTGAGAGATAAATCAGAGAGGGGTGGGGCTGGGAGGATGGTGGCTGGGAATGCGATAGGTAGATGAAGGTAAGGGGTGATGGTGATAATTCGGAGGGGACCGTGGAGCAGATAGGTGGGAAGGAAGATGGACTGGTAGGACAGTTCAAGAGACAGTGTTGGAGGGTTGGATCTGGGATAAGGTTAGGGGGGATGGGAGATAAGGAAACTGGGTCCCAAGGCAGAAGATGAGGCGTTCTTCCTCCAGGCGTCGGATGGTTACAGTTTGATGGTGGGGGTGGGGGGGGGGGGCGGGGGTTATAGTGTTTGGACACAGGGCAGTGTGGTTGTATAGTTTGTGTGTCCCAGAGATGTTCTCTGAAACATTCAGAAGACCATGTCAATATGGCGGGACAGATCACTTCTAGATCTAGCTGAAACACCAACATGTTAACAGGCTTGTCGTGGCATAGCAAAGTAAAGTATAGATAATATAAACATTCAGGTAGGCGCAAATTGCACGAATACTAAGAGAGCAAACGAGCAGCCCTGAACCTGATGCCTGTGTCTTGCTGCAATCTCTCTAAGCTAATTACTAGTGTGCCCTATGATATAAGCCTATGCTTTGTAGGCAACTTGCAAGGGATCTGAGAGATGCCATGAGGATCAGGAGGGGTTGGCAAATATCAGGTGCATGCAGTTGGTGCCTACAGATCACGTCTTGAGATGCAATTTGGTGTTGGGCAATATTGAGTCTCTTCACATTGAGCTCAAATCACCAGATACCCATTCTGGCTTCCATGATGAGAATACTTGGCACCTACTTTTTCAGTGTATTTAATATGATAGGATGCTGAACGTTAATGAGATGACTTTTTGTTTATTCACTTGTGGGATGTGGGCTGGCCAACATTTATTGCCTGTTCCTAGCTGCCCTTGATGTTTCAGGCAGGATAGAGAGGGAAGGGAGGTAAAAGGGCTGGGGGAGTTGCATTACTGGTCAAAGAGGATATCACAGCTGTTCTGAAGGAGGGCATTATGGAAGACTTGAGCAGTGAGGCAAAATAGGCAGAGCTCAGAAATAGGAAGGGTGTGGTAATAATGTTGGGGCTGTACTACAGGCCTCCCAACCGCAAATGTGAGATAGAGGTACAAATACATAGAGAGGTCATAGAATCCCTACAATGTGGAAACAGACCCTTCAGCTCAACAAGTCTGCACTGACCCTCTGAAGAGTTACCCACCCAGACCCATTCCTTTACATTTTATACCTCACTAATGTATCTAGCTTACACATCCCCAAGCACTACGGGACAATTTAGCATGACTATTCACCTGACCTGCACATCTTTGGATTGTGGGATGAAGCCAGAGCACCTGGAGGAAACCCACGCAGACACGGGGAGAATGTGCAAACTCCACATAGAGGGTCGCCCAAGCTGGAATCGAACCTGGGTCCCTGGCGCTGTGAGGCAGCAGTGCTAACCACTGAGTCACCATCTTGCCCCAAAAATGGAGCAACAATGGATGTCAGAGCAACAGGATGGTACTGGTGGGAGATTTTAATTTTCCCAACATTGACTGGATTCACTTAATGTTAGAGATTTGAATGGAGCAGAATTTGTAAGGAGCATCCAGGAGGGTTTTCTAGAGCACTTTGTAAATAGTCCAACTCGGGAAGGGGCCATACTAGATCTGGTGTTGCGAAATGAGCTCGGTCAGGTTGTTGACGTTTCACTACGGGATTACTTTGGGAACAGTAATCACAATTCCATAAGTTTTAGAGTACTCATGGACAAAGATGAGAGTGGTCCTAAAAGAAGAGTGCTAAATTGGGGGAAGGCCAAATATACCAAAATTCAGCAGAAGCTGAGGAATGTGGATTGGGAAATCTATATTTGATATGTGGGAGGCTTTTAAAAAGAGGTTGATTAGAGTTCAGGAGAGACATGTCCCTGTGAAAATGAGGGATAGAAGTAGCAAGATTACAGAACCATGGATGACAGGTGAAAATGTGAGACGAGCTAAGAGGAAAAAGGATGCATACGTAAGGTCAAGGCAACTGAAGACAGACGATGCCTTGGAAGAATATTGGGAATGTAAGACCAATCTGATACAAGGAATTAAGAAGCCAAAAGGGATCATGAGATATCCTTAGTAAGCAGGGTTAAGGAAAACCTCAAAGCCTTTTATTCATATATAAGGAGCAAGAGGGTAACTAGGGAAAGGGTCAGCCCACTCAGGGACAAAGGAGGAAAGATATACACGGAGTCTGAGAAACTGGGTGAGATTCTTAACGAGTACTTTGCATCAGTATTCACCGAGGAGAGGGATATGATGGATGTTGAGGTTAGGAATAGATCTTTAATTACTCTAGGACAAGTCAGCATAAGGAGGGAGGAAGTGTTGTGTATTCTAAAAGGCATTAAGGTGGACAAGTCCCCAAGTCTGGATGGTTTCTATCCCAGGTTACTGAGGAAAGTGAGAGAGGAAATAGCTGCGGCTTTATCTCTGCAGCATCCTTGAAAACAGATGAGGTCCCGAAGGACTGGAGATTTGCTAATGTTGTGCCCTTGTTTAAGAAGGGTAGCAGGGATACTCCAGGTAATTATAGACCTGTGAGCCTGACATCAGTGGTAGGGAAGCTGCTGGAGAAGATACTAAGGGACAGGATATATACCCATTTGGAAGAAAATGGACTCATCAGTGATAGGCAGCCTGGTTTTGTGCAAGGAAGGTCATGTCTTACAAATCTAATAGAATTCTTTGAAGAGGTGAAAAAGTGGATTGATGAGGGAAGGGATGTAGGTGTCATATAAATGGACTTTAGTAAGACATTTGATAAAGTTCCCCATGGTAGGCTGATAAAGAAGATGAAGTTGCATGGGGTCCAGGGTGTTTTAGCTAGATTGATAGAGAACTGGTTGGGCAACAGGAGACAGAGAGTAGTAGTGGAAGAGATCTTGTCAAGATGGAGATCTGTGACCAGTGGTGTCCCACAGGAATCCGTGGTGGGACCTCTGTTGTTTGTGATGTACATAAATGATTTGGATGAAGGTGTAGGTTGCCTCATTAGCAAGTTTGCAGATGACACTAAGATTGGTGGAGTAGCAGAAAGTGAAGGGACTGTCAGAGAATACAGCAGAACATAGATGGATTGGAGAGTTGGGAAAAGAAATGGCAGCTAGCATTCAATCCGGACAAACGCAAGGTGATGCATTTTGGAAGATGCAATTCTAGAGCAAACTATACAGTAAATGGAAACGTCCTGGGGAAAGTTGATGTACAGAGAGATCTGGGTCTTCAGGTCCATTGTTCCCTGAAGGTGGCAACGCAGATCAGTAGAGTGGTCAAGAAGGCATACGGCATGCTTTCCTTCATCGGACGGGGTATTGAGTACAAGAGCAGGTCATGTGACAGTTGATTAAGACTTTGGTTCGGCCACATTTGGAATATTGCATACTGGTCGTCTTTTTAGCAGAAAGCTGTGGATGTTTTGGAAAGGATGCAGAGGTGGTTCACCAGGATGTTGCCTGGTGTGGAGGGTGCTAGCTATGATGAGAGGTTGAGTAGATTAGGATTATTTTCATTGCAAAGAAGGACGTTCAGTGGGGGGGGGGGTTGGAAATCTGATTGAGGCCTACAAAATTGGGCTCTCCTTTGATAGCTCAGCTGGTAGAGTGGAGGACTGTAGTGTGTCGCAAATCTGTCATCCTTAGGTCGCCGGTTCAATTCCGGCTCGAAGGAGCCTTGGCTGCTTTTTTGACGGGCGGCACGGTGGCACAGTGGTTAGCACTGCTGCCTCACAGCGCCAGAGACCCGGGTTCAATTCCCACCTCAGGCGACTGACTGTGTGGAGTTTGCACATTCTCCCCGTGTCTGCGTGGGTTTCCTCCGGGTGCTCCGGTTTCCTCCCACATTCCAAAGATGTGCAGGTCAGGTGAATTGTGGAGGTCAGGTGTGGACTTGTTGGGCCAAAGGGCCTGTTTCCACACTGTAAAGTAATCTAATCTAATCTAATCTAAAAATCATGAGAGGTGTAGACAGGGTGGATACTTTTTCCCGGCGCAGAGGACTCAATTACTAGGGCTCGCAAGTTCAAAGTGAGAGGGGAAAAGTTTAGGGGAGATATATGGGGAAGGTTCTTCATGCAGAGGGTGGTGGGTGCCTGGAATGCATTGCCAGTGGAGGTGGAAGGGGCAGGAATGATAGTGTCATTTAAAATGTACCTAGACAGATACATGAATGGGTAGGGAGCAGGGGGACACAGACCCTTAGAAAATAGGTTTAGAAAGAGGATCTGGATAGGCACAGGCTTGGAGGGCTGAAGGGCCTGTTCCTGTGCTGTAAGGTTCTTTGTTTTGTTCTTTATTCTTGAGAAGATGGTGGTCAGCTATCTTCTTGAACCACTGTAATCCACATGTTGCAAGTTGACCCACAGTACCATTAAGGAGGGAATTCCAGGATTTTGACCTAGCGACACTGAAAGAATGATGATAGATTTCTAAGTTAGGATGGTGAGTGGCTTGCAGGGGAACTTGCAGGTGGTGGTGTTTCCATGTATCTGCTGCCCTTGTGCTTCTATATGGAAGTGGTCTTGGGTTTGGAACATCTATCCAAGGAGCCTTGGTGACTTTCTACAGTGTATCTTAGACGTAGTGTTGGTACTGAGTATCGGTGATGGAGGTAGTGGATGTTTGTGGATAAATTTGCCTGGCACTGGAGACACCAGTGAGTTCATACTGTTATGAAGTTGACGGTGTGTAGTGAGAGTAAATTTGCCTTGCTGCCTGGCAGATGCTTAAATTTGCAATGAGTTGCTCCTTATCTCAAGATAGACCTCACCTGATATCTCATTCGATTCTACCATAAATGTGCAATAAGTTACATTGTGGTACCAAGCAAGCAGGCTCTTTTGTCCTGGATGCTTCTTGTATCCACCCAGGCAAGTGGGGACTATTCCATCAAATGCCTGACTTGTGCCTTGTTGATGGTGGATATGCTCCAGAGAGTCAGGATGTGAATTATTCCGAACTGCTCTTGTAGCCTCTGTATTTATGTGGCCAGTCCAATTGAGGTTTCTGGTCAATCATAACACCTAGTATGTTGATAATGGGGAATTCAGTGATGGGGGATTCAACACCATTGAATGTCAAACAGCAGTGGTTAGATTGTCTCTTACTGGAGATGGTCATTGCCTGGCATTTGTGTGGTGTGAATGTTACTTGCCACTTGTCAGCCCAAGCCTGGATATTGTCCAGATCTTATTGCATTTGACCATGGACCGCTTCAGTATCTGAGGAGTCACGAATGGTGCTGAACGTTGTACAATCATTGGCAAGCATCTTCTTTGCGATATGCATTTAATGAGCTGGTTAAAAGCAATTATCCCCCCCTCAGTAGACAATTTAATGCTGCCTAACAATAAATTTGCCTGGCACTGGAGACACCAGTGAGTTCATACTGTTATGAAGTTGACGGTGTGTAGTGAGAGTAAATTTGCCTTGCTGCCTGGCAGATGCTTAAATTTGCAATGAGTTGCTCCTTATCTCAAGATAGACCTCACCTGATATCTCATTCGATTCTACCATAGATGTGCAATAAGTTACATCGTTTGGATTCCTGTAGGATTCCATCTAGAGTCTGTAAAGGGAAATAGACAGGTTAAGTGACTGGGCAAAATATTTGCAGATGGAATATAAAATGGGAAAATGTGAGATTATGCACTTTTGCAGGAAGAATTGAGGGACCGAGTTCTTTCTTTTCTCTCATGGAATGTGGGTGCCGCTGTCTGCCCATCATATTTACATGATATTTTTATTTAAATGGAGAAAGACTGCATAAAGCTACCAGCGATTCAGGATCCTTGTTCAGAATTCATAAAAAACTTGCATCCAAATTAGATTTAGGTTTTACTGCCATATGTTCACAAATGCAGGGATACAGGAGCACAGTGAAAAGTGTACAATGTTTTCATTCCCACCATCTCAGATACAAAGTGCCTAGGTACAAAATCTTAGGGACAAAAATAGAACAATAAAGAAGTAAGTTAAAAAGTTCAACACTACAGTTCTTTTTAGTATTAAGTAGAAAAAGAAATAAAGTTAAAAGTTAAACATTACAGTCCCTTCTTAAGGCATCGGCCTACAGGCGTTCCACACTGGGTATTCTCCATGATGGCTTACTCTCCCCTGTGCTGTGCGAAGTTCCATCCGGGCTTGTTAGTCCTGACACAGCTGACTGCCTCTTTGCTGCTGACCACCATCTTGGATCACCAGGCTTTGCTGCTGACCGCCACTGACTGTCATCTTGGATTGCCGGGCTTCGCTGCCAACCGCCACTGACTGCCATCTTCGATCGCCAGGCTTTGCTGCTGACTGTCACTGACTGTCATCTTGGATTGTCGGGCTTCGCTGCCAACCGCCACTTCAATGCTGACTCTTCTGGGCTCCTGCTGGGCCCCAGTTACTGCCACACTCCATCACCGGCACTTCTCCACGACTGAGATCTCTCCAGGAGGTAAGTAAAAAAAACTAAAATACTAAAAAAGAGAAACAAAAACGAGAGAAGAAGAAATTAAAAAAAAGAAGGTGGAATGGACGATATGTGAGCTCAAGAGTTCACGCGCTGCCTACTTGGCTGTCGCCATCTTGAAAACAATTCAGCTGGTAATAGGGAAGACAAACGGAATGTTGACCTTTATTTCAAAAGGAATGGAGTATAAGAATAGGGAAGCTTTCCTTAAGGCACTAATTAGACTGCATTTCGAATACTGTAAACAGCTTTAGTCCCTTAGCTAAGGAAAGATTTATTGGCAGTGAAGGCACTTAAAGAAAGTTCATTAGGTTGATCTCATGTATGGAGGAACCATCATATGTCAAGATGCAGAATAGTTTTGGCCTGTACTCATTGGAGATTAGAAAAATGAGGAGTGACATCATTGAAATATGTTAGATTTTTAAAGGCCTTGACAATGGAGATGCGTAAAGCTTATTTTCCCCTGGTGGAAAAGTCTCACTGCAAAGTCTCTTCAAAAGTAAACCTTACAATAAGCCATCACCCATTTTGGACAGAGATAAGGACAAATTTCTTCTCTTACAGGTTAGTGAATCTGTGGAACTCTTAACTGTCGAGGTTGTTTCATTAAGTATATTCAAGGCTGTAATAGACAGAAATGTAATTATTAGGGAAATTAATGGTTATGGGGATAAGGCAGGAAAGTGAATTCAAAGGTTATTGGATCAGCCATAATCTCATTGAAGGGAGGAGCAGAATTGATGGGCTGAATGGCTTAGTTCTGTTCCTGCATGTTTCGATCTTATCAACCTGATTTTATAAATCAACATATACAAATATCAAAACTGGTGCGAGATATTAAAATAATTACTCCAGATGTTGAAAGGAGGATATACCTGAGTTGACTTGTTATTACAAACTTTGTTAATGTTTACTATGAAAGGCATTTTATGGAATGCTCTGCATGTTGAAGCAGTGACTAACTGCAATAGTTGATTAGTTCATCATTTCATTAATTGTCAGGGCAAAGCATCAAGGCACTTATGTCTGCATAAGATGGTACAGCCATGTTGCTGTAGGTTTATTTCAATCCCATAAACAGTAACAAATGCAGCAGCTCTATTTGAAGTTTGTTTTGAGTAACCTTAAGAGCTGCTTGTCTGGATTTGACCTTTACTTGCATAACAGAAGCTGTTATCACAGCAGGCCTGGTGATGTTCCAGGGTTGTGTTGGTGTACCTTTCATGGACTAGATTGGACCAAATTGTTTTAATCACTGGAGACAATTTAACTGACATGTTCAGCATACAGTTTATTTCAGTGATTAGCAGAGAATAGTTGAAACTTTCAACTTTATATTTGCTGGCATTAATGTCATAACATTGTCAATTTCTTGAAATGCTTACATTGCCTGTAAATTATGAATATTTATATTTTAATAGTAAAGAGACAGATGAAAGAATGTAGTCATTTTCTGTGCCACTGGCAAAAGATTTTTATTTTCAGAGCACAGACTAGTTTGCCTTCTAATGTCATTTTTTGGTCATGTCTGCATCTTATTTGTTTGAGCCTCTGAGTAACACAAGGCTATTTTGGTGTGTGTATACGTATGCATACACAAGCATACAATTAAATGCAGAGGAAATATCAGTGAAGAGGTGTAACAGCTTTTGTTTTATTCTGTCATGAGATGTAGGCGTTCCTGGCAGGACTAGCACTTGTTGCTCATTCTGGAAATATCCTTGAGGAAATCTAGTGAGCTATCTTGTTGAACTTGTTGAAGACCATCTGGCAGGGGACACTCACAGTGCTCTTAGGAAGGACATTTCAGCAGTTTGATGGAGCAATAGTGAAAGGACGTAGCTGATGGACGTTGAGAACGATGGGCTAAATGGTCTATCCCTGTTCCTATGCTCCTATTGGTTTAGGTCAGGATGATGTATTGTTGGAGGGAATGTACAGCTGATGATCTTCTTTTGCTTCTGCTGTGCTTGTCCAATAGCTGGTGGAGGTCACGATTTTGCAAGGTGCTGTTGAAGGAGACTTGGTGAGTTGCTGCAGTTCATTGTGTAGATGCTCCACTCTGCTGCCATTAGACATTCATGATGGAGCAGAGTGAATATTGAAACTGGTGGATGGTGTTGAACCTTTTGAGTGCTGTTGGAATACTACTCATCCAAGCAGGTGGAGAATATTCCACTGTAATCCTGACTTGTCACAGGCTTTGCGGAGTCATGAATTGGGTTATTCTCCAACTATTTCCTAGCTTCTGACCTGTTTTTGTAGTTACAGCATTTATATGGCTGGTCAGTTCAGTTTATGATCCACTGTCAGGATGTCGATGTTGGGGGTTCAGTGATGTTATGAATTATTCAACGTCAAAGGGAGATGGAAAGAGTCACTCTCTAGCAGTTGTGTGCACACCAATTTTTGACCCAAATTGTAACGTACCCCAATACATACTACATTTGGGCTTTGCTGTTGGTGAGTCATGAATGATGCTGAGCATAGTGGAATCATTAGCAAACATCCTTGCATTGACCTTTATATTAATTGGAAGGTCTTTTATGAAGCAGATGCAAATGCTTGGGGAAAGGACACTAGCCTAATGACCTCCTCTAGCAATGTCCTGGGGCAGAGAAATTGACTTGCAACAACCACAACCATCATCCTTTATGTTAGCAATGCTTCTAGTCAGTGGTGAGTCTTTGTCCTGTTTGCATTAACTTCTGTTTTTCCATTATCCTCAATGTCACACTAGGTCCAATGCTGCCCTGATATCAAGGCAATCACTTTAATTTCACTCGGGTTCTAAAGCCTTCAGGGCATATGTAAACAGCCACTTGCCCTACTTTGTTGAGGAATGGCTGGTATTCATTTAATAGCCTGCCTGACAGTGGATTCACCTGGAACAATTGATAACAAGATCCCCACAGATATTTTCAACTGATTTCTCAGGCAAGGAACAGGCAGCTGATAGTTGAAAATTGATCCACTCACCACCAACTGTTTACACATAGAGGCTAAGAAAATCTCACTAATGACTCTGACAAAGTTTGTGGGGTCAGGGAGAGGACTGATTTGGCAACATACACTTTATCCTGCACATCTTTTGCACATCTTTAGAAAAGAAAATCACTCACAAGTAGTTAGGATATGGAATGCACTACCTGGAAATGTGTTGGAGGCAGGTTCTTTTGAGGCATTCAAGAGAGTATTGGATGATTATTTGCATAGTAGCAACGTGCACAGGTACAAGGAGAAAACAGAAGATTGGCACTAGCTAATGATGCTTGTTTGAAGAGATCATATAGACATGATGGGCTGAATGGACTCCTGTGCTGTAATAGTTTTGCAATGTTATGTTCTTTGATCTGGGGAAAGATCATTCATCCTTTACAACTCCAATATCAATTAAATGGGTTACAATAGTAAGAAATTTGAATTATTCAACCATTATCAAATTGGAATGTCTAACATTCCACTGGCAGAGAGTTCAAATTTGTTGGAGCTGAGCATTGAATCTAATTGGCTTGGCAGTAAGTCTATGCGGTTACTGTTAAGAGATGAGTTTCAGGATAGTCCCACCCAAATATCAGAAATTTTCTTTTTATTTTTCAGCCCTGTTTTTCATTACAGCAGCACTTCCATCTGCGCACTGATCTAGAAACTGTGTGGCAATTTTTATACTAAACAAAAGGCTGTATGTACCAATTTGGTAAAGATATAAGAGGGCCAAGATCAGGTTTCCATCTATTATACGCACTAATGAGTTACTTAGAATTTTAAAAGTGTTCAGAGAAATTTCTTCTATTATTTCAATGGGAAGGTTAAACCATTATTCTGATCATTAGGTAACTATTAGCTCCAATGAGACCCTTCACTGGATTGGTTATTAATGTAGTGATCGCCATTTGCTGGTAATAATCTAGAAATTAATACTCTGTAGTCAGCTAGAAATTACTAATGTAGAGAATCAATCTAATTTTCAATTTATTACCAAACTCTTGGTTATTTGTTAGCAGACCCTGTTTGCTCCTGCATTGCTGGTTTCAATGATTTTATTTGGTTCTTCCTCCTCCCTTTCCAAGTCTGTTTTCAGACTCCTTGCAAAACCTGCACCAAGCATGTAATCTATGATGCCAGAGGATATCTGATGGAGTAGTTGGAGAAAACAACATGGACAGGAAGAAATGAATCTTCTTATATGGTTAGTTTAAGCAGAGTGAGAGGAAGCATGTGTGGAGAATAATTGAGCAGATAGGAATTGGGGCCTGATGGTCTACATCCCAGGGTACTGAAGGAGGTGGCTTGAGAAATCGTGAATGCATTGGTGATTATTTTCCAGAGTTCGATAGATTCGGGATCAGTTCCTGCGGATTGGAGGGTGGCTAATGTTATACTGCTTTTTAAGAAAGGTGGGAGAGAGAAAGCAGGAAGTTATAGACCAGTTAGTCTGACCTCAGTGGTGGGAAAGATGCTGGAGTCTATTATAAAGGATGAAATTACAACACATCTGAATAGTAGTAACAGGATAGGTCAGAGTCAGCATGGATTTATGAAGGGGAAATCATGTTGACTAATCTTCTGGAATTTTTTGAGGATGTAACTCTGAAGATGGACGAGGGAGATCCAGTAGATGTAGTGTACCTGGACTTTCAGAACGCTTTTGATAAAGTCCCATACAGGAGGTTAGTGATCAAAATTAGGGCGCATGGTATTGGGGGCAAAGTACTAACTTGGATTGAAAGTTGGTTGGCTGATAGGAAACAAAGAGTAGTGATAAACGGCTCCATTTTGGAATGGCAGGAATGGCATTTTGGAATGGGGTACCGCAGGGATCAGTGCTGGGACCGCAGCTTTTTACAATATATGTTAATGATATAGAAGATGGTATTAGTAATAATATTAGCAAATTTGCTGATGATACTAAGCTGGGTGGCAGGGTCAAATGTGAGGAGGATGTTAGGAGATTACAGGGTGACCTGGACAGGTTAGGTGAGTGGTCAGATGCATGGCAGATGCAGTTTAATGTGGATAAATGTATGGTTATCCACTTTGGTGGCAAGAACAGGAAGGCAGATTACTACCTAAAAAGAATCAATTTAGGTAAAGGGGCAATACAAAGAGATCTGGGTGTTCTTGTACACCAGTCAATGAAGGTAAGCATGCAGGTACAGCAGGTAGTGAAGAAGGCTAATAGTATGCTGGCCTTCATAACAAGAGGGATTGAGTATAGAAGCAAAGAGGTTCTTCTGCAGGGCCCTGGTGAGACCACACCTGGAGTACTGTGTGCAGTTCTGGTTTCCAAATTTGAGGAAAGACATTCTGGCTATTGAGGGAGTGCAGCGTAGGTTCACGAGGTCAATTCCTGGAATGGCGGGACTACCTTACGCTGAAAGACTGGAGCAAGTGGGCTTGTATACCCTTGAGTTTAGAAGACTGAGAGGGGATCTGATTGAGACATATAAGATTATTAAAGGATTGGACACTCTGGAGGCAGGAAACATGTTTCCGCTGATAGGTGAGTGCCGAACCAGAAGACACAGCTTAAAAATACGGGGTAGACGATTTAGGACAGTGGAGGCCCAGTCTCTGGATTCATTTAAGAAAGAGTTGGATAGAGCTCTCAAGAATAGTGGAATCAAGGGTTATGGAGATAAGAATCGACGTTTCGGGCATGAGCCCTTCTTCCTGAAGAAGGGCTCATGCCCGAAACGTCGATTCTCCTGCTCCTTGGATGCTGACTGACCTGCTGCGCTTTTCCAGCAACACATTTTCAGCTCTGATCTCCAGCATCTGCAGTCCTCACTTTCTCCTTATGGAGATAAGGCAGGAACAGGATACTGATTAAGGATGATCAGCCATGATCATATTGAAACGTGGTGCACGCTTGAAGGGCAGAATAGCCTACTCCTGCACCTATTGTCTATTGTCTATTGTCTATATTATCTCTTGCCTATAGGTGTGGTGTAAACTCTGGATTAGTGGTGCTGGAAGAGCACAGCAGTTCAGGCAGCATTCAAGGAGCAGCGAAAACTCTGTCTATTTTTACTGAGTCCATCAGGAAGGATGCGAGCCTGAGAGGGGTGACTGTTCCAAGCAGTGGAGGCCTGTAGGTCAAAATGCCCCTGTACATTGACAACATCACTGTTTTCTGCTCAGATCCACTGTCAGTGTGCAGACTCATGAACGTCTGTGACCAGTTCGAACTGGCCTCAGGAGCCAAGCTAAATTGAGGCAAGAGCAAAGCCATGTTCTTTTGGAACAGGACTGACCGATCCTTTATCCCCTTCATCATCAGGAGGGATTATCTGAAGGTGCTGGGAATATGATTCGGAGGAGCCGGGGCATACACAAAGACTTGGGAGGAGCACGCAGCCAAGATGAGGCAGAAACTGATCTTTCGGGAACACTGCTCTGTGTCAATTGCTGGTAAAAACCTAGTAATGCGATGTGAAGTATTCTCAGTGTTGCTGGACATGTCATAGGTCTGGCCCATTCCCATAAACTGCTCCGTTGCAGTCATCCAAACCTTTACCATTTCATCTGGAGGTCTAAGATGGGCCGTGTCTGCAGGGACACCATGAACAAAGCTCTAGATGTGGGGGTGGGGGCGAAGGTTGGCTGGGGTGAGGAGAACATACCCAGCGCTGCCCTCACTCTGATGGCCACCTTTGTGTGGGGCTGCATCAAGCTGTGCAAACATAAGTGTCACATACTGAAGTTCTACCTGCCCCCAGTGTTGCAAAAGATGGGCCTGGCCTTGTTGCCAAGGAACATTCCAAGTAGTTGGACCGTTCCATATCACCTATCCCTTGTGGAAAAATTAATGGAAGAAAAGCACCTTTGACCCCAGTCCAGTGGTAAGTACGTAGCAGCCTCAAGACCCTGTGGAAAAACGACATGATAGATCCTGTCGTGTGGTTCCCTGAGCAGACTATCAAAGTCATTTGGCAGGATGCCTCATCACCAGACTTTTCCAATAACCACCAAGACATTGCTTGGCTAGTGATGAGAAGGGCACTAACTGTGAGAACCTTTTTATGTACTCAGTCTGTTTGCGCCACCGCAAGGTGCCCATGTAGCAGCTATGGGGTGTTTAGACTGTTGCACATTTTCTTTTGCAAAGGAAGTCTGGAGAGAGATGCAATGGTTTGTGTCGAGGTTCATCCCAAGCAGCTCCGTCACACGGGATTGTGTGCTCGAGGGTCTGTTCCCCAGGACATGCACTATGACAAACATCAACTGCACCTGGAGGACCATCAACTCTGTGAAAGACGCTGCCTGGGCTGTCTGAAACCTGTTGGTCTTCCTGAGCAAAGAGTTGACCTGGACTTAATGTTGCAGATAAGCATATTCCATGGTCTGGGACTACATGCTGAGGGACACACTGCAAGGCACCTGCCTGAAGGGCCAAATGGCCTACTCTTACTCGTATTTTCTTAGAGCAGCTGTGGTGGGGAAAGGCTGCTGTCTAAAGTCTTTCTTCTGAAGGTAAATTGGGGTCGTTCAGATATTGGACCTTCCTGGTGCCTCAAATATATGTAAATATTGTCCTGCAGAAGTGCCTTGGGTTTTTTTTGTAACTGTAGAGAATGCCAAATTGCCATGTTTGTTTGTTGTGCATGTGCAAAGACTGTACAGAAACACTTCAGTAACCATACAAGTATGTAAAGATTTATTTTTATGATTAAAGTATATTTTTGCAATAAAAAACGTTCTGTGTAATTTACCAATAACATTTATAAAACCTGAAAAGGTATTTTGGACATTGCCTTTTTTTTATTAAACAGAAATGCTCCATGATTTTAAATCTCCATATTTCACAAAGAGCCTGTGATTTCTCTGCTGTTTCAATGTACTGTTTAGTTTGAAGTGACCTTTGTGCTAATCTGCTTATTTTACGTGGCTAGAGATTAATGTACTTTCATCACAGATTGCATTTGTTATATCAGACTATTTCCTAAAATTGTTTTATTTTTGAATCAACTATAGCAGATGGCTAAATGAGTGCCCTCAGTGGATAAAGTGGCCTCTATACTTATGCCTAACATACAGTTTTAATGATGGAGTTTAACTCTTTGGATTTCTGCATACAGATTATATTTAGTTTTTCCCTATACTTATTGTTATTGGCTAAAAAAACCTCTAATTTAGGAAAAGGACGTAGAGGCGTTGTGGGTATATGAAAGTCATAATCTTCTCTAACTTTATGCTCTTGGATTTCATCAGCTTGTTGCTTAAGCCTCACTTCTCAATCCAAAGGTTCTGGGTTGAAGTTTAATTCCAAGGCCTATACTAACATTGCAGTGTAACAGTGATGGAGTGCTACAATATCAGCAGTACCATTCTGAACCTGAGGCATATAGTCAAGGCCTTGTCTGCCTATCATAGAAACATAAAAATTACGAGCAAGAATAGACCATTCGACCTTTCAACCTGCTTCACCCTCCAATATGATCATGGCTGATCATCCAACTCAGTGCCCATATCCTTTGAGCACTTTAGACTTAAGAACTATAACTCTTTCATGAAGCCTTGAATGTGTTGGCCTCAAACGCTTTCTATGGCAGAGAATTCCAAAGGCTCACCACTTTCTGGGTGAAGAAACGTTTCCTCATTTCAGGCCTGAATGGCCTAACTCATGTTCTTAGGCTATGCCTCCTGGTTCTGGACTCCCTGGTGGTTGGGAACATCCTTCCTGCATTTACCCTATCTAATCTTGATAGAATTTTATATGTTCCTATTGCATCACTCCCGTACATTCCACCCATTCTTCTCGACTCCAGTGAGTAGGCCCTAACCAGTCCAGGCGCTCCCTGTATATCAGTCATGCCACCCCTGGAATCTGGTAAACCTTTGTTGCACTCCCTCCATAGCCAGATCATCTTTCCTCAGATAATGTGACCAAAACTGCACATAATACTTCAGGTGTTGTCTCATCAAGGTGCTATACGATTGCAGCAAGATATCTGCTCCTGCATTTGAATCCTCTTACTTGGAAGGCCAACATACCATTTGTCTTCTTCACCACCTACTGCACATGCATTCTGACCTTTAACTGTTGGTACGCAAGGACACTATGGTCTTGTTTTACTCCCCCTTCCCAATTTATTGCTATTCAGATAATAAACTGTCTCCCTGTTTTTGCTGCCGAAGTTGATAACCTCGCATGTATCCACATTATACCTCATCTGCCATGAACTTTCCCACTCACTTATCTTGTATGAGGCTAACCTTAGGAGGACATCACACTGAGGCAGTCCAACATTTGTTTTGTTCTTGAAGGTTTGTTTTATAGGAGCTGAAGAAATCCACTTCAAACCTTTTCTGATGACCGTCTCTGTTTCTTCACAAATGTGGTGGAGCTGCTTATGATTGTTATATTACCTTCTCTGCAGAACCATTTTTGTATATGCACTTTACAGATTGTAATCCCAGAGGGAGCAAGACTGTCAAAAACATTAATATGTGAAAATAAATGTCCTGCTTGTACTGGAGTGCCATCTTGAGGTATACAAGATGATTTGGACCACTGTGGGTCATTTGGATCTGGGATATTATTTGACTGGCTTGGATGGGAGAGCTTTGTGAAGCCAGGTCAAGGCAAAGACATATGGGTAGAAGACAAAATGAGCAAAGAAACATGTTTTTTTAACCTGTCGTGTGGAGCTAGGAGTAAGATGTTGCTCTTGGTCACTTGTTGTGGAGACCCCTTTAGCTCGTTCCAAAATGTAAAGCCCATACATGATGGCCTTGTCACCAACCTCATTGGTGGGTGAGTGCTGCCGCCACTGCTTCCTGCTGAAGTTGTGTTTGGAAGAATTGTAAAGTTAACTGGATTTTCACTACAGCCTTAACTATTGAGCAGCCATTCCAATCCAGTCCTGTTTCCCACTAACCATTGGGAATGGGTATTCGCTAGCCGATGCAATTGCTAATCTAGGACACAATCATTATAAAACTAGCTTTGGCAGGTTTCTACTTAATCTTGAAATTGCAAAGCAAATGATATTTAATCAAGAATATATCACACAGCATCTCCTTTTGAGCAACTGATAACAATATGCACAATCTTTGTCCAACTGGAGACTGAGTATCTTTTTAACATCATTCAGGGGATGTAGGTATCACTGGCTGAACCAACGTTGATTGCCCACCCTCATTTTCCCTCGAACTGAACAGTTTGTTAGGCTATTTCCGAGGGAAGTTAAGAGAGAACCACATTTGTTTAGGTCTGGAGGCACATGTAGGCCAGACTAAGTACAGATGCCAGGTATACTTCCCTCAAAGACACTAGTGAACCAGATAACAATTGACAGAAATTATGTGGTCATCTAGCTTTTAATCCCAGATTTTTTATTGAATTCATTTCACCATCTGCCATGGTGGGATTTGAAACTCTGACACAGGGCATTAGTCTGGAACTCTGGATTACTAGTCTAATGATATCACCACTCCCTTTATGGGTGCCAAACACTATTTAATGCAGAAGAATGTGAGGAGACTATTTTTTGGAAGGAGGAATAAGGAGGGGCCATGCGAACTAAATGGTAAATCTTTCCCAAACCACTCCCTGAACTCTCCCATAATCTTGCACCCAATCCACAATTCTAAAGACCTCTGCTAATTTCACCTTTCCTTTCCCCTCCAAGCTGCTGTTGGCTAGTGCCTCATTTGAACTGGCTGCTGAGAACATTTCAAGTAAGGTTCAATCATTAAATTCATTCAGACCTCCACATTACTCTCATTCCATGTTCCATCGCAGATACATTCACTCAAGTCCCAAACTCCCATTGGCTTCAATCCCTTGTCCCTCTAGGCCTTCCTTGGAGCACTAACCACTCCGATCTGCTATTTGAAAGCACCTTCTATATGTCTAAACAACTACCCTCTGAAAGTCAGGAGCTCTAAACTAATGGGATAATCCTAGCAGACTTCCAATACTTGACCTCAACAGAGTATTAATGATCTTAGTTGTGTTACAGCCACATGCAAGTGGGTGTCCTCTCTGTATTCTAATCCTGTGTCAGCAATACTAGTCCATGGGCAGGATGGAGCACAGACCTGGCATGCTAACCAACAGGGCAAGCCTTAGCTCCCACTTGTCTCTGTTGACATCTTTGGAATCCATTCTAAAGTGTTGTCTCATGTCTTTGGTATGTGTGAGATGTTTAAATGAGAACAAGGCCATTAATTTCACATTAAAGGCTGTTAAACCACTGTATTACTGGCAAGAGAAAGGTATATTTTATTTCAATGCATACAATTTGTTCTTGTGTCTTTGGTGCAAAGCCTTGCCCAGAGAGAAAGCAGCTTGGTATTTCAGCTGCGTACAATTTTCAGATATTATTTTCAATGGATGGAAAATTGGGTGCAGAGCATGCCACTATTCCTCATGTTCCCACAAGCTAAGCTTCTTGCCAGGTTATGTGAAATTCAGCACATTTTTCCTGTTGTGGACATATAAAAAACTTCCATAATTTGCCTTTGACTTTCCTTCTACGCTCATGAAATGACAATCTCCATTACAATCACCTTCTCCCAATGTTATGACATATCATTTTTGCTCTGGCTATGGAGAGAGCCAGCTGATACCTGATTATTGTTCTGTGGCCGCTGTCAGACACCAATTACTCAACCACCGTGAAGGACATATGATAATTTTAGAAATTTTTCATTGCTTCTGAGTTGCAACAAAATGATATCTCTGATTTGGTATTGTGTGAAAGTACTCAATCAACGAAGCAGTGAAGCCACAATAGAACCTCTCATTTGCTTTGTTTGATAAGCAGACATTAGAACATTAGATGTCATTAATTTTCCCTGTTATGGTGCCTGACTAAAGCAACAAAACAGAGTTCTTGGCTGCGGTTTCTCTGTCTTGCTTTATAGGTGAAGACCTGAAAAAAATAAAGTACAATACCAAGTCTCCTGGTGCATTAATGCTAATGAAAGGTGAATTTTGTAAAGTTTTGGATTTATCATTGTCAGGACATGGGAAAGGACCTGATGCCATTGCTGATACATTATTTCCTCTCACAAGGATATTACCCCTCAAGTGTTCTACTGCCCTGGAATAACTTTGTCAGAAGAGTTTCTTTATTATCTTTTTTATTGTAAATAATAGATTTGTGTTGAGTTATTGCACAATAATTGAATAGAAACTTGCATTAAATCATTGAATTTTATAGCTCAGACTGAGGCCATTCAATCCATTATATTTGTAGTAGTTATTTGAAAAAATATTTCATTTGGTCTGACTTTATTTGTATTAATGTAATATTTCTAATTTTATGGTGGATATCAACTTTCCTGATTGGAAAAACTCCTCATTCTGGCAAAATATTCTTTTGTAAGAATATAATATTAAATTTATTTTTGCGTCTTTTCATTATACTATTGCTCAGTTCCACTAGTTGAAAAAATGATTTATTTAATTATTACAGACCACTGGGAGATGGTGGGATTATTTCCCATTTCCTCATTTTCGAGTGACTGATGCAGATGTGTTTTTGAATCGAAAGAGTTTTAACCCTGTGAATGCTGTAACTTGCAATAGCAGACTTCTTGATTAGTTTAAAAAAAGGGTAACTGTTTATTACCAAATTTATTACCAACAACCAAATTTATTTGCATCAGTGTCCACTCGCACATGCACAAAAACACACACATATACACAAGAAAAGATGATTGTCAAAAAGGTAGCATGTACTTGGGTCTTAAGAGTTCAAAGTTTTACTGTCCCCCTTGGTTCTTTTGAGATGCAATCTTGAAACATTGTAGGCCTATGATTTTCTTTTGGTTCACTGAAGAATTGGAAATGGAAAGACTCCAACGGCAGTTTCACCATGCTTTAATGCTTTTAGCAACAGGTTTCTGACTCCACCCAAGTTGAGGCATTGTCACATCCTTGTTGCAAAACTTGGTTTTGTTATTCAAATCAATAAGCTTGCCCAAATTTTCTCCTTGCTAATGGATCATATGCAGAGGCTTACATTCACAGGTCTGAAACTGCACTCTTTCTCTATTTCTGTTGTCCCTCCCAATGGATATATTTTCAATGGGGTTCTGGTATGTAAAATACAAGGATTGTTCAGCTCATCACCTTACCACCCAATTTTGTGCTCTCCCCCATAATACTGTAGGTGCACATGCAATGAAATCAATACTCTGTCTGCCATATAAAATAAATAATATTGAGCATATTGTTGACTGAGTGAGCTTTTCTTGGGGTGAGTCAGGTGCTACAGCTCAATGTCACAAATGGCTTTTACAACAAATGTAAGACCCATACTGATATACATTGTTATCACTGTGTATTCTGGAGCACATCCTGGTTGCTAATGCAGGAACATGAACTAATGAGGTCATGGTCTTTTTCTCAAATGAGGTTCTCTCTCCAGCTGTGAGTCTCTTCATTGTCAAAATTGCAGAGAGATGCCTGAGTGTGCTTCTTTCCTGTGGCATCCCAATGATAGCCTTTCTGCCCGCACAGTCTGGCAGCCTGCCTGTGCAAGAGACCTTCTGATTGAACCACCCACCTCAAGACCATGTCCACTGTTCTTCATTGGACATCCAACACAACAGTGGCCAATTAGAAGGCTATCTCCCAGAATGTTGAGCCCATGGCTGCCTTGAGTGAACTTAGCACAGATTGATGGTCCCAATATTACAACCAAATCCTTGCTGGAAAATTCAGCTCAGTGATTTACAAAGATAGCAAAATAAGTGTTATATTTAGCAGCGAGATCTCAAGTGAACTCATGAACCTTCCTTTACAGTTCCTATTTATATGGTCACTGAACTTTGATATGTTATTTGCATTTGCTTCAGAACTAGGCACAAAAAGCAGAAGCATTTCTGAATCATATTATTTGCTCCTTTTTACATCAGCTACTCGCTTAGCCTGAAGTCACATGGTGTCATGATATTAGAAGAGACACCTATTGGCAACAGAACACTAGATATCCCAAGAAGAGAGTAGAACTGATAAACAATGTTATATTAGATTGTTAAAGCTTGATCATGGAGTAATGTATGTCATTGTCACTTCTGAGCAAACCTCCATTTGAAATAGGAGATGTAATATTTCATTGCATAAAAATGATTCAGCCTCATTACAATTCAATCTTCACTTGATTAGAGTATACTCTGAGCTCTTTTGAAATTATAATTGTTATTCTAACTGGTTTCTTGTTCAGAGTAGCCTACATTGAATATGTAAGCTATTTCAGGCTCACAGTAATCTTGCATTAATTTACAGAAAGTAATATGCTATCAGTTCATTTGCTACAGTTTGAGTGGTGTAAATGGAAGTTCACATATTTTGATGTGAATTTACTTTTGCAAAATCTATTAGGCTAACTATTGATGGAGAACAGATGGGTAAGAGGCAATATTTCTTTACATTCTATAAGATCTGTTGCCATGTTCATCCACCTGCATTGCTCTCTCTATGGCTTTGAAGATGCCCAAAGAAACCAGTAGAACAGAGGGAGTCCGCCATGCCTATGTCAGCAATGTGAAAGAGTAACTAGTCAGTATTGTTCTTCCATTCTTTCTCCATAACTGAGTCTTTGTTTTTCTTTTTCAAAATGTTATAACTGTGATGGGAGGAATGCACTAGGAAAATGCCCCATGTTCCCTAACTACCATCAGTAGTGTAAATATATTTTGATTCTATCCCAAAATGGCCATATTCTCCCCTTTTGAATTGCTTTACAGAATAAGACAGACTTTCAGCAAGTTTCTTTAATGAACTCAAAATAACCCAAACATTATAAAACAAAATTCACTCTTAAATGCAAGTGGCAGAATTGGTTAATATTTAAACTGTAATCCGGAGTTAGAGCTATATCCAGTTTTAATCCCAAAACAGACATACTCATAACTAAATAAGTGAAGTTGCGTGGTCTCAGAGGAGCATGGGGTTGCTATCTCATCAGAGAGAGATGACTGGTGCTGGCTTAACCTGAGGGTCACCACATCTCAGGTCAGGGGAGAGAGGTTGAGAAGGAGAGTCTTTCAAGGTAACCTAAACTGGTGTGAGGATTGAACCCATGCTGTTGTATCACCCTGCATTGCAAGCCAGCTGAGCTAACTGACCCTCATCTGCATAACACATAAGACAGCAAGCTGGTGATCTGAAAAATAAAAGATAGGGTCTCATTCATTTTTAGAGACCACTGACTTTCTTGTTGGCAAAATTGCAGGCAGCCGTTGACAAATGGAAGATATTCCAAACCAGGGTGGAAATCAAGCTGGATCCAAGAATTTGCATAGGAGTCACAGTTCACCTTTTCTGAGTTTACAAGGTCATCAAAATATTGAGGCGTGGAAACCAAGTACTTTAAGCAAAAGAGGGAACAAGATAGTCTTGCCGCCATACTGCTGCTTTGGAGATTTGTCCCTTCTTCAACCCAAAGGGTTGTGAAACAAAACCAAGTCGAGAAAGGGTTGCGAAGTACCTAATAGTGCAGGGGACTCATTGTCTTCCAAAGCCAGATTTTCTAACAATAAATCCCATTTCTTATCTCCCTAAAGGTTTATTTGGCTATTTTTCAACCCACTGTCACTACAATCGATGAATCATTCTCTGACACCCTCTGACACAAATTCGTTATCAAACACATGTCCCCCCATCAGACCCTTTTAATGATTGCAACAAAAATAAAGCAACCATGGTCTCTGAGATAGCCGGTCCACTCCTCCAACACACCCAACAGTTCCTGTCCTGTCCTCCAACACCATTCCTTTTATCTTCTCCCTTTCCAGTGCCCAAAGCTCTAGATATTCTTTCCAGCTAAAGCAGCAACTAATTTTAATTTCAATTAAGTTCAATGTATTTGCTGTTCATAATTCGATTTCTCCTGCAATGAGGAGATGGAATCTCTGTTCAGTTCAGAAGCACGAGCCAATGTCGTGATTTTTGCTTCCAGTAGAGAGTATTTTATCTGATATGCTAATGCTTAAGTTGCCCCTTGCAACATAGTATTGAAGAATCCAACAGGCATTTATTAGAGCTAGCTATTATGTACAAATTTTTCATTCACTGGCAGTGGATCAGTTTCTGCACTAATATTAAGCTACTCGATTACAATTGAGCAGCATGGTCCCAATAGTGTGTTATGCTTAAAGTGATCTGACAGTGAGATAGAGTATGAGACCTTCATACCCTCAGGTCACATGCTAGGATACAGTGATGACATCATGAATGTGTCTGTTGAAGGTCATAGATTATAGAATCCCTACAGTGTGGAAACAGACCCTTCGTCCCAACAAGTCCACACCAATCCTCTGAAGAGTAACCCACCCAGGCCAATTCCCCTATATTTATCCCCAAGATATGTTGACAAGCCGTCTGTGGGACATAACACGACAGCCACTTTAATTCTTGCCTGTGCTCCTGGACTGTTCTCTCAGTCATTGGGTACTGACACCTTCCTAATGAATCCCAGCATCAATTCAAGGATCAACACCTCTTCTTTCCTTACAGCTTTCTGGATTCAATATTAAATTCAACAATTTCTGAATCATGCTTCCATGTTGTTTTGAATTCCTACTATTGGTGGTGACTTTTTCTTATTATACCTCCTCTATATCTATCTTTTTTTTTTCCTTGGTTCATTCCCTTTTGCTTTGCATCATGTCCCTTTTGTCACGAAAAGTCTCTGACACTCCATCTGATGACTGGCCTACAAGTTAGCTCTTTCTTCCCTCGTCTCCTTATCTGCCTCTGTACTTGGTAAATATGCTGTTACATCTTTAACCTTTTGAAATTTTGATGAAAGGTCATTAACATGAAAGGTTAACTTTGTTTCCTTGCACAGATGCTCTCTCACCTGCTGAATGTTCCCAGCATTTTTTGTTTTAATAACAGATTTCCAGATTCTGAGTATTTAGCTTTTCTATTAAGTTTAAAGCTTTACTTTTCACAGTATAATGTCTACGTTCTCGATGTGAAAAGTTGCATTTCAGACAGGTAACATCCAACATTTATTAAGACACATTTGTGTTATGCATTCACAGGTGTCCTTTTTAGAATAACTTTATAATTAGTGAAAGTACAGTTTGAATCATTTTAGCTTTGGTTATAGAAAATTCAGCTGATACACCAGCAGAAATTTTAATGGTATATTCATCTGACAGTCACACAACCCTGTCAGGGATTGTTCTCAATCTGCTTTTGTGAGTTGTGAAGATTCCACCTGTTAATATTTTGGTGAGAGTCAGATGCTACTGAAACGGCAGGTAGTTCACATATTCTCTGTTTGTTTCAGGGTTTAACCTCATAAAATATTTTTCGGTCTTTTAATCAAACAGAAAATTAGGAAAAATATATCTGTACGTTAATATACTTATTACAATGTACTTCAGTTTTCCTTGTCAGCTCCCACTGTGAATTTTAAACGTAGCTGAATGGATCATGATGTTCTCCGATAATAAGCTCTGTTTTCCTGATAGAATTATTTTGCATATTTACAACTGTATAATGGGCCTGCAAATTTGACTGTCTTCATATCTATGGTGATTGGAAAATCCACTTTGACAACTGTAACATCTGTTCAGTACGCTTTCTATTTGCCTCATTTATTCAATACCAAACTCTCTGTGGACTTTACCAGCAGAAGGATTAGATAGTGGAATGCTTGCAAAGCTTTGTCATTGGGACTGTAATTGAAATGTCAGTGTGGAAAATTGTTCTGGACAGGTGTGCCATGTCTGTATTAATCTAAGAAATGCCATTGCCTGCACCAATAAATGATACTGTCCGATTAAATCGAAACCAGTTCTTTGCAATTTGAGCATGGAAATTAGCTGTTAGTTTCAAACTGCTTGTAGTCCTTTGGGAAGTAGAATCATCTGCTGAAGAACTTATTGCTAATTGCTTTGAATTATGGGGAAAATTTAACTAGTTTTGTTGATAGGGGGATTGCGAGCAAAATCAAAGTGCTTTTAACACTGAAAATTTACTGCTGCTGTTTTTGTCATAGAGTCATGGAGATGTACAGCATAGAAACAGACCCTTTGGTCCAACTCGTCCATGCCAACCAGATATCATAACCAAATCTAGTCCCATTTGCCAGCACCCGGCCTATATCCCTCTAACCCTTTGCTATTCATGTACTCATCCAGATGCCTTTTAAATGTTATAATTGTACTAGCCTCCACCACTTGCTCTGGCAGCTCATTCCATACACGTACCACCCTCTGTGTGAAAAAGGTGCCCCTTAGTTTTCTTTTATATCTTTCTCCTCTCACTCTAAACCTATGCCATCTAGTTCTGCACTCCCCCAACCCAGGGAAAAGACTTTCTCTATTTACCTAATCCATGCCTCATGATTTTAAAAAAGTCTATAAGTCACCCCTCAGGCTCTGATGCTCCAGGGAAAACAGCCCCAGCCTATTCAGCCTCTCCCTATAGCTTAAATTCTCCAACCCTGGCATTATCCTTGTAAATCTTTTCTGAAC
This sequence comes from Chiloscyllium plagiosum, assembly GCF_037043375.1. NCBI lineage: Eukaryota > Metazoa > Chordata > Chondrichthyes > Orectolobiformes > Hemiscylliidae > Chiloscyllium > Chiloscyllium plagiosum. The sequence continues at coordinate 106,945,928 of NW_028270142.1, forward strand.
CCTTTCAAGTTTCACAACATCCTTCCAATAGGAAGGAAACCAGAATAGCAATATTCTAAAAGTGGCCTAACCAATGTCCTGTACAGCCGCAACATGACCTCCCAACTCTACTCAATACTCTGACCAATAAAGGAAAGCATACCAAACGCCTTCTTCACTGTCCTATCTACCTGTGACTCTCCATCCAGGACCTTACCATTAAGTGTATAAGTTCTGCTAAGATTTGTTTTTCCAAAAAGCAGCGCCTCACATTTACCTAAATTAAACTCCATTTGCCACTCCCCAGCCCATTGACCCATCTGATCAAGAGCCTGTTGTAATCTGAGATAACATTCTTTGCTGTCCACTACACCTCCAATGTTGGTGTCATCTGCAAACTTACTAACTATATCTCTTATGCTCACATCCAAATCATTTAAACAAATGCTAAAAAGTAGTGGATCCAGCACCGATCCTTGTGGTACTCCACTGGTCACAGGCCTCCAATCTGAAAAACAACCCTCCACTACCATCTTCTGTCTTCTACCTTTGAGCCAGTTCTATATCCAAATGGTTAGTTCTCCCTGTATTCCAGGAGATCTTATGTTGCTAACCAGTCCCCCATGGGGAACCTTATTGAAGGTCTTTCTGAACTCCATATAGATCACATCTACTGCTCTGCCCTCATCAATTCTCTTTGTTACTTCTTCAAAAAACTCAATCAAATTCAGGAGACATGATTTCCCACGCACAAAGCCATGTTAACTATTCCTAATCAGTCCTTGCCTTTCCAAATACATGTAAATCCTGTCCCTCCAACAACTTGCCCACATCAATGTCAGGCTCACCAGTCTATAGTTCCCTGGCTTGTCCTTACCACCATTCTTAAATAGTGGTACCACATTAGCCAACCTCCAGTATTCCGGCTCCTCACCTGTGACTATCAATGATACAGATATCACAGCAAGGGGCCCAGCAATCACTTCCCTAGCTTCCCACAGAGTTCTAGGGTACACCTGATCAGGTCCAGCACCTCCTCCTCTCTAATATTGACATTTTTCAAGATGTGACCATCTATTTCCCTATATTCTATATCTTCCGTGTCCTTCTCCGCAGTAAACACTGGCACAAAATACTCGTTTATTATCTCGCCCATCTCCTGCGGCTCCACACATAGGCTGCCTTGCTGATCTTTGAAGGGCCGTATTCTCTCCCTAGTTACTGTTTGTCCTTAATGTATTCACAAAATGGATCTGTAACACTCCTTTGTTTTACCTGGGGAGTTGTACAAAGAAGGAAACATTCTGTTGTTCAATACCTTCTCCTTGTGCTATACTGTACTGGTTGGAACTAAAGTAAAGAAACAAGTGGTGGTTTGACTGACAGTTTCTTCTTGAATGTTTTATATTGCTCACCACTGTCTGTTCAGTCTCAACTTAACAACCTAAGAAGTAAGATTAGGAGGAGGCCATTCAGTCTTTGAGACAACTCTGTCATTCAATTAGATTATGGTTGATCTTTTGGTGGTCCAGAGTGAGTTCTTGATGGGTTTAATTCACTTCTTCTCTGTAAGGTGTCCTTAGTTGACACTGGGCACCACCATCTTGGACATCTCCCACACACAACTCACAGCCACAGACACTGCAATCTGACATGCACCTGCTTCTATGAGGCCTCATTGTCGATCTCCAAAGACATACAGGATGCTTCTGCACCTCAGGCTGCACAGGGAACTGTCGCTGTCATGCTGCAGCTAGGAGACTTTGTGCTCAGGGACACGCACCCAGCCCATGAACTTGATGAGGCTGCAACTCTGTGCCTTTTGCTCGCTGATCCTTGAGCCTACACTCTCATTCAATAAGATTAATGCTGATCTGATTGTAGCCTCAAATCCACATTCCCATTAACTCCATCAACCTTTTACCCATTTCTTAACAAGAATCTATTCATCTCTATCTGAAAAATATTGAAAGACTCTGGTTGTATCACTCTTTCAGGAAAGATTCCCAAAGACTCATGATCCATGATGCAAAAGAATTGCTGGATCTCTAGATAATAACCAAATTTTTAAAAAACAGTGACTCCTAGTTCTAAATTCTCTCACGAAAGGAAACATCCCCTGCACAACAACTCTCTGAAAGCCACTACTTTTGTGTCTTCAGCACATTTGGCAATTGCACTTTCCATCCCTTCATTCGAGTCCTTTATATCGATTGTAAACAGTTCACCTCCCAACACTGGCACATCACTTGATACATCTTTCCAACCGATAAATGGAATGCCTACTCTCTGTTTCCTTTAACCAGTCAATGCTTTATGCTTGCCAGCATACTACCCCCTACATCATGAGCTTTTATTTTGTGCAGTAACCTTTGATGTTAGCCCTCTGGAAATTAAAGTATAGCACATTCCAACCCTTTTGTCCATGGCATGTTATTTTTCAAAGAACTCCAGTAGATTTGTGAAACATCATTTCCTTTCCATGTTGACTCTGCCTGATTACTTCGATTTTGTCTAATTCCCCACTGTAACTTCTTTAGTAATAGCTCCTAACATTCACCTTATGCCAAATATTAAGCCAACTGGCCTGTAGTTTCTTATTTTCTATCATCCCTCCTTTTTGACTACAAGTTATATTTGCTATCTTTCAACGTAATGTGACCTTCCCTGAATCGAGAGAGTTTGGGGAAATTAAAATTAATGCATCAATTATCTCATTAGCCACATTTAGGAAGAAGTAAAAATCAACGAGGTAAAGGCAATGACTGCAGATGCTGGAAACCAGATTCTGGATCAGTGGTGCTGGAAGAGCACAGCAGTTCAGTTCCAACGAGCAGCAAAATCGATGTTTCAGGCAAAAGCCCTTCATCAGGAATAAAGGCAGTAAGCCTGAAGTGTGGAGAGATAAGCTAGGGGAGGGTGGGGGTGGGGAGAGAGTAGCATAGAGTACAATGGGTGAGTGGGGGAGGAGATGAAAGTGATAGGTCAGGAAGGAGAGGGTGGAGTGGATAAGTGGAAAAGGAGCTAGGCAGGTCGGACAAGTCCGGACAAGTCCGGACAAGTCATGGGGACAGTGCTGAGCTGGAAGTTTGAAACTAGGATGAGATGTGGGAAGGGGAAATGAGGAAGCTGTTGAAGTCCACATTGATGCCCTGGGGTTGAAGTGTTCCAAGGCGGAAGATGAGGCATTCTTTCTCCAGGCGTCTGGTGGTGAGGGAGCGGCGGTGAAGGAGGCCCAGGACCTCCATGTCATCGGCAGAGTGGGAGGGGGAGTTGAAATGTTGGGCCATGGGGCGGTGTGGCTGATTGGTGCGGTGTCTCGGAGATGTTCCCTAAAGCGCTCTGCTAGGAGGCGCCCAGTCTCCCCAATGTAGAGGAGACCGCATCGGGAGCAACGGATACAATAAATGATATTACTGGATGTGCAGGTAAAACTTTGATGGATGTGGAAGGCTCCTTTAGGGCCTTGGATAGAGGTGAGGGAGGAGGTGTGGGCACAGGTTTTACAGTTCCTGCGGTGGCAGGGGAAAGTGTCAGGATGGGAGGGTGGGTCGTAGCGGGGTGTGGAACTGCCTCCATGACTTGTCCAGACTTGTCCGACCTGCCTAGCTCCTTTTCCACCTATCCACTCCACCCTCTCCTCCCTGACCTATCACCTTCATCCCCTCCCCCACTCACCCATTGTACTCTATGCTACTTTCTCCCCACCCCCACCCTCCTCTAGCTTATTTCTCCACGCTCGTGGCTCACTGCCTTTATTCCTGATTAAGGGCTTTTGCCCGAAATGTCGATTTCGCCGCACGTTGGATGCTGCCTGAACTGCTGTGCTCTTCCAGCACCACTGATCCAGAACATTTAGGATGAACTCAGTTACGACCCAGGCACTGGTCCGTATGCAGTTTGAAGAAGTTTTTACATAATCCTTCCCTGATGATTGTAATTTTCCCAAGTTCCATTTTGCTCTTGATTTCCTGATAGATAACTGTTTCTGGAGTGTTGTTTTTATCCTCTACACTGAAGACTAATACAAATTACCCCCTCTTTTTACCTGCCATCGCATATTTTCCAAGAGTAATTTCCAAATTCATATCCTAAAGCACCAGCATTAACTTTGTTTTACACTTTTCTTAGATTCATAAAATCTCTTATTAACTGTTTTTATATTTCTTGTACTGTTTTAATTTCCTCTTTGTTACTATCTTATTCTTTTTTTATATGCGGTCCAGTCTTCTGAATAGGACCTGTCTTGGCACCATTGCATGTTATTTGTAAGTTTGATTCTATCTACTAGTACTGTACATTAATCTTTCTGGTTTACCATGGATTGTGGGAGCATCCCTGAGAATTTTTCTTACTTGTTGGAATGTATCAACCTGTGTCTTTTAAAACATTCTCCTAAATATCTGCCATTGCACTTCTATTGACCTATCCTTTAACTAATTTGCCAGCTCAATTTCGCTATCTCTGCTTTAGACTTCACATAATTGTATTTATTTACATTTAAAAGAAAAGTCTTGGGCCCATACTTCTCTCTCTCCAAATAAATGTAGAATTTGCTAATGTTAGTGTCTGTTATTTAGGAGTGCCTTCAACTATGAAATCATTAATGAATTATATCTCCTTACCCAATACTAAATATAGCATGGCCTGCTCTCTGATTGGCTCTGTTCTAAGCTATTCTGATGCTGTTCTAAGTAACTAAACTGAGTACGTTCTACAAACTCATTACTTTGCCCACCTGACTTTTCCAATATCACATGGATTACAATCATACTGACAAGCTTTCATTCTTTCTTCCTCTATGTTCTATTCTACCTTGTGATTGTTGTTAGGTGGCCTGTACACCACCCCCACAAGTGATTCTCACCTTTATAATCTTTTTTATCTCTACCCAAGTTATCTCGTCATCATGGTTTTGTTAAGTTTATCATTTAAACTGTAGATTTCAATTAAATTTCAATTCAAGTAAAAATGGAATTAGATTGTATAAAATGTTTAAACTTTCTGACCTACCAGCTGCTACCGTTGAGCCCTGGGTCAAACTGAGTTGGCTAGCTGTATTTGTAGTTATTTTAATCAACCAAGTTATGCTCCCAGCACAAAAGACATAGCTGACCCAATTGAAGAGGAATCATCTACAACTACTTATAACTGCCCTTCCAGTGGGCACCTTGTTAATCCTTGAACCATTTCCGCGATCTAATACTGTGACTGCAAGGTTTCTACTCTTCGGTCTAATGCTGTCATATGTTGTCGAATTGTTTCATAATGAATTGTACTGCAGTAAATCAAATTGCCTTTTCTGCAACTTCTATTGCCATAGCAACGATTTCACTCCATAAATTCTGATCCCTTTTCTCCCCTTTTTAACGTTTTGCTGTTATTTCTAAAGTGAGACCAATGAAAGATGAACCTTTTGAGTTGGCATTAATAGGCCACTGTAGACCTTCAACAAACCCAAGTATGGGCGAGTTGTTGATACATCCTGTTCACTCCTCATAACATTTCAAACAGGTCGGGGGTTTATGGGTAGGCAGTGGGGTATCTGATGAATTTTAGGAGCCCTTATCCAACTTCAAAACACTTCATTGGGGAGGGTAACATCTAGTCCCTTGTGTTTTAAATGATTGTAAATGCTACTGCACTGGACAGATTGTTTCAATTATTGATCTCTCCTTGAATATGACTGTCCTGATATTATCTTTGTAATTACATTTTGTAGTTGAGCCTTGGTGTAGTCAGATTTCCAAAAGTTAGATAATTAAAACTGAATTGTTCAAATGACCTGATGAATGTAGTTTGTAATTTGATTTGTAGTCCCAGAGATATCCGCCACCATCTAGTGTCTAATTTGGGGGATAAATGCTGGCTTAGTCAGTGACACCTGGAATAACTCCACAGAGGCCTGTATTCTATCACCAAGTCACCCTTCACTTACAGGTGGAGAGTCCTTGACACTAATCCAGCTCCCTCAGAACCAGCTCTCAGAGTGAGCATAACCTCTGACACTCCTGTTCGTATCTGTCAGTCAGAATTCCCTGATTAACAGCCCCAATCAGGGAACTCATATTATATGAAGTCAACCTGGCTGACCTTGCTACAGTCACTAGAACAACCACATCCTGTAAATTAATAAAATAAAGTTTAGTAATGCATGTCTGTCTAATTTGGTCAAACTATAGTCAATTAATGAAATTAGATGAACTTTCTTTGAACCCAATTGCTCAATTATGAGGTCTGTGTATAATCTCAGTTCTCCATTTGGTTTGGAAATGTTACAAACCCCGAGAGTCATTATGTTAGTTCTGTCATTATTGATATGATCCCACACTTTATCATGCTGTCTAATAGTTTTCACCCTTTCAAAATAATGGGTATGGGACTCTCCTTGGAATATATTGGCAGACAGGTTTACCACCTTTATGCAGAGTAATGTGGTACCTTGTGATTTAGTTTGCTCAAACCTCTGAACAAGTTGAGAAATTCTTGGCAAAATTCTATTCGATTCTTGTCTTAGAACACTGCATCCACTCTCCAGCTAAATACAGGCATTACTACTCAGCAGTGTTTTTGTTCTTTCATGTATACAGTGTCTCACTGACTCCTTAGCCTTTATGACTGAGTATATTGGTGAATCGGCCATGAACCTAAAGATCTGTTCCCCCTGGACCTTGTTGTTCTGTGCTTGCCGGTTGGACATTCATCACCTTTAACGAAGGCAAGCTGACAGGCCAATATTGAAACAACTGCCCTAGTGTTGAGTTTAAATTTTGTTTCAAACCCTTGAAACTTTAGAATTTCAGTCCAGAACTTCTGCTGGCCCTCTTTGACCTCACATATGAACATAGCTTACTTGGTTAATCTTCCTCCTTAAACTTTGGACTTTTCTTTTCCATACGATTTCACTTTGTCTTTCTCTTTTGTTTCTGCAATGATGTCAATGCTGGTGCTTTGCAGCATGTATTGAAGTGCCCTATTCTTCCACACTGATAGCTTTCAGCTACCCTTGCTAGGCACTCATTGCACTTGAGCAACATCTTGAACAATCTAATATGGGCAGTGAAATTGTTTCCTTCTTTTTTTGTGTTTTGGTGTGTTTCAGAAGGCTCATGATACCATTTTGAGGATCTACCATCTGACCATATCAGAAAGAATTAGTCATAGAATCATAGAGCCATACAGCGTGGAAATAGAACCTTCAATTGAAAGGGTGGTGCATGTTTGGAATGAGCTGCCAGTGGAAGTGGTGGAGGTTGGTATAATTACAACATTTAAAAGGCATCTGGATGGTTATATGAGTAGGAAGAGTTTAGAGAGATATGGGCCAAATGCTGTCAGTTGGGACTAGATTAATTTAGGATATCAGCTCAGCGTGGATGAGTTGGACCAAGGGATATGTTTCCATGCTGTACATCTCTATGAATCTAGTCCACACTGGCCATGTTCACTAACTAAACTAGTCCCATTTGCCTGCGTTTGCACCATAGCCCTCTAAATCTTTCCTAGTCACGAACTTATCCAAATATCTTAAAATGTTGAACTGTACCTGTATCCACCACTTCTGTTATGAAGATGTGGGTGTACTGTACCTTTAAGAAAGTTAAACGCTAGCAGAACTACCTAACAGCACCAAGTGATCTGAATAAGATACAATCTAACATGTGGTCCAGCAGCTAGGGTAGCTGATTGCCTGGAGACAAAAACAATTCAAATTAGGCCAATCAATTTAAATTATACCCCTCAAAAAACCCAAATTCCAATCAAGATTGAATTTAATATATTAACAATATTAAAAGCCAATGACACAATCTGATGCATTGGGAGTATAAGACTAGGAAAAATTGAACAGTTGGGGGAGAACTGCCAAAAGACCAACAGCTGTCAGCTGCTAGTCAGAACTCTCTGAGAGGTACCTGTCTAGAGAAGGAGTTTGCACAGAGAAAAACATCGACACTGACCTGGACAGCAATTCTACAAAAAAAAGATTAAACAGCTGGCTGGTTTTGAAATTTGAATTTTTCAATAAATCTTAATTGGGGATTTGATTGGACTAGTATTATGGAAGGGAAAGTAAAAGTTAGGTGAGAGGAAGGAGTTGCAAATAATTACTAGTCAATTATTCTCTGTTGTGCTTTAAGAAATAAAGTTGTTAATTTGTACTTTAGATAGTTTGTGGCCTCTCGAATTTTCACAGATTACTGCATGGAATAAATCTTTTCTGTGTTGCTGGTTTAAATTAAGCAGGAGGGTTTACCCCTTGTCGTAACAGTTTGGCGCTCGTCCAGGATTTGAACGGTTTGGTGGCTTTTGTCCACAATACGAAGAGTTTAGGTCTTGGATTTGTGATTTGAACTGGTTTAGACAGAATTGAATACATTTAGGGGTATGAAAAATCCCAGCAGATTTAAACACTTGCAGATTAGTGTCCTAGATCTTTAATTAAAACAAAGGTGTGACAATTTGTTTAATTTCGGTGACATGTGGTCGATTAAGTTAAAAGTGAGAGAAATGGCTCTTAAAATTGCTAAAGAAGTTCTGGGATTTGAAGGTGAATCTGAAATTTGCCGAGGGAGTTTAGAAGGAAAGAAAAAGGCCATAATTTTACAATTTGCAAATAAGTTATATTTGTGTTTAACTAAGGACAAAAATAAAGTTGAACTTGTAAGGGAGTTACTCAAACACTTAAGTGTGTCAGAGAAACAGACAAGTGCAGTAGAGGTAGAAAAACTTAAATTACAATTGAGGAAAATGGAGTTAGAAGATAAACAAAGAAAGAGAGGATCAAGAGAGGGAGAGAGAACGAGAGAGAAGAGAGAGAGGAAAAAGAGAGAGAAGGTTCTTTGTAAGCAAAGAGAGAGAGAGAAGAAAGGGAGAGAGAAAGTGAGAGAGAAAAAGGGGAGAAAGAAAAAGAGAGAAAAAAGGGACAGAGAAAGAGAGAGAGAGAGAGGAAATAGAAAGAGAGAGAGAAGGTTTTTAGTTGAGCAAAAAGAGAGAGAATTTGAACTTGAGAAGTTGCGACTTAGTCAGCCAAGTCAAGTTAACAGTGGAGATTAAAAGAGAAGGGAGTGATATATACAAATATGTCAAAACTCTGCCACATTTTGATGAGAAATATGTTGAAACCTTCTTTATTTCATTTGAAAAATTGGCCAGGCAGATGGAGTAGTCAAAGGATTTATGGGTAATTCTAGTTCAGACTAAATTGGTCGGCAGAGCTAGTGAGGTATTTCCCTCACTATGAAGAATTGAATTGAATTTGTTGTCACGTGTACCGAAGCACAGTGAAAAGCTTTGTTTTGTGAGCAATATAGGCAGATCACATACGTTAAGTAGCACAGGTAAGTAAGTAATAGGTAAAAAGTGGCAAAAACAAAAACACAGGTACAGGCGAATGCTAAGAGCTTGTGAGTCCATTCAGTATTCTAACAACAGTAGGGTAGAAACTGTTTTGAAAACAGCTGGTGTGTGTGTTCAGGCTTCTGTACCTTCTCCCTGATGGTAGAGGTTGTAGAAAAACATTGCCAGGGTGGGATGGATCTTTGAGAATGCTGGCAGCCTTTCCTTGACAGTGGGCCTGGTGGATGGATTCTATAGATGGGAGGTTGGCCTTTGCGATTGTCCGGGCTGAGTTCACCACTCTCTGTAACCATCTCTTATCTAGAACGGTACAGTTGCCATACCAGGTAGTGATACATCCAGACAAAATACTCTCAATGGCGCACCTATAAAAGTTGGCAAGGGTATTCGCTGTCATGCCAAATTTCCTCAGCTACCTGAGGAAGAAGAGATGTTATTGGGCTTTTGTAACCAGTGTGCCCACATGAAGAATCCAAGAAAGCTTGTTGTGGATGACCACTCCCAGGAGCTTGACACTCTCCACTCATTCCACCTCTGTGCTGTTAATGTGTAGGGGAGCATGAGTAACATCCCACCGAAAGTCAATAATGAGTTCCTTGGCTTTGCCGGCATTAAGAGCTGGGTTGTTCTCAGTGCACCACTTTTCCAGGTCTTCCACCTCCCATCTGTAGTCTGTTTCATCGCCATCTGAGATTCGGCTGATATGGTGGTGTCATCAGTGAAATTGTAAATGGCATTAGTCTGGTATTTGGCGACGCAGCCATGGGTATACAGTGAGTACTGTAGGGGACTAAGCATGCACCCCTGGCGGGCTCCAGTGTTGTGTGTTAGTGAGGATGAAGTGTTGTCCCCAATCTTTACTGATTGTGGCCTGTGGGTCAGGGACCTGAGGATCCAGTTGCAGAGAGTGGGTCTTAGTCCAAGATCATTAAGTTTAGTAATCAGTCTTGAGGAGCTAATAGTGTTGAAGGCTGAACTGTAATCAATGAATAGGATTTTTACATAGATGTTCTTGTTGTCAAGATGTTCTAGGGAGGAGTGAAGGGTAAGTGATATGGCATCTGATGTTGATCTGTTGGTCTGATAGGCAAATTGGAGTGGGTCAAGAGTAGAGGGGAGGCTGGAGTTGATTAATGCCATCACCAGCCTTTCAAAGCACTTCATGAACACCAAAGTTAGGACCCTGGGTGGTAGTCATTGAGATATGCTGCATGAGCCTTCTTAGGCACAGGGATGATGTTGGCCATCTTGAAACAGGCCGGGACAGTGGCCTGCTTCAGGGAGAGGTTGAAGATGTCCGAGAAGACCTCTGCCAGTTGAAGTGCGCATGCTCTAAGTGCACGGCCTGGTACTCCGTCTGTTTCCATGGATTTCCTTGGAATCACATGAAGAAAAACTGATCTGACCTCTGATGTTGGGATGGGTTCATCAGGACTTGTCAAAATAGGTGTTACCTCTCCGCTGAAATTCTGCTCAAAGTGAGCATAGAAGGTGATGAGACGATCTGGGAGGGATGTCATTGTCTGCTATCTTCCACTGTCTCTTTATAGAACCTCTGATGTCATTCAGCCCTTGCCATAGTCGCTGGGTGTCTGTCTGGGTCTCTAGTTTGGCTGGTTATTGGTCCTTAGCTCTCTTAATGGTTTTTCAAAAGTCATACTTAGATTCCTTATATTTGAGTGGGTCTCCTGATCTGAAGGCCTCACGCCTGGTTTTTAGCAGGTTTTGTATGTCCTAATTCATCCAGGGTTTCCTGTTGGGAAACACCTGGATTGACTTCCTTGGTATGTAGTCCTCCATACACTTGCCGATAAAGTCTGTGACGGTGGTGGTGTACTTGTTCAAGGTACCTGCGGACTGTTTGAACATGGCCCAATCAGCCGATTCCAGACAGCACCGGAGTTGATCCTCTACCTCCTCTGACCAGACTGGACCTGTATCCACGAGGTGGTCTCCTGCTTGAGCTTTTGCCTGTAAGCCTGGAGAAGAAACATGGGAGAAGAAACAGCAGTAGACATCTTTCACAGTGGTGTAGCAGTGGTCTAAAATGTTTGGGCCACTAATGGGGTCGATAATGTTCTGGTGGTCCGTGAGCAACCCCTTCCTTAGATTGGCTTGATTGAAGTCGCCAGTTACAATAAACAGAGCTTTGGGGTGTTCTGTCTCCAGGGTGTTCATGGTGGAGTACAGCACATCCAGAGCTTCCTCAATCTTTGCCTGTGGTGGTATGTACACAGCAGTTAGTATAGCAGCGGTAAATTCCTGTGGTAGAAAGAAAGGGCGCCATTTGATGGTGAGGAATTCAAGGTTTGCGGAGCAATGGCTACCCAGGGTTGCAATATCCGTACACCACAAGTTGTTGATTAAAAAGCAAACCCCTCCACCCTTTGTCTTACCCGAGGATGGTCCATACGATGGATAGAAAAACCATCAGCGTGAAGTGCGCAGTTGGAAATGGATGGGGTGAGCCAGGTTTCTGTGAAGCAGAGTGTGCAGCAGTCCTGCAGTTCACGCTGGAAGCTGAGCCGTGATTGGAGTTCATCCATCGTGTTCTCCAGAGACTGTACATTTGCTAGGAGGAAGCTAGAAAGGTGGGGGTGGGGTCTTGAAACCACGTAGTCTCAGTCTTACTAGCAGCCCGGCATGCTGACCCCACTTCCTCAGAGGGTTCTTACATTAGGGTGGTACAGTGGTCTGGTGGAGAGCTGAAAATGTGTTGCTGGAAAAGCGCAGCAGGTCAGGCAGCATCCAAGGAACAGGAGAATCAATGTTTCGGGCATAAGCCCTTCTTCCTGAAGAAGGGCTTATGCCCGAAACGTTGATTCTCCTGTTCCTTGGATGCTGCCTGACCTGCTCCGCTTTTCCAGCAACACATTTTCAGCTCTGATCTCCAGCATCTGCAGACCTCACTTTCTCCTGGTCTGGTGGAGAGGATTGTGACTGCTTCCAGTTAGGTGATCCTTCCTAGGACCCTGTGGAGTAGGTAGGTTGCAGTTTTGTGTATTTTTGCAGAGGGGCTGCTTCAGATCCAGTGTAGCACATAATTTACTGTGTGGTTTTTTGCCAGAGGGAATTTGCTTACGACCCACTGCAGATGTTCCTGCTACAAGTCCAGCCATGTTTTTTGTGCAAGTGTTTGGGCTACTCCCCAGGTACATTCTGATAGATTTCATGTCAGGCAAACGGCTTATGGGGCTGGGAGCATTTTGTGTCAGTTCTCTTTCTTGGAGCAGGTCTCTCGGGTCCCTCCATTTCCAGCAGACTATTTTGACAGTTTAAACAGGCTATTTTAATTGCTTATGAATTGGTACCAGAAGCATATAGACAGCAGTTTAGAAACACAAAGAAGGAACCAGGTCAGACTTATGTTGAGTTTGAAAGAATTAAACATGGTCATTTTGATAGATGGATGCATGCTTTTAAAACAGATAGGACCTTTGAAGCTGTAAGGGAGATTATTCTTGCAGAGATGGTAAGAATTCACATGGAGGAACAGAAAGTTCAGGAAGTGAGAGGGCAGCAGAGTTAGCACATGAAAACATGTTGGTGCATAAGACAAGCTTCCGGCAAGAATTTCGTCCTGTGAGGGATAGAAGTTGGGAGAAGGGGAGATCCTACACTATGAAACCAAGAGTAGGGAGCACTGGTAAGAATTTACCACAAGATAAAAAAGAAGCCTAAGAAGGTGGAAAGGAGGTGAAAGGCCTTAGGTGTTTCCACAGAGATTCTGAAGGGAGATTACAGAGAGTTAGGCAGGAATTTAAAAAGGAGGTCCTGAAGAGTAGTAGTATCTGGATTATTCCCAGTGCTACAAGCTAGGAAGGGCAGGAATAGAACAATAGAGCAGATGAATGCTTGGATGAGGAGCTGGTGTATGGGAGAAGGATTCAAATTTTTGGACCATTGGAATCTCTTTTTGGATAGAAGTGACCTGTACAAGAAGGACAGATTGCACCTAAATTGGAAGGGGACTAATATACTGGCAGGGAGATATGCTACAGCTGCTCGGGAGGATTTAAACTAGTAAGATAGGGGGTGGGACCCAGGGAGATAGTGAGGAAAGAGGTCAATCTGAGACTGGTACAGTTGAGAACAGAAGCGAGTCAAACAGTCAGGGCAGGCAGGGACAAGGTAGGACGAATAAATTAAACTGCATTTATTTCAATGCAAGGGGCCTAACAGGGAAGGCAGATTAAATCAGAGCATGGTTAGGAACATGGGACTGGTATATCATAGCAATTACAGAAACATAGCTCAAGGATGGGCAGGACTGGCAGCTTAATGTTCCAGGATACAAATGTTACAGGAAGGATAGAAAGGGAGGCAAGAGAGGAGGGGGAGTGGCATTTTTGATAAGGGATAGCATTACAGCTGTACGGAGGGAGGATATTCCTGGAAATACATCCAAGGAAGTTATTTGGGTGGAGCTGAGAAATAAGAAAGGGATGATCACCTTAATGGGATTGTATTATAGACCCCCTAATAGTCAGAGGGAAATTAGAAACAAATTTGTAAGGAGATCACAGCTGTCTTTAAGAATAATAGGGTGGTTATGGTAGGGGATTTTAACTTTCCAAACATAGACTGGGACTGCCATAGTATTAAAGGTTTAGATGGAGAGGAATTTGTTAAGTGTGTACAAGAAAATTTTCTGATTCAGTATGTGAATATACCTACTAGAGAAGGTGCAAAGCTTGACTTACTCTTGGGAAATAAGGCAGGGCAGGTGACTGAGGTGTCAGTGGGGGTGCACTTTGGGGCCAGCGACTATAATTCTATTAGATTTAAAATAGTGATGGAAAAGGATATACCAGATCTAAAAGTTGAAGTTCTATATTGGAGAAAGGCCAATTTTGACGGTATTAGGCAAGAACTTTCAAAAGCTGATTGGGGGCAGATGTTCTCAGGTAAAGGGACGGCTGGAAAATGGGAAGCCTTCAGAAATGAGATAACGAGAATCCAGAGAAAGCATATCCTGGTCTGGGTGAAAGAAAAGTCTGGTAAGTGTAAGGAATGCTGGATTACTGAAGAAATTGAGGGTTTGGTTAAGAAAAAGAAGGAAACATATGTAAGGTTTAGACAGGACAGATCGAGTGAATCCTTAGAAGAGTAGAAAGGCAGTGGGAGTATACTTAAGAGGGAAATCAGGAGGGTAAAAAGGGGACATGAAATAGCTTTGGCAAATAGAGTTAAGGAGAATCCAAAGGGTTTTTACAAATACATTAAGGACAAAAGGGTAACTAGGGAGAGAATAGGGCCCGTCAAAGATTAGCAAGGTGGCCTTTATGTGGAGCCGCAAAAAATGGGGAAGATACTATACGAGTATTTTGCATCAGTATTTACTGTGGAAAAGGACATGGAAGGCATAGAAAGTAACGAAATAGATGGTGACATCTTGCAAAATGTCCATATTACAGAGGAGGAAGTGCTGGATGTCTTGAAATGCATAATGATGGATAAATCCCCAGGACCTGATCAGGTGTACCCTAGAACTCTGTGGGAAGCTGGAGAACTGTTTGCTGGGCCTCTTGCTGAGATATTTGTATCATCGATAGTCACAGGTGAGGTGCCGGAAGACTGGAGGTTTGCTACTGTTTAAAAAAGGTGGTAAGGACAAGTCAGGGAACTATAGACCAGTGAGCCTGACATCAGTGGTTGGCAAGTTGTTGGTGGGAATCCTGAGGGACAGGATGTACATGTATTTAGAAAGGCAAGGACTGATTCGGGATAGTCAACATGGCTTTGTGCGTGGGAAATCATGTCTCACAAGCTTGATTGAGATATTTGAAGAAGTAACAAAGAGGATTCATGAGGGTAGAGCAGTAGATGTGATCTATATGGACTTCAGTAAGGCACTCGACAAGGTTCCCCATGGGAGACTGGTTAGCAAGGTTAGATCTCACGGAAGAACTAGCCATTTGGATACAGAACTGGCTCAAAGGTAGAAGACAGAGAGTGGTGGTGGAGGGTTGTTTTTCAGACTGGAGGCCTGTGGCCAATGGAGTGCCACAAGGATCGGTGCTGGGTCCTCTACTTTTTGTCATTTACATAACATAAGATGTGAACATAAGAGGTACAGTTAGTAAATTTGCAGATGACACCAAAATTGGAGGTGTAGTGGACAGCGAAGAAGGTTACCTCAGATTACAACAGGATCTTGATCAGATGGGTCAATGGGCTGAGAAGTGGCAGATGGAGTTTAATTCAGATAAATGCGAGGTACTGCATTTTGGGAAAGCAAATCTTAGCAGGACTTATACACTTAATGGTAAGATCCGAGAGAGTGTTGCTCCAAGAGACCTTGGAGTGCAGGTTCATAGCTCTTTGAAAGTGGAGTCGCAGGTAGATAGGATAGTGAAGAAGGCATTTGGTATGCTTTCCTTTATTGGTCAGAGTATTGAGTACAGGAGTTGGGAGGTCATGTTGGGGCTGTACAGGACATTGGTTAGGCCACTGTTGGAATATTGCGTGCAATTCTGGTCACCTTCCTATCGGAAAGATGTTGTGAAACTTGAAAGGGTTCAGAAAAGATTTACAAGGATGTTGCTAAGGTTGGAGGATCTGAGCTACAGGGAGAGGCTGAACAGGCTGGGGCTGTTTTCCCTGGAGCATCGGAGGCTGAGGGGTGACCTTATAGAGGTTTACAAAATTATAAGGGGCATGAATAGGATAAATAGACAAAGCCTTTTCCCTGGGGTCGGGGAGTCCAGAACTAGAGGGCATAGGTTTAGGCTGAGACGGGAAAGACATAAAAGGGACCTACGGGGCAACCTTTTCACGCAGAGGGTGGTACGTGTATGGAATGAGCTGCCAGAGGAAGTGGAGGAGGCTGGTACAATTGCAACATTTAAAAGGCATTTGGATGGGTATATGAATAGGAAGGGTTTGGAGGGATATGGACCGGGTGCTGGCAGGTGGGATTAGATTGGGTTAGGATATTTGGTCGGCATGGACGGGTTGGACCGAAGGGTCTGTTCCCATGCTGTACATCTCTAGACTCTGTGACTCAATGACTGTGGTAAAATGGGACACGTAAAGTCACAGTCCTTGTCGTTAAAGAAAGGCACTGTGGGAAAAGATGTGGTTAAAGAAACTAAGCCAGTGGCATTAGTGAAGGTGGTGAAGGAGACCTCAAGAAGAGCCAAGGAGCTGCAGGAGAGTGCACAGCCTCAGCAGGAGCTGGGTATAGAGTTAATACCTGGTCTCGACAAAGAATTCACCACTGTGGGTAAAGTTTACTCAGAAAGAACAGGGGAGGAGGACAAGAAGTTATAATTTTGAAAGATACAGGATCTAACCAGACGCTGATAGTAAGGGATGAACAAATATGCATTCTTTTTGATCTGTTATCCAAGAGTGCCCTAATTTATGGGATAGATGGACAGAAGTTTAGGTTTCCCCTATGTTAGATCAGGTTGGAGTGCCAACTCAAGACTGGGGAAGTTACAGTGGGAGTGATTGACAGTCAGTTCCAGGAATTCAGTTTGTTCTTGAGAATGATTTGGTAAGGTGAGAGTGGCACCCCATGTTGTAGAGAAGCCCAAGGAAGACCAAGAAATGAGAGGTTAAAACGGAAATATCCTGGTATTTTCACAGACTGTGTAGTAACCAGATCCCACTATCATAAGTCATAGCATGAAGTAAAACATAAAGAGAAAAATGAAGGAGTTGAGGTTCAGTTAGCGGACACCCTGTTTGATGTAATGGTGCAGGAAAAATCTGAACAGGCAGAGGGTCAGACAGAAGTGTTTAGTCCTGAAAGTCTAAGAGACTTGCAACAGCAAGGCAGGATGATAAAATATATATATATGTGGATGCATACTCTGAAAAGGAGGCAGAGAATATACTAGAGGGTTATTATCTGAAAGATAGAATCCTAAAGTGGAAATGGAGACCACGGCAGGTTAGTGCAGAGGAGAAATAGACCGAAGTGCACCAGATTGTGTTGCTGGTAGCATACAGACAGGAAGTGTTACGGGTAGCACATGAACTACCTGTAGGAGGTCACCTAGCGGTATGAAAGACTCAGGCTAAGGTACAAAACCATTTTTATTGGCTTGGAATGCACAAGTATGTGGTTAACCTTTGCTGAACATGTCATATATGCCAAATGGCAGGTAAGCCACAGGCTGTAACAAAACCAGCCCCTTTGTTGCCAAGTCTCGCATTTGAAGAACCTTTCACATGGATTATAATTGATTGTGTAGGTCCCCTCCTGAGAACTAAAAGTGGGAACCAGTACTTGTAATCCATAACAGATGTGCCTACCAAATTTCCGGAGGCAATTCCACGATGGAGTAACAAGGCAAAAAAGGAGGTTGAGGAGTTAATAGCTTTCTTTACACGGTATGGGCTACCCAGAGAGATTCAGTCAGACCAAGGGTCAAATTTTACTTCTAGGCTGTTTAAGGAGGTTATGGATAGCTTAAGTATGCAGCACTTTAAATCCAGCGTGTATCATCCTGAATCCCAGGGAGCTCTTAGAAAGGTGGCATCAGTCCTTGAAGACCATGTTGAGAGCATACTATCTGGACTACTTGAATGATTGGGATAAAGGTATTGTTTGTATTGTTTGCCAATAGAGATGCCCCAAATGAATCTACTCAGTTCACTCCCTTCGAGTTAATATTCGGGCATGAAGTGAGCAATCCTTTAAAATTAATTAAAGAAAAATTGACAGGACCAAAGTCGAAGATCTCATACTTAGATTATGTATTGGAGATAAGGGAGAGACTAAATTGAGAAGGTGAGTTAGCTAAACAGCACCTAAAGAGGGCACAGTGCAGAATCAAGCATGTGGCAGATAAAAACTCTGAGACTCGGTCATTTTCCTGAGGGGATGATGTGTTAGTACTGTTGCCAGTGATAGGAGGTCCCTTCAAAGCCAGGTTTAGTGGTCCCTATCAAGTTGAGAAAATGTTGAGTCAGGTGAACTATCTAGTAAAGTTGCCAGATGGAAAAAAAAGGTATCGGGAATGTCATGTGAACACGTCAAAACTGTATTATACTAGAGAATTGGAGAAACAGGTGTTAATTATTGCCTTGCAGAGTGAGGAATCAAATCTAGATGATGCAGATTTTGATGTGCCTCAAAATAGAGTAAAAAATGAAGTCCTTGAGGAGTGGGATAGGTTAGTCTCAGGAGCATAGAACACAGTCGAAAGATTTGTTACTGCAGTACAAGGACATATGTAAAAATCAGATGGGGAGGAATAATGTCATTGTAGATGATGTAGATGGACGAAGTACTGCTCTGATAAAACAGCACACCTATTGACTTAATCCTTTCAAAGCCAGGCAGGTCCAGATGGAGGTGGAGGCCATGCCCGATTAGGACATCATCGAACCAAGCTAGAGCAAATGGAGTTCGGTGGACAGAGCATTCGACCATTTGAAATCGATATTAACCATTAACCAGTTTTAGCGTCACCAAACTTTTCAAAACCTTTTAAAGTCGCCATCGATGCTGGTGACATTGGAGTTGGAGCTGTACTCCTACATGAAGATGAGGATGGGATTGAACTGCCTGTTGGTTACTCTTTGAAGAAGCTCAACATTCACTAGAGGAAATACTCCATGATCGCAAAATAACGATTAAGTTTGGTACTGGCCTTACAACATTTTAATGTGTATGTCATAAACAATGTGTCAGAGATGGTGGTGTACAAGGATCACAATCCTCTTATGTTCTTAGAATATTCTAAAGACAACAGTATGAGACTATTTTGTTGGAGTCTTACGTTACAGACTTTGAATTTAAAAATCATACATGTTGCGGGTCATAAGAATGTAATTGCAGATGCGTTATCGCGGATTTAACTGATAAAGTTTAGGTGAGATCTGTGTTTATTTAATGTTATATATATATATATATATATATATATAAAAGTTAAGGTGAACTTAGATTAAAGTTATCAGAATGTTTGGGTAATGTGTTTAAAGAATAGAAACAAAAATGAAGCCATCTTTTCATGATGATGGTTCATTTCTTTTTAAGGGGGGAGGCATTACGAAGATGTGGGTGTACTGTACCTTTAAGAAAGTTAAAAGCTAGCAGAACTACCTGACAGCACCAAGTGATCTGAACAAGTTACAATGTAAAATGTTGTCCAGCAGCTAGGGTAGCTGGTTGCTTGTAGACAAAAACAAATTTGAATTTGGCCAATCAGTTTAAATTAAACTCCCCCCCCCCCAAAACAAAAACAAACTCCAATCAAGTTTGAATTTAGTATGTTAACAGTATTAAAAGTCAATGACACAATCCAATGCTTTGGGATATAAGACTGGGAAAAATTGAACAGTTGGGGGAGAACTGCCAAAAGAACTCTCTGAGAGGTACCTGCCCAGGGAAGGAGTTTGCACAGAAAAAAGCTTCAACACTGACCTGGGGAGCAAATCTACAATGAGAAGATTCAACAGTTGGCTGATTTTGACATTTGGATGTTCCCCCTTAAGAATTATACCCTTTATTTTATATTATTCATATCCTTCCACCAAAATGCATCACCCACATGCCTCTACATTGAATTTCACCTCCACACTCCATATTGAACTTTACTTACTCTCCACCAACTCCTTTTGAAGTTTACAATTTGTCCAAGTTTCAAGTCATTCACAAATTTTAAAATTGTTCCCTGCACACCAAAATCCAGATCATTAAAACACATCAGATGAAATGTCGCCTGTTAGATCATTGAGTGTCAAATTTGGAAACAAAGCACACAATTTCCTTTGGGTCATTCCAAGTTAGTGAAGAGTTTTAAGAATTCTTTTCATGTGATCAAAACTGTGTTAAGTTTGTTGCAACTGGAAAAGGTCATAGGGACAAGTTGTTACATTGACATTGGTTTGTATTCAGGTCATACTGCAGAAATCCCCAAGGTTTTAAATTGTATCTTTTATTTTACGCTATCTTTCAATATTCTTCCAACCAAAACACAACACCTAACCTGATGCTTCTGTTCCTTTGCAGTTTTAGATTAGATTAGTTCTGAGGTAGTTCTGTACCAGGACATCCTGCTGTCCTGCTACCTGCAGAACTCCCATTTTTGCCAATGTTATGTGGCAGTGGCAATGGCAATGGCAATGTTTCAAATGGAGCTGCAACCCTCCAACCACAAGGGATGAACCCAGATTTCTCCAGTTTCCTCATTTCCCCTCCCCCCACCTTGTCTCAGTCCCAACCTCGAACTCAGCACCACTTTCCTAACTGCAATCTTCTTCCTGACCTCTCCACCCCCACCCCAACTCCAGCCTATCACCCTCACCTTAACCTCCTTCCACCTATCGCATTTCCAATGCCCCTCCCCCAAGTCCCTCCTCCCCACCATTTATCTTAACCTGCTGGGCACACTTTCCTCTTTCCTGAAGAAGGGCTCATGCCCGAAACGTCAATTCTCCTGCTCCTTGGATGCTGCCTGACCTGTTGCGCTTTTCCAGCAACACATTTTCAGCTTTGATCTCCTGCATCTGCAGTCCTCACTTTCTCCTGCCAACCTGATCCATCACTACATCACACTGACTCAGGTAGGTACTTGCATTTTCTTTCCCTTTTTCTCTCAAAATCTTCCAGTGGCCTAGGGATTGAAATTGGCATTTCGGAAGTTTTAATAGCTCACCTGTCTCCAACCCAATTGTTTTTGAAGCTTGAAATTACCCCCAGCAATATCTCTCTATCTGGTTAGATGCCACATTTGCTTTGATAATGCTTCTGTGAGGTTACTTTGTCTAACTGACTATGTTAGATCTGCTATATAAATATATGTATACTGTTGTTGTGCAGTAAGGTTTCCTGAGACATTACTGGGGCCAATATTAAGTGTGGGTGATGGTGTAGTGGTAATGTTGTTAAGCGAGTAATGCATGAGGAAAAAGTGAGGTCAGCAGTTGCTGGAGATCAGAGTCGAGAGTGTGGTGCTGGAAAAGCACAGCAAGTCAGGCAGCATCCGAAGAGCAGGAGAATCAAGTTTGGGTGTACGCCTGAAACGTCGATTTTCCTGCTCCTTGGATGCTGCCTGACTTGCTATGCTTTTCCAGCACCACACTCTCAACTAGTAATACATGAACCTCAAGCTAATGTTCTGGGGACATCAGTTCCAAACCCACGGGAACACATAGTAGATAGTGGTAAACAGTGAAATTTAGAATTAAAGTAAAATTGAAGAAGTACAAGAGACTGGAGTTAAAGGAATGCAGTGGTGGATAGAATCCCTGTCAGGATTGGTATGGTTTACTCTGTGCTATCAAAAATAACTAACACATGAGTGCCAATTTTATATAGTGAAGACAAAATATTAGATATTTTATTTGTTACCAGCTTAACTATATAAATTAAATGGGTTATAATTTGGTAAGAGTGTTGATTGGGTTGAACATGTATTTTGCTGTGACTATGATATCTTTCTTTCCCAATATCTTATTGTCTGCATTCAGCATGGGCCAGGCATTAAAACCTTTTTTTTTGATTCATTCATAAGATGTGGGCATCATGGGAGGGCCATCGCTTAATGCCCATCTCTAATAGCTTTGAGAAGTGGTGGTGAGGTGCCTTCTTAAGCTTAGAGCTTGCTAGGCTATTTCTGTTGCCAATACGTGGACGTGGAGTCACATTTTGACCAGATTCAGTAAGAGCAGCAACTGTCCTTCCTGAAGATTAGAACAAAAGATGAGTTTTTATACCAATCTAGTAGTTTCATGCTTACATACAGCGCTGAATTTTTAATCCCATGTTTATTTTAATCAATTGAATTTAATATCCCTAGCTGTGATTGTAGGATGTGAACTCAAGTCACTATGTCATGGGGTCATAGGAAACCACTTTGTTCACTCCACTAATCATAGTGTTAAATGTACCATTGGTTTATTTGTTCAAATATTAACATATGGAAGTGTAAATGACTTCAGTTTGCTTGGAGAATTTTATTAGCCTTACCAGAAGAAACCTCAACAGGCGGATGTTGTTTGCAATAATGCTCATCTCATGATTCTCTCAAATGACTAAGAAGACTTCCAACTGGCTAAGCAACAATCAGGCATATTCATTCAGCTCAGGAAAACAGGAAATATGGAGAGAAACAAATTTGGATAATTTGATTCATTCATTCTGTTTCCAGAATTTAAAAAAAAAACTTAAAGAATCAAGGTAGTTTCTCACAGTTGTGGAACTAATTTCTAAATTTTGAGACCAGAGCCAAAGATTAAATAACATCTCACTTGTTTAAATCAAGGCATGCGCATTAATTGTTATTTGAAACTTCACACATCAAAATTATTGATCTTCAGTGGGTGAGAATGAACTTAATATTTGAGCTGGTCATGACTTTTTTTTTACACTTTGCCATTTGACTGTTTAAATTCACTAAAGCTCTGCTACTTAAAATGTTGTTAAACACCACTATCCAAGCTGTTCCAATACAGCTCCAACTCTGGCATGTAAATGGAAAATTGCCCAGGTATGTCCTGTACACAGAAAGCAGGACCAATCCAACTCAGTTAAATACTCCACTATCAGTCTTCTCTTATAATTAGTTAACTGTTGGAAGATGTTATTGAGAGTGCTAACAAGCAGCATTAGGTTAGCGATATGCTTGTCTTCTGCCAGGACCACCTAGCTGCTGACTGGGTTACAACCTTGGTTCAGACATAGACAAAAGAGCTGCATATAAGAGGTGAGGTAAGCATAACAGTCCTTGATATCAGGACTGCATTTGACTAAGTGTGGCATTGAGGAGGCCTAGCAAAATTCGAATCAATGCAAATCAGGCACAAAAGGAAGATGGTTAGAAGTCAGTTTTCTCAGTTCCAGGATATCTCTGAAAGAGTTCCTCAGGGGAGTGTCATAGGCCCAACCATCTTCAGCTGTTTCATCAATGATCTTCCATCCACTTTAAGATCAAAAGTGAGGATGTTCACTGATGATTACACAATATTCAACGCCATTCATAGATCATAGAACGTAGAACATAGAACAATACTGTACAGAACAGGCCCTTCAGCCCTCAATGTTGCGTTGATCTGTGAACTAATCTAAGCATAGCCCTACACTATCCCATCATCATCCATGTGCTTATCCAAGGATTGTTTAAATTCCCCTATTATGGCTGAGTACTACATTGGCAGGTAGGGCATTCCAAGCCCTTATCATTCTCTGAGTAAAGAACCAGCCTCTGGCATCTGTCTTAAATCTATCACCCATCAATGTGTAGCTATGCCCCCTTGTACAACCTGACGTCATCATCCTCGTAAAAAAGACTTTCACTGTCTACCCTATTTAATCCTTTGATCATCTTGAATGTCTCTATCAAATCCCCTCTTAGCCTTCTTCTTATCAATGAGAACAGACCCAAGTCTCTCAGCCTTTCCTCATAAGGCCTTCCCTCCAAATCAGGCAACATCCTGGTAAATCTCCTCTGCATCTTTTCCAATGCTTCCACATCCTTCCTGTAATGGGGTGACTAGAACTGTACACAATATTCCAAGTGTGGATGCACTAATGTTTTGCAAAGTTGCAGCATGACATTATGGCTCTGGAACTCAATCCCTCTACCAATAAAACCTAACACACCGTATGCCTTCTTAACAGCACTATCAACCTGGGTGACAACTTTCAGGGATCTATGTACAGGAACTCCAAAATCCCTTTGCACATCCATGCTACCAAGAATCTTTCTATTGACCCAGTTTGGGGCAGCACGGTGGCTCAGTGGTTAGCACTGTTGCCTCACAGCACCAGGGGCCCAGGATTGATTCCCGCCTCAGGCGATTGTGTGAAGTTTGCACATTCTCCCTGTGTCTGCGTGGGTTTCCTCCAGGTGCTCCAGTTTCCTCCCACAGTCCCAAAGATGTGCAGGTCAGGTGAGTTGGCTGTGCTAAATTGCCCGTAGTGTTAGGGAAATGGGTCTGGGTGGGTTACTCTTTGGAGAATTGGTGTGGACTAGTTGGGCTGAAGGACCTGTTTTCACACTGTAGGGAATCTAATCAAAATATTCTGCCTTCCTGTTATTCTTATTAAAGTCACATTTATTTGCATTGAATTGCATTTGCCACCTCTCAGCCTAATTCTGCAATTTATCCAAGTCCCCCCGCAACCTGCAACATTCTTCCACATTGTCCACTATTCTATCGACTTTAGTGTCATCTGTAAACTTCCTAACCCATCCACCTATGCCTGCGTCCAAGTCATTTATAATAATGACAAACAGCAGTGCTCCCAAACCAGATCCTTGTGGTACACCACTAGTATTCTAGGCTGAATATTTTCCATCATCCACCACTTGCTGTCTTCTTAAAGAAAGCCAGTTTCTAAACCAAACTGCTAAATCACCCTCAATCCCATGCCTCTGCATTTTCTCCATTAGCCTACCATGTGGAACCTTATCAAAGGCTTTACTGAAGTCCATGTACACCACACCAACTCCCCTACCCTCATCTACATGCTTGGTCACCTTCTCAAAAATCTCAATGAGGTTTGTGAGACATGACCTGCCCTTGACGAAACCATGTTGACTATCTGAAATCAAATTGTTGCTTTTTAGATGAATATAAATCCTATAATCCTTTCCAAAACATTTCCTACAATAAGGCTCACTGGTCTATAATTACCTGGGTTATCTCTACTGCCCTTCTTGAACAAGGGCACAACATTTCCAATCCTCCAGTCCTCTGGTACTAAACCTGTAGACAATGATGACTCAAAGATCAAGGCCAAAATCTCCAACATCTTCTCCCTAGCTTCCCAGAGAACCCTCGGATAAATCCCATTCGGCCCAGAGGACTTGTCTACTTTCACTTCTTCTAGAATTGATTACACCTCCTCCTTACTAACCTCGATCCTTTCTAGTCTAATAGCCCATATCTCAGTTTTCTCCTCTAAATATTCTCCTTTTCCTGAGTGCAAACAGATGAGAAATATTCGTTTAGCACCTCTCCGATCTCCACAGGGTCCATACACAACTTCCCACTTCTGCCTTTGACTAGGGCCCTATCCCTAGTCATCCCTTTTTTTTAAGATTAGATTAGATTAGATTACAGTGTGGAAACAGGCCCTTCGGCCCAACAAGTCCACACCGACCCGCCGAAGCGAAACCCACCCATACCCCTACATTTACCCCTTACCTAACACTACGGGCAATTTAATATGGCCAATTCACCTGACCCTGCACATCTTTGGACTGTGGGAGGAAACCGGAGCACCCGGAGGAAACCCACGCAGACACGGGGAGAACGTGCAAACTCCACACAGTCAGTCGCCTGAGGCGGGAATTGAACCCGGGTCTCTGGCGCTGTGAGGCAGCAGTGCTAACCACTGTGCCACCGTGCCGCCGTGCACATACCTATAGAAAGCTTTAGGGTTCTCCTTTATTAAACCTGATGAAGACTGCTCATTTGCGACTCCTCAAACACTGAAGAGGTCCAAGTCCAAACGCAGCAAGAACTAGACTATATCAAGGTTTGGGCTGAAAAGTATGAAGTAACATTTGCACCATACAAGTGTTAGGCAATGACCATCTCCAACACTAGACAATCTAACCATCATCACTTAACATTCCCATCACTGAAGCCCCACCATCAACATCATGGTTACCATTAATCAGAAATTAAACGGAATGCTGAAAACCCACTTCCTATGCTCTTCCTGATTAATATTGCAGCAATTGATCAGGTATTGATCATCATTCTATTTTACTGGCCTTGTGTAATACTTCTCTTTAAAAAGGACCATTATTGTTTAAGAATGCAATCCTTAGTGAAAAACAGTATAAAAGGCACTTCTATAAGGAGCTTTCAATTGGGAGGGTTGAATATTGTGCCAGGAACAGCCTTGTGAGCTCAGAATGTAGTCAGTATATCCTGTTTTCAATTTTGATTAAAGTAAAACTGCCCTCATGCTATAATAATAGTCCAAAATGTATCCACAGAGGAGTTTATGCTCAGTTGTATTAACTTATGGATCCCAAAACCTCAAATATTTATCTCAATAGGTACTTTTGTATTTCTCATGACCCTGTTTTGAATTAAGAAAGGAATTCTTGATTTTAAAAAAACTGCTTCATTTCATTTTGTTTCATAACAACACCATGACCTGCAAGTTCCCCTCCAAGTCATTCACCATCCTGACTTGCAAGTACATTGCTGTTCTTACAGTCTCACTGAGTCAGAATCCTGGATTTCCCTCCCTAATGGAATTGTGGGTCACCATACAGCAGTTGGACATGCAACGGTTCAAGAAGGCAGCTCACTATCATCTTCGCGAAAGCAAGTTGAGAAAGACAATAAATGCTGACCAGCCATGTCCTATGAGTGAATCCAAAAATGCTGTTGTCAATTTTTGATTTATTTTTCCTTTCCAGCATGATTAGCAATGATGTCATCAAAATACAGAAATAAAAGAATGATTTAGCCATAACTGTCAAAGAGTTGAATGATGTTAAGAGCAGTACAAAGTAAGAACATGCATTTATCCAGTGTTTTTCGCAAACAGAACATACCACAATACTTCACAGTAAATAATCCCATTTAAAAGACTCTGAAATGGGGTTTGGATGTTTGACTTCTTTGTTGAAGCTGAGATCAAGTTTGCTAGCTGTCGTGATAAAGTCAGGAGCCCAGACTTAAGTCAGCTTCATTCAGTTTGCTCCAATATTCAATTCAACATTTTCAACTTAGATTCTCCTGAGCAGTAGAAGGGCCTGGAAGGTAACACTAAACAGCAAAGTTATGCTTTTGTACCTAACCTCAGAAAATAGTTCAGAACAAAAATTACTGCCCCTTCTCAGAAAATAATGGAAACCACTTCATTAGTAATATTCAAAAAGAAATAGCTTGAATAGGTTAAGAGAAGAACACAGGATTATGTGGAAAGAGCTGAGGATCTCAGTGCTGAGTGCAAGGATATTTTAAGAAAATATAGCTTCTGCCATGGACCAAATTTGTGTGTTTCCTTTATTGATCATGATCAGTATGTTTGTATGTTACTGGTGTATGTTTCCCTATCAACAGAGTGAAGTCTCAGTTAAATTTCCCAGCAGCAAGCTTTGTGTGAGATCTAAATAAATTAAAGGAACTTATTATCAAACATTTGCCATATGCTTTAAACCAGTGTCTCACTCATTCACCTCATATGTACTGTTGCACATACAAAGTTTTAATAAATTGCTTGGTAGTTAAAAATTTAGACATTGAAGCTTTTCACTTTGCACTGATCATGTCTGACATGCAAGAAACCAAACTTAGAAAGGGAGCACCAATTTTTCAGCTACAGATGAGGGCACTGATAGATTGCACTATCAAACTGCTTGTCACAGTTTGAACAATACTTTTAATTAATTCCTAGAACGTGGGCAACACTGGTTAGGTCAGCATTTTTTTGTCACACCCTTGTTACCCTTGAGAAGGTGAGAGTAGGCTGTCTTCTTGAGCTGCTGCAGTTCCTGGGGTGTCGAGGCACCTGCAGTGTTGTTCAAACTTTTGCCCAGCAACAATTAGGGAAGGGGGACATATTTCCAGGTCAGGATAATGTGTGACTTTGAGGAGAAATGGAGGTGATGGTGCTCATACATATCTGCTGCTGTTGTCCTTCTAAGTGGTTGAGGTCATGAGTTTGGAAGGTGTTGTCAAAGGAGCTTTGATGAGTTACAGAAGTGCTTCTTGTAGATGCTACATTCAGCTGCTACTGAGGATTGGTGGTGAAGGGAGTGAATGTTGAAGATAGTGGAGATGACTGTTGGTGGGTGTGGTGTCAATCATGTGGCATTCTTTATTCTGAATGGTACCAATGTTTTGAGCTCTGTTGGAGCTGCACTCATTCAGGCAAGTGAAGAGTTTCCATCAAACGACTGACTTGTGCCTTGTAGATGACAGATAGGCTTTGAATATCCAGGAAGTGAGTGAATCACAGCAGAATTCCTAATCTTTGACTGGGTCTTGTAGCCACAGTTTGTATATAATAATCCAGTTCAGTTTTTAGACAAGGGTAACCCCTAAGATGTTGATAGCGGAGGGATCAATAATGATAATACCATTGAATTTTAAGTGGCGATGGTTAGATTTTCTTTTGTTCAAGATGGTCATTGCTTGCCAGTTTGGTGGTGCAAATGTTACTTGTCACTTTTTGCCCAAGCCTGAATATTGTCCAGGTCATGCTGCATTTGGACATGGAAAGCTTCATTACATGAGGAGTCACAAAGGGTATTGAACGTTGTCTAACACATCTCTGGAGCAGTTAGGGATGCTATCACAGTGCAAAGATGTGTAGGTTAGATGGATTAGTCATGGGAAATTCAGGATTACAGGGATAGGGTGAGTGTGGTGGCTATTTGGAGGGTCAATGTAGACTTGATGGGCCGAATAGTTTGCTTTCACACTATAGAGATTCTACCATTGCACCAGAAGAGCCTTCAAGCCAGATGATTAACCCTGGTTCAATTAGGCTCATCATGTGCGTGGGAGGCCTCAATATCTAATAAAGAGGTTGGTAACACTGCTGATTATGCCATTGAGTCTGTTAGTTTTACTGAGAACCTTCCAGGGGCAAACTTGGCTGCTGGCAGGTAAACTTTACTTTTGCATTTAAAATGATTTTTCTACAGAGCGATATTTGTTTTTTGCAGTTTTATAAAAGTGATTAATAATCGGATGACATTGTTCTGTAGACAATTGGTTGGAAACACTCTCCACATTCGAAACCCTGCAAGAGAAAGCCAGAATGACCTCACAGGTCAAAGATAATTATGGCATTGTGGACACTGGGGCACCTAACTATTCATGATACTGTAATTGTTGCTTTTTGTTATTCTAAGTTCATTTTAACTTCCATGAAGCAATAAGGTACTCTGAATAGAATGAATATGTTTATTCACTTAAAAATGCCAATGCCCATTGCTCAATAAAAGTGACAAATATCGAAAGTAGCAAAACACATTGGGTTAGAAAAACCTGCATGTAACTGTTCTGAGTTCACAGAGTCTTTAGTACCGATGGGATGTTTTTATCGACATGCACAGACATCACATCTCCTTACATTATCTATGAGCAATCTTACTCAATTCCCTTGCAAAAAAAAACCGAATGTTTATTGAGTAAATGTTTATCTCATAATGTCTGTGGTGGAGGAACATTAAATTTTAATAATTGCACATGGAGCTAGATTATGTCTTTGTGTGATAATGTATAACAGACTGCAGTGAATCAGCAGCCTGTACGATGTTTCTCCCAATACTTATTTCCATTGAATTCAATTACTCATAAATTAGCAAGAGGAACTTATACTTGGTTTTTCCTACCTCTGAGAAGGAGCTGTTTACTACGTAGATATTCTAAGTCTAGTGATCTAACAAAGAACAGACAATTGGTAAGAAGTAACTCAATTGGACAGTAAATAGAAGTTGCAGGTTGAAGTCATGAGCAAATCAATGGGATGAGGGACTACCAGTAGATGTGGAGTAGGCTAACATCTAGGGATGGTCAACAAGTGGGACAAACTAATCACAAAGAATTAAACATTTATTAGATCCATTCTCAGTTCACGTAAACAATTGAAGAATTATTATCAGGAGTAAATTTTAAGAATGTGTATATGGCAGTGACCTCATTAGCAGCTGTTAGCTTGGATTTATAAAGGGAAGATGCTGCATGACTAATCCTCTCATTGTGTTTGATACCCAGGTGGTTTGTCATTGATTGGCACCTTCAAGAGTTGAAGCTCAATGACACTGGTTGGAGTAACTTTGGTTTTGGCTTGAAGGGGACGAAGGTTGAATAATTTCCCGCTGGTTCCGGAAGTTAACTTCACTCCAGCAGGGTGCTTGTTGGCCATGGGGGAAAGCATTGCAGAGTGGTAGATCAAGAACCCTGTTGGAGTGATGAGGCAGTACTGCGTAACACTGGCTCGAGTGGGGATGAGTTGGTGGTGGAGCCATTTGTCATTACCATGACTTCCATGCTGTCATGGAGCAGATGAAGGATGATGACAAATCTTATGGTGCAGTCAAAGGGGAGAAGGATGCTCCATAATGCTTCTCATTTGATGGTGTCAAAGGCCTTCGTAAAATCAAAGGTGTATGTTATTTTCTCTGCATTTCTCCTGCAGCTGTCGCATGGTGAAAGTCATGTCCATTGTGTGCCTCCATGGCCGGAAGCCCCACTGCGATTCCAGGAGGGGTACCTCAATCACTGGTTGGAGACGGTTGACAATGAACTTGGCAATGACTTTTCCAATGATCCACAGCAGGGAGATTCCCTTGTGGTTACCACAGTCAAACTTGTTCCCTTTGCTCATGAAGGTAGCATCTCGGAGATCTCCCGGGATGCTCTCATGCTTCTGGATAAGGGCGTGTAGCTGGAGCAGGAGCTCATTCCCATGCGAATGATATTGTCTGCCCCAGCAGTGTTGTTGTTCTTCAGCTGGTGGACAGTCTTTTCTACTTTGTGAAGGGTTGGAGGTTTGCTGAGCTCGTGACATGAAGCATACTCTGGGATCTGGTCAAGGCCACTCGGATCGATGATAAAGCCCTGGCTGAGCTGGTTTCTGAAGTGCTCCCCCCAACATTGTTTGATGGCTTCTTTGTCTTTTATAAGGGCCACTGCATCCTTGACCAGCAGTGGTGTGGGGCCTTGGATGTTTGGTCTATAGGTGGCCTTGACAGTACAGAAGAAGCGCAGCACATCATGGTTATGATTTGGAGATGCTGGTGTTGGACTGGGGTATACAAAGTTAAAAATCACACAATCTTATTCTCCACAATCACCTGAAGAAGGAACAGCACTCCGGAAGCTAGTGCTTTCAAATAAACATGTTGAACTATAACCTGGTGTGTGATTTTTAACTTGGCACATCATGATTGTTAGCCATTCGTTGGGCCTCCCAGGACTTTCTCCATCCATCACCTGTTCTTTATGTCATGGTTTCGTTGTTGGACCTTGGTCTTCAGTCACTTGTGGCCTGCATCTTCTCTTTCGAGTGTGGTTGCTGTTACACTCAGATGATGTTTGCGTATGCGCAAACTCAGAGGACAAACTACAGACCATGGTCAGCACTTTTACAGAGACATATGAGAGCATGGGTCTCACCTTGAACATCTACAAGACAAAGGTCTTCCACCTACCTGGCTAGGCATTGCAGAGCGAACCTCTGACCACCAAGGCCCACAGGGAGGTCTTAGAGAACGTTGGCCACTTCCAGTACTTCGGAGTGTCCTGATGACCAAAGTAGCAATTGATGTAGGGATCCAGCACCTCCTCCAATGCGCTAGCTCAGCCTACAACCTCCTATGGAAAACGGTGTTCAAGGACAACAACATCAGATCCTACACTAAGGTCATGGTTTACAGATCTGTGGTGGTTCCCGTTTTCCTATATGACTCTGAGGCATGGACTGTCTGCAGCAGACACCTCAAGGCACTAGAGCAGTAGCACCAATGCTGCCTGTGCAAGATCCTGCAAATCGCTGGGAAGAAAAACACACCGACACCAGTGTCCTTGACCAGGCCAACATCCCCAGCATCAAGGCACTGACCACCCTTGATCAGCTACAAGGGGTTGTCCACATGACCGATACGAGGTTCCCCCAAGCAGGTGAAATGCAGCATTCCCAAAATCACCTGGGAATCAGTGGCCCAAGTCTGTCCAAAGTGAAGAAGGAGTGTCCGGGAAGGCATCAAGCACCTTGAGACTTACCGTCAGGAGAAAATGGAAGCCAGGTGAAAACAACATAAGAAGTGCGCTGTCACACCAATGCTCCACCCACCCCTTCCCATGACCACCACTTGGTCAAGTGTATAGACCCTGTAGTACCTATATCGATCTGTACAGCCACCTACAGACTCACCCTAAGAGTGGACGAGAGACATCCTCATCTGTGAGGAACCCCCATTGATGATGATGATGATGAAACAAGAGATGATGGAAATGCACCCTCAGAATTTTGGTGAGGTCAGAAGAGATCATTTGCAAAAGGCAGAATCAGCCATTAGCATTACATGTTGTCCCTTGCTGCTGCTGCAGGATGACATTTACTAACACCTTATTTTTCAGGGCTGGCTTCTGCTTTCAAGCTTCTGAAACCATATGCTTTCAAACTGCTGCTCACAGCTGGCATCAGTATTTGTGTGAGTTGTTAGAGCTATCCAATTGTTGAGACTGATATTGAAAGCTTTCATGTCTCTTTCAAATGCATCTTTGAATTGGAGTTTTGGGTACCCTGTTTCTCTCTTGACAAGGACTGTCTCCCAGTAGATGTGGCTGTCTTCCACCCTGTGCATGTACCCATTCCAGTGAAGCCTCCTTTTCTTGTTTAGCACAAGCATGCATGACATGTCTATATTAGGAAGAACTGCTCTATTGGTGCCATGATATATCCATGTGATGCCAAGAATGTGACCCAGACACTGGAAATGGAGGTTATTGAACATTTTTCTTCATAAGTGTAGATTGTTCAACCTCAGTGCCATCGAGCAATGTACTGTGGATGCAAGCCTAATGGATATGCATCTTGGTCCTGTGCATTTGATGTTTCTCCCTGCCAATTTCGTTCATTAGTCAAAGTTGCTGACTGCCTTTCCAATGCATGTACTGAACTCTTCATCAAGAGATAGATTGTCTGCCACTCTAGGGTCAAGGTCACAGAGTTTGTTGACTTTACTAGTGATATGTAGTTGAGTCTGATCATAGGCAAACTCCTTAAGACTGGAAGACCATAGTTGTAGAGATGAATTAGGCCATGAATCTGCTACACTATTCAATCATGGCTGATTTGTTTCTCAATCTCATTCTCCTGTTTTCTCCCCATAACCAGTGATCCCCTTACTGAACAAAAACATGTCTCCTTTTGTCTTAAATACACTCAATGACTTGGTCTTTACAGTCTACTGCAGCCATGAATTCCACAGATTCACCACCCTCTGGCTGAAAAGATTCTTCTTCATGTCAGTTCTAAAGGGTTGTTCCTTCACTCAGAGGTCATGCCTTTGGGTTCCAGTCTCTCTAACTAATGGAAACATCTTCTCCACATCCACTCCATCCCTTCACTATCTTTGCTCTGGTATAATATGATGATACTTGAAACATGCATATCTGGAAGGATAAAGCCTTTGCTCCAGCAGAGGAGGGGAAAGTTGAGGAGGTAAAGCAGCAAGTGATCTCTTACATGGTCAAGTAGGTAAGCTCAGACATTCTTTCCCAAGTACTTCCCTTGTTTTTAGGGACTCAATGACCTTTTCAAAGTCAAGTAATGAGGATCCTGCAGTTTATATATCACAGGATCATCAAGCACAGGTTCATTTCAGTACAGCTCAGAGTAGTGCTCTCGCTGGTTTGTTATTTGTTTGTTCCTGTTACTGAACCCTCATCAATGGATTTTACAGTTGAAATGTTGGTGATGCTGGGGCTGAACACTCATTTGATGCTTATATAGATGACCTAGAGGTTAACATTGTCACTAGAGGTTTGAATGGGGCACAGGCCCTGAACAATATGGGCATTGGCAAAACATTTTGGGTGAATCGTATGCAAAATCGAGGGAGGCCTTTCATGATGTTGGAAACAACATGCTACATCTTTCAACCAAGTTCTGGATGTTGAGACGGGATTCTCACCAATGAGTGACGAGAGGCCTGTTAATGGTGATTATCACTCATTCTCAAACTTGTTACTGTAGTGATTGTAATGAGGTCAGCCTGGTGGACATTATAGAACATGTGTTCCCTGATTGGTCCAGATTAACAGTCCCAATCAGAGAGTCCTGTCTGACAAATATAAACCGGAGTGTCAGAGATTCTACTCACTCTGAGAGCTGGCTCTAAGAAAGCTGGATCATTGTCAAAGACAATGCATGTGTAAATAAAGGGTGACTTGGTGATGGGACACCTCATTAATATGGTAGCTACCAGATAGAAACTAGACATCAGGAGTTCTCAATATGAAAGGTTGGTATCTGGTGACTCGTGTTTGTTGCTTGCTCCTCTGAGTCTTCATCATGGATGCCCGGTACCAGTATCTCAGGGCACACTTCAGGGCAGCAGGCACACACATCCATGAATGCTGGCATCCAATACATACCAGCTTCTCTCACCATTATGGCACAACTCCAATCCACTGATAGTACACTGCTACACTTCAATAATCCCTTTGGACTGACCTGGCACCTTTCATTGCAATGATGCTGCAAGGACACTTGTGTGAAGGAATGGTTCATGGTGTGGACCAGGCTGCATCTTAATGCTGCTGTCTGGCTTTTATAGTGCTCACTCTGTTAGCACCTCCTTGGATGTTCACAGCATCCCTGCCTTGGCTTGCCTTTTAGCAAGCGGCACCCTCAACCAGAGCTAATAGGTGTGTAGCAGTTGTGTCGTGGTTTACCTTTCAGACAGTCAGTTTGTAGCAGTTATGATCAGCCTCAGTCAAAGGGACAGGCATTTTGCTGAACAGCATCATGCTATGTCAATCTCACACCTCCATCATGTGTTAGCAACACACAAAACAAACATGTGTCAAAGTCTAAGGGGAGTAATCCTCAGTCACGTGAAGGGTGACATCCTTCAGTCAGAGGGTTGCAGTACTCTATGCTAAGGACAGCTTGTGGTAGCTGTCCAGAAGCATGGCTATTTGACCACTTGAGGTGGTCAGTGCCAGGATCCTCTCCTCATAGGGGGTAAAAAGCTAAATGATGCACTTCTCATCACCCATCTTTGCTCTTTCTGCCCTATTAGAGAGCAGTTTCTCCTGGAGTGAGGAAAAGGGATAGATTAAGTGAAATTAGAGAGGGTGGCACAGCTGATAGCTAATGCAGCTGGAGGATAGAATCATGGAGTCCCCACAGTGTGAAAACAGGTATTTGGCCCAACAAGTCCACACCAACCCTCTGAAGATCCATTCCCCTACCCTATTACTCTACATTTACCCCTGATTAATGCACCTAACCTATACATCCCTGAACACTATGGGCAATTTAGCACAGTTGATTCACCTAACCTGCACATCTTTGGATTGTGGGAGGAAACCCACACAGACACAGGGAGAATGTGCAAACTCCACCCAGACAGTCTTCTGAGGCTGGAATCGAACGTGGGTCCCTAGCATTGTGAGGCAGCAGCACTAACCACTGTGCCACCCATTGGTGAGATGCCTGAGTGAATGAGGAAGATGTGCAGTAACCATGCAGGGTTACTGAATTGGGAGGGTAAGAGTGAGTGAGGGAAAATGTTACAGGCAATAATGAGAGTGGTAGAACATGAGCCATGGTGCAGTAACAGAGATGGAGTGAGTGTGATGTAGCAGAGGTGGTGTTGGCACATACCGTGGTGTAGAGAAGAAGGGCATTTATCTTCACCTATATTACATTGCATTCCTCCAGACAACTGAGATCATAGTGACCAGGCTGGCAGACTGTGGTGTCATGGTCTCCTCTACCAGTCCTGAGGTAGAGATTACCCTTCTTCCGCAACACTCTGTCTAACAAGATCGACTGACAGTGTCCACAAAATGGTGCACCAATTTCCTCTTCTGTGCTATGACTACGGCAAATGTCTCAGTTTATGTTGGGCAACTCTGGGTGGATAGTGCTTGACTGGGTGGACGATGGCTGTTAAAGATAGTGCTGGTTCCACGGATCCTGGTTTGGCTGGGATATCCAGGCAGTTGCAAATACTTCCTGCTGGGGTGAGTGTGAGAATCCGATTAGCATCAGGCAAGAGGGGTGTCAAGCGGCTGTTAAAACATGAGAACATTTAGGATAACAGTGCAAGAAAACTCACTCAGCCTCACGGAGAGAAACCCATGACAAAAATGCACCTTGCCAAAATATTGTAAGATTCTGACCTATTTCTTGGCAAAACTTAATCCAAGTAGATGATGGACAACCCTATAATACAGGGTGACTTGCAACATGGTTTTGATAAATTTTCACACCAAAGGTTATTAATTAAACAGGCAGCTGTAGGAATTCAGTTTAAATCCTAATAGATTAAAAAAAAAGATGAAGGGATGATATAACAGAAGAATTCAAGTTGACAGCTGCTCACTTGATGAATGTTATACAAACTAGGCTAACAAAAAAATAACTTGAGGACAATATGAGGAATTTTTTTCCTTATACAGTGTGTTCAACCTGCAGAACAACTTTCCAAATAGAATACCAGAATCAAAATATCATCAACATTTGGTTTCACTTATATTTCAACAAGCAGTTTGGAACATTGCAGTCCTTTCATTAATGTGGTCTCACTGCAATGCTACGGGAGCTATTTTTATACTAACCTAACCACATAAAACCTGATGAAATGATGGCTATACAAATTAAATATTTACAATTGTATTTCAATCAGATTTTCTGTTGATTTTAATTATCTTAGCAAGAGCAAATTCTCATTTTGATTAATGCTCTGCATCATTAATTAGACAAGTTTAGCTTCCTGAAGCAAATGGAGAAGAAATTAATTATCTCTGACGGTGTTGATATAGTCAGTTCTCAATACAGAATTTACTCGTCTTAAATGTCAACATGTTCACTGTACCACTGAATCAGCTAATGGGTGTTTTTTTCTTTAGATGCTTTGTCCCAACTTTATTGAGTTCAGGAACAGCAGGGAAGCTTTCTGCTTGGGACGGACTCTGGAATTTGAAACAGAATCTGTTCCTGCCAGGATCCTTCCCTATTTACAGTACTTGTTTAATTTCCAGGAAGGAGGATGGATGTG
Organism: Chiloscyllium plagiosum; assembly: GCF_037043375.1. Classification (NCBI taxonomy): domain Eukaryota; kingdom Metazoa; phylum Chordata; class Chondrichthyes; order Orectolobiformes; family Hemiscylliidae; genus Chiloscyllium; species Chiloscyllium plagiosum. The sequence goes on from NW_028270142.1 coordinate 106,982,950, forward strand.
GCTGAGCATTGGCATGTCTTTCACTGATGTCCTTAAGAATGTCTCAAATTTTGCCAAAGAAATTAAATAACTTTCTTGGGAGGTCCATTTTCTCCAAAGGAACCAGAAGATTGAAACAGTGTAACTCTGACATAGAGAGGGTCAGAATTTTGATTGTCATTCAACGATTCCACAATTTCTCTGTAAATCACACACCAATTGACTTCTGGCAGAAGATGAACCTACCCACTGAGGGGTGGTCGTATTCATGGTAAGTCTGTATCAACAAGGCTAATTATAGATGAGTGTAGTGTAGTCCTACAGATTAGCATGAGCCACCATCTCAGAGAGCTGGATTAAGCAGTCACATGAACTATCATCAGAAAACAGGAAAATAACATGAAGGCAGATTCTAGTTATCCATTTACACCAATTCCTAGATTTCAAGAGTGTGGTTCTGGAAAAGCACAGCAGGTCAGGCAGCATCGGAGGAGCAGGACAATCGACGTTTCAGTCGTAAGTCCTTCATCAGGAATGAGGGCTTTTGCCCAAAATGTCTATTCTCTTGCTCCTCAGATGCTGCCTGACCTGCGATGCTGTTCCAGCACCACACTTTTGACTCTGATCTCCAGCATCTGCAGTCCTCACTTTCGCCTGATTCCTAGATGTGACTACCCGTGAGTTAGCAAGGGCTGAACCTGATTGTACCAGTTCTGTCAGATTCTGTGTGATACGATACAACATCGCTTGTAAATAATTTTCAATTGTTGTTTACAAATAGGCCCCAAAGTCCTCTAGAAGGAGTATCAAATTTGGATGTGCTGCAGGCATCTCTGTCAGAGGAGTGTTTTCTTGGTGCTGCCTGGAAGTGTTGCATTCTTTTCAGTCATATGTGAATATTGGAACTAAAGATGTTCCTGGAAAGCACTGTGGCTTGCCATTTCTCGGAAATCCTCTAAGATGATTCTCAGTTTATTCATATAAGTGGGATGCTCATTCGAAACCATTATTTTTACATCAAGTGATGAGAGACTGTAGCTCAGGGTTCAGGTATTCAGCTGTGACTGAATAGCAGCACTCAATCAGAATGTTGTAGACTCAAGTCTCACTTCAGCTCAAGCTAGATACTTCAGTGCTATGTGTCCTCAGTCTCAGTGAAAAGATGGTGTCTGTAAAGGTACAGTGCTCTCATTGCACTGACAGATAGTAGGTGCTGTCTGAAATCAAGCTCTTATTTGACCTCTTGTTTCAATGTCAAAGAGCATTTGAAGGAGTACAGGGGAGTTCCCATACATATCCTGGCCAATTCATTTATGTAATTTTACAAAACCACAAAAATGGATGATCAAGCCATTATCACATTGCTATTTGCGAGACTTATCTGTGTGCGAATTGAATGCTATTTTTCTTATATTATGACTTTAACTACATTTCAAATCTATTTCATTTGTTGTAAACATATTGGAACTTCCTGAGATTGAACTGCAGAAGTAAATATCCTTCATTTTTTCTTCGCAGGCTGACTACTACAATCCATGTCCTCCACTGTCAGATTCTACTTTTCCGATTATCTCTTTTGGCATTCTGTTCATAAGTAACATTGGTAAGGCATTCAATGCCTTCATATTTCTGCTGACTGGGTTCTCTGTACCTCAATGAGGTCTAGGAACCAAAGTAGATTGTAATACTCTTTCCCTATCATTGATAACAGGGTTGCCACTTTGATTTACTGTTTATTTAATTCTGTAGATATTTCATAGTTTTACTATAATAAGTGGAAAAATGTTCCAGTCCGATATCTCCTTTCATTTCCACAATAGTTGGGAATCCTACAACATCCAGTCATGAATAGTGGTGGACAATTAAACAACTCACTGGAGGAGGAGGGTCCACAAATATTGGTGGACACATCAGTGGAAAAGATAAGGCTGAAGCATTTGCACTAATCTTCAGTCAGAATTGTTGAATAGACAATCCATTTTGGCCTCCTCCGTGGTCTGAAGAATCACAGATACCAGTCTTCAGCCAATTCAATTCACACCACATGATATCAAGAAATGGTTAGAGATACTAGATACTGCAAAGTCTGGGCCCTAACAACATTCTGGCGATAGTACTGAGGACCTGTGCTCTAGAACTTGCCATTCCTCTAGCCAAACCCTTCCAGTACAATAGCAACACTGGCATCTACTCAATAATGTGAAAAATTGTCCAGGTATATTCTGTACAGAAAAAAAAGCCACTCACCATCCTGACTTGGAATGCATCACTGTCGCTGGGGCTTATGCCCGAAACGCCGATTCTCCTGTTCCCTGGATGCTGCCTGACCTGCTGCGCTTTTCCAGCAACACATTTTCAGCTCTGATCTCCAGCATCTGCAGTCCTCACTTTCTTCCCAAAAGGAAGCCTTAGGCAACCTGTGCTGCTCTGTGCAGACCTCATCTCCAGTAATGTGTTTATATCTGGAGACAGTATAAAGAAGCAACATGAGCGTCAAATAGTAAATGGATTTCAATGAGCAAAATCATTATTCTGAAAATGATTATGGGGTTTGTCGTTGATCTCATAGTTAAATATGGAGACAAAATTGCAAACAATCTGGTTCAGCCTCAGGTACAGCGGCAAAGATGATGGCTAGAGCATGAAGCTTATGGTGGAGCATTTTAATGGCTTCTGTGTTAATTTAACACCCTTTTTAATATCATCATCCCAAGCTTGAGGATATTTCTTCTTATAACTGTTTCTTTGGCTTAGTGAAACATCTTAAAAGCACTTTTCTACCTTAAAATCACTGTACTACAAGTTGGCATTATTCTGCTTTAAGATTTAAACAATGTTTTTAATAATAAACTAGAGGCCTGTAAACAATTTAGAAAAATGGTTACATTGTACATGTAACCCAATAATAATTTATCACTGGTTAAAAAATGTGCACTGGATTCTTGTGGAGATATCATTTTACAATTAAAGTGCTCTTAAACCTCAAAATGTGCAGCGTTCCGCAAGCTTCTGTGTTTAGCCTTTTATTTGCAAAATGAGTCAATGTGCCAATTTAAAATCTGCCAGGAACACTTGGTTTTGATATTGTTTTCTACGTTCCAACCTCTGAGCATCATCGCTGACTGGTCCTGAATAATCTTACGCCAAAATCAGCAGTCAGTTGCTTACCAATTCCTTGATGTCATGCAGCAAAAGGATTTCCATCAAGGATAAAGAACTATATCTCCTACAGTTCTCTTTTGGCTTCAAAACATGCACATTGTTATGAAAGTTTGTTCCCTAAAATATTAATTTATAATTCCATTGACTGGGCACATATCTTGACCTTTATGGAAAGAATGCTTCTCAAGGCAAAAGACATTAGCTATAGCAGCAAGGGCATTGTATGAACAAAAAACAAACTGCCTGTATGGAGACACGGTGTCTTTGACATTTTCTGGCAAAGGTCACATGATGCAGCTTAAAGGTGTAAAGAAATGGCTTTGGATACAGTCAGAGAACTTGCAAAATGGGAAGCAGTTTTTGCCACTAGGCAAAATTACCATAGCCCTACTCCCTTATTAGGGAGAGAGAGAGAGAGAGACAACAGGTGGTGGTTTAACTTGAAGGTCACCATGCCTCAGGTGTAGGGAGAGGTTGAGGAGGAGAGTCCTGCATGGCAACCTGAGCTGGTGTAGGAATTGAACCCATATTGTTGGCATCATCCACTATTGGAAACTGGCCATCCAGTCAACTGAGCCAACTGGCAGCCCTGTCCATCAATGTAGGTGAGTTGAAAGCTGCATGTGAAAAGTTCAGCTAGTCATTTGGTAGCATCTGAACTTTGCTGAATAATAATATATTTTGTCAAAAGGTTTTCCATTCTGTATTCATCAGGCTAATTCACAAGAAATACCAAAGCTAATGGAAACCAACATTTATCATCCAGTATAACTGTTAAGGACCAGACCAGACCCCCTCAAGAAATCTTAAGAAGGTAGCCTAAACCCTAACTTTTTCTTATTTTAAAGGCAAATGCGAAATGTCTGTTTCTGATGCAATGAAACTGGTCAAACTACTCGATGTCAAGCAAAACATAATTTATTTATGTTTTGGAGATGCCGGTGTTGGACTGGTGATGAAGGAGCGTCGCTCCGAAAGCTAGTGTGCTTCCAATTAAACCTGTTGGACTATAACCTGGTGTTGTGTGATTTTTAATCATTTATTTAAACACTGTAATTAAAACACAACCAAAGAAAGAGGAATTTATAATAACAACTCTATTAGAAACTTAACAGAATAATAGATACAATACCTATTACTAATTAACTGTTCCAATATAGGAATATCCCATATACACACCCCTTGGCAAAAGGGAAGAAGATTCAAACACTGATTCTTACATGATTTTCTCCAATCCAGAAAAGAAAAACTTCAAGAGAAAATTCACAGAGAGTAGCAGCTAAGAGATATTTACAGAAGCATCCATCTCTTTTGAGACCCCAAAAACTTCTTCCCAAAGCTAAACATAAAAACTGAAAAAAAAAGCTTGAAATCCTGGTCTGTGAGACTTGACCACACTCAGGCTGCTTCCATTGTTCCAGCTTTAGAAAAAACTCCAAGGCCTCACAAGCTGTTCGATCAAATGGTCTTCAGTAGTGGCTTCGTGCCTCTGCCTTGCAATCTGTCTTCAAAAAAAGGACAAAATAACCTCTTGAAAGCCACAGCATCATCACACAATACAATAGAACGCAGGAACAGGCCCTGTTGGCCACCAAGCCTGCGCTAATTCCTAAACCTTATTTAGACCTGCTACATATTGCCCATGCACGGTTTCTATCCCTATGTTCACCTCCCATTCGTGTGTCTATCAAGATACACCTAAACATTGCTGATGTGCCTGCTCCACTACTCCACTGGCAGTGCATTACAGGCACCCACCACCCTCTATGTGAAAGATTTTCCCTACGGTTCGCCCTAAACTTTTACCTTCTCACCTTGAACTTGTGCCCTCTTAGAATTGACCTATCCATCCTGGGGAAAAAACCTCTGACTATCCAGCCTATCTATGTCTGTCGTAATTTTGTAGAACTCTATCAGGTTGCCCCTTTAGCGCCTGTGTTTTCAGTGAAAACAATCCAAGTTTATCCAACCTTTCACAGAATCACTAACTCCCTACTGTGTAGAAACAGGTCATTCAGCCCAACAAGTCCACATCGACTATCTGAAGGATATTCCACCCAGACCCACACCACCCCGGCCGTTTCCCTGTAACCCTGCATTTCTCATGGCCAATCCACCTGATCTGCAGTTCTTTGGACTGAGAGAGGAAACTGGAGCGCCTGGGGGAAGCCAACGCAGAGACAGGGAGAATGTACAGATTCTACACAGTCAGTTCCCAAGGTGGAGTTGAGCCCGGGACTAATACCCTCCATACCAGGCAATGTCATGGTAAACCTTCACTGCACCCTCTCCAAAACATCCATGTCCTTCTGGTAGTGTGGTGATCAGAACTGCACACAATATTCCCAATGTGCCGAACTAAAGTTTTTACAGCTGTAACATAACTTGTCAACTTTTATATTCAATACCACAACTGATGAAAGCAACTGATGTATGCCTTCTTGCCCACCTTATCCACCTGTGTTACCACTTTCAGGGATCTATGGACCGGTAAACCTAGATCCCTCTGTATGTCAATGCTCCTGAGGGTTCTGCCATTTAAATTGTATGACAGGAGAGTGTTGACTGATTGATAAGTGCTCTGTAATTGGTAGATATGATGTGGAAGAGCTGGTGTTGGACTGGGGTGGACAAAGTTAAAAATCACACAGCACCAGGTTATAGTCCAACAGGTGTATGTGGAAGCACTGGCTTTTGGAGCGCTGCTCCTTCAGCAGGCAGCTGTGGAGCAGGATCATAAGACACAGACTTGGGTTCATGTCACATTACAGGTGACCCCACTACACTATACACACTCTCTCTCTCTCTCACACACTCTCACATACTTACACACTCACACAGACCCTCTCTCATGCACATGTTCTGTCTTATTCCCACACGTACACTCCCCACACTCACACCCATGCACACATCCTCTCACAGGCTTATATTCCATCACACACACACATACAAATATTCTCTCACATGCACTCACACTCACGCGCACACACTCACTCTCTCTCTCTCTCTCATGCATCACACATACATTTAAGTCTATGGGGTGAATTCACATTTGCAGAATTATATTTGCAGATACATTCTATCTTGCGCAAAAAGCGCACATTCTGCAGGCAGTCAATGCAGACAATCAATCCATGTGACATTTTATAAATTCCTACTTTGGTAATAGAACCAGTCTGACTCAAGATTGGGATACAGACAGACTCTAACCTCACACCTTTCATGCATTGTCTGAGCTGAGATGTCACTTTTTTTTATTATAAAACCTTAAGTTTTATAATAAAAAAAAATTGACTTTAAAGTAATTCTGGGAATTACATATTTATGAACTGAAACCTACAACCCATTCTAAAAGATGAAAGACTTAACAGCAATCTAGGTTTGTTCAATATATTATTTCAGTTGCATGACACTGTGTAATCTTTTGCTATAAATTTTGTGTCTTATGATCCTGCTCCACAGCTACCTGATGAAGAAGCAGCACTCTGAAAGCTAGTACTTCCAAATAAACCTGTTGGACTTTCACCTGATGTTGTGGGATTTTTAACTCATTGGTAGAAACAGTCCTGAGGATAATGCATCAGTTGAACAAGCTGTCAGCTATTTTGCTGAGTTGAAACGAACAGAAATGATCTTTCTATGAGTAAATAAATGGGGCCTGTATATTAAAAAATGTATCTTCCAATATGTATGAATGCACCAGACTGTTATCCTGTCTGACAATCCTAATTTATTATCAGTGGAATTATTAGCATTCTCAGGATTATTCAGCAAATATTGATCAATTGTGGAATCACACATAAATGCTCCTAAAGGAAAAGTCTTAAAGTCATGAATGGTGGTGGGTAATTAAACGAATCAATGAAGGAGGTGGCTCCACAAATGTCCCCATCCCCAATCACAATGAGTTCAATACAAAAGACAAGGCTGAAGAATTTGTAGCCATTTTCAGCCAGAAGTACCAAGTGGATAATCTGCCTCATCCTACTCCAGCTGTCTCTTCAGCCAATACAATTTACTCCATGTGATTTTAAGAAACGGCTAAAGGCACTGACTATTGCAAGGGTTATTTTATTGAAAATGTGTGCTGTATAGCAACCACACTGGCATCTACCTGACAATGTAGAAACTTGCCTCAGTAAGTACTATACACGATAAACAGGACAAACCAAGCCAGGCCTATTGCTGCCTTATCTGTCTACTCTCAATTGTCATTAAAGTTATGAAAGGTGTCATCAATTGTGCGATTAAACAGCTATTGCTTCATATTAAACTGCCCACCAATTCCCAGTTTGGGTTCTACCTGGGTCACTTAGTTCCTGACCTCATTACAGGCTTGATTCCAACATGAACAAAAGAGCTGAGTTCAAGAGGTGAGGTGAGAGTGACTGGCCTTGACATCAAAGCCAAAATTGACCAAGTGTGGCATCAAGGATATTTATGAAGAGAAAATGAGGTCTGCAGATGCTGGAGATCAGAGATGGAAATGTGTTGCTGGAGAAGCGCAGCAGGTCAGGCAGCATCTAGGGAACAGGAGAATCGATGTTTCGGGCATTAGCCCTTCTTCAGGATTCCTGAAGAAGGGCTAATGCCCGAAACGTCGATTCTCCTGTTCCTAGATGCTGCCTGACCTGCTGCGCTTCTCCAGCAACACATTTCCATCAAGGATATTTACCAAAACTGGAGTCAATAGGAATCGGGGGAAAGCTCTATGCTGGCTGGAGTCATAGCTGCCATAAAGGAAGATGGTTGTGGTTGTTGGAGGTCAATCATTTCAACTCCAGGACATCCCTGCATGACTTCCTCAGGGTAGTATCTGAGGCTTAACCATCTTTATCTGCTTTATTAATGACCTTCCTTCCAATATAAGGTCAAAAATGGGGATGTTAGCTTATGATTGCATAATGTTCGCCACCATTTATAACTCCTTAGATAATGAAGCTATGTTCACATTTAGTAAAACCTGGAAAATATTCAGGTAACAGGTAAAATTTGTGCCACACAAATACTCACCAATGACCATTTTCAACAAAAGAAAACCTAGCCAGTTCCTTTGGCATGTTATGGTATTACCATAATTGAATCTCTTATTATTAACATTCTGGGGATCATTATTGACCAGAAACTGAATTAATCTAGTCATATAAGTACTATGGCTACAAGAGCAGGTCAAAGGCTACAATTTGTGCAACGAGTAACTCACCTCGTGACTTTTCAAATTGTAAGTGTAATATAGTTATGCTACACAGCATAGTGTAATATTAAAGTTTCTAAGAATGTAGTGTAAATTAGATACATCACAAAGTCTAATGTAAACTGAAGTTTATTTCAAAAAGCATTGTGTAACTTACTTAGATAACTGAAAACTCCAATAGCCACTTACTTGCAAGTGATGTTTAGCCAGATTAGTAAGGGCACCATCTCATTTGTAAAATATGTATTTGTTTGAATCTTTCTCTTCAGAAATCCAGACCAGTTGACTAAACCTGATTCCAATGAAAGAGCTCAAATTTGTCATCGTGGAGAGGGTTGCTGTGCTGCAATTAGACAGTATCCTATCTATCTGGTGCCAGAATTTCCTTTTTAAGTAACATATAAACGTCTGCCTCTTAATTGGCAAACTGAAATCCTGAACACAGTGGAAGTCTAGTGCCATTGGATCTTTCCATTGCTCAATGCCATCCTGCCAGCAGGATTTGTACTCCCTGGATCAGGAATGCTGATGTATAAGAACACTAACTCACTGAATGTAACTATTTGTTGATTTGTTGCTGACTGACACATTTCTACAAAAAAAATGCAGATAATAATTGCTGAGATCTTCACCTCAGAGATTTAATTTTGGCTGGAATTTATTAGTAAGTGTTATGTTTGCCTGTGCTCGATGTATATTTTAGAGTTCACAATGCAAGTTCTTGCAATTTAAATCATTGAGGAGGACTGGGAAATATTTTTAATACAAATAGGTTGCATTACGCAATTGTCCTGGTTTGAAATACTTATTGCACTGAGAACAGTCCACATTCGGGTAAGCGAAAATTAACAGCTTATTAAACATAATAATATTTACACTACGCGAGAAATATGGAGCTTCAGCTGCAGCACAGAGCGGTCAACTTTGATATTTTTTTCTTGACGTTGGATGAGAGCTGCGATGTACGTGACACAGCCCAGCTACTCGTCTTCGTACGTGGGATAACTACGGACTTTAAAATCACGGAGGAGCTGGCAGTCATGCAGTCAATGAAAGGAACAACAACTGGTAAATATGTCTTTGTAACCCTAGACTCTCAGGTCACAGTTCCACCTTGCCTGATGTCACTAATAACCTACTTCTCAATAATCACAGTATCCTCTAATTTAGACCTGGGCATTTTACGGCCCGTGGGCCATATCCGGCCCTTTGGTCGATCCTGTCCGGGCTGCATGAGGTCAATCTTAAATTAGAAATAAATGAAAAAGTATTTATGCCATGCACGCAATACAACTGTGTTGCTTTTGTTTTGAAAAGGATGCTTTTTTTATTTATGTATGGACGCACATGTGCGTGTATGAACAGCTAAAAATGATGCTTGCTAGCTGGCCCTCAAAATGTCAGCTCACACCAAAAAAAAGGAAGGTTGATACGGAGTGCCGTGTTTTTAACAAGGCATGGACTGCTAGATATTTATTTACAGAAATCGGAGGTAAAGCCGTGTGCTTGGTTTGTGGTGCACAGGTCGCTGTGTTCAAGGATTATAATTTGAATCGCCACTACATGAGCAAACACGACAAGGAGTACAATAACTTGTCTGATCAAGAGTGGGCAAGGGAGTTGGGTGCTTTGTTAGCTAAGCTGCATAACCAGCAAAGACATTTATTAAACTTCACATATCCAGAGATGCAGCTGTCAAGACAAGTTATGTCACAACTCACAAAATCGCTAGAAACAGTAAACCGTTTTCTGATAGAGTTTAAGGACTGCTTGTTGGACCCTGCAGTACGAATATGCCCAGAGAAAAAGGAGGCATTTGAGAATGTGCCCTTCTCCCGATGCACTGTAACGAGAAGGTTTGGGGACATCGCGAGAAATCTGGAGCTTCAGCTGCAGCACAGAGCGGTCAACTTTCATTTTTTTTTTCTTGGCTTTGGATGAGAGCTGCGATGTACGTGACACAGCCCAGCTACTCATCTTCGTACCTGGGATAACTACGGACTTTAAAATCACGGAGGAGCTGGCGGCCATGCAGTCAATGAAAGGAACAACAACTGGTAATGATTTGTTCACAGAGGTAAATGCATGGTTGGACATGTTGGGACTAAAATGGGACAAGTTGGCGGGTGTGACAATGGATGGTTGTCCAAATTTAACGGGAAAAAATGTTGGACTCTTAAAGAGAAGGCAGGATAAAGTGACAGAAATTGACCCTGAACAGAAATTGGTATTTTTGCATTGTATTATACATCAGGAAGTGTTGTGTAAAAAATTAACCATGTGGTTGATGTTGTAACTAAAATAGTTAACTTCATCAGGGCAAGAGCTTTGAATCACAGGCAGTTTGTTGCATTTCTGGAGGAAAATGAGTCTGTACATCATGACATAGGCTACCACACAGCTGTCAGGTGGCTCAGCCTGGGCAAAATGCTGAAAAGTGTATGGGACCTGAGAGAAGAGATTCAAAGTTTCTATGTGAAGAAAGGGAATGGCATTCCACAGCTTTCAGATGCAGACTGGACTGCTGACCTTCGTTTTGCTGTTGATGTGACTGCACTTATGAATGAACTAAATGTGAAACTGCAGTGCAAGGGCCTTTTTGTGCATGAAATGTACAACTTGGTGAAGGCTGTTATGAGAAAGTTGCAGCTTCTCTCAAGCTGAATGGAGGACAACATTCTCATCCACTTGCCAACACTGAAGGAAGCCACACCTTCAGCTGATCACCACCACAGGTACTCATCTATGTTAGAAGCACTGCATGGTGAATTTTCAAGGTGATTTCAAGACGTTAAAATGGTTGAGAAGGAAATGCACATGATTTTTTTCCCCATTTACATGCAATGTGGAGAATGCACCTAGTGATGTTCAGCTTGAACTCATTGACCTGCTGTCTGACACACTTCTAGCAGAGTACTTTAGGTCAGTCTCACTGCTTGATTTTTACTCTTCCCTCAAAGAGGAGAACTTTCCACACATGAAGAGGCATGCTCAGAAGATTCTAGTCCTCTTTGGATCTACCTATATATGTGAACAGACATTCTCAGTGATGAAGTTCAACAAATCCAAATACAGATCCTCTATCACTGATGATCACCTCTCAGCTGTCCTTCGCATATCCACCTCAGACATTCAACCAGATTTCAGTGCACTTGTTCAAGCCCAAAACAGACTGGATTTTTAAGACCATAAGACATAGGAGCGAAAGTAAGGCCATTTGGCCCATCGAGGCCACTCCGCCATTCAATCATGGCTGATGGGCGTTTCAACTCCACTTACCCGCATTCTCCCCGTAGCCCTTAATTCCTTGTGACATCAAGAATTTATCAATTTCTGCCTTGAAGACATTTAGCGTCCCAGCCTTCACTGCACTCTGTGGCAATGAATTCCACAGGCCCACCACTCTCTGGCTGAAGAAATGTCTCCGCATTTCTGTTCTGAATTTATCCCCTCTAATTCTAAGGCTGTGTCCACGGGTCCTAGTCTCCTTGCCTAACGGAAACAATTTCCTAGCTTCCACCCTCTCCAAGCCATGTATTATCTTGTAAGTTTCTATTAGATCTCCCCTTAATCTTCTAAACTCCAATGAATATAATCCCAGGATCCTCAGCCGTTCCTCATATGTTAGACCTACCATTCCAGGGATCATCCGTGTGAATCTCCGCTGGACACGCTCCAGTGCCAGTATGTCCTTCCTGAGGTATGGGGACCAAAACTGGACACAGTACTCCAAATGGGGCCTAACCAGAGCTTTATAAAGTCTCAGTAGCACATCAGTGCTTTTATATTCCAACCCTCTTGAGATAATTGACAACATTGCATTCGCTTTCTTAATCACGGACTCAACCTGCATGTTTACCTTTAGAGAATCCTCAACTAGCACTCTCAGATCCCTCTGTACTTTGGCTTTATGAATTTTCTCACCGTTTAGAAAGTAGTCCATGCTTCTATTCTTTTTTCCAAAGTGCAAGACCTCACATTTGCTCACATTGAATTCCATCAGCCATTTCCTGGACCACTCCTCCAAACTGTCTAGATCCTTCTGCAGCCTCCCCACTTCCTCAGTACTACCTGCCTGTCCACCTAACTTTGTAGCATCGGCAAACTTTGCTAGAATGCCCCCAGTCCCTTCATCCAGATCATTAATATATAATGTGAACAGCTGCGGCCCCAACACTGAACCCTGCGGGACACCGCTTGTCACCGGCTGCCATTCCGAAAAAGAACCTTTTATCCCAACTCTCTGCCTTCTGTCAGACAGCCAATCCTCAATCCATACCAGTAGCTCACCTCGAACACCATGGGCCCTCACCTGCTCAGCAGCCTCCCGTGTGGCACCTTATCAAAGGCCTTTTGGAAGTCTAGGTAGACCACATCCACTGGGTTTCCCTGGTCTAACCTACTTGTCACCTCTTCAAAGAACTCCAACAGGTTTATCAGGTATGACCTCCCCTTACTAAATCCATGTTGACTTGTTCTAATCTGACCCTGCTCTTCCAAGAATTTAGAAACCTCAACCTTAATGATGGATTCCAGAATTTTACCAACAACCGAGGTTAGGCTAATTGGCCTATAATTTTCCATCTTTTGCCTTGATCCTTTCTTGAACAAGGGGGTTACAACAGCGATCTTCCAATCATCCGGGAATTTCCCTGACTCCAGTGACTTTTGAAAGATCTCAACCAATGCCTCCGCTATTTCCTCAGCCACCTCCCTCAGAACTCTAGGATGTAACCCATCAGGGCCAGGAGATTTATCAATTTTAAGACCTTTTAGCTTTTCTAGCACTTTCTCTTTTGTAATGGCAACCATACTCAACTCAGCCCCCTGACTCCCTTAAATTGTTGGGATATTACTCATTTCTTCCACTGTGAAGACTGACGCAAAGTACTTATTAAGTTCTCCAGCTATTTCCTTATCTCCCATCACTATGCTTCCAGCATCAGTTTGAAGTGGCCCAATGTCTACTCTTGCCTGTCGTTTGTTTCTTATGTATTGAAAGAAACTTTTACTATCATTTCTAATATTACTAAACAAGTAAAATGAGATGAAAACCATCAAAAGCACTTATTGCTTTTTGTATAGCATTGTTTGTTGTTTGTAATACTGAACAATAATGAAACAACTTTTCATTATTGGTTTGTGAGATTGACATGTTAAAAATAAAATGAAATACTGAAATTATTGTTTATTTCTTCTATATTTGACCTACTCCACAATTTCATGTCTTTATTGTAACAGAATATCCTTATTCTTTTGAATATAAGTTTCAATGCAAAACTATATAATTTAGTATTTTTTACAATGGGAGAAAATTAATACTGAGCAGAATTATGTTCAACTTATTGTTGTGTCGGAGGGCTGAACCAACAATAGGTTTCTCATGTGGCCCCTTGGAAGAATTAATTGCCCACCCCTGCTCTAATTCTACACATACTAATAAACGCATACACAATATTTATGATAAACTTCAATACCAGTCTGCTAGTGTGAGAATTTAACTGAATACAGTTTAAACAAAATCCTTTCAAACACTGTTCAATGTTTTTTTGTGAACCGGAACAGTCCTAGTGAATTGTTCTATGACATCCTTTAATGGTTAAACGATTGGCATCAATAGAAATTTATGTCGAGTCTTATTTTATTTTTAAGCCATTCCTGTGTATTTAATTCTTACCGATATTGAATAAATTGTTTAATAAAGTTAAGCGTCCTGATGAGGAAATCATCTGGTGGTTACATAGTGCTAAATTCAATGTACTAGTAAGCCTGAGGACCCAGATTAACATTTTGTGTTTGAATCCCACCATATAATAACAGCAAATTACTGCAAGAACTGAACATCTGAAACACGCACAGAGAATGCTGAAGGAACTTTCAGGTCTGGCAACATCCAGGAAAGGGAAACAGAGTTCACACTTTGAGTTAGGTATGACTCGTCTTCAGAACAGGTCATACTGGACTCAAAACACATATCTTTGTTTCTCTCATAATGGTGATGCCAGGTGTGCTGGGTTTCTCCAGCATTTTTTTGTGTTTGTTTCGAATCCCACAATAACAGATGATGAAAATTGAATTAAAGAAAAGCTAGCCTAATGGTGACTATATAAAGATTACCATAAAAGAAAACATATGGATCATTAATGTTCTTTTTGGAGGAAATCTTCCATTTTTACCTAGTCTGGCCAGCATATAACCCAAGAGTCACCACAGCATAATTTGACTCTTAACTGCCTTCTGAAATGGCACAGCAAGTTACGAGGTTCAAGATGTGTGTTGTTGGGAATGAGAACTCCTAAGATCTGGCATTAATTAGGAGAGAGAAAAGGAATTACTTCACAAAGTTATACAACATCAATTAGGCATATATTTTGAAGGCCACAAATTACCAGCACCAGTCCTGGTTTAGTGATTAGAGTACACACCCAGTTTCGTGCCTCATTATTATTGCCATTGAATGATGTTGAAGTTTATTTTTTACACTACTTAAAGCATAATTAGGCAATGTGCACTGAAGGATGCTGCATGTTCAAAGGATTGAGTCAACTATTTGCACAGAAAGGCTTTTGTAAAAGCAAGCTTTCCATTCAAAGTTACAGATTAAATGACAGGATGCACAAACAGCTGCTGTTATGAAATTTAATTGCAAAAGTTTGCCATCTAATAAACATTTGATTGCAATCCTGAAGGGAGGTTTAAAGCTCAGAGTTGGAGTGGTCTTGAATTTTGGTGGAGTTAAGATTGTGCTGGGCACATTGAAACATTTTTTAAACATTTTATTATCCATGTTGGAAAAACATTACTCCATGCTTTGGAAAGAAAAAAATCACGTGTACTTACTTGTCCGGCACAGTTAAGCCCCAGTATGATATTTGCCATGTATTTTTGACACTGCTGTGCATCAAGGCAAATACCTTTGGATGGAGACTGCCATTAGGCTCTCACTTTTGCTTCTCATTGGTTTTGTCGTATTTGTTCTGTGAATGTACGCAATATATTATATATCAGAAACTTTACACCTGCACAAACCCCAGTAGTGTAATATTTACTTCCTGTAACAATACACATTCACCACCACAATTTCCTGATTTCATTTACTGATTGTCTCAAGACAAAATGGCAGCAAGTCAGAAACACAATGCTAGGGAACATATGAAGCAAATTGATTGATACTTAACTAGAAAATTGTCAGTGAAAAGCTATGCAATAACTGCAATGA
This sequence comes from Chiloscyllium plagiosum, assembly GCF_037043375.1. NCBI lineage: Eukaryota > Metazoa > Chordata > Chondrichthyes > Orectolobiformes > Hemiscylliidae > Chiloscyllium > Chiloscyllium plagiosum. Next base: position 106,998,504 of record NW_028270142.1, read on the forward strand.
AGAAACTATCCAGAACACCTACAAATGACAAAACCAAAACAAAAGGAGAAATCACTGGAAATTCGCATCAGCTGCTAATAAGGTAATATAGTATTTTGAATAAAATTTCTAAAATCAATTGGCTATTTAGTCACTCGGCAGTATAGAATTGAGTATTGTAGGAAAAAGTGACATGAAAACTTTTTATCTTGCATTCATCAGGACAGATGCAAGAATGCCATTTTTTTAACGGGAACAACAATTCGTAATGCATGAATAAAGGATAATGATTTGTCATAAAATTGACTTTATAAAAACCAGAAGAACTGTGGATACTATAAATCAGAGATAAAAATAGAAATTGCTGGAGGAGTTCTGGGGAAGGGTCACTTGACCCAAAATGTTAACTTTGATTTCTGTCCACTGAAGCTGCCAGACCTGCTGAGCTTTTCCAGCAATTTCTACTTTTGTCTCATAAGATTGGCGTTAATTAGTTTAGGTGTTGCCATAGAGAATGAATCAGGGAATTGCACTCTTCTGTGCTTTTGTTTAATTCAAATTAGATATTTCATTGCAACATGACCAAACCTAATACCTTTTAAAATGTTGAAGAGCTTTGATTAATGTATATATTCGAAGACCTCAACTCTCTCAGTTCTGTAGCCTATGCGGTATTCTAGAATAAATATAGGTATCATTGGCAAATGCTAATAAGGGTCCTGTACCTGAACTTGGACATTCTTGTAAAATTCATAACTGTGTGCTCCTGGAATGTTGCTATCTAAACTCTCCATAAAATCTTGGCCAGTGCAATTGAGAAACAGACTGTTAAAAGGGGCAATCACATTAACATAATATATTTAAAATTTCCGGCCAGTCATTACAGGCTTCCAAGGCACATTTGAGCTGAGCTTTGGGCTGAAATAAAAGCACAAAGTGCTAGACAAACACACATCTTCCAGGTTCGGTGAAGAGAGAAAGAGGTTTTTAAAAATTCTTTTATGGGAAGTGGGTATCGCTGGCTGGCCAGATTTTATTGCCCATCTCCCTAGTTGCCCTTGCGAAGGTGGTGGTGAGCTGCTTTCTTGAACCACTACAGTCCACTTGCTGTGGGTTGACCCAGTATACCGTTATGGAGGGAATTCCTGAATTTTGACCCAGCCACAGTGAAGGAATGGCGATGATAGTGAGTGGTTCGGAGGGGAACTTGACAATAGTGGTATTCCCATGTGTCTGCTGCACATGTGGGTTTGGAAGGTGCTGTCTGAGGATCTTTAGTGGACTTCCACAGTGCATCTTGTAGATAGCACACACCGCTGCTACTTGAGCATTGGTGGTGGAGAGAGTAGATGCTTGTGGAAATTCAAGCTGAGAAAGGTGACCTTGCATCTGGCCAGGAATCTTTCAGCATGAATGGGCCTATCAGCCATAAATGCCCTGCATGAGGTTCACATCAGAAGTCTGTGTTAACAGATATTTTTTTACAGATAAGTGGCTGTGTGAATATCTGATTGATATAATTGCTCCTTGAAGGGCCTTAAATTGATCACAACTCATGACTACACCCTCTGAAAGGAGAAACCTTCCTCTGCCCAGTCCAGGTGCAGTGACAGTGATTTCTCATTTCTGTTACACACTTGTGATTCAGGTGAGGATAGAAGGAAAATCAGTTTGCATTTCACTGACTCTGCCAGTTAATCTAGATGACCTTCCTCAACCTACGTTTTCCTTTTCACTTTGCACTATCTGTAATTCCCTTTTGGTTTGAGCCTCCTTGCATTATCAACCAACTCTTTTATTTATTCTTCATCACCTTACTTTATTCCCTGAGTCCTAGGCTTACAGCTAAGGTACACTAAACATAGTCATACAACGTCGCCCCAACCCCCTCACAAAGAAGGTAGTGATCACCATTGATGACCCCCTTTCCAGTGTGTCCCCAGCATGCCCTGCTGTTGCCTCTCCCAAATCCACTTATATGTTGAATTGTTTCCCTTCACGATTATTGTCCTTGTATGCTGCCTCCAATCCCCACAATTGACATGTCCAACTGCCCGAACACAGCAATGGTCTATGATCAACTCTCCTTGACTTTCAGTGAATGGACCTTCAGGACTAATTGTGATCAACACCCCTGAATAATGTGGAATGACTGATCTGCTTGGTGAGTGACCCCTGGCTGATCTGACTGGTTTACCTCTTTTCCATTGACTGGTAGCAGTGGACCTGCAGGACTGACCATTGGTCACATCCTGGACTGCAATGATACAAACCCCTCTGTCTGAACGTACCAAGCAGCTGACTGGCCATGTCAGAGGCCCGGACTGATAAGTGGACCATGGCCTTGACTTAATGGGCCATAACCTGTGCCTAGGAGAAAGTGAGGATTGCAGATGCTGGAGAGTCAGAGTCGAAAAGTGTGGCTCTTGAAAAGCACAGCAGGTCAGGCAGCATCCGAGGAGCAGGATAGTCGATGTTTCAGACATATGCCCTTCATCAGGAATGTGGAGGGGAAGAAGGCTGAAAAACAAATGGGGAGGTGGAGCTGCAGGGAAGGTAGGTGGGAAGACGATGGGTGGATGCAGATGGGGGATGATTGTGATAGGTCGGTGGGGAGAGTGGAGTGCGTAGGTGGGAAGGAAGATGGACAGGTAGGACAGTCAAAAGGGTGTTGCTGAGTTGGAGGGTTGAATCTGGGATGAGTGGGTGGGGGAGATTTGGAAACTAATGTTGATGCTGTGTGGTTGAGGGCTCAAGATGGAAGATGAGGCTTTCTTCCTCCAGTTGATGGGTAGATTTGATTTGGCTGTGGAGGATCTGACTGATGACAATTCCCTTTGACATGACTGAGGATTTCTCAAAGCCCCTAGAATGTGAGACATGGTCATTTGGCTAAATCATATTCTGTGTGTTTGCTATGTAGCTTGCTATGAATTTGCTAGTGCATGTTGGTGTGACATTGACAAAACATGTTACCATACAGCAACATGTTAGTCCCTTGACTAATACCTGCTGAAATGCTTAGCTTTCTATCTGCATTTGATGGGAAACAACACTGATGTAAGATCTGAATGAAGCAGCAACACACAAAAGGCAGAGTTTTATTCATTCACAGGATGAAGGGATTATTGGCTAGACCAGACATATTACCCATGCCGAATTGCCTGGAGAGCAGTTGAGAGTCAATCACATTGCTGTGGATCTAGGGTCAAATGTAGGCCAGACTAAGTAAGGATGACAGTTTCCTTCCCTAAATGATATTAGTGAACCAAGTGGGTTTTTCCAACAATTGGCAATGGATTCATGGCGATCATTAGATCTCAAATTTCAAATAAACCTCTTGGACTACAACCTGGTATTGTTTGATTTTTGACATCATTGGACTCTTAATTCCAGAATTTTAAAATTGAATTTGCCATTTGCCATGGTGGGATTTGAGCCAGGGTCTCTGGGTTAATTGCCTAGTAAGAATACCATTAGGCCAATGCCTTCCATGCTGTGACTATTCAAGTAAGCACAAACTGAGTAAAGGCCAAGAGCAGAAGCTAAGAAACCTGAGATACAGCCTGTTAAAATGTGAGGGATGTGTGCCTGTCTCTATATGAAAGTACTAGAGTCATAGAATCATAGACTTGTACAGCAAGGAAACGGACCCTTTGGTCCAACTCATCCATGCTGACCAGATGTCCCAACCCATCTAGTCCCATCTGCCAGCACCCGGCCCATATCACTCCAAAAACCCTTCTTATTCATATATTCACCTAGATGCCTTTTAAATGTTGCAATTGTACCAGCCTTCACCACTTCCTCTGGTAGCTCATTCCATACACGCATCACCCTCTGCATGAAAAAGTTGCCACTTAAGCCTCTTTTATATCTTTTACCTCTCACCCAAAACCTATGCTCTCTAGTTCTGGACTCCACGACCCCAGGGAAATGACTTTGTCTATTTCTCCTATCCATGCCCCTCATGATTTTATAAACCTCTTGACACTGCAGAGAAAGCAGTCTTAGCTTATTCAGCCTCTCCCTATAGCTCGGTGGCACAGTGGTTAGCACTGCTGCCTCACAGCGCCAGAGACCCGGGTTCAATTCCCGACTCAGGCAACTGACTGTGTGGAGTTTGCACATTCTCCCCGTGTCTGCGTGGGTTTCCTCTGGGTGCTCCGGTTTCCTCCCACAGTCCAAGGATGTGCAGGTCAGGTGAATTGGCCATGCTAAATTGCCCGTAGTGTTAGGTAAAGGGGTAAACGTAGGGAAATGGGTGGATTGCGCTTCGGCGGGTCGGTGTGGACTTGTTGGGCCGAAGGGCCTGTTTCCACACTGTAAGTAATCTAATCTAAGCTCAAATCCTCCAACCCTGGCAACATGCTTGTAAATCTTTTCTGAACCCTTTCAAGTTTCACAACATCCTTCCGATAGGAAGGGGACCAGAATTGCACGCAATATTCCAACAGTGACCTAACCAATGTTCTGTACAGCCGCAACATGACCTTGCAACTCCTGTATAGATTAGAGTGGTGTTGGAAAAGCACAGCAGGTCAGGCAGCATCCGAGGAGCAGGAAAATCAACATTTCGGGCTTTTCTAGCACCACTGTAATCTAGACTCGGATCTCCAGCATCTGCAGTCCTCACCTTTGCTCTCCCAACTCCTGTACTCAATACTCTGACCAATAAAGGAAAGCATACCAAACGCCTTCTTCACTATCCTATCTACCTGAGACTCCACTTCAAGGAGCTATGAACCTGCACTCCAAGGTCTCTTTGTTCAGCAAAACTCTCAAGGATCTTACTATTAAGCGTATAAGTCCTGCTAAGATTTGCTTTCCCAAAATGCAGCACCTCGCATTTATCTGAATTAAACGCCATCTGCTACTTCTCAGTCCATTGGCCCATCTGATCAAGATCCTGTTGTAATCTGAGGTAACCCTCTTTGCTGTCCACTACACCTCCAATTTTGGTGTCATCTGCAAACTTACTAACTGTATCTCTTATGCTCACATCCAAATCATTTATATAAATGACGAAAAGTAGTGAACCCAGTACCGGTCCTTGTGACACTCCACTGGTCAAAGGCTTCCAGTCTGAAAAACAACCCTCCACTACTACCCTCTGTCTTCTACCTTTGAGCCAGTTCTGTATCCAAATGGCTAGTTCTCCCTCCAATCCATGAGATCTAACCTTGCTAACCAGTTTTCCATGGGGAACCTTGGCGAACGCTTTACTGAAGTCCATATAGATCATGTCCACCGGTCTGCCTTCATCAATCCTCTTTGTTACTTCTTCAGAAAACTCAATCAAGTTTGTGAGACATGATTTCCCACGCACAAAGCAATGTTGACTATCCTTAATCAGTCCTTGCCTTTCCAAATACATGTACATCCTATTCCTCAGGATTCCCTCCAACAACTTGCCCACCACCGACGTCAGGCTCACTAGTCAATAGTTCCCTGGCTTGTCCTTACCAACTTTCTTAAACAGCGGTACCACGTTAGCCAACCTCCAGTCTTCCATCACCTCACCTGTGACTATCGACGATGCAAATATCTTAGCAAGGGGCCCAGAAATCACTTTCCTAGCTTCCGACAGAGTTCTGGGGTACACCTGATTAGGTCTTGGGCATTTATCCACCTTTACTCATTTCAAGACATCCAGCACATCCGCCTCTGTAATATAGATAGTTTTCGAGATGTCACCATCTGGAGTATTAGTCCAGGTTTTTGGATTGCTGTTTTATAAGGGTGAAAGAGTCTGGAAAGATTAATAATTAGGAGTGCTTTTAACCTCATCCACCATGATAATGCCAATTGGACTCAGTGGGAGAAAGTTTAGGATCTTGAAGGAGTAAAACTTCACTTTTGGACCTCCTTACAGGCTCTGCAACCATGTCTATCATGTTAGTGTAATTTAGTTGCTAACATGCAACAATCTACATCTTGTTTAAGATGAGTGTTAATCCCATTAGATTATTGAATCCCATTTGAATCTTCATCAGATTCAGCAGGCTCTATAGATTCATACCCTATAACCACCACACTATCATACCATACATTGTTTTAGTTTTAGGTTCATTGTATTTTTGAAATGGGGGTCATAGGAATGAGAATTAGATTTGCCAAGACTACTTTACTGTTAAATTAGATTAGCAAGGATCTGGAAGATATGCACAGACAGGAGACTATGCTTGAGTGAAATGTAGGTAGATCAAATAGTGACTTAAGTTGATGTGATAAGTTCTGGTAAGCAATTTTTGTGTTTAAACATAGATTAGGTACTAGGCTCTGACATTAACAGCCTTCAAGTAAGTTAGATTGAAATGTTAAACAGGAGGCTACCTAGACATTTTCCTAAACAAGCTGTTCAGAGATATCATCACATACCTCTGTAGAAGGTGGGACTTAAACTGGGGCCCCCTAGCTCAGAGGTAGGGACACTATTACTGTACCATAAGGGCCCTTAGGAAGTTGCCTAGAAGTGGCAGTTATCTGTCCATCAGCTGAAAGTATTTAGTTCAAATGGTGTTAATGTGCATGTTCTGTAAGAAGACTGTGGTCATGATATTAGGATGAGTGCAATTTTGACAGAATGAGTAGGTTCAGGAAGGCTAAGGTCAGATTTGATAGAGGTTTTCAAAATTGCCAGGGGGGGGGGAGACTGGGTGGCATGGCTAAGGACAAACTGTTCCTTCTCATAAAAGCATCAAGAACCAGATGTATTTAAGCTAATTTGCAAAATGTGAGTTGAGAAAAATTGTTTTCACACAGCAGGTAATCAGGGTATTGAAGGCACTACTGAAAGTGGGGTAGAGGCAGGTTCAATTGAGACATTAAAGAGGATATTAGATGATTATTTGGATAAAAACAATGTATAAAGGTGTGGGAAAAAGCAGGGGATTGGCAGTGGGAATGATTCTCAATTGAAGAGCCAGAAACCACTGGCTCAGTGGTTAGCACTGCTGCCTCACAGCACTGGGGACCCAGGTTCAATTCCTGCCTTGGGTGACTGTCTGAGTGGATTTTGCACATTCTCCCTGTGGGTTTCCTCCCACAGTCCAAAGATGTGCAAGCCAGGTGAGTTGGCCATGATAAATTGCCCATAGTGTTAGGTACATTAGTCAGGGGCAAACTTAGGGTAGGAGAATGGGTCTGAGTGGGTTACTATTCGGAGGGTCGGTGTGGGCTGAAGGACCTGTTTCCATACTGGAGAGAATCTGAACGTTAAAGACATGATGAGCTGAATGGTCTCCTTTTGCCCATGTAACTTCTGTGATTTGATGCACTTGATATGTCCATGGGGTGGGGATTGGGATAACAGTCATAATAAGCGACATGATCTGCATATTAGAGGATCTTAGATCAAAGCGTCAAAATGTAAAATCAATTTGGATTTTTTAAAAGGATGAGGGCATCACTGGTTGGGCAGGCATTTATTCCCCATCATTAATTGCACGGGGGGCAGTTGAGAGTTAACCACATTGCTGTGAGTCTGTAATCACATATAGGCCAGACCAGGTAAAGATGACAGTTTTTATTTCAACAAAATGGCAAAGATTTCCCAATCATCATTAGGATCTCAATACCAGATTTTTATTAAATTCAAATGCTACCACTTGCTATGACCAGATTCAAATCTGGCTCCGCAGAACATTCCTGGGTCTCTGGATTAATAATTGAGCGATAATACTAGTGAGCCATCGCCTTCCCTAAACTAAGAAGTAGCAGGGGCAGAAAAAGTTGGTGGGGATTGTTTGTCTCATTAAACTGCATTGCTAATGTTGAACACTGTAAAAATCAGAAAATAAGAGCTGCATGTAATGTGGATAATGCTATAACTACGGACAGCATCAATTTGCACATGGACTAGATTACCCAAATAAGTACTAATGCTGTGGAATGAAATCTCGAGTGTGTTCGGGATGGGTTTCTGAAGCAATACATTGAGGAGCAAATTAGGGATAAGGCCAATTTGGATTGTGTTATGTAATGAGAAAGGGTTGATTAATAATCTTGTTATCAAGGAGCCTTTGAGAAGTAGTAACCATAATATAATAGAATCTCATATTACATTTGAATTTATCCTGAACTAGGGTCTTAAATCTGGAAGAAGAAAAATTATAAAGGCATGAAGAGCAGGTTGATTATGGCAGGTTGGAGAAATGTACTTACAAAAAGAAGATAGGTAGGGAACAGCTAGTATTTAAGGAGATATTACATGAGCTACAATAGATTGCATTTCTCTAAGGCAAAAATAACCAAAAGGAAAAGTAAATCAACCATAGCTAATGAAATAAGTCAAAGATTGCATTAGATAAAACCAAGTGACTTATAAGAGGTGCCTGAAAAAATAGTAAGTCTGAAGATTGGAAGCAATTTAGAACACACCAAAGAGGACCAGAAAACTAATTAAGTAAAGGAAAAGTGAGTATGTATACAAGCTAGCAAGGAGCAAAGTCAGATTGTAAAATCTTCTTTAGGTATGTGCAAAGGAAGATATTAGCTAGGGTAAATGTAAGCAAATTAGAGACAGAGACAGGAGAATCTATTTTGAACAACAGGGAATTGGTGGAGAAACTGAACAGTTACTTTCTGCCGGTCTTCATAGCAGAAGATATAAAGAATCTCCTAGAAATACTAAACAACCAAGGGATATATGAAACTGATGAACTAAAATAAGATTATATTAGTCAAAGGTTGAAGTTATTTGGATTGAAGCTTAATAAACCCACTGGACCAGATAAGCTTCAACCCAGAATGTTAAAGGAAGTGGCTATGGAGATAATGGATGTATTGATGAATATTGTACAAAATTCTATAGATTCTGCATAGATTCTTGTGGAAGGAAATAACAAATTTAGTAAGGAAAATGTTAGTTTCTATTGGATATAATGTGATAGCTAGATATTTGGAAGGGAAAAGTAAAACTGGGCAACTCACTTTATAAAGGGGACATCATTTATCACTTATAGTCTTGATAGGCAGATTTCATTTGATAATGTCCCACTCTGTCAATAAATTAAACTAGAGCACATGGAACTGGGGAGAATCATACTCATATGGATTGAGAATTGGTTGACAGACAGAAAGTTGAGTAGGAATAAATGGATTGTTCTCAGGATTGCAGGTTGCTACTAGTGGAGTACCTCAAGGACCAGAACTGGGTCTGTACCTGTTGACAATCTACGTAAGTGATTAGGATGTGGGGATCAAAGATAATATTTCCAAATTTGTTGATCACACTAAATTGGGTGGGTATGTAAGTTGTGATGAGAATACAACTAGGCTTCAAAGGAGGACTTGGACAAGCTAAGTGAATGGGCTAGCTAGAACATAGTAGATGGAAAATAATGTGAATAAGTGTGTCATTATCAATTTTTTAAAACAAGAAACAGAAAGGCAAAATATTTCTTAATCAGCAAGCATTTGGCAGTGCAAGTGTCCCAATGGATCTGAGTGTCCTTGTTCATTAGTGATTTAACATTAGCTTGCAAGTGCAGCAAGCAGTTAAGAAGGCAAATGGTATATTGACCTTCTTTGCAAGATGATTTGAGTGTGGGAGTAAAGATGTCTTGCTGCATTTGTGTGGTGCCTTCGTGAGACCTTACCTGGAGTAATATGTACAGCTTTGGTCTTCTTATTTAAAGGCGTGGAAAAGGAATATACTTGCCATCGAGGGAGCACAATGGAGGTTCAGCAGAATAAGCTCTGTTTTATGTGGAAAGACTAAGGAAATCTAGTATATGTCACCATTGAATGCCTTACCATCAACATCCTAAGCCATTGGTCTCCAAACAAATCTAGATTTGAATTTACAATCAGACCAGCCATGATTCTGTTAAATGACAGAGATTGCTCACGTGTTTGAAAGGCCTATTCCAGCTCCTTGTTCATGTGTGTGTTCTAACTTGCAACACTCTCTGTTTCTGTTTCAAATGACCTAAACTTTGTTATGAATGTACCATGTGGAACCTTTATTGAAAGGGCTTTGAAAATGGAGATATATGGGATCTATTACATTATATTTGTTTACTCTTTCTGTTCCCTGCTTAAAAAAATCTCAAAGCTGAGTTAATCATGACTTCTGGGAATCCGCGCTGACTATGCTTATCATACTTTCTACCACTAAGTACTTTTCTATCAGATGTCTCATTTCAGTAATGCCTCCTTAATTTGATATCCCCCCACAGGCACTTCCCTCACTATTTCTGTAGCCTGCTGCACCTCTATAAAATGTCTACCTCACCCCAATTCTAGGATCTTGTGCATTTCTGTCTTTCACTGCTTGACCAGGATAACAACAAAATCTCTTGAAACATCTTCTGATTCATGCCCTAGGTCCAACTAACATCAGTTCCTAAATTTCCCTCCAATATCATATCAATATTGGGATGGCAGGGTGACTCAGTGGTTAGCGCCACTGCCTCACAGCGCCAGAGACCTCGGTTCAATTTCACTCTTGGGCGTCCGTTTGTGTGGAGTTTGCACATTCTCCCCGTGTCGGTGTGAGTTTCCTCTGGGTACTCTGGTTTCCTCTCACAGTCCAAAGATGTTCTGAGTGTCCAGGAATGTGCAAGCCAGGGGGTTAGCCATGCGAAATGCAGCATTACGTGGAATAGCTCAGGGTGGGTCTGGGAGCAATGCTCTTTGGAGCGTCTGTGTGGACTTGATGGGCTGAATGGCCTGTTTCCACATTGTAAGGATTCTATGAATTGACTGATGATTAGAAAATGTTCTGCATAGTTCATGATAATGCTCAGATACTGAAGCTGTCCGTGACCACACACGCAGTTTGCCCTAACCAACTTCCTTGGCTTGGACCAAAATGTGTCAATTAACAGTCATGGCACACAATTGCCAATCAATGAAAATCTGCAACTAGAGAGAATCTGACCAACTGTCCTGGATGTTCAATAGCATTACCCTCACTACATGTTCATTATCAACATGCCTGGTTGCTCTTGACCAGTCATGTAAATACTGTGGGTATAAAAGCAGGTCAGAGCATGGGAATTCTGAGGTGAGGAAATCCCTTCCTGCTTCCCCAATGCCTGTCTACCACCTACAAGGCACAAGTCAGGAATGTAATGGATACTTCCCAATTGCTTGGTGAGTGAAGCTCCAAAAACAATGAAGGAAGTTGATAACATCCAGGACAAAATAATCCATTTGATTGGCACCAAATCATTACCTCTGCTTTTATTTAGTTTATCTTTTGTAGCTGAAAATGTGTTGCTGGAAAAGCGCAGCAGGTCAGGCAGCATCCAAGGAACAGGAGAATCGACGTTTCAGGCATAAGCCCTTCTTCAGGAATTCCTAAAGAAGGGCTTATGCCCGAAACGTCGATTCTCCTGTTCCTTGGATGCTGCCTGACCTGCTGCGCTTTTCCAGCAACACATTTTCAGCTCTGATCTCCAGCCCTCACTTTCTCTCATTTATCTTTTGTAGCCCAATCCTTACTTTAAATATTTTTCATTTATGGGATGAAGGTGTCATTGGCTGGGCCAATATTTATTTGTTTATTCCCATTTGCCCATGAGAAATTGGTGATGAGCTACCATCTTGAAGTGCTACCATCCATATGATGTAGGCAAATGACTCTCTGTGCCATTCGGATATTCCAGGATTTTGACCCAGTGATCGTGAAGGAATGGCAATATGTTTCTAAATCAGATTGGACTTGCTTTTATTACTTGCAATATATCTCAAATAAACTGTTGTATTTTCTTTCTATTGCATATTCATTTGGATCCATGTGGCCATTAGGGGAAAAGTCTTGGTGGACCAGATGGACTTTTCTGTAATTCGTTTTTGCATATATAGTGGTTACTAGGACTTCAATATTTTTTGAAAAAAAGTTTTATTCTAGTTGCTCATATTTCCTGTTTTCATCTTGTGGATTCTACCAACATCTATTTCAGGCAGCTGATATGTGGGAAATCACTGTCTAACCTTCAATGAGGTCAGACAGAGTTTTCCTTCAGATCTGCCACACTCAGATTGCCACAGCTGAATGCTTTATGTTTTTTCAATCTTCCAAGTCTTCACCAAACATTAGTGTGTTTTGAGTTCCCTTAATGAAAGAAGTGTATGAATGCAAGACTGTGTACAATGAAGGCTGTGTCTGAAGGTAACCAGACTGATATGCAGTAACGTTTTCTTCCTTCTTTGAGAATATTTACATGTATCACTTTCCAGTTTAGAGGATTTTACACTTAGTTCTCCATGCAGATCCAGAAAAGGGATGTTGTTTGAGGTCTAAAAATACAAAATAAACATCTATTTAAACAAAATTAGTGTTTTCCAAGTGTGTTTCATTCACATTACTTTTAAAGCATACATGTTACAAGTCTCTCAGCTGATGTTAGCTCGAGACTGCACTCTATGTCAGAGTCTGAATGTGTTAATACAGGGGAATGCCATAAGCAGCACCCACAATGATGTCATGTGGGCAGAAACGCTAGAATCTCAAAGGAGTGAAACCTAACATCTGGTCCTCTTTCACATTACTGTCACAAAATCTATCAGATCAATGCAACCTGTAACTATTTTATTTTTATTCCTTTGTGAGATGTGGGCATTGCTGGCTGGGTCAGCCTGTATAGTCCTTCCCTTAAATTCCTAAGAGAAGGTGGTGTGGAACTGCTTTCTTGAACTGCTGCAGAGCTGTGAAAGAGCTAGTGGGAGAAAAGGAATGGGGTGTGGTGGTGGTCAATAGGAGGAACAAAAGGGAAGATATGTGATATGGTGGAGTGCAGGTGAGAAAGATTGATAACGGTCATGGTAAAAAAAGATCTGGGAAAGAAAGGTCCAGACATGGTGTGAATGGCTATATAGCAGACACCTGAATTCAACATGTAGGAATAAATTAAAACAACTCAGCAAAAAAAAAGAAAAATATAGAAGCAAATATAGAAAAATATAGGTTTGCTGTAAAATTGCTGAGCCCAGGACAGAGTTTGGATGGTTGTAGGATGCTGAAGTGAATGTTGCAGTGTTAATTCTTGAGGTTCACTGTAACAGGCCAAGGATGAAGGTCAAGACTAGGAACAAGGTGGACAATGAAAATAACAAACGACAGAAATCTTGGGATTATGCATACAGACTCATTGGAGGAGATCTGCATGAAACAGTGATCAGTACATGTTTGCAGGCTGACCTAGCCAGCAATGCCCACATCCCACAAAGGAATAAAAATAAAATAGTTACAGGTTGCATTGATCTGATAGATTTTGTGGCAGTAATGCAAAACAAAAAAAACCATTGTGAAAGGTTGCATTATCAGAAGACCTGCAACAAACTCAGAAAACCTTGGAGAACACAATGAAATCCTCAAAGGATGCAATGTGTGAGAAAGTATAATAAAGGTAACTCTGGGAGCCCATGGGTTTGCCATGAGTGTGAGATTTCAGCTTATTTCCAGAAATTAAAAGTGGAGGAAGGGAAGTGTCAGAGACAGACCATGTGAAAGTGAGATAGCTGGACATTCAAAACAAAGGTAATGACATTTTACAGTGTGTCACCGATTGGTTTGAGAGTTGCTTTGATAGCTATTTCGATCATAGACTTGTTATGGTCAAATAGTGCAGATCTTATGCATGAAATGAGGTGTGAGGAAATGAGGGTTGTATTCCTGATGAAAGCATGATGTACAGTGTGCATGAGGAGAAGAAGATAGAGTTAAGATTAGTGTAACCATGTTGTTCACCTATATGGGACCTCCGAAATGGCATGCAGGGGCCCAATGTACAAGTCTTGGGGCTATTTTGAACTTCACAATCATTCAGTCCTGTCTGCAGTTATGATATCCCTTTCATTGTAGAGGTGCTGATAATTCCAAAAGGCTTTAAACATATCTGATTTCCTCCCTCTTCCAAACATCCACAAAATTGATGTTACAGCATTAGCTACAGGCTGGGCCCATTAAAAACCCAACTCTACTTCCACGTGGTTCCTGCATTTTCATGAAGGGCTGCATAGAATCAGTGTCCAGCTTGATTGAATTTCTAGGCTGTACACCAAGTTTGCCTCATCTTAACAAATGGAAACGACGGATCTCGTGGGATTGTGAAGAAATGTTAATGAGGGAATAGGCATAAAATTTATTGGTCTTCATTTGAACATTGCTCCCCTAGAACCAGTTTAGAACATAAAGGGGTTATTATGACAAAGCTGCTGCATTGCCAATGCGATTTCTTAAATTGAAAAAAGCTTTGAAATGTTTTATCAAGGATTGAAAAGCATCTGGCACCAGCAGTATTGCTGTCAACCATCCCAGCATGAGGAAAAGCACAATTAGTTACAATGTCAAAAATGTAGAATTGCAGGCATTAGTGCAAAACATTCACCAGGCTTAGAAGTGGAAACGTTGACTTAAACATTGTTGATATTATACAGAGGAAATGATTTAAATGAATCAGTGTTAAGACTAAGGCACTGGATGCTGTGCCAAAGAATAGCAGAAGTGTTCTAAGTTCTTCCCTTCCAGAAGTATAGAACACAAATTACTGAAAGAGCAAATCATGTACTGAAGAAGTTTTGTGAGTATTAATTCAGGCTGTTTGGAACCTGTGGTTTTCCTGTCATGGAAACTGGCTGCATTCACTGATGCCACAAAATTGTGTGAAATGTTCCACATTTTTAGCAAAACAACAGCGTATTAGTTTCAATTTGGTTAAACAAAGTTGGAGCATTTTTGGGTTTTAAGGCTGGGTTGCAAACTCTGAAGTTTGCTTACCGTGGAAATTGGTGTTAGTCTTTTGAATGTTATGAATGTCCTGGGGGTTTCCAAATGGCTTCTACTGTATGTGCCTACAATGCAGTTGTGGTTGTGAGGGCATTCAGGTATTTATAATATTAATCAGTGAGCGAGCCAGTGAGCGAGTAGTTTTGATGCCAGTGATATAATTTTGGAGCTCAATGCTCCAGCTATCACCCTCTCTTAACTTCATAGAGCAGTCTCAATTACAGCAGTATTTAAAAGGATCACCAACCACTTACAGTGAAGCGCTTGGTGATTTCTGCTCTCCGTTGCTACAATTTCACATGTGTTTGGTGCTGTCAAAGTCCACAGGAAATGATGCCACAGGCATTGAAGGACATTTGCTGACTTCAAGGCTTGTACATAAATCAGTTCCGCCAGAAGATTGGCAGAATGAGCAGAGGAGGTCAGGCTCAGTGAGGAGCTGATGGATGGGCTCTGAACAGGAGGTTGTTTCTGCCTTGGTTGCTTGGAGCATTTCTGCAACCTGAACCTTTCAAAGTACAACGTGGGGAACATTTGTACTTTAAGGATTTCTTTAGGGAAATCAAACATCAACTGCAGCCAAAACTTAGTGCAACTTGAGAACAGGGTGAGGATGCCAATGCCAACGCTAGCATGGCACTGAACCTTTGTGCTCCTGGGTTCTCTCAGGCTGGAGCAGGATCTGTGTTTGCAACATCTTAGTTGATCATCCACTTCTGAGCAAAGTAGGTCACTGATACCCTTTATTTCAAACAGAGTATTTCATTCTCAATTGCAAGGGTCCAGCAGGTAAAGGGAACACACAGCCTTAGGGTTGCAAGTACCCCATGGCACTGAACGAGCAACACTTTTTGATGCATGACAGCTCTGCTATATTGCGTAAGTGAGCGGAATTCCAATCCCTTGATGTTCAGCTGGTGTGTGATCCTGGGCAGTGACTCAGCTGGACACTGCCCAGTATCCTAGCAGCAGGGATGATGCTTTCAATTTGAGGCAGTCTGCTGGGCTAGATGAATTAGAACCACTATAAACAAACCAATAAGTCACTAGGCAACAAGGCTATCCACTGATAATGGGATTGGTGACTGCAGTTTAGATATCCTATTTACCTGTGGGCAGCATTCATACAATGACAGACATGCTGCAGTGTGATAAAGAAGGCCATTCCTGTGCTGAATCAAATTGTTCAATGCTTCGTCCGTTTTAGGGGAGTCCTGCAATACATTGCAGAGGTGGCATCAAAATTCATGGTGAAATGCTGGCAAGATAGTGCAGCTCAGAGCCTTGCCACCAGCTCAGGAGTGATAAGGCAAACAACAAGAAAGAAGGAATAATAAAACAACCCGGTCAGTCTCTTGCAGTCTGGGCTGTGTATGAAGCACTAGTTGATGAACCTGATTACAGTCACTGACAATACCACATTTTGAGTCTGTCACGGACCCTCATTGGATTCTTTTAGCCACAGTACAAAAATAGAAATTATTGTAAAATAAGCATTTCAAAACAAATTTATAAAATAAACAGACTGTATTTGAAAGTCAAATGTGTGCATTCATGTTGCACTTGTCCTAATGCTTCCATGAAGTGTTACCCCAGCGGCTGCTCTAAAGGCTGCAATTTTCATTAGAAGAGACTGCAAAGGACCTTGACCTTGAGTGAATAGCCATGTGAATACCCAAAAGATCAAGATGCAGGTGACGTGTTTTCAGTGTGGAAAAGCAGCAATTCAGATTGACGGGAGCAAGTCCTCAACTGGCACTGGAGTAATAATCTGCCTCCCTGTTTTTACTATCAAAGTGGATAACCTTACATTTATCCACATTACACTGCATCTGCCATACTTTGCCCATTCATTCAATCTTATTCAAATGACACTGCAATATTTTCCTCACAGCTCACCCTCCCACCCAGCATTGTGTCATCTGCAAACTTGAGACATTACAATTAGTTTCTTCAAATTGTAATATATATTGTGAATGGCTGGGTACAGTACCCTACTGGTCACTGCCTTCCACTTAGAAAAAGATCCATTGTTACTACTCTTTGTTTTCTGTCTGACAACCAGTTCTCAATCCATTTCAGTACATGACCTCTGAACCTATGCATTTTAATTTTCTATGCTCATCTCTCATGTGGTACCTTATTGAAAGCCTTTGGGAGGTCCTCCTGACTCCCCTTGGTTATTTACCTAGCCCTTTATTTAAAAGGATCCCAGGCTGGACTAGCCACTATCTCTGGATGAACTGACCAAGGCCCTCTAGTCCTAAGAAAATAATAAAACTCTGAGAAGCAATAGCTTACTGGCTGAGTTGTATTCAGCTCTGTGGGACTTGATGGACCAGGACCTGCTGGAGGGGCATGACAATATGCTCCTACCAAGTACCATGAGCAAATTCTCAAGGAAAAATACTATCACCCTCCTCTATAAGCGGAAAGGGGAGAGGGAGGAAATTAGAAATTGACAGCGATCACACTGCTGAATGCAGATTATAAAATCCTGTTAAAGGTCATCGCCAACTGGGTCAAGTCTGCTCTGAGATCGGTGATTCACCCCAACCAAACCTGTGCTGTCCTGAACAGGACAATCTCTGAAAGTCTCATCTTCGTCAGGGATGCGGTCACCCAAGTGTAGGACAGGAGGGTGAATGTCTGCCTCATCATTCAGGGAGAAAGCCTTTGATAGGATATTGCACACGTACATGAGAGATATTCTCTCCAAAATGGGCTTTGGGGAGGGAATCTGCAATTGGGTCTCACTACTCTACACCAACTTCATCAGTGTAGTCCCAATCAATGGATGGGAATCAGATAGCTTTCCAATCTGATGTGGAGTCAGGCAGGGCTGTCCTCTCTCCTGCTTTGTTGTTGCATAGGGCCTTTGCTGAGTCCATCAGGAAGGATGTGAATCTGAGAGGGGTGACTATTCCAGGCAGCAGAGGTCTGCAGGTCTAAGCCTCTCTGTACATGGATGGCATTGCCTTTCTCTGCTTGGATCCACTGCCATGAACATCTGCCAGTTCAAACTGGCCTCAGGAGCCAAGATAAATTGAGGCAGAGCGAGGCCATGTTCTTTTGGAACTGGGCTGACCGATCCTTCACCGTTAGGACAGATTACCTGAAGGTACTAAGAATATGGTTCGGAGGGGCTGGGATGTGCACAGAATCTTGGGAGGAGTGTACTGTACCAAGGTGAAGCTGAAACTGGTCTTCTGGGAGAATTAATACATCCCTCAGCGCACAGTCCTGGACCTTGGAATGTGCCAGTCCACAACAATCTGTTGGGGTCAACTCTTTTTTCTGAAAGATCAACAAGTTTCGCACAGAACCACGAGTAATTTTAACTGAGGTCCTCCAGGCACAGTTGCTGTTTGTCTTGGTGTGCGTCCTGGGGGAAAGACCATAGACATGGCGTCCTGCGTCATGGAGCTGCTCGGGATGAATCTTGACTAAAAACCATTACATCTTTCTCCAGGATTCCTTTGCAAAGGCACATTTAAAATGGAGATGTGTGACAGTCTCAACCTCCACCCCCGCCCCACACAGCCCTCAGCTGCTTCAAGGGCAGCATGCGATGGGGCAGACTGACCCCAGGTGTACATGAAGGATCTCACAGGCAGAGCCCTTCTTACCATCAGCCAAGCCATAGCCAGGTGATTGTTGGAAAGTTCTGGTGATGAGGCATTCTGCCAAATGACTTTAAACCATGCAACAACATCCACCCTCTCTTTTTCCCAAAGGGTCTCAAGGATGCTACGTACTGGCCACCTCCTGATGGACTTGTGTCAAAGATGTTTTTCTGTGCAAATTTCTCTATGAAGGACAGGTATACAAAATGGTCCACCTACTTGGAGCGTTCAACAGCAATGAGGCCAGGCCCATCTTTGGCAACACCGGGGACAGGTACGGAGTGACACTTGATATTTGTGTACCAAGGGGTGATGCACAACTTGATGCAGCACACACAAAGGTGGCCAACAGGGTTGGGGCAACATTAGCTATGTTCTTCCTCCCCTTAACCAGAGTTTTGTAGTCCCTGCAGTCACGATCCTTCTTGGACCTTGAGATGAAGTTGAATATGACTTGACTAATGCAACTGCACTGTTTTGTGAAATGGGACATACCTGCAACACATACAACAACAGAGAGAGTGTCCCACTCTGATGGCCAAGTTTTTACCCACAATGGAGCTGTCTCCAAGGTGCAGTGAGGAAGGAACACTGTCTGAGGTCTTCCTGCTGAAGGTAAATGGAGGTCCATTCAGTTATCCTGTTGCCTCAATGCATGTAAATACAGTCTTGTATGTATGAGAGATGCCTTTGGTTTTTTTGGATAGAGTCAAACTCCAATGTTTGTTTGTTTCCTTGACATGATACTGTGCAGAACCGAACTGCATTTGTGACTGTGTATATACACAAAGATATTTTTTATGAATAAAGTATATTTTCTCCCAAACCTAAATGAAACAATATTTTAAGAGAAGCCAATTTAGTTAGGATTTCTGACATTAACAAATAGAGTTAATTTGTTAACTACTAAACTAAACCACTAAAGAAGAAATAGTAATATTAGACATATATGCAGGAATGTATGTCATCATATGTTTTTGACTACGTATCAGTTTAGTCAATATTTTGGAATTTCTTGTTGCAAAACTGAGCGAGATCTATCTCTTTCTCTCTATCTAACCAAAGTCACCTCATTAACCACTGTGGATTAACTACTCACTACATTATTTATTGTACTGTACCAACCCAGCTTATGTCATCTGATTGGTGCTGGGCCCACTGTTGTTTGGCATTTAGATAAACAATTTAGATGACAATAAAAGAGGTATGAGGATGACCCCAAAATTGATGATATCGTGGACAGTGAAGAAGGTTATCTCAGAGTACAATGGGATCTTGATCAAATGGGCCAATGGCTCGAGGAATGCCAGATGGAGTTTAATTTCGATAAATGTGAGGTGTTCCATTTGGTAAGACAAATCAGGGCGGGACATATACAGTTAATGGTAGGGCCCTGGGAACGTTGTCGAATGGAGACTTAGAGGTGCAGGTAATTAGTTCCTTGAAAGTGGAGTCACAGCAGACAGGGAGATGAAGAAGGCATTTGGTATGCTTGCCTTCATCAGTTAGTGCATTGCGTATAGGAATTTGGACGTCTGGTGAGGCCACATTTGGAGTACTGCGTACAGTTCTGGTCACCCTGCTACAGGAAGGATGTTACTAAACTGGAAAAGGTTTAGAAAAGATTTACAAGGATGTTACCGAGACTGAAGGATTTGAATTGTGAAGAGAGGCTGGTTAGGCTGGAACTACTTTCCCTGAGCGTCAGAGGCTGAGGGGTGACATTATAGAGATTTATAAAATCATGAGGGGCACGGTTATCCAAGGTCTTTTCCCTGGGGTGGGAGAGACCAAAACTGGAGGACATAGGTTTAAGATGAGAGGGGAAATATTTAAAAGGCACCTAAAGGGCAACCTTTTCACATAGAAAATGGTGTGTATATGGAACAAGCTGCCAAAGAAAGTAGAGGCAGGTACAATTACAGCATGAACAAGATCAACATTATTTGAAGTTAGGGAGTCTAATAATGGCTGGGGAGCTCTTATTGAACCTGCTGGTGTGTGTTCAAGCTTCTGTATCTTCTGCCTGACGGAAGAGGTTGTAGGAAAACATTGCCAGGGTGGGATGGGTCGATGATGAGGATGGCAGCCTTTCTGCAGCAACAAGATGTGTCAATGCATGGGAGGTTGATTTCTGTGATGGTCTGGGCTGTGCACACAACCTTCTTTAGTTTCTTACAGTCATGGGCAAAGCAGTTGCCATACCAAGCCATTTTGTACCCAGACAGAATGCTTTTCATGGTGCATCTGTAAAAGTTGGTGAGGGCCTTTATGGACATGCTGAATTTCCTGAGCTTCTTGAGGAAGAAGAGGCATTGCTCTGCCTTCTTGACCATCACATCTATGTGGGAAGTCCAGGAACAGGTTCTCAGTTATTATCACTCATAGGACCTTGATGCTCTCAAGCCTCTCAACTTCCACTGTGTTAATGTAGGTGGGGGCATGTTCTCCTCCTTTTTTTCTGAGGTCAATGATCAGTTAATTAGTTTTGCCTACATTGAGAGAGAAATTGTTATTATTGCACCATGACACCAAGCCCTCTATCTTCCTTCTATATTCTGACTCATCGTTGTTTTATATCTGTCCTCCAATGGTGGTGTCATCAGCAAACTTGTAGATAGCGTTCATTCATGAGTGTAGAGGAAGTAGAGAAGGGGGCAAAGAATGCACCCTTGGGGGGATATGAACTATTTCAGTTTAAGAAACCTGTTCGGCATGGATATGTTGGACCAAAATGTCTGTTTCTGTGCTGTATGACTCTGACTGTACGTGGAGTGATTTGAGATTTGGCAGGAGAGATGTATTGACCAATAAATTTTGCAGAAAATTTACCTGTTCCTTTTTTGCAGAATTGGCACAATAATTATATAAATAAATGAAAATCACAGTGCCTCTCCATAGATTTCAGTCGATCACTGTCATTACTGTCATTGTCTGAAGAATCTTAACCTCTCACTGGCCAAAAATTGCTGCAATATATTGATGTCTACCATAAACACAACCTATTATTGGATGTAGCATTTAACAATGTATTCTGTAGAACCGCAGGGAATGAATGCTTCTATTATCTAACCACAGTAGTAATTTACAGCAGATTCTTTCACTCTAAAAGAAATGTGTTGCAGCTTGGAACGACTGATGAGAGATCCCAATCTGCCCACTCACATTGATAGATGGAAACTAATAACAATAATTTAAAATCACTCTTTGTTTAGGCTTGCTATTTTCCAAATCACTTTTGTTTTTGTTTCTCACTAAATTTTAGAAATTATTTGGACGAGCTTTGTGATATGACAGAAAGATTCAGTATCTGCATTGCAGCTTATACAGAATCCACGCTGAGCAACATTCTGATTATATGTTCAACAGTTTATTTTAAACATTTCATTGAGACCTTGAGAAGGAGGCAATCAGTTTTCCAGAGAGTGGTCAGAGTTTGAATTGGGTTTTGGACTTTGTTTTCATTGAGAAGGAACCTGGCTGTTGATGCTACAGCATGAAGGCTTCGAAACTCTCTGCCTAACCTCCGTTTTCACCATTCAGGAATTCAAAGATTATAAAACTAAGTTAGAAATATTATTGCCTTTATCTGTAATACCAAACTGTAAAGGTGACCCTGATCAACAGTTTCAGAACATCAAATGAGAAAACAGTATCTCTGCCCGTGCAGCAACGTTTCAACAGATCCATTTAGATTTGCTTTGTTATTTGCTTTTATTTATCCCTTAATTGCAATTGTTTGTCTTTTACTTATATCTTAATTTTGTTTGTTTTTATCTGTCTTTTGTGTGAATGGGCCTAAAATCAAAGATTGTCGTATTTTAAGTATGGACCAATAAATTATTTTGTTATTTAAAGTTCTTCTGTTAGAGTTACTATATATTGTTATTGAATTATTAAGTCTTTTGTTTAAGATACAAACAGTATCTGGAATTTGTTATTTGCTGAGTTTAGGATTTGTTATTCAAAAATCCAAAAGAACTGCAGATGCTAGAAATCTGAAACAAAAACAGAAATTGGTGGAGGATTTTGCAGCTCTGACAGTGTCTGTGCTGGGAGGTCAGGGTTGATGTTTCAGGTCTGACAGTGTCTGTGCTGGGAGGTCAGAGTTGATGTTTCAGGTCTGACAGTGTCTGTGCTGGGAGGTCAGGGTTGATGTTTCAGGTCTGACAGTGTCTGTGCTGGGAGGTCAGAGTTGATGTTTCAGGTCTGACAGTGTCTGTGCTCGGAGGTCAGGGTTGATGTTTCAGGTCTGACAGTGTCTGTGCTGGGAGGTCAGAGTTGATGTTTCAGGTCTGACAGTGTCTGTGCTGGGAGGTCAGAGTTGATGTTTCAGGTCTGACAGTGTCTGTGCTGGGAGGTCAGAGTTGATGTTTCAGGTCTGACAGTGTCCGTGGTGGGAGGTCAGAGTTGATGTTTCAGGTCTGACAGTGTCTGTGCTGGGAGGTCAGAGTTGATGTTTCAGGTCTGACAGTGTCTGTGCTGGGAGGTCAGAGTTGATGTTTCAGGTCTGACAGTGTCCGTGGTGGGAGGTCAGAGTTGATGTTTCAGGTCTGACAGTGTCCGTGGTGGGAGGTCAGAGTTGATGTTTCAGGTCTGACAGTGTCTGTAGTGGGAGGTCACAGTTGATGTTTCAGGTCTGACAGTGTCCATGGTGGGAGGTCAGAATTGATGTTTCAGGTCTGACAGTGTCTGTGCTGGGAGGTCAGAGTTGATGTTTCAGGTCTGACAGTGTCTGTGCTGGGAGGTCAGAGTTGATGTTTCAGGTCTGACAGTGTCCGTGGTGGGAGGTCAGGGTTGATGTTTCAGGTCTGACAGTGTCTGCGGTGGAAGGTCAGAGTTGATGTTTCAGGTCTGACAGTGTCTGTGGTGGGAGGTCAGAGTTGATGTTTTAGGACTGATAGTGTCCATGGTGGGAGGTCAGAATCGATGTTTCATGTCTGACAATGTCCGTGGTGGGAGGTCAGGGTTGATGTTTCAGGTCTGACAGTGTCTATGCTGGGAGGTCAGAGTTGATGTTTCAGGTCTGACAGTGTCTATGCTGGGAGGTCAGGGTTGATGTTTCAGGTCTGACAGTGTCTGTGGTGGGAGGTCAGAGTTGATGTTATAGGTCTGACAGTGTCTATGCTGGGAGGTCGGAGTTGATGTTATAGGTCTGACAGTGTCTATGCTGGGAGGTCGGAGTTGATGTTTCAGGTCTGACAATGTCTGTGGTGGGAGGTCAGAGTTGATGTTTCAGGACTGATAGTGTCCATGATGGGAGGTCAGACTTGATGTTATAGGTCTGACAGTGTCTATGCTGGGAGGTCAGAGTTGATGTTTCAGATCTGACAGTGTCTGTGCTGGGCGATTGGAGTTGATGTTTCAGGTCTGACAGTGTCTATGCTGGGAGATCAGAGTTGATGTTTCAGGTCTGACAGTGTCTGTGCTGGGCGATTGGAGTTGATGTTTCAGGTCTGACAGTGTCTATGGTGGGAGGTCAGAGTTGATGTTTCAGATCTGACAGTGTCTGTGCTGGGCGATTGGAGTTGATGTTTCAGGTCTGACAGTGTCTATGCTGGGAGATCAGAGTTGATGTTTCAGGTCTGACAGTGTCTATGCTGGGAGATCAGAGTTGATGTTTCAGGTCTGACAGTGTCTGTGCTGGGCGATTGGAGTTGATGTTTCAGGTCTGACAGTGTCTATGGTGGGAGGTCAGAGTTGATGTTTCAGATCTGACAGTGTCTGTGCTGGGCAGTCGGAGTTGATGTTTCAGGTCCAGTGACCCTTCTTCAGAACTTACAGATGGTTAATATTCTTTGGATTTGATCTGGGGAGGGGTCTCTTGACCTCGGGCATTGGTTGTGTTTTCTCTCCACGGATGCTGTCAGATCTGCTAAGGTTTTCCAGCATAGAGTCATTGTCATAGAGTCCTACAGCAAATAGAGGGCCCTTTGGCTCAAACTGGTCCATGCTGACCATGCTAACCCATTTCATTTCATTTGGTCCATATCCTTCTAATCCTTTCCTATCCATGTATTGCCTACATGCCTTTTAAATGTTGTTAATTCACCTGCCTCAACAACTTTCACTAGCAACTCATTCCATATCCGCACCACCGTCTGTGTAAAGAAGTTGTCCCTCAGATTCCCTTTTATTCTTTCCCCTCTAACCTTAAACTGATGCCTTCTAGTCCTTGATTCCCCAACCCTGGAAAAAGATCTGAGTACATTCACCCTATCCATGCCTCTCATGATCTTAAACACCTCTATAAGGTTACCCCAGTTTCCTACACTCTAAAAAAATGTCTTGTCCAACCTTTCCCGATAACTCAGACTATTGAGTCCTGACAATATCCTTGTAAATTTCTTCTGCACACTTTCCAGTTTAATGACACCCTTCCTTTAACAAGGTGATCAAAACTGAACACAATACTCCAAGTGCAGCCTTACCAATGTCCAGTATAACTACAACATAACTTCCCAACCTCTATACTCAATGCCCTGACTGATGAAGGTCAGTGTTCCAAAAGTCTTCTTCACTGACCTGTCTACCTGTGACTCCACTTTCAGAGAACTTTGAGCCTGAACTCTAATATACCTCTGTTCCACGACACTCCTTAAGGCCCTACCATTCACCATGAAACTCCTACTTTGATGTGACTTTCCAAAATGCAAGACGTCACCCTTACCTATACTCAACTCCATTTGCCAGTTCTTGACCCACTTCCCCAGCTGATCAAGGTCCTACTGCAATTTCTAATAACCTTCCTCACTGTCCATGATACTGCCTATTTTACTGTCATCAGCAAACGTACTAATCATGCCTTGTACATTCTCATCCAAATCATCGATATGGATAACAAAAAGTAATGAGCCCAGCACCGACCCCTGAGGCACTCCACTAGTCACAGGCCTTCAGTCCGACAAGCATCCTTTCAATATTACCCTCTGCTTTCTACCATCAAGCCAGTTTTTATTCAATTTACCATGTCACCCTGAGTTCCATGTGATCTCACCCTTCAGAGCAGCCTATCATGTGGAGCTTTACCAAAGGCCTTACTGAAATCCATATAGACTACATTTACCAACCTGCCCTCATCAACCTTCCTGGTCACTTCATCAAAGAACGTTAACAAATTTGTGAGACAAGATCTCCCACTCACAAAGCGATGCTGACTACTCCTAAATAAATCCTGTCTTTCCAAATACATGTATATCTCATCCCTCAGAATCTTACCAAGTAACTTACCTATCATGGATGTTCAGCTTACAGGCTTTTCTTTGCAGCCTTTCTTGAATAATAGCACAACATTCGCTACCCTCCAGACTTCCAGAACCTCACCCATGTCTAACAATGACGTGAGAATACCAGCCAGGACCCTCTTCTCTAGCCTCTTGCAGTGTTCTTGGGTATATCTGGTCAGGATAAGGTGATTTATCCACCTTCATACATTCTACATCCAACACTTCCTCTACTGTGGTATGGACTGATCCCAAGATATCACCACTGACTTCCCCAAGTTCCCAAGTCTTCATGGCTTTCTCCATGATAAACACAGAAGAGAAATATTCATTGAGAACCTCACCTATCTCCTGCGGTTCTGCACATTATTGTCCACTTTGGTCCTTGAGCCCTTTTCACTCTCTAGTTATTCTTTTTCCTTTAATATACTTAAAGTAGCTCTTTGAATTCACTTAATCTTCTCAGCCAAGGCTATCTTGTGCCTCCTTTCCACCCTCCTGATTTCTTTCTTCAGTAAGCGCCTGTATTCCCTGTGTATCTCCAGGGATTCTCTTGATCCCAGCTGCTTGTACCTGAGCCACGCTTGCTACTTTTTTCTGGTCAAAACCTAAATACCTCTTGTCATTCAGGGTTCCCTATTCCTGCCAACCTTGCCTTTCATCTTCACAGGAACATGTAGACCTTGAACTCTCGCTATATCACTTTTAAAGGCCTCCAACTTGCCAGAGGTCCCTTTGCCTACAAACAAACTACTCCCTTGTCTAATTCCATCAATATTCACAATTTTTGTTTTTATGTTAGTTATTTAAAAAGCCTGGTTATGAACCATTGGGATCAATTTTGAGGGGAATCTAAGGTTTTAGTTTTAGTATGTTGCAAATACAAAGTAAGGAAGGCTGATTTAGTTCAGCTGTCTGTCTTGTCTCACTTTGCATTTTCTATGTTGGATGTGCTCACTGCTTGATCATCAAGATTTTCAATCAAAGTCTTTCCATTTTTCACAATTCACTATTAGAAAATGTCAGAGTTGTTCAGTAGATTCTAAACCTAAATATTTTGATGCATAGTGAATAAGAATGAATCCAACACAAACTCAGTGAAAGTTAGGAATGGGCAATAATGCTGCCAGACAGTAACATCCACATTTTGTGAAAAAACAAAATAAAAATGCTGTGAACAGAAGATAAATTAATTGAATATGTTTCACTGAAATCATTTTGTCAATCATGTTGTTATAAGTATAGATGTCAGAACTTATACAATTAATGATAGAGCCCTGGGTGGTGTTGTAGAACAGAGAGGGCTCGGGATTTAGGGACATAATTCTTTGAAATTTGCATCACAGGTGGATAGAGTGGTTGAGAAGGCATTTAGCACACTGCCTTCTTTGCTCAGATCTTTGAGTATAGCAATTCTGATGTCATGTAGAGGTTGTATAGGATGTTGATGAGGCCTCTTCTGGAGTGCTATCGCCCTATTATAGGAAAGGCGTTATTCATTTGGAGAGAATTTAAGGTTTACCAGGCATGGAAGGTTTGAAATAAAAAAATAGATTGGAAAGGCTGGGACTTTTTTTACTGGAGCATAGGAGGTTGAGGGGTGACTTTATAGAAGTTTATAAAATAATGAGTGGCATAGATAAGGTGAATGACAAGGGTCTTTTCCCTTGGGTGGGGGAATTCAAAATGAGGGGGCATATTTTTAAGGTGAGAGGAAAAATATGTAAAAAAGACACGATGGGCAACTTTTTTTTACACAGGCTGGTTTGTGTGGGGAATGAACTGACGGAGAAAGTGGGGTACAGTTACAATGATTAAAAGACATTTGGATAAATTCATGAATAAGAAAGATTTGGAGAGACATGGGCCAAATGCAGGCAGGTGGGACTAGTTTAGTTTGGGAACATGGGACTGGTAGGACTGAAGGGTCTGTTTCCATGCTGTATGACCTTATGACTCTATGACTGGGTTTGCGACAGATAGTGAGGGAAAACATTCTTGGCTTGTTCCTCACCAATCTGCCTGCATGACAATATCAGTTAGACTGACTGCCATACATTCCTTGCGTTCACAGTCCCTGTCTTCACACTGAGAACATCCGCCATCATTTTATGTAGTACGATCACCATGATAAATAAGACAGACTTCTAACAAATCTAGCAACGCAAGCCTTGGCATCTGTGCAACTCTATGGGCCAGCAGCAGCAGAATCATACTCTTAACACAATTTGTAATCTCATGGCTGTTCGACCAGGGGATCAATCCTGGATCAATGGAGAGTTGAAGGGAACAGGTCAGGAGAAGCACCAGGCTTACCTAAAAATGAGGTGTCAACTTGGTGAAGCTTCCAAACAGAACTACTTGAATACTAAACAACATAAACAGCAAGTGATCCCACAACCAATGGATCAAATCTCAGCTCTATAGTCCTACCCTATCCAGTTGTTAATGGTGGTGGACAATTAAAACAATTCACTGGAAGAGGAGACTCCTCAAATATCCCCATCCTCAATGATGGAGGAGCCCAGCACATCAGTGCAAGAGATAAGCATTTGCAGCAATCTTCAGCCAGAAGTACCACGTGAATCCCCTTTATCACAGTTCCCGTCTTAAGTCAATTCAATTTGCTTCATATGTTATCAAGAATTAGCTGGAGTGACTGAATACTGAAAAGGCTATGGGTCCTGACAACATTCCTGTAATAGTACTGAAAACTTGTGCTGCTTCAGACTTTGTTGCTCCCCTAACTAAGCTATTCCTATGCAGTTATAACACTGGCATCTACCTGACAATGTGGAAAATTGCCCAAGTTTGTCTTGTACATGAAAAACAGGACAAATCTGACCTGGCTAATTATTGCCCCATCCGTCTACTCATCACCATCAGTGAAGTGCTGGAAGGTATCACCAAAATTGCGATCAATCAGCATTTGCTTGATAATGACCTGCTCAGTGAAGCCTAGTTTGAGTTCTGCCAGAACCACTCAGTTCATGACTTCATTACAAACTTGTAGAGTCATGGAAATGTACAGCACAGAAACAGATCCTTCGGTCCAAGACATCCATGCCAACCAGATATCCTAAATTAATCTTATCCTGGGTACCAGCATTTGTCCCATATCCCTCTAAACCCTTCCTATACAGGTACCCATCCAGCTGCCTTTTAAATGTTGTAATTGTACCAGCCTCCACCACCTTCTCTGGCAGCTCATTCTATTCTGTCTCTGCGTGAAAAAGTTGCCGTTAACACCCTTTTAAATCTTTTCCCTTTCACCTTATACCTATGCCCTCTTGTTTTGGACTACCCTACTGTGGGTAAAATACTTTGTCTATTCACTCTATCCATGCCACTCTTGATTTTAAAACTTCTGTAAGGTCACCCTTCAGCATCCGACATTTCAGGGAAAAAGCCCCAGTCTATTCAGCCTCTCCCTATAGCTCAAACCCTCCAACCTTGGCAACACCCTTGTAAATCTTTTCTGAACCTTTTCAAGCTGCACAACATCTTTCCTATTGGAGGAAGACAAGAAGTCGGAGGCTGAGGGGTGACCTTATAGAGGTTCATAAAATCATGGGGGCATGAATAGGGTAAATAGACAAAGTCTTTTCCCTGGGTGGGGGAGTCCAGAACTAAAGGGCATAGGTTTAGGGTGAGAGGGGAAAGATATAAAAGAGGCTTAAATCACAACTTTTTCACACAGAACGTGTGTGGAATGAGCTGCCAGAGGACGTAATGGAGGTTAGTACAATTACAACATTTAAAAGGCATGTGGATGGGTACATGAATAGGAAGGGTTTAGAGGGATATGGGCAGGAAGCTGGCAGGTGGGACTAGATTGGTTTGGGATATTTGGTCGGAATGGACGAGTTGGACTGAAGGGTTTGTTTCCGTGCTGTACATCTCTATGACTTTATGACTCTAATTGAACATGGTTTTCCAAAAGTGACCTAACCAATGTCCTGTACAGCTGCAACATGACCTCTCAACTCCTATACTCAATGCACTGACCAATAAAGGCAAGTGTACCAAACGCCGCTTTCACCACCCTGTCTACCTATGACTCTACTTTCAATGAACTTGGTTCTTAGTTCAAATACGGACAAAACAGCTGAATTCCAGGGGTGAGGTGAGAGTGACTGCCTTTACATCAAAGCTGCATTCAACTGTGTGTGGCATCATGGAGAATGAGGAAAACTGGAGCCAATAGGAATCAGGGGAAATCCGGGGAGTTCCCAGTCTATGATAGGAGTTATATTCAAATCTGTCATTGCTGGAATTGTCCATGAGATATCTGATATTCCATGTTCCAATCTTCATTTTGCGATACTGATTCCTTTACTTGAGTCCTTTTAACATGAGATGGTCATTCCACACAAATTTCCACATAGTCCTGGTGAGAAAGGCTTTGTGCAATGTCAGGGGTAGCTGAGATGATCAGAGACCAGGCTTTGTTGTATAGAGAGGGTCCAACACACACATGTGATTTTGCCCTTAGTACCATCAGCAAAGAGCCATCATATCTTTCCCTAGTGCAGAATGCCACTTTTAGTTTCTGGGGTCATGTTTCAAACAACAGGGCCACCCTTCCTTGTTATTTTAACTAACTGGCAACTCTCCTCTCATTGCTTGTGATATGTTTTAAGATTGACCTTATTGTAAATATGATAAATGGAGGCCTAACTATTTGATCCCTGTTCAATTTTGATGTTGATAAAGGATACATCAAAACCAGCCTGTGAGATACTGGCTAACTCGATCAAGTTGTTTCTCAGTGCTTATCACTCAAAGTCACGAATGGTCAATAGTCATTACTTTCACTACTGCAGATTACTCTGGAAGGTTAAAGTATCTCAAATAGATTTGAATAGCAGGTGAAGCTGGCTGTCTCAAGCTATTAATTTGCAGTAGGTATATGAGTGGTATTCACCACAAACAGGATACTGCCTACAAGGTGGAAATACATTGTGGCCACTGCACTAATAAGTAATGAAGTATTAGATTGCAGTGTTTGTGTGATGTTATGTCTGTCAACTAAATTATAAAAAGACTAGCAATCATATCAAATAATATATCTCCTTCACTGTTCATTTCAGGCATGATATTGTCTGTATCCAACCAGTCCATGCTTGCAAAACTCCAAAACTTACAATTTCCAAAAGTTGCTTTGACTGGACAATTGTTAAATAATTCTGTGTGTGCTAATAATTGCACTGATCACCAATTAAAGATTGTCAATTAGACTTGCAATGAAACCCCTTTAGCATACTGACAGCTACACATATACAGGGCCCTATTCTATACAGGTAAGATGAACAGGTATGCACACTGGACATTTTTCAACTGAATAAAATGTGTATCAGGCATTTTCTGCTTCATTCCTTAGGGTAATACCTTGATCTGCTTTGTTTCAAATTAAACAAAGCTTGGCAGTTAACTGTAAATCATCATCTAATTGGTGCACTCTATTAGTCAAATACTTATCCAAAGACAGGTACATAGTTGGGATAGATATGGAGGGATATGGACCAAACACAGGCAAATGGGACTAGTTTAAATTGTGAAAAATTGGTAGCATGGGGAAATTCGGCTGAAGGGCCTGTTTTCATGCTGTAAACCTCTATGACTCTTGCCAGCCAATCAGCATGCTGTTCTCATGTGTTAGAAACATGTTGTTTCCTAACTTTGGCATTGCTTGTGAATGTCCTGATGAGTGCAAATGAAAAACTTTGACTAAATGTGTATTTTTTTCAGCAATACTCATTTGATTTTCTGGATTTTCCTGAATTTTTAATGATTTGAGAATTGACTATTGTGATTCTTTCTAGTTTTTCATGAACCTGCCAAACCAGTGGCCTGCCTTCTGGTATATCTGGTGGCTATTCAATACCTGCTTTAATTATTCGCTATTAAAATACAAAAAAAGCAAGAGGAATATGTCATTTTCCATTCTATTTAGGGCAGGTATCCAGATCCTGTATTTGTGGTGTTCCATGCACTGGCTCAACAGATTGTAAGATCAAACCACCATGACCTTCACTAATGTTTATTTGGACCATTGATACTAGATGGTCTGGCAATTCCTGGAAGCCATTTCAGTAAACATTTCAAAAAACCTTTTAAAAACCATCTGATGTACATATCACCAGTTATATAAACTAGGACCTTTGAACCACTTTAGATCTTTTCATTTGCAGGATTGTGAACTTGAACAACTTTTCTTTTCTGCCTACAAGCATTGGTTTGACTTAGCTACTGATTGGAGACTTGGGTTCTAGATTGGGATGAACACAGAGCCATACTACCGGTGGTACATCATTTTCAGTGCACATGCAGAGTGGAGCTGACTGGAGCCTCAAAATTTGTTAATGTTTTAACATTATGATAAGTTATACCTTAGATTTAAATTGGAAAATAAAGGCTAAAATTGAGGAAAAGTTCATATGTTCATTTGCATAGCTTATAATTCTAAATGTATAATATGTGGTATATAATGGTGCAAAGGAAAGATGGTATAAAATTATGTCTTGAAGGTGATCTCGTACTGACTGCCAAAATTGCAATGAATGTCCAGTTGCAGTTTACTCCCCAAATGCGTATCAGTGCACTCAAAACAAGGGCTGAGTTTTACACCTTCCTTGGGATGAGGTGTCAGCCAGGGATCAGTGTGCTGTGATATTAGTTGACCTACACATTGTTGACCCACTCCATTCTTTCTTTGGGTATTTTAATCATGGTGTGAGACATTGTGCAGTCTGTGCTTGCTGGATTATTTAAGGCCCCTAAACAGCCAGTTTAGAGCTATGTCCTATTATACTGAAACTTTTTTTATAGTGGGAGGAGGACACGGCTTCCAAATTCCACTGTAAATTTTGTGAATGGGCTTGAGCTCATGGGGTGAGAGTGATGCCTTCTGTTTTGAGAACCAGAGAAAATTCACACAAGATTTCAACTCCCAACCCCCAAATTGTGCCTCCAATCCTCTCCTTTTCAGTCCTGTTCACCCTAGCCCACACCTCTCACGCACCCATTTCACCTGCCAGTCTGGTCCCAGCAAGATCCTGAACTCACCTAGTTCCAGGCTCTAGGTTTTTCTTCATTTGTAGTCTCAGCAATGGCCACCATGCCTGATGGCACTCCTGGTGCAAAAAAGGTGCAGATGATTTGATTGGTCAGCAGTCCCTTGAGCCAGGACTTCCTCTCAAATTAGGGTGCAAATCTTGCCTCAAGTAAACTATAGTCTGAACTGTTATTAAATGGCTGTGGGGTGAGCATGCCAAGTTCAGGTGAGCTTACTCCTGACATGTATAGTGCAGCAGTGGGACCCTTCCTCTTCATGAAATTCAGTTTATACCTTCAACAAAAATGTGGAATTAAACATGTTTTCTGTCTTTTAGAGTGCAACGTTAACAATTATTATAAATATCATTGTATGTGTCAAATGCCCTCATTAGAAATCTATATGTGTAGTTAGAATCCTGTTTAAAATCAGCAAAAGGGAAGTTAATTAGACTTTGATTGACAATGTAAACTGAATGATATTGATTCAGCCTGCACTTCTCTTCATTTTTCATTTCCATAATAGAAATGAAAATGAGGGGACTGTGTTTGGGTGATTGTATTGATATTATTGTTTTATGAGACAACAATCAAAATTATCTTCAATGAGTGAACAATCAGACAGAAAACAGGTCAGGGCACAAATCCTGTGTAAACGAAGTCAAAACCTCATCCAATTTCTTGCATGCCGCTCATCCAAATCTCTTTTTCTTTGTATTTGAGGAAGGGTTGTTTACCAATACGGAATCATTGCAGAAAAGCCTTGTCCCTCAGCTGCATGAACCTCTTTAATGTTAATATTGATCTCCCTCTGCACCTTCTCAGCAGCTGTATTCTGTGCTCTGTTCTGTTACCTTGATACATCTGTATAGTATGATTGCCTGTAAAGCACATAAGACAACACTTTTCACTGTATCTCAGTACATGTGAAAATAATAAATCATACTAAATCAAATCAAACCAAACCAAATCAAATATTTTCCAGCGCAGGACAATGTTTAAAGCTCAGGAGTGGGGTCAGTCCAATTTTCACGTTCTGAATTCAGGAGTCCTGAAACCAAATAAGATGTTTTCATCCTATCCTGGCTGAAAGTAACTACAATGAGAATTGAATTTGAAGTCTTTGGAAATTTATGGCTATGTTACATTCTGTTTTTAACAGTTTAACCAGTGAGGGATGTCACAATGAAATAAATTGGAAAATTACAAGGCTTATCTGCATTTTGACAGACATGGAAAAACCGCACCTTCTTCGTATCATGACAATCAGAGAAAGTTTAACATCCAATCAAAAAATAGGGGACAGGCTAAAAGCTTGTACAAAGCTTTTGATTTTAAGGATGAGAGAGGTGCAGAAATGCGGCTGTTCCTGCCCCTTCCCATGACCTGGGCACAGGAGCTGAAGGGCTTTGCTTAAGGATAAGAAGTGAGACGCCTCAGAGACACTGTGTGGGCAGGTTCCTGTAGTCTGGGATACTGCAGACCTGTATCTTTGCAGTATTGGCTTGAAGCACAAGATTAGGCAGGATGGTGTAGGAGGGCAATTCCAGAGCTTTCCCTGTGTGGAGCTGAAAACATGGTCACAAATAATGGACTGAGCAAATTGACGCATGTTAAAGTAAGAGGAATGTACATTCTCGAAGAGTCAGAAAAGTTGGCAGATCTGCAGATCAGATATGTGAATGGAAATTTTTATATTGAAGCATAAGTCGACCAGAAGCCAGTGTAAGTCTGTAGGCATAAGGGTTATGGGAAATAGCACTTAGTATGCAGGCAGCAAAGTTTTAATGGTCTCAAAGCAGTAGCCCTTGGGCTAGTGGGAGAGGCCTGTGCCCAATGTGTAACCCAGCAGGCTGGTCCCTGCAGGCTGTTGGCTGATACAGTGTGAGAAGGTGTGCAGGGGAGCTCCCTCATTTTTAGGTCCCCTCTCCTAATGGAGGCCCAACCAACTCTCCACAGCTTCCCCCTCCACCTAACCATCCCACATTCTCCTCCTGCCTTTTCTAACATGTCTTCCTACCCCTTTCTCTGGGATCTGCTGGTGCAGTTTCAGCCAGATCCCAGACTTACTTGGAAGTCCAGTCAATCAATGGTACCTCCTTGATGTATTACTGGCAGTGGCTAGCGGTACTGATGTCTCTTCCAGTCCTGCAAATTGCGAGCCTCTGGTTGACCAGTTATGCATGAAGGATGATCTTCCCTTGGAAAGGGGGTGAAGTCTTTCTTCATACCAATTAATTCCCAATAAGCTGAATAATTAAAGTGGGCCAAACTAGCTAACTGAAGGTGTAAGGGGAACGTATCCTCTGTGTATATGAAATAACACCACAGATGCCAATATCCCATCACCAAGTCTCCATTTATTTACCCATGAACAGTCTTTGATTTTAGTACTGCCTCATTTAGAGTCTGGTACCAGAGTATGATTTCTCAAAGCATTCATGTCTCCAAATGTTCTGTGGATAGCTAATTGAGGACCAGCAAGTGGTCATTTTAGGAGTAAAATGGTCATGACACTAGATCTTCCTGGTATTGGTTGGACCTTCCACAGAAGCCTAGTCATTATTGACAAGCAACCTCCAAAATAGCAAGCCAGAAATACCATTCCTGCCGACTCGAAACTACCCATGTCAGAGCTGTTTGGGGGTAGATGTGAGGGAATCAGTGTACAAGCCACAGTGTAGGATCGGGCACACCTGCTTATCCTTTTTTTAAAAACGGCGTTAGAATTCTTCAGGCGGTGCTGCTCCTTTAGGTGGCCCCTCCACCCCTCCCCTCATGTGATGGTATGGGTGTGTTGGCCCTCCCCTCATGTGATGGTATGGGTGTGTTAGCCCTCCCCTCATGTGATGGTATGGGTGTGTTAGCCCTCCCCTCATGTGATGGTATGGGTGTGTTAGCTGATAAGCTGTAGCTATCACAAATTTATCATAAATGTGAGATGTGGGTCACATGGAACTGAATAATTAAATGAGCTTTTTTTTACAGCTCTTGCTATTTTATGCATGGCCATTACAATCACAGGCACATATTTGGGCTCAAGCTGAGCAATTTGAATGTACTGTAGCACACTTCAAAGAATCATAGAATCCCTACAGTGCAGATAGAGGCCATTTGGCCCATCAAGTCTGCACCAACCCTCCAAAGAGCTTCCCACCCCTCCCCATACCTATCAGCATAACTCCACATTAAACATGTTAACCTACCTAACCTATGGAGCAGTTTCGTGTGGCCAATCCACCTAACATACACATCTTTGGACTTTCCTCAGTGTGTCATGCAGCATGAGGACAACGCTCAGTAAGATGGATTGCAAGCTTTCTACCATTAAATTACATGCCATGATACACTGATGACATTTTCAGTATGTCTTTTTCGATAGATACCTGTTTCAAATATAACAAAATAAGGTTCTGAGCCAAAAGATGGAAATGGCATTCGAATAATTAGGCGGTACTTTTTGACTGGTGTGGACACAAAAGGTCAAAGGGCCTTGTTCTCTGCTGTAGTTCTCTATGACTCTATGATTCTAACATTCTTTATATCAAATAAACAAAATCCCAAACAGATGTATATTGTAGTACTTTAACAGACATGTAAAGGAGATTTAACATGAATAATAAATCAAACTTTGACATAATATTTTGGAAGTCTGACTGTTTGTCCTGATCTGGTGATCATATACCAGTCTGGAGCTCTATGTATTATTCTCGGTTATTCTTGGCTGACAATGTAATTGTCTTGCTGCTGGTTGCTGTCACCAAGGTCATTTTGCAATCATCGCCATCACAGTTTATTCCCTCAATCTCTGCATGCATAGGTAGTACTCTGGACTGAACTGGTTTCAGTTCCTGGCTTCAATATAGCACCATAGTCAGTAATAATTGCGGATCTTAGAAACTTTTACTGGTATTCAGGAGTTTGCGACTGAATTTCTGATTCACACTCTCTGTCTCCTGTGTAGTTAGGTGGTTCTCTCTCTACTTACTGGTGCTATATTCTGTTTCAATCTCCTCTGTCTGTAAAGTGCAAAGTCCTGTGGCTCTTTCATTCTCACCACTTGGCTGCAGATTGAATCTCATGTATGGCTATGGTGCTGTCCTATTTGTAACCCTGCCACCATTGGACCATTGGTATATATTAAGTAGACCATTTCACAACTCCAAGCTGAACTTGTATATTGGCACTGCACTGTGATTGTGCCATGGCATAGAATTGATGACATTATACGTTGTGAGGCAATCTTTTATAAGTTGTACCAGGGAGTGTCACTTATTGGCATGCAAGTAATTTAGGATGCATTGCTACAATATGTAATATATGGTAATATGTTGGTAAAAGTTTGGCTTTCAGGGTGTGCTGGGCTGCCTTTTGAAGAAATGAGGTTGATGTCTATAAAAGCTTCTGGTCATCTAATCACTTCAACTTAGTGTTTGATGTTGACAATATGAAAAGGTTAGTCATCTTCCAAAGATAGCTTTTTTGGCTTGATGGCTGTTCACTTTGCTGAAATGTTTGCGTATAGTTGGATATATTTCTATGCTGTCAGCATTGTGGGGTTGTACCATGTTGTTAGTCACCCGGGTCTTGTTCACCTGCATGCCCAATGTTCTTTGATGCCAAGTGCTTCCAGATATGGAAGAACATGGAAAACACTGGGTAGGTGTGATAAACCACAGCTATGACAGATATTGCTGGTTTTCTGCACTTTACTGATGGTAGTAATAATGTTGTCTGCACCCACAGTGTGTAATTGATGTTGGTCTGCCACTCTGGCTTCATGATAGTGTCCTTCTTCCAGCAAGGTGAAAATGGTATGTCCCTTTCTTTTGCCCAGAATATCTTTCCAGTTGGTTTTCATTAGAGTCAAGGTAATTACCAACTCAGTCAGCTTCTCAGAGGAAGCATAGAAACAGGAGTAAGCCATTCAGATCCTCTAGCCTCTTCTATGTTTCAATGAGATCATGGTTGATCTACAGCCTAACTCCATATACCTACCTTTGACCCACATTCCTAAACACTTCTGCTTAACAAAAAATTATCTTTCTCAGATTTAAAATTCACAATTGGTCCAGTGTCTACTGCCATTTGTGGAAGAGAATTCCAAATGTTTACCACACTTTGTGTGCAGAAATGCTTCCTAAAATCTTTCCTGAATGATCTGGCCCTAATTTTCAGACTATGCCACTGAACTCTAGAGTCCCAGATCAGTGAAAATAATTTATCATAATATGTCCAGTTGCTATCTTGAAGACTTCAATCAGATCATCTTGGACCTTCTAAATTCTAAAGAAAGCAGACCTAATTTGCATAACCTCACCTCCTAAGTTAACCATTGAAATCCAAGTATTATTTTTATGAACCTACATTGTAGTCCCTCCAAGGCCAATATATCCTTCCTAACACAAGGTGCCTGATCTGCTCATAGTACTCCAAACGTGTTCTAACGAAGGTTTTGTACAACTGCAGCATAATGTCTGCATCCTTGTACTCCAATCCTCTGGACATAGAGACCACTATTCCATTAGCTTCCTTTGTAATGTTTTTCTATCTGTTTCTGACATTTCAAAGATCCATGAACCCTCTCAGTGGATTCCTCTTCAAAGAAATTACTTTCATGCCCTTTGCTATAGCATTTGGTAACAAAATTGTCAATATACTCCTGAGGTTTACAGCTGATTGACATGGATTGGAGGTGGTTAATTTAGACGGTGAGCTCATTTATATTGTAAAATCTCTTTTGGTGCTGAATACACAACTTTTTAACACTGTACAACTAGTATTACAGTATCATTTGACTATCAATGTTAGTTTCAAGAAGACTTTTATCTTTCAATTTATCTTTTATAAGACATCTTTTAACTGCTGTGGGCGGCACGGTGGCACAGTGGTTAGCAGTGCTGCTTCACCTCGCCAGAGACCTGGGTTCAATTCCCGCCTCAGGCGACTGACTGTGTGGAGTTTGCACGTTCTCCCTGTGTCTGCGTGGGTTTCCTCCGGTTTCCTCCCACAGTCCAAAGATGTGCAGGTCAAGTGAATTGGCCATGCTAAATTGTCCGTAGTGTTAGGTAAGGGGTAAATGTAGGGGTATGGGTGGGTTGTGCTTTGGCGGGGCGGTGTGGACTTGTTGGGCCGAAGGGCCTGTTTCCAGATTGTAAGTAATCTAACTTTTATGTCAGAAATCAGGCTGAAACTTTTATTTAGGAGAGATACAGGTTGTTCTAGCTTTGATCTTTAATTTTAAGTGAAAAGAAAATAGGTTTGCCTCCTGGCTAAGATGGAGACCAGTACTTATAAACTTGTGCTTCATCATCCAAATCTCATCTTCAGGGAAGTTTATTTTATGATCTGCTACATGTGCTCACTAAAGCACTGATGTGAAGTGGCAAGATCTGTAATTACCACAGTATGATATTTACATTAGCTCTTGTAACATAAGGACAAAATAGAGGTCATGTGGTACTGAAGAGTACAAATAAATTTTGTCACAACCCCTGGTGTTTACATAGGTATGCTACTGTCACAGGTACTTGTGTGTCTGCCTCAAGCTAAGGAGTTGCATATCATGTTATACACTTTTGCCAGTGTGCCATACTGCGAGAGAACTGAGCTCAGCAAGATGGAAACTGAAAGCTATATATTAAATGTCACATGCCCCAATGCAGGGATAATATAATGAGCAGATTTCTTAAAGATACAAGTTGTGAGTGGATTCCGTTCTGGAGTCTGTTTGGGAGTCAATTCCTATGGAATTGGGGAACTCAATGCAGATAAAAATAGCTGTTTGTAAGTGCAGAAAACGTTCATATTTCAGATCTTTAAGGTTATAGCCCTGTATGGGGTTGTGTTTGTAAGTATTAGCATTTGTAAATAGGAGACTGCCTGAATGTGGCATATCTGCTGTGAGACATAACACAATGCCACATTGGTGGGATGCAGACTGTTCACAGCCTCCAGGTTGTGCATCTCATCTGCCATCCTTAATTGGATGGTGGTGCTGGTGATGGCTAATTATTATACAGGAATTTTCCTATATCAGATATAGGAAAATTCATCAGAAGAATAAATGTGTTCCTATGAAACAGAAAATCATGTTGTAGAAATTTCTGAAATTTCTGAAAAGCCCAATCAGGAATTTTGTGTGCAGATTTTAACAGGAATGCTTTAGCAATAGCTTTCTCTGAGGATCCTGACTACCGTTTGATGTCCTGAGGTCTATCCCACTGGTATATGTTACCAAATTGCTTTCAAACTTAAACTAAGGCAGATGTTTAGATAGGGAGCACAAAAGTGTTTTGGGTGAGTTTTGGGTGATGTGCTGTGTTTTGGGTGAGGTGCTGTGTTTTGGGAAGGTTTTGGATGAGATGCTGTGTTTTGGGTGAGTTTTGGTTGAGGTGCTGTGTTTTGGGTAGGTTTTGGATGAGGTGCTGTGTTTTGGGTGAGTTTTCGGTGAGGTGCTGTGTTTTGGGAGAGTTTTGGGTGAGGTGCTGTGCTTTGGGTAGGTTTTGGATGAGCTGCGGTGTTTTGAGTGAGTTTTGGGTGAGGTGCTGTGTTTTGGGTAGGTTTTGGATGAGGTGCTGTGTTTTGGGTGAGTTTTGGGTGAGGTGCTGTGTTTTGGGAGAGTTTTAGGTGATGTGCTGTGTTTTGGGTGAGTTTTGGGTGAGGTGCTGTGTTTTGGGTGAGTTTTGGGTGATGTGCTGTGTTTTGGGTAAGTTTAGGGTGAGGTGCTGTTTTTTGGGTGAGTTTTGGGTGAGGTGCTGTGTTTTCGGTGAGGTGCTGTGTTTTGGGTGAGTTTTGGTTGAGTTGCTATGGTTTCGGTAAGGTTTCGGTGAGGTGCTGTGTTTTGGGTGAGTTTTGGGTGAGGTGCTGTGTTTTGGGTGAGTTTGGATGAGGTGCTGTGCTTTGGGTGAGTTTTGGATGAGATGCTGTGTTTTGGGTAGGTTTTCAGTGAGGTGCTGTGTTTTGGGTGAGTTTTGGATGAGGGGCAGTGTTTTGGGTGAGTTTTGGATGAGATGCTGTGTTTTGGGTGAGTTTTCCATGAGGTGCTGTGTTTTGGGTAGGTTTTGGATGAGGTGCTGTGTTTTGGCTGCGTTTTGGATGAGGTACTGTGTTTTGGGTGAGTTTTGGATGAAGTGCTGTGTTTTGGGTGAGTTTTGGATGAGATGCTGTGTTTTGGGTGAGTTTTCCGTGAGGTGCTATGTTTTGGGTAGGTTTTGGATGAGGTGCTGTGTTTTGGCTGCGTTTGGATGAGCTACTGTGTTTTGGGTAGGTTTTGGATGAAGTACTGTGTTTTGGGTGAGTTTTGGGTGAGGTGCTGTGTTTTGGACTAGTTTTGGTTGAGATGCTGTGCTTTGGGTGAGTTTTGGGTAAGGTGCTGTGTTTTGGGTGGTGTGCTGTGTTTTGGGTGAGTTTTGGGTGAGATGCTGTGTTTTGGGTGTGTTTTGGGTGAGGTGCTGTGTTTTGGGTGAGGTGCTGTGTTTTGGGTGAGTTTTGGTTGAGTTGCTGTGGTTTGGGTAAGTTTTGGGTGAGGTGCTGTGTTTTGGGTGAGTTTTGGTTGAGGTGCTGTGTTTTGGGTAAGTTTTGGATGAGGTGCTGTGTTTTGGATAGGTTTTGGATGAGGTGCTGTGCTTTGGGTAAGTTTTGGGTGAGGTACTGTGTTTTGGGTGAGTTGTGGGTGAGTTGCTGTGTTTTGGGTGAATTTTAGATGAGGTGCAGTGTTTTGGGTGAGTTTTAGATGAGGTGCTGTGTTTTGGGGATGTTTTGGATGAGGTGCTGTGTTTTGGGTGAGTTTTCAGTGAGGTGAGTGTTTTGGGTGAGTTTTGGATGAGGTGCTGTGTTTTGGGTGCGTTTTGGATGAGGTGCTGTGTTTCGGGTAGGTTTTGGGTGAGATGCTGTGTTTTGGGTGGGTTTTGGGTGATGTGCTGTGTTTGGTTGAGGTGCTGTGTTTTGGGTGAGGTGCTGTATTTTGGGTGAGTTTTGGTTGAGGTGCTGTGCTTTGGGTAAGTTTTGGGTGAGGTACTGTGTTTTGGGTGAGTTGCTGTGTTTTAGGTGAGTTTTGGTTGAGGTGCTGTGTTTTGGGTGAGTTTAGGATGAGGTGCTGTGTTTTGGGTGAGTTTTGGTTGAGGTGCTGTGTTTTGGGTAAGTTTTGGATGAGGTGCTGTGTTTTGGATAGGTTTTGGATGAGGTGCTGTGCTTTGGGTAAGTTTTGGGTGAGGTACTGTGTTTTGGGTGAGTTGTGGGTGAGTTGCTGTGTTTTGGGTGAATTTTAGATGAGGTGCAGTGTTTTGGGTGAGTTTTAGATGAGGTGCTGTGTTTTGGGAATGTTTTGGATGAGGTGCTGTGTTTTGGGTGAGTTTTCAGTGAGGTGAGTGTTTTGGGTGAGTTTTGGATGAGGTGCTGTGTTTTGGGTGCGTTTTGGATGAGGTGCTGTGTTTCGGGTAGGTTTTGGGTGAGATGCTGTGTTTTGGGTGGGTTTTGGGTGATGTGCTGTGTTTGGTTGAGGTGCTGTGTTTTGGGTGAGGTGCTGTATTTTGGGTGAGTTTTGGTTGAGGTGCTGTGCTTTGGGTAAGTTTTGGGTGAGGTACTGTGTTTTGGGTGAGTTGCTGTGTTTTAGGTGAGTTTTGGTTGAGGTGCTGTGTTTTGGGTGAGTTTAGGATGAGGTGCTGTGATTTGGGTAGGTTTTGGGTGAGGTGCTGTGTTTTGGGTAGGTTTTGGATGAGGTGCTGTGCTTTGGGTAAGTTTTGCGTGAGGTGCTGTGTTTTGGGTGAGTTTTGGGTGAGGTGCTGTGTTTTGGGTAAGTTTTGGATGAGGTGCTGTGCTTTGGGCTAGTTTTGGGTGATGTGCTGTCTTTTGGTTGAGGTGCTGTGTTTTGGGTGAGGTGCTGTATTTTGGGTGAGTTTTGGTTGAGGTGCTGTGCTTTGGGTAAGTTTTGGGTGAGGTGCTGTGTTTTGGGTGAGTTGCTGTGTTTTAGGTGAGTTTTGGTTGAGGTGCTGTGTTTTGGGTGAGTTTAGGATGAGGTGCTGTGTTTTGGGTAGGTTTTGGGTGAGGTGCTGTGTTTTGGGTAGATTTTGGATGAGGTGCTGTGCTTTGGGTAAGTTTTGTGTGAGGTGCTGTGTTTTGGGTAAGTTTTGGAAGAGGTGCTGTGCTTTGGGCTAGTTTTGGGTGATGTGCTGTGTTTTGGGTGAGGTGCTGTGTTCCTGGTGAGTTTTGAGTGAGGTGCTGTTATTTGGGTGAGTTTTGGATGAGGTGCTGTGTTTTGGGTAGGTTTTAGGTGAGGTGCTGTGTTTTGGGTAGGTTTTGGATGAGGTGCTGTGTTTTTGGTGAGTTTTGGATGAGGTGCTGTGTTTTGGGTGAGGTGCTGTGTTTTTGGTGAGTTTTGGGTGAGGTGCTGTGATTTGGGTGATGTGCTGTGTTTTTGGTGATGTGCTGTATTTTGGGTGACTTTTGGGTGAGGTGCTGTGTTTTCGGTGATTTTTGGGTGAGGTGCTGTGTTTTGGGTGAGTTTTGGATGAGGTGCTGTGCTTTGGGCTAGTTTTGGATGAGGTGCTGTGTTTTGGATAGGTTTTGGGTGAGGTGCTGTGTTTTGGTTAGGTTTTGGATGAGGTGCTGTGCTTTGGGTAAGTTTTGGGTGAGATACTGCGTTTTGGGTGAGTTGTGGGTGAGTTGCTTTGTTTTGGGTGAGTTTTGGATGAGGTGCAGTGTTTTGAGTGAGTTTTAGATGAGGTGCTGTGTTTTGGGTAGGTTTTGGATGAGGTGTGGTGTTTTGGGTAGATTTTGGGTGAGGTGCAGTGTTTTGCGTGAGTTTTGGGTGAGGCGCTGTATTT
Organism: Chiloscyllium plagiosum; assembly: GCF_037043375.1. Lineage (NCBI taxonomy): Eukaryota > Metazoa > Chordata > Chondrichthyes > Orectolobiformes > Hemiscylliidae > Chiloscyllium > Chiloscyllium plagiosum. The sequence continues at coordinate 107,041,951 of NW_028270142.1, forward strand.
TGGGTGAGTTTTGGTTGAGGTGCTGTGTTTTGGGTGAGTTTTGGGTGAGCTGCTGTGTTTTGGGTAAGTTTTGGTTGAGGTGCTGTGTTTTGGGTGAGGTGCTGTGTTTTGGGTGAGTTTTGGGTGAGGTGCTGTGTTTTTGGTGAGTTTTGGTTGAGGTGCTGTGTTTTGGGTGAGTTTTGGGTGAGTTTTGGGTGAGCTGCTGTGTTTTGGGTGAGTTTTGGTTGAACACTGAAACTCACCCAAAGCTTACCCAAAACATAGCAATGTCTTAACCAATCAGAGTCAACTTCTGTGGTTTAAAATTTAAATAAAGCTTGATAGTTAACTATTAATTATAATTAACTGGTACATTCTCTAATGGCTACATCTCAACCAATTAGATTCCACACAACCAATCAGCACCCTTGTCTCATTCATTATAAATTTCATTTTCACCTTTAGTTGGTAATTTGTCAAATTCTCCTTCTGAGTACAAGATGAAAAGTTTCATAAAATGTGTCCTTTGCAGTAAAACACACAATCTGTAGTACCAAGACAAGACTGTCCTTGACACCAAATCTGCATCAAGGAACCCTCTCAAAACTGAGGAAAATTGGAAATTTCTCCAATGGGTGGAGTTAATCCTGGCATATGGGAAGGTGGTTGGAATTCAGTCTTTCCAGCTGCAGGAGTTCCTCAGGTTAGTGACCTCCACTCAACCATCTTCAGTTGCTTCATCAACGACCTTCCATCCATCATAAGGTCAGAAGTGGGGACTGGTAGCTGATGTTCAGCATCAATTGCGACTTCTCAAATACTGCAGCAGTCCAAATGCAGCACAGCCTGGGAAATATCGTGGATTGCATTGAAAAGTAGCAAGTAACATTCATGCTGCACCAATGCCAAACAATAGCTATCTCAAATAAGAGGCAATCTAACCACTGTCCCTTGACATTCAATAGCATTACCTTCACTGAATCCCCCACTCTCAACATCCTGAGGTTACCATTGAACAGAAACTCAACTGGACATTCCATACAAATACAATGGCTGCAGAATAGGTCAGATACTAGGAATAATGCAGCAAGTAATTTATCTTCTGATTCCGCCACTGGGAAAGCACAAGTTGGGAATGTGACAGGATACTCCCCACTTGCCTGAATAAGTGAAGCTCCAACAGTACTCAAGAGTTTGACACCATCCAGGACAAAGGAACCTGCATTGTCGCTCTACCTACAGCGTATGAACTTCAGTGATTCAAGAAGGCAGCTTAGTACCATCTTCTCAAGGGCAACTAGGGACGGGCAATAAATGCTAGGCCCAGCCAGCGATGCCCACATCTGAAGAATGAATTTTAAAAATGCTATTTGGCATTAAATCCTTGGTGCCATCATGCAGAAGAGTAGGGTTCTTTGGCAATATTCACATCATCCAATAGAAAAGAAATATAATTTCTGCTCATTATATCTTTGCTGTTTTTTGAACTTTGCAAAATATGTATTTCTCTACATTACAAAAGTGTTTACATTTCAGAACAACTTACCTGTCTGTAAATTGCTTTGAGACACTGTATTCATGGCAGGCACTCTCTCTCGGATCTATCTGCTTGCAGCTTGAGAATTAGCTGGCTTGAAAAGTCAATGAAGGTTAAAACATTGCCAGATTGAAGGGGAAAGATCTGGAATCAGTAAACTGGCTTGATTTTAACCCTTTCTATTGCCCTAACCTCAGTCCCAAATTTCTTTGTTCATTTACTCCTTGTGATGCTTCTTCATTTAGACTGTATTCCCAAAACGTATTTTTAAATGCTAAATGTCACATTTAGTAATGTTAAACCTTATCTACTACTATTTAATTTTGTGTTTTGTGTTTTTATCAATTGTTTTGCAATTATCTGTTCTTTCACAACTCACAACAGGGTGAATCCAGCAAGGTTGTGCTCCTGGTGTACAGTGTTGCTCAATGGGAACACTGGATGCACATCAAGCACCCACAATGTTAAACATTAATCTACAACTTGCACACTTATTAAATAAGGCTTTGGTCTAGGCACACATTCCCATTGAATTGATTCTGATGCCACTTAGCTTAATATCACGTGCAAGCTTAAATACCTTTCCTATCTCTCTGACCCCCTCGTCCATGCCGTTTGTAGTGCTATGCCTGATATTGTAAAGCATCTTCATTATCTTTACTCTTTGCCTCCAGCCATTTCCTATCTGTACTTCAAGGATCTTAGCAGAACTTTAATGACTTAATCTCCATGAAATCTTTTGACCTTCTCTGCATACTTTAATGACTTGGTTAACATGGTTTAACGTTTATAAAACCAAGCTGAATCTCTTAATCAGCTTACACTTTTCCAAGTGCTCATTTCTCTACGATAATGAGGCCTTAAATTCTTGCTGGTATTTAGACAATTGGCCTATAATTACTTCGTTTGCTGTATGAACCATGTTACTCGGGACAAGGTCAACAATTTTTTCACCATCTGTTTTTACAGAGTCACAGCGTTGTAAGCACGGAAACAGGTCCTTCAATCCTACTCATCCATGCCGACCAGATACCCTAAGTTCCATTTGCCAGCATTTGTCCCATATCCCTCTAAGCCCTTCTTATTCATATACCTATCCAGATGCCTTTTAAGTGTTGTAATTATACCAGTCTCCACCACTTCCTCTGGCAGCTCATTCCATACATATACCACCCTCTGTGTGAAAAAGTTGCCCTTTAGGCCCCTTTTAAATCTTTCTCCTCTCAATCTAAACCTATGCCATCTAGTTTTAAATTCCCCTACTTTGGGGAAAATACTTTGTCTATTTATCCTATCCATACCCCTCATGATTTAATAAACCTCTATAAGGTCACCCCTCAGCCTCCGATGCTCCAGGGAAAACAACCCCAGCCCATTCAGCCTCTCGCTGTAACTCAAATCCTCCAACATCCTTGTAAATCTTTTCTGAACCCTTTCAAGTTTCACAATATCTTTTCTCTAGCAGGGAGACCAGAATTGAATGCAGTGTTCCAAAAGTGGCCGAACCAACATCCTATACAGCTGCAACATAATCTCCAACTCGTATACTCAATGCACTGGCCAATAAAGACCAGCGTAACAGACACCTTCTTCACTATCCTGTCTACTTGTGACTCCACTTTCAAGGAACTTATTATTTTCATCATTTTTCACTTTATTTTAAATTCTCTACATTTTTATTTTTCAGCCTATTGTTTGTCCCTAATGGAGTTCCTCTTATTCTTTATTAATGGCCTTAGTTATTTACAAAGACTGTGCTTGTGTCATCAGAAAATTAACTCCTTTTTATTTTAGGGTGATATAAATTGTTTGCAAACTTTAATTATGTTTCTGAATGTGCTAATTAATAGATTTTCCCAGTAATTGCTGCACCCAGATTACATCTTAAGTGTCAATTAAGTCCTGCCTGTTTTTTTTGTGTCTGTCGCTGCTACACTCCATTATGGTGCAGCTGATGTTCCTCCTGCTTAGTGTTCCTCAACTTCCACCCCAAAAGACTGCTGCTGCTTTCCCAGCTCTTCATAGTCTATCACATCCTCTGTTTGCTTTCAGTATAGAACACAGATAATAAGGCTCCTGAAGATGAGGCTTCAATGTTTGTATGGTCTGGAGAGACCTTGCAGTACACCCTGAACAGAGTGTGTCACATAATCCTCACAGCGCCAGTGACCCAGGCTGTTCCACCCTTGGGCGACTGTCAGTGTGGACTTTATGCAATCTCCCATTGTTTCTGCACTCTGATTTTCTCCTACAGTCCGAAAGATGCTAAATTGCCCTGCAGTTCCCAGAGATGTGTGAGTTAGCCATAGGAAATACAGGAGAAGGGTAGTGGGGTGGATTTGGGTGGGATGAATGTTGCAGGGTCAATGAGGACTTGATCAGCTAAATGGCCTGCTATGATATGCATTCTGGGAGCAGGTATCCTCTTGTATCTGTGTGTGCATTTATTGAATCCTTTCCTGCCTGAGCCTGAGTAGTTGGCTGGTCTCTGTCATAGAGTCATAGAGTCATAGAGATGTACAGCATGGAAACAGACCCTTCGGTCCAACCTGTCCATGCTGACCAGATATCCCAACCCAATCTAGTCCCACCTGCTAGCACCCGGCCCATATCCTTCCAATCCCTTCCTATTATATACCCATCCAAATGCCTCTTAAATGTTGCAAATGTACCAGCCTCCGCCACATCCTCTGGCAGCTCATTCCATACACAAACCACCCTCTGCATGAAAAGGTTGCCCCTTAGTTCTCTTTTGTATCTTTCCCCTCTCAACCTAAACCTATGCCCTTTAGTTCTGGACTCTCCGACCCCAGGGAAAAGACTTTGTCTATTTATCATCATCAGTTCTCTGAGTGCCAGTGAGCCTGGATGTTTTATCTCAACCAGCTGCAGAAATATTGTGATGAGGTGCTCACCAGAATAAGCTCCTGACTGTACCCTAGCTGATGTATCCACTGAGGTTTCCGTGTCTGAGCTGGTGCAGGCTTGCAGCACTTCCTCGGAGGGATCAGTGGCTTCTTCCTCAGAGATAGAGGAGAAGATGGTGTCCTGAGGGGCTGTTCATTTCAGGGCAGAGATTGTAGTTGGTTACCTTTCCTCACAGCAGATGAGGAGATGTATGTCACGCATCCACCATCTTTTTATGATTGTGGACATCCACTCCTGGAATTAGAAGAAAGAAGAAATTGAATGGGATGTGGAAGGCCACAAATCACCAAAGACATGGCCACTACCGTCTAAAAGGAGAAGGGCAGCATATATATAAGAAACCATACCTGCAAGTTCTCTTCTAAGCTGCTCACCATCCTGACTATCACCATTTCTTCACTGTCATTGGGTCAAAATCCTGGAATTCTCTCTCTACTCAACCCATAGCACGTTTACTGCAACGTTTCAAGGAAAACTAGGGATGGGTAATAGATGCTGGCCCAGCCAGCAATGCCCTCATCACGTGAATGAATATTAAAAAAGTGAAAGGAGTCTAACACAATGGGATTACAGAGGTAAAATATGGTGAGATGTCTTTAGTGTGTCAGAAGTGAAGAAAGCATACCTCATGTAAACAGGATTAGGAGTGTTAGAGGTTCTGAGTAGGTGAGAGCGAGTGAGGAAAGATGTTGCATTGAGGAATGTATAATGTGAGCCTTGAGCCTTACCAGACTGTAGAAATAGAACATAGATCATAGAACGTCGAACAATACAACACAGAACAGGCTGTTCGGCCCTCAATGTTGCACTGACCTGTGAACTAATTTAGGTTTATCCCCCTACGCTATCCCAGCATCATCCATGTGCATTTCCAAGGATTGTTTAAATGTCCTTAATGTGTCTGAGTTAACTACATTGGCAGGCAGGGCATTCCATGCCCTTACCATTCTCTGAGTAAAGAACCTGCCTCTGACATCTGTCTTAAATCTATCACCCCTCAATTTGTAGTTATGCTGTCTCGTACAAGCTGACATCATCATCCTAGAAAAAAGACTTTCACTCTCTACCCTACCTAATCCTCTGATCATCTTATCAAATCCCCTCTTAGCCTTCTTCTTTCCAGTGAGAACAGACCCAAGTCTCTCAGCCTTTCTTCATAAGATCTTCCCTCCAGACCAGGCAATATCCTGGTTAATCTCTTCTGCACCTTTTCCAATGCTTCCAGATCCTTCCTGTAATGGGGCGACCAGAACTGCACACAATATTCCAAGTGTGGTTGCACTAGCATTTTGTATAGTTGCAGCATGACATTATGGCTCCAGAGCTCAATCCCTCTACCAATACAACTTACATAGCATATGCCTTCTTAACAGCACTATCAACCTGGGTGGCAACTTTCAGGGATCTATGTACATGGACTCCAAGATCCCTCTACACATCCACACTAACAAGAATCTTTCCATTGATCCAGTATTCTGCCTTCCTGTTATTCTTTCCAAAGTGAATCACCTGACATTTATTTGCATTGAACTACATTTGCCACCTCTCAGCCTAATTCTGCAGTTTATCCAAGTCCCCCTGCAACCTGCAACATTCTTCCACATTGTCCAGTACTCCACCGACTTTAGTGTCGTCTGTAAACTTACTAACCCATCCACCTATGCCTGCGTCCAAGTCATTTATAAAAATGACAAACAGCAGTGGCCCCAAAACAGATCCTTGTGGCACAACACTAGTAACTGAACTCCAGGCTGAATATTTTCCATCAACCACCACTCACTACCTTCTTACAGAAAGCCAGTTTCTAATCCAAACTGCTAAATCACCCTCAATTCCATGCCTCTGCATTTTTTCCAACAGCCTAACATGTGGAACCTTATCAAAGGCTTTACTGAAGTCCATGTACACCACATCAACTGCCCTACCCTCATCCACATGCTTGGTCACCTTCTCAAAAAACTCAATGAGGTTTATGAGACATGATCTGCCCTTGATGAAACCATGTTGGCTTTCTGAAATCAAATTGTTGCTTGCTAGATGATTATAAATCCTGTCTCTTATGATCCTTTCCAAAACATTTCCTACAACATACGTAAAGCTCACTGGTCTATAATTATCTGGGTCATCTCTACTGCTCTTCTTGAACAATGGCACAACATTTGCAATCCTTCAGTCCTCTGATATTAAACCTGTAGACAATGACAACTCAAAGATCAAAGCCAAAGGCTCCGCCATCTCCTCCCTAGCTTCCCAGAGAATCCTCGGATAAATCCCAACTGGCACAGGGGACTTGTCTACTTTCACTCCATCAAAAATTGATGACATCTCTTCCTTACTAACCTCAATCCTTTCTAGTCTAATAGCCCGTATCTCAGTCTTCTCCTCATTGATATTCTCCTTTTCCTGAGTGAAAACAGATGAGAAATATTCGTTTAGTACGTCTCCGATCTCCACAGGGTCCACACGCAACTTCCCACTTCTGTCTTTGACTGGCCCTATTCCTACCCTAGTCATCCTTTTCTTCCTCACATACCTATAGAAAACTTTAGGGTTCTCCTTTATTCTACCTGCTAAAAACTGCCCAGGTCCTCTCTTTGCACTTCTTAACTCTTTCTTTAAATCCTTCCAAGCTACTCTGCAACTCTCCACTGCCTCATCTGAACCATCTCGTCTCATCGTCACATAAGCCTCCTTCTTCTGCTTAACAAGAGATGGAATTTCTGTAGTAAACCATGGTTCCCTTACCTTATCACTTCCTCACTGCCTGACAGGGACATACCTATCAAGGACACGCTACACCAGTTCCTTAAACCAGCTCCACATTTCGATTGTACCCATCCCCTGCATTTTACAACCCCATCCTATGTCTCCTAAGTCTTGCCTAATCGCATTATAATTGCCCTGCCCGATTGATAACTCTTGCTTTGTGGCACATATCTAAACTAGTTTCCATATCTAAACCAAATGTAACTGAATTATGGTCACTCTCTCCAAAGTGCTCACCTACCACTAAATCAAACACCTGGCCTGGTTCATTACCAAACACTAGATCCAGTGTGGCCTCCCCTCTTGTTGGCCCTTCGACATACTGTGTTAGGAAACCCTCCTGCACACATTGGATAAAAACTGATCCATGCGACATATTTGAGTTATAGAATTTCCAGGAGAAAGTGAGGACTGCAGATGCTGGAAATCAGAGCTGAAAATGTGTTGCTGGAAAAGCGCAGCAGGTCAGGCAGCATCCAAGGAGCAGGAGAATCGATGTTTCGGGCATGAGCCCTTCTTCAGCCCGTTATAGAATTTCCAGCCAATTTCGGGTAATTTAAAGTCCCCCATAATGACCACCGTGTTCCTTTCACTCCTACCCCAAATCATTTTGCCAATCCTCTCCTCCACCTCCCTGGAACTCTGTGGAGGCCTATAAAAAAACTTCCAGTAGTGTGACCTCTTCTCTCCTGTTTCTAACCTCAGCCCATACTATCTCAGTAGACGAGTCCTCAACAAAAGTTCTTTCAACCACCATTATACTTCCTTGACTAACAAAGCCACACCTCCCCACCTTTTACAGCCTTGCCTGTTCTTAATGAAAGATCAACATCCATTGCTGACACTGCTCTATCAATGTCTTCGAAATGGCCACAACATCGAAGTCCCAGGTACCTATCCATGCTGCAAGCTCACCTCCTTATTTCAGATACTTCTGGTGTTAAAGTAGATGCACTTCAAACCAGCTTGCTGTCTGCCAGCACATTCCTGTGCCCACGCCCTCCCTACTCTCATCTTCTTGTGCACTGGAACTACACCTCAGGTTCCCATCCCCCTGCTGAGCTAATTTAAACTCACCCGAGCAGCACCAGCAAATGGCACTGATCCAGGTGGCAACCTCAGACCAGGCTGGCAGCTTCCAGTACCAAGGGCTCCTCCAGTGCTCCTGAGAAAGAGGGGTCTCCATCAGGATACCTTGCCTCTGTCAACCCTCTCCAGGACAATTCTTCAGACACGGGAGCTTCGCAGCACAGCACTGGACTGATGGTGCTTGACTTGGTGCATCATTACATTTGAAGAGTCAGAAACCCTTGGAGGTTCTGGCAGTGGCGAGTACTTCTGCATTTTTGGAATACTATGTGCAATTTTGGCCTCCTTCCTATCCAAAAGATGTTGTGAAACTTGAAAAGTTTCAGAAAAGATTTATAAGGATGTTGCCAGGGTTGGAGGGTTTGAGCTATAGAGAGAGGCTGAATAGGCTGGGGCTGTTTTCCGTGGAGTGTCAGAGGTTTATAAAATCATGAAGGGCATGGATAGGATAAATAGACAAAGTTTTTTCCCCAAGGTAGGGGCATTCTAAATTAGAGAGCATATGTTTAGAGTGAGAAGAGAAAGATTTAAAAGGGACCTAAGAGGCAAATATTTCACACAGAGTGTGGTGCGTGTATGGAATGAGTTGCCTGAGTAGAGGCTGGTGCAGGCTGGTGAATCCATGCAGACACGGGGAGATTAAGTACAAATTCTTAGAGAAGAAGTTACGTGTTTGTGTGTTTGAGAGAGAGTGTGTGGTCGGGAGTCTGAGTCCACACTGAGGCTCGGAGTCCGAGTCCACACTGTGGGCGGAAGTCTGAGTCTAGCTGAGGCTGGGAGTCAGGGTCCACGTCTGGCTGGGAGTCTGGGTCCAACACTGAGACCGGGAGTCTGGGTCCACACTGAGGCCGGGAGTCTGAGTCCACACTGAGACAAGGACTCTGAGTCCACACTGAGACAAGTACTCTAAGTCCACACTGAGACCGGGAGTCTGAGTCCACAATGAGGGCTGGAGTCTGAGTCCATGCTGAGGGCGGGAATCTGAGCCCACGCTGAGGCTGGGAGTCCACACTGGTTTTCACCTTGGATGTCGCTGATGCCACCCGAAGACGGGAGGTAATAAGAAAACAAAACAGTGCGAAAAGGGAGAGAATGAAAAGAGAAGAAATGGACGGAGTGGATTATTTTTAATCTGCGCTTGCTTGTTATCCTTCAGGTATCTCTGTGTCCTCCAGGCAAGTTCAAACTCTGGTAATCAGCAATTCAAACCAAAATTGTGAAATAAAGGCAGGTTTTTTTAGCACTGCATCCACATGGTGTCCTCTTTAACCCATTCGCCAAAATAAACCCTGCTGACAATGAGCCAAGTCTCCAACACGCCACAAACCTGGAAAATTATCCCCAGCACTTTTTGTTGGATATCTCAGAACAGGTTTTATGAATGTGTGCCAAAATGCTCAGGGATTACAGACTGCCTCAGTCCTCATTTTTTTTTCTATCCCTCTGTCTTCATATAAATTTTGACGAGTAAGATGCAGGTGTGTCTTATCCAAAAGTTGGCAGAAGGATCTGTGTGTGTCATGCAGCATTAATGCTGATGACTAATGTTGACTAAGCAGTTCTGCTATGGACAATGAATCATTGTTTTATAGCTAATGATAGTCTATTTATTTAGAATGATTATTCTTACTTTTTTTTTTGAAGATGAATATGTAATCCTGTCCACTGAATTCAAGTGAAAAGTGTATAAGTTACTAATGTTAACTGTTTAAAGAGTAAAACTTAACTTATGGAACTCAGGAGGTAGTATTGGATAACACCACAAGTAACTTAAAGGAATTGAATTAGGGTGCCATATAGTACAAATGTATTCAATTGATTACATCTCCTGAGCTGGAGGAGGGACTACATACAGGCCTTTTAGGACACTCCCAAAGTAGCCAGGCCTTCATTTCCCACTTTGCCTGACATTCTCAGCCCCTGTGTCAAAAATCTGGCGCTGGAAAAACACAGCTGGTCAGACAGCATTTGAGGAGCAGACAAATTGACACTTCAAGCATAAGGTCTTCATAAGCTCTTCCTGACGAATAATTTATGCTCGAAACATTGACTCTCCTGCTCCCCGGATGCTGCCTGACTGGCTGTGTTTTTCCAGCACCAGGCTTTTTGACTCTGATCTCCAGCATCTGTAGTCCTCACTTTCTCCTCTTCTCAGCCCTGTGGCAATTCAAGATTCAACAAGTGAACCTGCCCCCTTGCCATAAATGTACCCACAGTCCCCTGCCCAAATCTCCCAAGGCAAACAGGCTCAACTATGGGCCAGGCTTCTTCCAACCAGGGGTAGGCCCCCAGGACTACACCTCAACATAGTTGGAGGAAGAATAGAACTTCTGAGGGTACATAGAGAACACTTCATTGTAGATCCGTCATCACATTCATCATCAGCTCTGAATGAATGTCATTTTAGCTACAAGAATGAAAGTCGAGAGACTAGCCATCCTTAGCACCACATCATGTTCCGACTCTGTCTGAATGAGAGCTGTCCTTTTCCATAGTTGTATGAAATGTTGTCAGGATTGAATAAGGGAGCGTCAGATGACGCAAAGGCTTCCATCTGTTTGTAACCTTAACTATTATTAAACAGCATGAATCTCATTGCAATGTCAAAGTGGTAAACTGCACTTTAATTAGGATTACATGAGGGATTCTAGCCTTACAGTTGCAGGCAATAAAATATGACTTTGTGCAACTCAGTTACATTGAAAGGAATTCACAAACAAGTTGCTTTGGTCAATGCTGCTGAACTGTAAGATGTCACAGGTGCTGAAAAACATCCTCGTCTTCTTACTCAGCATAGGACTGTGGTTCTCATGGATACCCATCCTCCATCCCATAATCTCCGATTGCTTGGTTTGAAGATTCCAAGGACAAAGTGGTGTCCATTGTCTGGAGGAGTCTAATTTAGAAAGTCCACTGAAGTGAAAGTCTCTGAGGCACCTTGTTGATGCACTGTCTGAGTGATCTGTCGTTTCTTCTTCTGTGATGGAGGTGGAGCTGATGGATTGAAGAGCTGGTCTCTTTGGGACAGGGACTGGTGCCCACCCGAGAGAAGAGAGGCCATTATTTGTGCAATGGTTGGGAGTGGGGGTGGGGTGGAGGCGGTAGCTAGAGCAGTTTAAGAATACAGTGATAGTAATGGGAGAGCAGGACAGCAACTAAGATGGTGAGGCATTCCAGTGAGTGAATAGGAAGTGCAGAGGACAGGAATTTGAGAGGGTGAGTTGAGTGGGTACCAGTCAGTTCAGATGTTGCATGTAGTGTTGGGAGTGGTAGACCGCTAGCCTTGGTGATGTTGCTGTGCAGTGGCGGAGATGAAGTAGATGCGAGGAAGCAGAGAGAAGATGGTGACATATAATCTTCTGAAACACAGAAAATCATTCACAATGCTGAGGCACTGCAGGGTGCCATTCAGCTCTGACCTGGGATACTAACTGGGCCCAAGCTTTCTGTATTCAGAGCACTGGCCTCCCTTAATGGCCCTCTTCATCAGCCTGTTCCCCAGGTCCCTTCCTCTGAAGGAGGTGCCAAGTTCCTTCTCTGTGACATGTTGATACCAAATATAATAGAGCAGCAGACTATGAAAAGCAGTTCTTGGCTTTTAGCATTTGAAGTGGGTGTAGCTGGAGTTTAAACATGGTGTCAACAGGATGAATGCTGCCCAGTCCCAACACTTCTGCCCCTGGTGCTGAACGATTGAACAGGAAGAGCACAGTGGAGCCTGAGTGTACAGTTAAGCTGTGGAAAGTTGTGTGAGAAAAGTTGCCCTGGGTCATGATATGAAAGTCTCATGAAACTCTGCAAAAATAATACAGTTCCATTAAAATGTAAAAATTCAGCCCTTAATCTCTAGCTCCAAGTCAACAGTTAAAAAGTGACATGCCTTCAAGTATTGTTCCAACTCCCCAGCAATATGTAGGTTACTCTAATCAGAGTGTCACTGTTAGGGGAGGGTATTAGATTCAGTACTAGGCCTGACAATGCTTTGTAACCTTCTTCATGGACAGACAGTTCACGTAGCATTCAACCCTTTAATAAGAATGGCTATTCCTTATGCTAAGCTTCCATTATTTTACAGAAGTGTTGCCTTACATTGAACACGGTAGACAAGAAGGAGGCTGGAAGAGCACAACAAGCCAGGCAGTATCAGGAAATGGAGAAGTCAACGTTTCAGGTGTAATCCTTCTTCAGGACTTCAGGATTTTTGTCTCTTACATTAAACACAACTTTTCAGCTGAAGATCTCACCTTGGTCACCCCAGAAGCACTTTACCTCCTACAAGAGCTGTCAAAAATCACTCCTTGAGTATTTTAGGTAACGGAGGGCTCTCTTGATGATAACTTTTCACACATGATAAATTGTAGTAGGTGATGGTAAAGCTACTTAGTGGCAGTGCAGTCACCTCTGTGATAGACAATAGGATTCCCTCTCAAACATTGTACTTGCTTTCACACTCTGATTTGTGTTCTGATAGATCACAACATCAGCCAAACACCATTGAGGTTTCTTTCATGCCTCTAAGTTGCTTGCTTAACTCAGGGACAGATGACACAAATTTAAGGAAAGAGTGTTAATTGTATTTAACTGTAAGGTAACTGTAAATTGGTGTGTGTATTAATAGCAGAGTGTGGTGAAATGTGTATTCAGCATTCTGTGAGAATGTAACTTTCAGACTTCAGGGAACTCAGGGAAATAAATATTGATGTTTTAAACAGTCCGGATTAGAGTAGGGGAGGTGCTGGACATCTTAAAAGGCATAAAGGTAGATACATTTCTGGGACCTAATCAAGTGTATCCCAGGGCACTGTGAGAAGTTAAGGAATAAGTTGCAGGGCTCCTAGCAGAGATATTTACATCATCTACAGCCACAGGTGAAGTGCCACAGGGAGGCTGGCTAATGTTGTGCCTTTGTTTAAGGCTGCAAGGAGAAGCCTGGGAACTATAGACTCACAAGTTTGACGTCAATAGTGAGTAAGTTGTTAAAAGCGGTTATTCTGAGAGATAGGATATACATGCATTTGGAGAGGCAAGAACTGATTAGGGATAGTCAGAATGGCTTTGTTTGAGGGAAATTGTGTCTTGCAGACTTGATTGAGTTTTTTGATGATGTGGCCCAGAAGATAGAGATGAAGACATTGCCTACATGGACTTTAGTAAAGCCTTTGATTACATTCCTCATGGTAGACTGGTTAGTAAAGTTAGATCACATGGCATTCGGGAAGAGCTTGCGAACTGGATACAAATATGGCTTGATGGTGTGAGGCAGAGGGTGGTGGTGGAGGGTTGTTTCTTGGACTGGAGGCCTGTGACCAGCAATGTTCCAGGCCTCCAGTGCTGGATTCACTGTTTTTTGTGATTTATATAAATGATTTGGATGAGAATTTAGGAAGCATGGTTAGTAAGTTTGTGCATGACACCAAAATTGGTGGTAAAGTGGATAGTGAAGAAGGTTATCTCAGAATGTAATAGGATCTTGATCAGTTGGGCCAATCGGCTGTGGAGTGGCAGATGGAGTTTCATTTAGGTAATTGCAATGTGCTGGGGAGTGTTGTCTATCTGAGAGACCTAGGGGCTCAGGTACATAGCTCTTTGAAAGATGCATCATAGGTAGACAGGGTGGTAAAGAAGGTGTTTGGCATGCTTGCTGTCATCGCTCAGACCATTGAGTGTAGGAGTTGGGATGACATGTTGTGGTTAGTGAGGCCCCTTCTGGAATATTGTATACAGTTCTAGTCAGGCAGCATCCAAGGAACAGGAGAATCGATGTTTCGGGCATTAGCCCTTCTTCAGGAATGAGGAAAGTGTGTCCAGCAGCCTGCTGGACACACTTTCCTCATTCCTGAAGAAGGGCTTATGCCCGAAACGTCCATTCTCCTGTTCCTTGGATGCTGCCTGACCTGCTGCGCTTTTCCAGCAACACATTTTCAGCTCTGATCTCCAGCATCTGCAGTCCTCACTTTCTCCTACAGTTCTAGTCATCCTGCCTTAGGAAGGGTATTATTAAATTGGCGAGGGCGCAGAAAAGACTTACAAGGATGTTACCGGGACTGGAGGATTTGAGTTATAGATTGATGCAGGGGTTTGAAGCTGAATAGGCTGGGACTGTTTTCACTGGAGCATATGAAGTTGAGGACTGACCTTACAGTGGTTTATAAAATCTTGAGGAGCATAGATAAGACGTATAGCAAATGTCTTTTCCCCAGGGTAGTGGATTTTAAAACTGGAGGGCATATTTTTAAGGTCAGACAAGAAAGATCTCGAAGCGACCTGAGGAGAAACACTTTCACATGGAGGGTGGTTTATTTATGGAATGAACTGCCAGAGGAACTGGGAGATGCAGGTGCAGTTACAGCATTTAACAGTTAGTTGAGCAGGAACAAGAATAGGAGAAAGTGAGGACTGCAGGTGCTGGAGACCAGAGTTGGAAAATGTGGTGCTGGAAAAACACAGCAGGCCAGGCAGCATCCGAGAAGCAGGAGAATCGACTTTTTGGGAATAAGCCTTTCCTGAAGAAGGGCTTATGCCCGAAAAGTCGATCCTCCTGCTCCTTGGATGCTGCCTGGCCTGCTGTGTTTTTCCAGCAGTTACATGAATAGGAAAGATTTAGAGGGATATGGGCCAAATGCAGGCAAATGGGACTAGTTTAGTTTCGGAAACCTGGTCAGCATGGACGAGTTGGATTGAATAGTCTGTTTCTGTGCTGTATGACATTATAATTCAAATGAATCTACAACTGACTCTTTCAAAATGTAAGAGTCAACAGGGGAGGAAGGGGCCTATTGCATAAGTCAGGCCAATTTGGGCGTCATGGATAAGGAGCTCAATGGTTGCTTGCAGTGAGCATGTGAGGAGGGAAGAGAGGAAGAGAGATGTAGATACCATATTAGGAGTGCTACAGTTAGCTGTACTTTTGGGAAGGCAGCTGAATGATACATATCCTGTGTCGGGACTCAATGAGGAGTCAAGAGTAGCCATCTAGTCCTGTGGTGTTAGAATTCAGGAAGAAGGTCTATGAATTAGTAGGCAACTGAATATTGGAGTCAGGACTATGAAAACATCCTGGAGAGCTGTGAAAGTGGGAAGATGGGCTTTGTGTTGAGTGAGAATTGGGGCAGGGTTGGAAGAAGCCTAAGAATTAATACTTCAATGCAGCTGAGAGTGTGGAGTTTACAAGGAGTAGCTCCCTAATGCAACTGAGCAAGAGTTGAGTCTGGAGAGTAACCCAAGGACGGATTTACTTTGATGGAACTAACTCTCACTGAATAGGTAGAGTTCATCTCGTCAATGAGTTCTAGAGTGCAGGGGAACTTAGAGTCAGGAAAAGACGGCAATTGACCAGAATGGGGACAGTAATTGAAGCATGTCATGATGCAACAGCTCTTGAGAGGGTCTTTTGATGTCAGATCTGCAAGCATGAGCAATGGGAGGTGATGGGCAAGTGGTATTGTTGCTCGACTATTAATCCAGAGACTTTCGTAATGTTCTGGGGACCCAAGTTCAAATCCTGCCATGGCATATGGTGGAATTTGAATTCAATTTTTAAAATCTGGATTTAAGAACCTACAGATGACTGTGAAACCATTGTCAATTGTTGGGAAAAATCCATCTGGTTCATTGGTATTCTTCAAGGAAGGAAACTGCCATCATTACCTGATCTGGCTGACATGTGACTCCCGACCCACAGCATTGTGGTTGACATTTAATAACTATGGACAGGTATTAAGTACTGACCCAGCCAGCAACACCCACAGCCTGTGGCTGTATTAAAGTGAGAAGGGATTGGAGGTTTTAGTAGATTTAAAAGTAGACAAATCCCCAGGTCCAGATAATTTGTGTCCCAGGCTGATGTGGAAAATGAAGGAGAAAATTACAGGGTTCCTGACCTAGATTTTCAAATTGTCTCTAGCCACAAGAAAGGTGCTAGAGGCCTGGAGGACAGCTAACATGGTTCCACTTTACAAGAAAGGTGGTAAGGATAAACCAGGGAATGATGTGCCAGTGTATCTCGCATCAGTGGTAGAGAAACTATTAGAGAAAATAGTGTAGGAGAACATTAACCTCCATTCAGAGAGGGAAAGTTTAATCAGGGCTAGTCAGCATGGCTTTGTCAGAGGGATGTCATGCCTAACAAATCTGGTGGAAATTTTCACAGATCAAGTGTTTGGATGAGAATAGGGAAGAATGTGGTGGGGTATGATAAGTAAGTTTGTGAATGACACAAAGATTGTTCAGGTGATTGGCAGTAAGGAGAAAGGTTTTAGTTTACTGGAGGATACCAATGGATTGGGCTCATGGAATTTTAACTGTGATAAAGGTGAGGAATGCATTTTTCAAGAAGGAACAAGACAAGGGATCTTGGGGTGCCTGTGCGTAAATCTCTAAAGGTGGCAGGACAAGATAATAGGGTAGTTAATAAGGCATAAAGACACCTGCCTATATCAATTATATAAGAGCAGAGATGTCAGATTGAAGCTTTAGAGAACTTTGCTTAGTCCACAGCTGGAATAATGTGTGCAGTTCTGGTCAATACACTCCAGGACATTATATGGGATTGCAGTGGATGAGGTGCAAAGGAGATGCACCGAGATGTTGCCTGGGATGGAACCTTTCAGCTATAAACAATGAAGGGCATGGACAGGGTAGAAAGTTGAAGAGTCGATAACAGGTAGGGGGCATAATTTTAAAATGAAACGCAAGAGGCTTCAAGTGGATTTGAGGAAAGATCTTTTCACCTAGAGAATGCTGGGGTCTGGAATGCACTGCCTGGGAGGGTAGTTGAGGAAGGGAACCTGAGAAAGAAGTCCTGAAGAATGGTTACACCTGAAACATTGACTTCTCCACCTCCTGATGCTGCCTGGCTTGCTGTGTTCTTCCAGCTTCCTGCCTGTCTACTTTGGGAGGGTAGTTGAGGCAGGAAACCTCACAACCTTTAAAAAGTACTTAGCTGAGCACTTGAAATGTCATAACATTCAAGGTTATGGGACAAGTACTAGAAAGTGGAATATTAGCATATTTTAGGCAAGAAAACTCGATAGGCCAAAGGACCTCTCCTGTACTGTATGATTCCATGATTATATGACCTGGAGACATCACCAGCATCCAAAAGTGCACAAATGTGAGAGACAAAGACGGAGAGAGAAGTAGGGGAAGCAACACATGGAGAAGAGAAAGCCTAACAGTGTTGTCACAGGAAAATCTTCAATTGCTTAGTTGTTGAGCAGCTGCAGTTAGAGACTTTCAGCTCCAGAAGGTGATGATTTGTGAGTAAAGGAGAAGAATTTCTACTTTTCCCTAGTCGTCAGTTTCTAGCTTACTGTAAAATAATTAAAACATTTAAAGTTAAAGTAAAATAACTTAAAAGTCTAAGTTAAGAAATGGTAGGGCAACTCGGCCAAGTGGAAAGATCAAACTATTGACACTTCTTGTGATCTAGACAAATCTGTTCACAGGAAGTGTCTTTGCCTGCACCGGTTTGAGCTCCATGTTTGAACTTAAACAGCTGCTAGACTGAAGTACATCTGTAAGGCAGACAAATATATGGAGGACAGAAAGTTTTTTTAAGAGAGATTGTTACACCACTGGCATTCTAACACAGTCAGGTAGTGCAGAAGACTCCAAAGGTCCTGATGACAAATTGGTTTTGGATGCTGCATACCAGTGACATTGGTGGATTTTTGAAGGAGTAGAGTAGGAAGCAAAAGCTAAGCACATAGCACCACAGATGGACTAACCTGAATGGCCCAATCATTCAGCGGCAGGGGAAGAGAAGCAGAAAGGCACGACCAATAGGGTATCCTTCATTGATGAAAACAGTCAGGCTCTTCTATGGCAAGCAACCTAAGTCCAGGATGCGTTATTACCTCACTTGTGTTAGTGTCAGGGATATTACAGAATAGTTGCAAGACATTCTTCTGGTGGAGGTGAACTGCCAGACAGCATGGTCCATATTGAGTTGAGCAGCAAAAGAAAGAAGAGGGATATGGTCTTGCAATTGGAATTTAGGGAGCTAGGTAGAAAATTAGCAAGCAAGAACTTCTAATGTAGTTATCTTCAGATTGTTCCCAGTGCCATGTGCAAGTGTGTATAGGAGTAGTAAGATGAATGTGTGGCCGGAAAGATGGCACAGGAGAGAGGGCTTTAGATTCTTGGACCATTGGAACTCAGCAAAGCTGGAATTGAGCTCTTTGTAGAACATTTTCATAATGTTGCAAGGTTTAAGCAAATCAGCAGGCATGTGGGAAACAAGGGAGAATATTGGCAACTAATATAAAGATATACAAAATGCTGGGAGAGGCAGAAGATCTAAAACAGAGACTAGCGAGATAATAGTGAATTTGAAGTAAAGTAAAGTAATGAAGTCTAAGTCAGGGTCACACTGCATGTATGTGACAGAGTATAATAAGATTGGGGAGTTAGAGGCATATATTGCTTTGTGTAATTATGATGTTGTGGTGATAACAGAGACCTAATTAAAGGAAAGACAGATCTGGGTGTTAAGTACTCCCAGTTGTAAGGTGTTAAGAAAAGTCAGGAAAGGGGGAAAGAAAAAGGGAAAAAGAAAAAGGTGAGCTTTGCAGTATGGGAGAAAGCAGATGTTTCAGAGGGTCAAGGACAGTGTTGATTTGGCTAGAGCTGAGAAATAAGTGTACAATTATATTGCTCCGTGCACTAAATAGAAAACTAGTTAGTGGGAAGGACAAAGAGGAACAAATGGTAAGGAAATTATAGTGAGATGTAGACTTCACAGTAATTATAATGGAACACTCTAATTACCTATGAATCAACTGGTTGTGTAAAGAACAGAGAGAATTTATGATAGCAGTACATGTCCAGTCTGAAAAGAGAGGAGGCAGTGCTAGACTTAGTCTAGGGATGTATTGAGTGAATGAAATGTTATTGGGAAATATTCAGTGAACAGTGATTACTGTATCATAAGATTTAGGATGACAATAGAAAATGTCATTGTTTAATCAAGAGTAAGAGAGTGAACTCCAATGGACAAGAACGAGGCTGAGGCAGTTAGACTGGAAGGTGGTAGGAAAAACAATAGTTGAACAATGGACTACCTTCAAAGCAGAGCTGGTTTTGGCACAGTCATGATATATTCTCTCAAAGGAAAAGTAGGACAAACAAATCCAGATCTCCCCGGATGACAAAGATGATAGAAGTTAAGTCAAAAAAGAAAAATATATGTGTGTGTCAGGTGGTAAATATAGTTGGCTGCCAACCTGAGCACTGAAGGTCCAGAAAGGAGGTGAAAACCAAATACAAGAAGCAAAGAGGGGTTATGTGAAGAGACTGGCAGTTAACATTAAAGGAATTCTCCAAATTTTCTGTAAGCACATCAATGCTAAAAGGTTAATAAGAGGAGAAATAGGACAAGTTTATTAAATTAATAGTTTGCATCTGACTTTATCTATGGAGCAAATGCTGCCCAGGCTGTGGTGACAGAAAAGGAAACTCAATCACTAGAAATGCTTAAAGTTCATAAGGAGGAAAGTACTTGAAGAGCTGTCCATACTTGAATTGGTAAGGCACTTGGACCAGTTAAGATGCATCTGAGAATATTCAAGGAAGTGAGAGTGGAAATGCAGAGATACTGGCAATTGTCTTTCTGTCTTCCTTGAATTCAAGAACAAAATCCTGGAACTCCCACCATATAAGCATTGTGGGTCTGTTTACAGCATATGGGCTTCAGTAGTTCAAGAAGGTAGCTCATCACTACCTTCTCAACAGCAGCTAGGGATGGGCAATAAATGTTGGCCCAGCCAACAGTATCCACGTCCAATGAATGATTTTTAAAACAAATTCAGGGGTAGTAATGGAATATTGGAGAATTGCAAACGTTATTCCCCTGTTCAAAAAATATTGTAAGTATCAGCCCAGCAATTACAGACCAGTGAGTTTAAGTTTGATGGTGGGGATATATCGAGAAACAAGTATTTGGGATTGATTCGGAAAAGTCAGCACAAATTTGACTTGCTGCAGAGTTTCAAGATGATAACAGGTTAGATTGAGCAAAGATGCTGATGTGGTGTACGCTGACCTCCAAAAGGCATTTGAAATGGTTCCATACAGCAGATATGTGAAGAAAGTTATAGGTCATGAAATAAAAGATACAGTAGCAATATGGATCCAAAATTGGCTGAGGGATTAGGAACAGAGATTAATGGTTAATGGGTATTCTTGATTTGGAGGAAGATTTGTAATGGTACTGGGACCTTTTCCTGATAATTGATTTGGACCTTGATATGAGGGAGATAATTTCAAAGTTTGCAGTTGATTCCATTTGCAATTCTCATAGTTTTGAGGAGGACAGTGGAGAACTTCAAAAGGACATTGTCAGGTGGATGGAGCGATTGGATAGGTGGTTCAATGTAGAGAGGTGTGAGGTGATGCACTTTAATCCAGAGAACATGGAGAGACAGTACAAAATAAAGGGCACTATTCTAAAGGATGTGCTTTTGCAGAGAGATCTGGGTGTACACATATCATTAAAGCTGGCAGTCAGTTGTTCCAGACTTCATAAATAAGTGGAGTATAAGAACAGGGAGACTATGATGAACTTATATAAACATTTGCATATTGCGTATAACTCTGGTGACCACAATATGGGAAGAATATGAATGCATTGAAGATTGTGCAGAAGAGGTTTACGAGAACAGTTCTAGGGATGACACAAAGTTAAAAATCACACAACACCAGGTTATAGTCCAACAGGTTTAATTGGAAGCACTAGCCTTCGGAGCGCCGCTCCTTCACCAGGTGGTTGTGGGGGACACAATTGTAAGGCACAGAATTTATAGCAAGGGATGACACAGTTTTAAAATTTTTTGCAAAAGAAGCAAATGCAAGTGGAGGAAAACTATATTAGTTTAGGATATCCGGTCGGCATGGACGAGTTGGAATGAAAGATCTGTCTCTGTGCTGTAGAACTCTATGACTCTGAGCAGCTAAGTTTTAGAATGTGGCGCCTGGAGGTGTGATAGAGGCAGGTTCAAATGAGATATTTAGAGAACATTGGGTGATTGTTTCTATTTAAATAATGTGCAGGGTTATGGGAAAAGGCAGGAGAACAGGCACAAACTTACATTGCTCAGGGAGACAGTGGAGAATTGCTGGGTTGAATAACCTCATCCAGCACTGTAGTTATTCTGTGATTCTGGCAGGTATAAAAGTCAGAGCATACAGGAGACATGTGGGGCCAGGTTTGAGAGGCAAAAGAACAATGGTTCTTTTGATTTCAGCATCTAATGCCAAGTTAGACAGTCAGCTAGCAGAGAGTTTTCCACATATCATTCCAACTCAGCTGCTCAATCCCCACTGGTTTGGAGAATCTTCCTGATTTTCAGATGATTCTGTTTATTCTGGCAGTCTCTCTGCCAAAGCTTGTTCGATTTTTCAGCACAGCCTGACCCAGGTTATCGTGCAGTTTCTTCATTGAGCCATTCAATGTATTTGTTCAGTTTGCAGGTGAACAGGTAAACGTGAGGCTGTTTTTTTGGGACTTAAATAACTGTTTTTGCTGTGGGTTGTGGAACAACAATGACCATCACCTGAGTTTATACAGTGCCCTTAATGTCAGTGAATACCCTCAGCAATCCACAGCAGCATAAGGAAACAATATTTAGCAGACAGCCCAAAATATATTTTTTGATTGTTCACCCCGTGGATAAAGTTAAAGCCAGAGGCTACATTTAATGCTTCAGGAGTGTGACCATTGCCAGGGATATGACTATGCTGGGATATGGGGATAAGGCCAGAGATTGGCATTAAATAATAGAGCCAGACTAGATAATAGAGATGGTGGAGGTACAATGGGCCAAATGGCCTCATATCACACCATATTAATTCTGTGACATCTCAAGAAATGAGGAGTGAAAGGCCAGGCTGTGTAGGGAGCAACATGTGGGGTGTGGATTGGGATCCCAATTGTGACAGGGGACCTGAGAGTGTACTGACCACTGACCACCTGTCCCTCCATTGCTTTCCTGCCTGAGGCTTGAGTCAAAGAGTGTGGTGGTGGAAAAGCACAACCAGTCATGCAGCATCTGAGGAGCAGGCGAATGGGCGTTGGAAGGGCTTATGCTCGAAACGTCAATTCTCCTCCTCCTCGGATACTGCTTGATCTGCTGTGCTTTTCCATCACTACACTCTTCAATTCTGATCTCCAGAATCTACAGTCCTCATTTCCTCCTATCTGAGACCTGAGGAGAGTAACATACTTGGGCCCGTCCTCTCCTCATTCCTGATATCCTCTCACATATTGCCTCAGAATTGTAGTGGACAGGAAGGAACAGTCCTTCATGGGCCTCCTAAGGACCTCAGCTAGGATGAGGATGGTTGCGTTGCCTCACCTGCTACCCCTCATAAACAATGGTATGGATGGCTGGGCAGTGGGGAGGGTCCGAGCAAACATTTTGAACTCTCCCACTCTGTAAACCTGCTGCCTAAGGAGATATTAGGTCAGCTGATCAATGAGGCATGGTTTACATTGTTTTAAAGGAGGTGAAGTTTAGAAGGAAGCATAACATATGAACAATTGAAGGTGCAATCTCCAATGAATGGAGGGATCGCTGTCAGGGCAGTAAAAGACACCAGGATTGGAGGATCACGGAGATATTGGAGGGTTGAGCAGCTGAAGACAGCTACAGCAATGAGAGGGGCCTTGGGGAAACATGAAAACAAGTTTGTGGATTTTAAAAGGGAGCTGCTGCTTGACTGGGAGCCCAGGATAGACCAGTAAGAACCAGGATAATATGCAAACGGGATTTGGTGTGATAAGGATGGCAGAGTCTTGTGTCCTGTGCCTTTTAAAGCCCTGGTAGCCTGGTCATTAAGGCCACCTTTGGGCATTGTGTCCTTCCCCCACACATGTTTACCCACCAGGGCATCCTGGAGCTGCTTCCAAACTGAGTGCCTCCAGCCACGAAGCCTGTCCACCATCCTCAAAAAAGATTGTCAACCCAACACCCAGACACTAACTGGCTAATTAAAGCAAAATCCGAGTCGAGTAACTGTACCCAACGCAGTGCAGCCTGAAGACCTCATTCACACCTGTCAGTGAGTCCTGACGCTTCCAGAGAAAGTGTTGCCCAGGGTTACCTGGGTGAGTTATCAGTATGCATTCATATGAATGGAACCTTTTGCCAGCAGCATTACCTGCCTTCCACAAAGGAGGCAAAAAGAAGAAAAATTAAATTTGTGAAAAAAGGATTTCTGTTTCTGGCCCTTGAGCTCTCTAGTGGAAAAGATATGAATAGTGAATTTACTAATAAGAAGAATAGACAGAAGGATGAATGCAGGATCAAATTCAAAGACATCTGCTGTATTAGTTACAACAATTAATTTATTTACCATGCTTCAAAAAGAAACCGAGAGGACAACCGATCTGTTCATCATGTGTATTTTGTCTGAACTCCTATTACCTTCCTCTTGGGAGCCAAAAAGTATTTGTTGTTCTTGGGCAGATGATAAAGTGGACATGCTCACTGTAAGGAACTTGTGAGAGTTGTGTTCATTTTATGAATTACTTGCTTCTGTGTTTATTGGAAATTTAGTTAATAATCTGTGATTGATTCTTTCTTTATGAAGGCCCATTGTATGTTTTGAGTGTGTAATCAATGTATTAACTAAAAGCTGAAGGATGTTTCTCATTGGTTTTTATTGGAGATACAATTTATAGTTCCTTACTCAGTTACTTTGTGGTTGAACTGCTACTTAGTCTGAGGCCCAGTTACATTTTTGGGCACTGACTCTATTTTTTGGCTGATGCCAAATAGTTATCCAGCACTGTATGCTATTGGTGATCCTGCAGGCATTATGAAATGTAAGCAGATGTATTGTTTACTTTAAGGCAACTTCATAATTGATTCAAATTTGATAAGCCTGGATTTGAGTCGGAAGACCAATGTGGGAAAGGGACAGAATTTGGGGAATGAATAAATATATTAAGTATATAAAGTATATAAATATATAAAGGGAAGAGGATCTGGATACAGGAAAGGGCAGTTGGATTCACCATGAAAAGGAGGTGTTAAAGGGATTGAGATAGGGCTTTCAGACAAATATCTGAGACTAAAATGGAATTGGAAAGCTTGGAAACAATCAATGGAGTATGTCTGAGAACATGAACCAGAGAAGCAACCAGCTTATATAAGATAAGAATGTCAAAAAATGAAATAAAATAATTATATACAATTAAACATGAAAATAATCAAAAGAAGCGACAATGAGAAAATGGTAAATGATCTAAAATGTGAAGGTGTCACCAGAATTGCAAAAGCAAATACAATGGTAGGTCAGTAGCTAAATAAAATGATAAATGTAACAGTTATTGTAATTTATCAATTAATCTAGCTAGATCTACCTGGAGATAATAAAGAAGTGTTAGGAAGCTCTCTTGAAGTAGTAAGTTTAGCCTGGGACTAACTGTAATGTAATCCCTAGCCTACGTGCTACAAACTTAACAGTATTGTGAAATAGGAAATATAGGTAGCAAGAAGTGTATAGAATCTGATGAAAATTGATAGATAATCAATGAATACATTATTATTCTTAACATGCTTCCTGAAACTTAATGCTATGAATGGAAAAACTATTTTATCTGACAAGTTAAGTCTGTGGTATACACTAACAGTACATTGGTTACAAAATACTTCATGAGGCTCTCGGAGTAAAATGTGACTAATTATGGATGAGCTGTTAATTTAGAAAGATTGCTATTATAATTGCATAATTGTTCCGAGCTGAAAAAGTAGGTCAGACCTTTGTCTATCAACATCCATCCCATCCAAGTGTGGATGATTTGCATTTATTCTGTTGAGGAATTAATTGTCAAAAGTGAAATTTGTGATGTGCCAGGACTAGAATCTAGTATATTGTTTCCGTTGAACTGTAATAGCTTCTGACATAAACTCTGTGATTGTACATGTTCATTCAAAAGGCAAAATGGCAAAATCACCAGTTAGTACTGACTAATCATCAAAATTGATTAACATGTGATGGCATTTACTGTAGGAGATGACATTTCCCCTCTCATGACAGGATATGAAAAGGCTTACATTACACTCCCTCATTAGTGCAGAAACAACAGTATTTACGATTGGACACCAGTGAATGAAGATATTATGGCCCAGATCTTCTGGTTGTTAGATAGTCCGAGACTAGATGTCTGGACTGAAATGTGGATCTGGACCACTTAGAGTGGGAATCATCCAGGATGTTTCAACTTTGGACGAACAGTTCTCCTGTTCCCTAAGATGCTCCAAACATGTCTCCAGTTCTGAATTAGGCTGGAAGATTTTGGAGGGCTCTGACTGACTTAGCCTAATAGTTACCAATGAAGAATTGGAGAAATTAGAATCAACGATTGCTATCTCGACACCCATGAGGTCACCTCCCCCTCAAGCCTACTGCCTTGTCACTTGACTCTGCCACCTCACCTGGAGCTAACAACCTCCCATCAGACCCAATGCTCCCATTTATCTACCACCCTAACCTCTCAACCATCTACCACCTGACCCTCTCAGCTACTTGGAACCCCAGCCCTCACCAACCTGCCACTATACTCCTTCAACCGCCTAGCCCATATTCTCTTCATCCACTTGGCACCTTGCCCTGTCATATCCATGTGAAACTCTGCCCTTTGCCTATCTAACATGCTATCCCCTCATCCACCTGGCATGTTATTGTAATGGAAAATTAACAAATTTAACATTTACTGTGAAATCTGAAATGCTTTTCTAAATTTAAAACTTCTCTAACACTTTGCAACTTTGCTGAAGTCTGCAGTCGAGGGACAGCTTGTCTCTGCGGAACTTTGTAAACATTCAAACTGGTCTTGTGAGCAGTTGATTTCAGATTTGAGCTAAGGAAAACATAAGAACAGTATGTACACAACAAAGGAATAAAAAAAATAACAACTTGAGTTTTCCCAGTCTTTGCCCTTGAGGCCGTGATAAGAATGGTATAAGAAGAGTTTCTGAATTATGCTCAGGGCCCTTACGCAAAGCACTTTTGCCAAGCGTATTGGTCCCTCTGCATTTCAGCGGTTAAAATTAATAAAGCTCTTTTCTTTGCTCTTGCTAATAGTTGAGTTGAGTCAGTTTAATTTCCACGACAGTTATCACCATCAAACCTGCCATCCTCTCCCTCACCCACCTGCCACTCTACCTTTTCTCTCATCTTACAAATGTACATATCTCAGCAATTGTGAAAGTAGCTTCATGATGCCTGAATTCTGGAATATAGCAGGAATGGTCATGAAAAAGGGCCGTGGTTTCAATGTGGATCCGTGTTGTTAGTAGCACCATGCATTCCTGGACTATGCTAGACTGCTTCAGTTAAGAAGGCTCCTAGCTCAGGAAATTCTTCTTGTGAAAAATGGGATTCCAATTCTGAATGGAAGATCTGGGCTCTCATTTTACTACATGGTGGCAATGGTGACCAGATGTACAGAACTGGAGACAGATGGGAAGGGCCTGGAGTGAAGACAGATGACAGTAAACCAAGAGACCACTCCAGTAAGCCAAACCTAAATGTCAAGCTCAGTGTTTGTGGGGGCTGGTTGGTGATAGGTGTTGAAACATACTTCAGCACTGTACCAGGGAACATTAAAAGCCATGAAGAAGCTGAAAAAGCATGAGAGAAGGCCCACATGGGAATATGTGATTAGCAACAGGAATAAGTCAGTTGGCAACAATGAGTAAAGTATTAAAGAAATGAAAGTGGTTACAAAGATAGAAACAAGCATTCAGAAATGTACCAGTAGCAAGTACACAAAGGAGAAAGGTGCAACCCATGCCATGAATGAACTCCAATGGGAACGTGACCCATGGAGCTTTCCAGCTCTCTCTACCTCCTTCATGAAAGCACAATTAAGAAAATAACTTTGTATTTCAATCACTAATGAAAGCAAGTGAAAATTTAATCATTTCTGAAAAGAAGATACATTCTTTTTGTCTTTCATTTACCTATTTTGTTGTTGAAACAGCCACAGCTTATGCACATATTCTTGTATGTAATTTCCAGTATGTGTGGTAGGAGCCTGATTGATGCACACTTACAATTTTGCGCACTGTTTTGTATTTTGCAAGCACAGGCTGGTTGGGTACAATCAGTTGTGAAGAGCTGAATTGATATGCCGCAACACAAGGATCACTGCTGGAGCCGCCACCATTTATCATTTATATAGCTCATATGACTTAGATGGAGGGTGGAAGTATGGTGCTAAATTTGGTGATGACACCAAGATACATAAGAAGGTAAGTTATAATGTTAAAACAAGGTTGCAAAAAGATATAAGTAGCTTAAGTGAATGAGCAAAGATGTAGCAAATACAATATAGAGTGGGTAAATGAGACATTGTCCATTCTGGCAGGAAGAATAAAAATTGAAGCATATTACCTAAACAATGAGAGATTGTAGAGCTATAACATAAGAACTAGGAGCAGGAGTAGGCCGCCCGGCCCTTCGAGCCTGCTGTGCCATTTAATAAGATCATGGCTAATCTTTCCATGGACTCAGCTCCACCTCCCCATGTTTTGACCATATCCCTTAATTCCTTTATTTTTCAAAACAACATCTACCTTAGCTTTAAAAGTGATTACTGAAGTAGCGTCAACTACCTCTTGGCAAGGAATTCCACAGATTAACAACCCTCTGGGAGAAGACGTTCCTTCTCAGTTCAGTTCTAAACCTGCTTCCTGTAATCTTGAGGCCATGCCCTCTTGTCCTAGTCTCACCCACCAGTGGAAACATCCTCTCTACTTCTATTTTATTGATTCCCTTCATAATTTTGTAAGTTTCCATAAGATTCCCCCCTCATTCTTCTGAATTCCAATGAATATAAGTCTGTCCTCATAAACCAACCCCCCAACTCCAGAATCAACCTAGTGAATCTCCTCTGCACTCCCTGCAGTGCCCGTCCATCCTTTCTTAAGTAAGGAGACCAAATCTGCACACAGTACTCCAGTTGTGGCCTCACCAACACCTTGTACAGCTGCAACATAACCTCTCTGCTTTTAAACCAACCCCTTTAGCAATGAAGAACAAAATTCCATTTGCCTTCCTAATTACTTGCTGTACCTGCAGACCAACCTTTTGCTATTCATGCATAAAGACACCCAGATCCCTTTGCAATTCAGCATGCTGCAACTTTTTACCATTCAAGTAATAATCTATTTTGCTATTATCCCTGCCAAAATGTATGACTTCAGATTTACTAACTATGTATTTTACCTGCAAGGGCTTTGCTCAGTCACTCAATGTATCTATGTTCCTCTGCAAAGTTTCACAGTCCTCTGCACACTTTGCTCTGCCACCCATCTTAGTGTCATCGGCAAATTTTGACACTGTACACATGGTCCCCAACTCCAAATCATTTATATAAATTGTCAATAATTGCGGTCCCAACACTGATCCCTGAGGCACACCACTGTCACTGATTGCCAGCCAGAATAGCACTCATTTATCCTGACTCTTTGCTTTCTGTCAGTCAACCAATCCTCTATCCATGTTAATACTCTGCCACTAATACCATGCATCCTTATCTCATGCAGCAGTGTCATGTGCGGCACCTTGTCAAAGGCCTTTTGGATATCTGGGTGCACGACATCCACTGGGTCCTCGTTGTCCACCTTGCTTAAAATGTCTACATAGAATTTCAAAAGGTTTGTGAACCTTTCATGAGCTCATGCTGCATCTGTATAATGGGACAATTTCTTTTGAGATGCCCTGCTATTTCTTCCTTGATAATAGACTCAAGCATCTTTCCCACTCCAGAGGTTAAGCTGACTGGTTTATAATTCCCCATCTTTTGTCGACTTTCCTTTTTAAACAGTGACGTCACATTTGCTATTTTCTAATCTGCTGGAACTGTCCCAGAATCCAGCAAATTTTGGAAAATTACCGCCAGTCCACCTGTTATTTCTCCCGCCATCTCTTTTAATACCCGGGGATGCATTCCATCAGGGCCAGGTGACTTATCTATCCTTAACTCCATTTGCTTAAGCAACACTACCTCTTCTGTAATAATAATTGTTTCCAGGTCCTCACTTACCTTTGTCTCTTCATCACTTACTAGTATGTTGTTAGTATCCTCCAATGGGAAGACCTAGGCAAAATACCTGTTCAATGCCTCAGCCATTTCATCATATCCCATTACTAACTGCCCCTTCTTACCCTCTAAAGGACCAACATTTACTTTAGTCACTCTTCTTCATTTTATATATTTATAGAAACTTTTACTCTCTGTCTTTACATTTTGTGCTAGTTTTATCTCATACTCTATCTTACTTTTCTTTATAGTTCTCTTTGTGTTTTTCTGTTGATCTTTAAAGTTTTCCCAATCTTTTGGGAATCCGGGTGTTGTCATGCATGGAATGAAAAAGACTAGTATAGAGGAACAACAGGTATTTAGGAAAGTTAATAGCATGTTAACATTCATCGTGTGGTGATTTAGATACAGAAATAGGGAGATTATGCTTCAGTTATGCAGAGCATAAGTGCAATTATGTTCAGTCTCCAATTTACAATATTGGTTATGTTATCTAAAGAAGGATGTAAATGCATTGGAAGCAATTCAGAGAAGGTTCACTAGATTCGTACCTGAATGCATGTGTTGTCTTATGAGAAAGGCTAAGCTTGTATTTACTGGAGATTGAAGAGTAAGAAGTGACTCGATTTGAAATTTAATATGCTGAGAGGTCTTGATAGGATAGATGTGGAGAGGTTGTTTTCCCTTGTTGAACAATCTAGATCTAGGGGTCACGAGAGAAAAATGAGGAATCACCTATTTAATACAAGTTAGGCAAATATATATTTTCTCTGATAGTCATGAATCTTTTGAACTTTCTTCCTGAAAAAAGTGTTGAATGCAGAGTACTTGAGTATTTTTAAGGTGAACATAGATTCTTGTTGAGCAAGGGAGTGAAAGGTTGTTGGAGTAGGCAGAAATGCAGATTTGAGGTAAAAACAGTTTGGCCATGGCCATATTGAATGGTGGGCAAGAGCTGAATAGCCTGTTGCTGTGCCTAAATCATACACAGAACATAGGACATAGAACACAGAAGTGTACAATACAGGAATGGGCCCTTCAACCTGCAATGTTGTGCCGAACATGTCATCAAATTAAACATCCTTTCTGCTTGTCTTTGGTCCATATCCCTCTATTCCTTCCATATTCATGTGCTTATCTAAAAGTCTATTAAACGTCCCTATTGTATCTGCCTCCACCACCACCACTGGCAGTGTGTTCCACATTTCTACTCTCTGTGTAAGAGACTTGCCCCTCACATCACCTTTGAACTTTCCCCCTCTCACCTTAAATAAATGCTTCCTAGTATTAGACATTTCAACTCTGTGAAAAGGTTTCTGACTGTCAACCCTATATAAGCAACTCATAATTTTATAGACTTCTATCAAGTCTCCCTCCTGCATCCGCTGGTCTAGAGAAAACAGCCTGAGTTTTTTCTAACCTCTAACCTTATAGCTTGTACCCTCTAATCCAGGCAGCATCCTGGTAAACCTCTTCTGTACCCACTCCAATGCCTCCACATCCTTCCTGCAATGTGCCGACCAGACTTGAATGCAATACTCTAAGTATGGCTTAACTAACGTCTTATAAAGGTGCAACATGACACCCTGACTCCTGTACTCAATTCCCCAAAATAATAAAGGCAAGCATGCTATACACTTTCTTTACCTCCCTATTTATTTGCATGGCTACTTTCAGGGAGTTATGGACTTAAACCTCAAGATCCCTCCATGCTGCCATAAACTGTATACTTTCCTTAACCCTTTGAACTCCCAAAGTGCAGCATCTCACATTTGGATTAAACCCGAAGTGCCATTTCTCTGCCCATATCTGCAACTGTTCTAATTCCTGTTGCATCCTTTGACAACCTTCTACTCTATCCACAACTCCACCAATCTTTGTATCATCTGCAAACTTACTAACCCACACATCTACATTTTCTCCCAAGCCATTTATATATAGCACAAACAGCAAAGGTCCCAGTATGGCTCCCTGTGGAACACCATTAGCCACAGACCTCCAGCCTGAAAAACAATCTTCCACCACTACCCTCTGCCTTCTATGGGCAAGCCAATTCTGAATCCATGTGGCCAAATGACCATAGATCCCATCTTAATCTTTTGGATGAGCTTAACACGAGGGACCTTGTCAAAAGCCTCATTAAAATCTATATTAAGAACATCCAACGTTTTACCTTTATCAATCACCTTCATCACTTCCTCAAAATTCAATCAAGTTAGTAAGACATGACCTGCCCTGCACAAAGCCATGCTGACTGTCCTTAATTAGGCCTTGCTTTTCCAAATGTGCATAAACCTTATCCCTAACAATTCTCTCCAATAGCTTCCCAACCATCATATAAAAGTCCGTAGGTTCCTAGTTTATCCCTGTTTCCCTTCTTAAATAGAGGAACGACATGAGTTACTCACCAGTCTTCTGGGATCTGTCTAGTGGCTAATGAGGATACAAAGGTCAAGGCCGCAGCAATCTCCTCTCTTGCCTCTCTCCCTAACCTGGGGTAGATACCATCAGGCCCTGGTGACTTATCCACCTTAATGCTCTTCCAGAGACCCAACACCACCTCTTTATTGATCTCAAGATGTCCAAGCATATCAGAATGCTCCACATAAATCTCACTATCCTCCACATACTTCTCCTGAGTGAATGCTGACGCAACGTACTCATTTCAACCACATCCTCTGCCTCCAAATACAAGGTTCCTCCTTTATCCTTGAGTGGTCCTACCTTCTCTCTAGCTATCTTATTGTTTTTAATATATGAATTAATCTGTTCATATGTTGTCTGAAGCAATTTACCAGTCTTTGATCCCTATGGCGTACATACCAGGCATCACTGGCTCTGAATTTTTTTTGTTACTCATTATGCCAGTACTTACGATTAGATTAGATTCCCTACAGTGTGGAAATAGGCCCTTTAGCCCAACAAGTCCACACCAACCCTCCAAAGAATAACCCACCCAGACCTATTTCCCTCTGACTAATGTACCTAACACTATGGGCAATTTAGAATGGCTAATTCACATCTTTGGACTGTGAGAGGAAACCGGAGTACCCGGAGGAAACCCACGCAGACACGAGGATGTGCAAACTCCACACAGACAGTTGCCCAAGGCTAGAATCGAACCTGGGACATTGGTGCTGTGAGGCATTGGTGCTGTGAGGCAGCAGTGCTGACCACTGAGCCACCGTGCTGTCCCTATAAAACTCCTAACACAGTATCCAACATCTGGATGTGATTTTGTGATTGGGCATCATTTGCTAAATCTTAAGTGTGCAGAGATTTTCACTGGCAACCAATTTCAAATTGTGAGTCGGGCCCACAGTGTGATATATTTAGGCATACTAGAACTCAGGGTACTGTACTTCATAGATAGAAAGAACATGTGTGCACATTGCGCTTCAACTCAGCAAAATAGGTCACAGCCATTGTCTGGTTCATTTCTCAGTGTATTGACTAATCAGCAACACGCCTTTTTTTAAATTAAAA
This sequence comes from Chiloscyllium plagiosum, assembly GCF_037043375.1. Lineage (NCBI taxonomy): Eukaryota > Metazoa > Chordata > Chondrichthyes > Orectolobiformes > Hemiscylliidae > Chiloscyllium > Chiloscyllium plagiosum. The sequence continues at coordinate 107,074,791 of NW_028270142.1, forward strand.
AAACGGTGGACAGTTATCTGTTAGGCACATTTTATCTGGTGGATTCCTCATGGCATCGCCTCTATAAGTCAGAGTCCACTTGCAATAGTCCAATAGTCCAGAATCCAATTAGCACTCTCCTTTCACAGAGTTTAAATGCTCTTTTCCTTTTTATGTTGGTATTTCTTGTGAATTGCCCTGATGAGTTCAAGATAGAAAATTGTATCTCTTATTAGCAATGTTCAAGTTCTTTTCTGCCAAATTACAATTTAAACATTTCTGCAGAAATTAAACTGATCGCAGAATCTGAGCTATCGAAAACTATGGAGTTAGAAGGACCTTCAATCAAGTAAGAAAAAATGTCAAAGCTCTAAACCAAAGTCAAGTCTATTGAATTTTTCAGTCAGGGTGGATGGGGCAATATCTGCAAGGGCAGAAACTGAAAATGTACGATGAATTTGTATAATAATTCTCAGAGTTTGGTACGTCTAGAGAAAATCTTCCATCCTCAAATAGGACCCGCTAAGAGGAAGTGCAATAATTTCAACAAGAACTTTCCAGAGTGCAAGAGATCCCTTGGTCCAAAGTGGGATTGCATTATTAGTCAATGTGCAGAAACTATTGATCTACATAGATCGCAACTAGACACTGCAAGAGAAACCCATCAGCAAGGAGAAAGTGAGGTCTGCAGATGCTGGAGATCAGAGCTGGAAATGTGTTGCTGGAAAAGCGCAGCAGGTCAGGCAGCATCCAGGGAACAGGAGAATCGACGTTTCGGGCATAAGCCTCCTGAAGAAGGGCTTATGCCCGAAACGTCGATTCTCCTGTTCCCTGGATGCTGCCTGACCTGCTGCGCTTTTCCAGCAACACATTTCCAAACCCATCAGCAAGCCATGGAGTCTTTTCAGGAAGACCATATCACTAAGCTCATGGACACACTCGATCCCTACAGGAAGTATAAAGTTGAACGTAGCAACAAGCTTGAACAGCTTAGAACTCGACAAGAACTAGCACAGTCTAACTACCTCAGTGAGACTACTGACATAAAGATCCAGTTAACTGGAACATAGCACAATGGTGCATTGCAGGTAAGGATGAGAAGGTTGTAGTTGTGAGGGATGTGCAAGTTAGGTGGGTTAGGACATGCAGGGTTACAGGGCTGGGTCTGAGTGGGATGCTTTTCAGAGGGTCAGTGCAGACTTAATGAACTGAATGATCTCTATCCACACTGTAGGGATTCTATGATTCTACCTAAGTATATGTTTTCACCCCAAGTATATGCTTTCACCTCTGATATTAGGAATATTAGGAGTACTGTTGGTTTACCAGTATGGGCAAACAATGGCTTCCCACAGCAGCATTGTGAATATACAATGAGAGTCAACTGGCTGCTTATATAGAATGGACAAATTTGTATTGGTTGTTATGTCACATCTGAAGAATCTTGCATGTTTCAAAGCGATTACCTCTTTTTTTTTCTCTCCCCTTGGGGCTTGTGTTGGTTTAATTTAAGGGTTGCTAGTTTTATTCTTAAAATGAGAGGATCATTTACTGAAGATTTTCTTCACCGGTTGATGACAAAGGAAAAAACATCAAAGTGGTTACAATGAGCTGTGATCATTTCCCACACATTCTGTGTTACTGCCCAAGATTAATTTTACCCTGAATCAAGGCTCTAACATCAACAGTAGAATCTTGAAATTGGAAGATGTGAATCCTTGTTTGCATAACAACATTTGTGAACAAGTTCAGAGTTTCAGAGGCTTAATTTAAGTTGAAGATGCAATGCATTACCTTTGTTAAGCCATTATCAAGGTTGTATTGTCTTTCAGTCTCACTAATAGGTGAACAAAAATAATTCATTTAAGAGATCGATTAGCTAAATTGCTGTGTTTGTATTAAACCAGGCAACATATATAAAAAAGGCCGAAAACTAAATTAGTAAAGAACAAAGAATAAAGAATAAAGAACATTTACAGCCTAGGAACAGGCCCTTCGGCCCTCCAAGCCTGAGCTGATCCAAACGTACTGTCTAAACCTGTCGGGCAATTCCTATGGATCTGTATCCCTCTGCTCCCCACCTACTCATGCACCTTTTCAGATGCATTTTAAATGAATCTACCACGTCTGACTCTACCACCTCTGCTGGCAACGCGTTCCAAACGCCCACCACCCTCTGTGTGAAGTACTTGTCGTGTGTATCCCCCTTAAAATTTCCACCTCTCACCTTGAAAGTGTGACCTCTCGTTATTGAATCCTTCACCCTGGGAAAAAGCTTGTCTCTATCCACCCTGTCTATACCCTTCATGATTTTGTAAACCTCAATCAGGTCCCCCCTTAATCTCCTTTTTTCTAATGAAAATAAACCTAATGTACTCAACCTCCCTTCATAGCTAGCGCCTTCCATACCAGGCAACATCCTTGTAAACCTTCTCTGCACCCTCTCCAAAGCGTCCACATCCTTTTGGTAATGTGGCGACCAGAACTGTACACTATATTCTAAATGCGGCCGAAACAATGTCTTGCCAGCTCTTATACTCAATACCTGTCCAATGAAGGCAAGCATACTATATGCCTTCTTGACCACTCTAACCACCTGTGCAGCAACCTTCAGGGTACAATGGACCTGCACTCCCAGATCTCTCTGCCCATCAACTTTTCCCAAGGCTCTTCCGTTCATTATATAATTCGCTCTAGAATTAGTCTTGCCTAAATGCATCACCTCACATTGTCTGGATTGAAAACCATCTGCCACTTTTCCACCCAACTCTCCAGTCTATCTATATTCTCCTGTATTCTCTGACAGTCCCTTATGCTTTCTGCTACTCCACCAATCTTTGTCTCATCTGCAAACTTGTGATCATACCAACAATGCCCTCTTCCAGATCATTCATGTACATTACAAACAACAGTGGGCCCCAACACTGACCCCTGTGGAACATCACTGGTCACCTTTCTCCATTTTGAGAAACTCCCTTCAATTACTACTCTGTCTCCTGTTGCTCAACCAGTTCTTTATCCACCTAGCGAGAACACCCTGCACACCATGTGACTTCACTTTCTTCATTAGTTTACCATGGGGAACCTTATCAAACACCTTACTAAAGTCCATGCATATGACATCAACAGCCCTTCCTTCATCTATCAACTTGGTCACTTCCTCAAAGAACTCTATTAAGTTGGTAAGGCACGATCTCCCCATGTTGCCTATCACTGATAAGCCCATTCTTTTCTAAATATAAATAGATCCAATCCCTCAGTACCTTCTCCAGCAACTTTCCCGGAATATCAGGGGCGACACGGTGGCACAGTGGTTAGCACTGCTGCCTCACAGCGCCAGAGACCTGGGTTCAATTCCCGACTCAGGCGACTGACTGTGTGGAGTTTGCACATTCTCCCCGTGTCTGCGTGGGTTTCCTCTGGGTGCTCCGGTTACCTCCCACAGTCACAAAGATGTGCAGGTTAGGTGAATTGGCCATGCTAAATTGCCCGTAGTGTTAGGTTAAAGGGGTGAATGTAGGGGTATGGGTGGGTTGCGCTTCGGCGGGTCGGTGTGGACTTGTTGGGCCGAAGGGCCTGTTTCCACACTGTAAGTAATCTAATCTAACATCCCTACTACACTTCTTGTACAGGGGGACAACATGAGCAACACTCCAGTCCTCCTGCACCTCACCTGTGTTTAAGAATGCCACAAATATATCTGTCAGGGCCCCAGCTATTTCCTTTCTCACCTCCCTCAGCAACCTGGAATAGATCCCATCCTATCCTGGGGATTTGTCCACCTTAATAACTTCAAGCCTACCCAACACATCTTCCCTACTTATGTCAATGTGATCCAGACTAATCAAACTTTTATCTCTAATCTCAACATTCATCATGTTCCTCTCCTCAGTGAACACTGATGCAAAGTAATCAGTCAGAATCTCACCCATTCGCTCAGGTTCGACACACAGCCTTCCTTCATTATCCTTTAGTGGACCAATCCTTTCTCTAGTTACCACCTTGCTTCTTATATCAGAATAAAATGCTTTGGGATTCTCCTTAATTCTGCTCGGTAAAGCTATTTCATTACACCTTGATTCCTCGTTTAAGACTTGTCCTACTCTTTCGATATTCCTCCAGGGCCCGCTCTGTTCTTAGCTGTCTTGACTTTATGTATGCTTCCCTTTTCCTCTTGGCTAGTTGTACAATTTCTCCTGTCATCAACGGTTCACGAATCTTGCCCTTCCTATCCTTTGCCTTCAATGGGACATGCCTATCCTGCACTATCTTTAACCTATCTTTGAAAGCCTCCCACATCTCAAATGTGGACTTCCCTTCAAATAGCTGTGTCCAATCCACATTTCCAAGCTCCTGCCTAATTTTGATATAATTGACCTTTAGTACTCTTCCCTTAAGACCACTCTCTTGTTTATCTATGAGTATTCTAAAACATACAGAATTGTGGTCACTGTTCCCAAAGACATCCTCCATCACAAGTTCTACCACTGTCCTGGCTTGTTCCCCAGTACCAGGTCCAATAGGGCCCCTTCCCTCGTCGAATATTGACATACTGCTCTAGAAAACTCTCCTGGACGCTTCTTACAAATTCTACCCCATCCAGACCTCTGATGCTAAGTGTATCCCAGTCAATGCTGGGAAAATTAAAATCTCCCATCACCACTATCCTATTGCCTCTACATCTTTCCATAATCTATTTACCTATTTGTTCTTCTAACTCATGCTCACTGTTGGGAGGCCTGTAATATAGCCCCAACAATGTAACTGCACCCTTCTTATTTCTCAGCTCCACCCATAATGCCTCACTACCCAAGACCTCCATAGTGTGCTCCTTTAGCACAGCCATGATATCATCCCTGACCAGTAATGCAGCTCCACCCCCACTTTTACTTCCCTCCCTGTCCTGTCGAAGCATCTATATCCTGGAACATTTAGTTGCCAATCCTCATGCCCTTCCTTCAACCAAGTCTCTGTGATTGCAGTAATGTCATACTCCCAGGCACCAATCCAAGCCCTAAGTTCAGCTGCCTTACACACTATACTCTTTGCATTAAAGTAGATGCATTTCAGGCCACCAGTTTTTTTGCGTTCATCTGCCCTCTACCTACTCTTCCCATTTATTAATGCTATCCTAATAATTCTTACAGTCTCCACCTCGCTGCCTACTTTTTTTCACTTCTGGTTCCCAGCCCACTGCCATATTAGTTTAAAACCTCCCCAACAGCAGTAGCAAAAACTCCCCCAAGGACATTGGTTCCGCTCTGGTTTAGATGTGGACTATCCATTTTGTAATAGTCCCACCTTCCCCAGAACCGGTCCCAATGTCCAACAAATGGGCGGCACGGTGGGCGGCACGGTGGCACAGCGGTTAGCACTGCTGCCTCACAGCGCCTGAGACCCGGGTTCAATTCCCGCCTCAGGCGACTGACTGTGTGGAGTTTGCACGTTCTCCCCGTGTCTGCGTGGGTTTCCTCCGGGTGCTCCGGTTTCCTCCCACAGTCCAAAAAGATGTGCAGGGTCAGGTGAATTGGCCATGCTAAATTGCCCGTAGTGTTAGGTAAGGGGTAAGTGTAGGGGTATGGGTGGGTTTCGCTTCGGCGAGTCGGTGTGGACTTGTTGGGCCGAAGGGCCTGTTTCCACACTGTAATGTAATCTAATTAAATCTGAACCCTCCCTCCTACACCATCTCTCAAGCTATGTGTTCATCCTGCCTATTTTTTCATTTCTACACTGGCTAGCACGTGGCACTGATAGTAATCCCGAGATCACTACCTTTGAGGTCCTCCCCTTTAACTTCTCTCCTAACTCCCTGAATTCTTCTTTCAGGACCTCATCTCATTTTCTACTTATATCATTGGTGTCTATATGCACCAAGACAACTGGCTGTTCACCCTCCCCTTTCAGAAGGCTCTGCAGCCGATCAGTGACATCCCTGATCCGAGCACCTGGGAGGCAATATACCATCTGGGAGTCCTGTTTTCAGCCACAGAACCGCCTATCTACTTCCCTCACAATAGAATCCCCTATGACTATGGCCGTATGAAACTTTTTTCCACCCTTCTGAACAGCAGTGCCCACCACAGTGCCATAATCCTGGCAACTGCTTCCCTTCCCTGGTGAGCCATCTCTTCCAACAGTATCCAAAATGGTACACCTGTTTTGGAGGGAGATGACCACAGGGGACACCTGCACTGCCTTCCTACTCTTTTTCTGTCTTTTGGTCACCCATTCACTGTCTCCCTCAGCAACTCTAACCTACAGTGTGACCAGTTCACTAAACATGCTATCCACGGCCTGCTCAGCATCGCGGATGCTCCACAGTGAGTCCATCCGCAACTCCAGAGCCATCATGTGGTCAAACAAGAGCTGCAGCTGGACACACTTCTTGCACGTGGAAGAGTCAGGAACATCAGACACGCTCCTCAGCTCCCACATCAAGCAAGAGGCAAATGCCACGATCTGAGGTCCCCTGCCATTGTAAGCTTAGCTTTATATCAACTAACTAAAATCAAACAATGCACTTAAAAATATGAAAAAGAAAGATAAAGAAAACATAAAAGCCTTACCTTACAGAGTCTTTTTCTTCTGGTTAGAGGAGGTAGGTGGGAAGGAGATTCTACATATGTAGAATATGCCCAAATATAAATTAAGCCCTTACCTTCCCAGCAGCCCTTGCTTCACTCCTCCTTCTCTCCTTGCTGCTCTGTCAAAATGGAGGCCCGACTCCCAGGATAAGTGCCTTTTTAAGTGGGAAAACTTACCCTTCCCGGCAGCCCACACTTCACTCCTCCTTCTCTCCTCACTGCTCTGTCAAAATGGTTGCCTTTTTCTCTAATGATGTGTGAATTACCAGTGACATAAAATATGGTATCACATATTGTGGATGTATTCACACCTCCAGTGGCATTCAGTTCACCAGTAAAATAATTTACTTCTTACAGACATTTACTTACTGAAAAGCAGTTTTAAGCGATCCAGTTATCAAGTAGGGCATCTAAAGCTGGACATTCCATCAATTACATTTTTTAATAATACAGAAAAAGATCTGGAGTGTTAATATATATTTTTATTAAGCAGTTGAAATTGGATTCCTAAAATGTCTGCAATTCACAGCATTTCATGTTTATTATCAATAATAAAGAATTATCTTAGTGAGTTGTTTTATTTAATGATTTCTCCATTGTAAATAAAGACTGAGATAAAAAAAAAGTCCAGCTGAAACAGTCAGGATTCATAATATGGGACCAATGTTACACTCTAAATGCTGCATGAATCTACCGGCTATTGAAATGTTAAGAGGTCTGCTTGTTAATATGGGAGAGTCTGCCCACAGCAGATCCTGGGTGGGTCTCCTGTAAGTTCAAATTTCTCCTCATATTGCTAGCCATGTGTAGAATCTTTCCCTCCCTTTCTAAAGTAATTTTAATTTAACAAAGATGTTCTTTAGAAAATAGCAGCTTTATCATTGGCACTGAATCAAAATAATTTTAAAATGCTTTTGGAATTGTCTTTCATGATCATTTAAATATAGAGAGCTGAATTAGCATGGAGAATTGTTTTGAATGCATGCTATTCCTCCATTGAAGTCAATTTTTTTTTTAAATGAAGCATTTTGTAAAATGCTTTTCCAATAAGATGCATTCAGAAGTTAAGTTTGTTTTTCTCTTGCAGAACAGAACTACTGCTTTGTATCTCTAGCTTTGACCAGGCAGTTCCTCAGCTGATGACAGATCGGCTACTGAGGCTGACAGTGTGGGAGAGTCACTGGAGCAGTAACCAGCAGAGATACAGTCTGATTTCTGCTTATTTTTCTTTCATGTGGCCATAGACACCCTGCGGACAAGGAGCGTAGACAAATAATCAGCTCCCAATCCATATGCAAAAGAGCAATTTAAAGACATGAGAGAGACCTGACATCATTCTCCTTCTGACCTACTTTTCTTCAATCTCTGGACAACTGCCTGGTCTTCGTACAGCCACATGGTTGACTTTAGAATATCAATGGAATGGGAATGAAGGCTCATATCTGATCAGTTTGTGGTGCCACTTTATTGCTTCTCCAACATGCTGTGCCTAATAGCAGAATTAGCTAAGTGATCTTACCATGTCAACAACCCTGGACAGTATCTCATCCAACAATGACTGTAGTATCATTTGAACTAAGAATTTTAAAGATTACTACTGCTGTAAATGTCTGTGGTTCACTCTTCACAACAATAATCCCTTATATTTACATTGTATCTGATAATGAAACGTGCTTTACAGGAATATTGTAAAACTGTGATATTGAACTGCAGAACGCAATGTTAGATCAGATGATTTGAAGTGCAATTAGACCAGTAGTTTTTAAGGAAGTACATGGGATAGAAAGGCAGAGAGTTGGACTCCTAGAGTTTAGGTCCTGGCAAACTGATGACACAGCAATTATTGGTGAAATGGTTCAAATTGGAGATGAACAAGACGCTAGAATTCGATGAGCACAGTACCTCAGATATTTATGGAGATAGAAGAGACTACAGAGACAAGGCTCTGTAAAAAAAATTTAAAATCAAGGTGCTCTTGAAGGGTAGAATGTGGGAGGCTGGTCAACAGTGCATTGAATTGTGCATGTCTAGACACAACAATGGCAAATGATCAAATTTTGGAGTTATGTTGCTATTATACCAACATCCTTATTTAAATACGACAAGATCTGGACAATATTCAGGCTTGATTGACAGCTGGCAAATAACATTCACGCCACACAAATACCAGACAATGACCATCACCAATAACAAACAATCTAAACATCGCCTCTTGACATTCAATGGCATCACCATCACTGAATCTCTTATTCTCAACATTCTTGGGGTTACCATTGATCAGAAACCAACTGGGCTCACCATATAAACAAGAGCAGGTCAGAGGTTAGGAATGCTGCAGTGAGTAACTCACCTCCTGACTTCCCAAAACCTGTCCACCATCTACAAGGCACAAGTCAGGAGTATGATGGAATACTCCTCAACTTACCAGGATGGGTGTAGTTCCAACAATACTTGAAACTTGACACCATCCATGGCTAATTAGCACCACTTCCGGAAACATCCCCTACCTTCACCACCAAAGGTCAGCGGCAGCAGTGTGTACTATCTACAAGACGTACTGCAGAAATTCACCAAAGATCCTCAGACAGCACCTTTCAAACCCATAACCACTTCCATTTAGAAGGACAAGGATAACAGATGCATGGGAACACCACCTCCTGCAAGCTCCCCTCCAAGCTACTCACCATCCTAACTTGGAAATATATCACAGTTCCTTCAGTGTCATTGGGTCAAAATCCTGGAAATCCCTCCCGAATAACATTGTGAGTCAACCCACAACACATGAAATGCAGCAGTTTAAGAAAACAGCTCACCACCACCTTCTCAAAGGCAACTAGACATGGGCAATAAATGCTGGCCAGCCAGCAATGCTCATGTCCCACAAATTAATTTTAAAAAGACAACGTTCCCTCGAAGCTGTGCAGCACCAACTTGAGCAGAGGTTAGCATTTCAATTAAGGTGGCCTCCTGACAGCAGGTCAGGGGTGAGAGGGCAGGGGGTATTGGATCTGGAGATCACAGGCCCATTCATCACTTGCCTTGTGGAGTGGTTTCCCTCCAACCGAATGACCCTGCTGGTTTTGGCCCTGTCAATTTAATGAATTCTGTGCAGGCAACATTCCCACAAGAAGGATGATGAAAATACAGATTTTGTCGAGAGTCCTAATACATTGTTATAGTGTCATGAAACTTGCACTGAAAATGCATTCTGTCCATTTAATGCCTCCATACAGATACCAAAGGCAGTCCAGAGCAAAAGTAAAGGAATCCATGTTTTAACAATTAGTGCAGTTCTGAGTCAGACTCCCTGAACTGTACTGTTTCTTCCCAAGAATGTCATAATGACAGTGAAGGGGGTGAAAATATGCAGCATTGCTTCACATATGAAACTTTTGAAAGGTGTTAGCCCACTGCTGCAGATAGCACTTTAATTTATAGCTTCGGGAATGGAAAATGGAGGCTCCCATCAAACACAAGAGCCTCTGCAACTCAGGATTAACAATAGGAAGAACTGCAGCATGTACGCACTCACTGATCTTGGTCAAAATGACCATCCAATGATTAAACAAAATTGTATAATGACAGCAAGATTTCTCTCTAGGAAGAACATGATCTCTGCCACTTGATCACCGTATCACTATACAGTTCACAATTGTTACCTGTAACTAGAATTGATTTATTTACATTGTTCAAGCTTTTTGTTAACCTGGGTCGAAAAACTGGTAAATTAGAGAATTTCAATTATTTTGATAAAATCTTTATGGGAATAGCAGAGCTTGATTTCAACTGTGCTAACCTAGTAAAACATAATAACTCAAAACACTGGAGAGAATTCCTTTCTCTACCTCACATGGGATTTGACTTGGCTGTGGCTTAAATTCCTGGTTTTGAGAATGTGATAGCCTCTCCTTCTTAGATTACATGAGCTTTTACTTTCTCAACTTCACATAATACCATCAGGTTTTAACCAAACATTATTGATCTGGAACCTTTAAACTCTTTACACTGAGACAGCCTATTTTTAACAATTCTAAACTCAGAAACAGCTGTTAGATTCAAATAAATAACCCAGCAGAACTACTCAAAACTGAAACTAAGAAACTGTTTTCAAAGCCATACATGTTTCCCCTAAACCCAAACAGAAAAATTCCAGAGCATTCTATCTGTTTAATGCAGTAAACTCTCCCATTAGCCTCCAAAACTCACTCTCTCAGACATTTTTTTTAAAAGAAATCACTACAGCAACAGAACTATTTGTAAATCAAGGATTAAACTCCTTCAGAAACACAGAAAACCCAATTGCCACGAGTTCAAATTCAAAAATCCAAACTGAAAAATAAATGATATTAAAATATATATTAATTGCACACCTTGCATCTCAACTGACATTAACAATGCACCATTGTCTTGCTTCCTAGTGGGAAATGGTTTGCATGATGCTGAGTAGATGCTTATGTTGTAATTTTACTGGAGCAGCTTGGCTAATTCTGGAGCACAATCTTCAGGAATATCGCTGAGATGTTGTCAAAACCCATCGCCTAATTATGGCTCTTTCGCATAAGTCCTGTTTACAGTTCCCTAGTATCCAGTGCCTTCAGCCATTACTGAACAGAATTGGCTGAAGGATGGCATCTGTGATGCTGGGACCTCAGGAAGAGGCTGAGATGGATGATCTATTCAACACTTCTTACAAGAGGTTTCTTGCACTGATGTGCTGGGATCTCCATCATTTGGAGTGGGGATATGTGTGAAACCTCCTCCCCTATTAAGTTGTTTAACTTCTCACCACCATTCATGACTAATTGTGGCAGGTCTGCATAAGTTAGATATGATGCTTTGCTAGTTGGATTATTTAGTTCTATCCACTGCATGATGCTTATGCTGTTGGGATATAGATGGTCCTGTGTCATAGCTTCTTCAGGTTGATCATTTTAAGATGTGCCTGGTGCTGGACCTGGCATTAATACATGCATGTTTCATTGAACTAGGGTTAACTTCCTCTCTCAGCAGTAATGATAGAATGAAGGCTATGACAGGCCATGAGGCTATAGATTAATTATATACAATTCTGCTGTTGCTAATGGCCGATAGTGCCAAATAGATGCTTAATCTTGAGTTACTTGATCTGTTTGAAATCTACTAGGAGAAAGTGTGGACTGCAGATGCTGGAGATCAGAGCTGAAAAATGTGTTGCTGGAAAAGCGCAGCAGGCCAGGCAGCATCCAAGGAGCAGGAGGATCGACGTTTCGGGCATAAGCCCTTCTTCAGGTTATCGTCCAACTGGTTTATTTAGTTCTATCACCTGAAGAAGGGTTTATGCCCGAAACGTCGATTCTTCTGCTCCTTGGATGCTGCCTGACCTGCTGCGCTTTTCCAGCAACACATTTTTCAGCTCTGTTTGAAATCTATCTCATTAAACATGTAGTGGTGCCTTATAACATAGTGGAGGGTATCCTTAATGTGGAGCTGCTGGTGTTGTACTGGGATGGACAAAGTCAGAAGTCACATGACACTAGGTTATAGTCCAATAGATTTATTTGAAATCAAAAACTTTCAGGACACTGCTTCTTTGTAAGGTGAAGTCACCTGAAGAAGGAACATCACCCCAAAAGCTTGTGATTTCAAATAAACCTGTTGGACGATAACCTGGGATGTTATCCTCAATGTGAAGTTAGGGCTTCATCTTCAAAAGGACTGTGTAGGTGGCTGCTTCTTCCAGTACTATCATAGACAGCTGCATAGGCAATAGATAGAATGTGAGGATGAGGTCATTTTTCCTTTGAGTTGGTTCCCTACCATCTGCTGCAAGCCCTGTCTAGCAGTTGGTCAGTTAAGCATCATTCACAATCTTAAGAGTTTTCTCGAGAGTCAAATCTTCTTTTGACTTCAATAAAACTGATAAAAATTTATCAACAATTCCAACAACAAAACTGTCTCTTATGAATTCTCATTTTAAAGCTCTGTAGTTACATTTTTCGCTAATATTTATAGATTATTAATGAAATTGCTTGTGAATTCTGCTGAATACTGCACTCTTCTGTTTAATTGCTTTTTCAAGAATTTCATTTGTTCTGAGCTTAAGTTAGTTGTCAAAAGCTTGCAGAACTTGATCAAAATTATCTGCTGCTTCTTCTACACCTTGATGAACTCTAATTATATCAGCTATGGTCCCAACTGAATAAAAAAGTTTGTTTACTTTGCAGCTTCTGATTTCTTAATTAGTTTGGAAGAAATTAAACACCCCAATAATAATTTTCTGCAAGCTGTCCAATTCAGTGTGTTGTTTGGCCCATCACGGAAATTAAATTTTCCTGACAATTAATTCTGCTGCCACGTCTTCTTAATGTGATTATTTATTTTTCTTGCTCTAAAGGCTTTTAATTCTGCAGTATAGCAATGCTGCTACTGTCTACTTCTTATTGGAAACTTTTCAATGCCTTTATAGTCAAAATGGAGGCATCCTGTATTCTGCAAGTGAAATGTAAATTTCCAACCTTCTGTGAGTAAAATGAATAATGCTTGTGTTTTTTATTGCTTTTCCAGATTTTTAAATGAATTGCTCCTATTTCCTTAACAGCTTTTCTGAATTAATCCCATTGCCTGCAGCTTTACTAAATGATACCTGTTCTTTTCGCAACTGTTTTTATGCATTAATGAGATGCGACTGTAATAAATGAATTTCACTGTATGTGATTCAGTGATATGAATCCGGTTTGTTAATCAATTTCCATAAATGATTTGCATTGTCTGAAGTACCATGAGAATTTCTAGTTGCTTTATTGCTTCCTCTGACATGAGTCTCACAAACTGTGGTTTAATAAATTCTTGCTACCTTTATCTCATTTTAAATAATATCCCTATCCCATTTTCTGTGGCCTCAGTCATCTACTAACTTACTTTCTCCATTACACTTTTCCTGCTTCAGCTTCTAAATTACTTCTTTCTTGATTTATTAATTCTGTCCTTGCATCATCCCAGGTCTGAAACCTACCTTAGATTGCTTTTGCAGACCCCAATTCCTTTTACTGTATTCATATATCGCCCAATATGGCAGTGACACTCAATTTGAACTGTAAGTGCTTCTAATCCTTCTAGTTTTCCCAGATTGTAACTGCACCATTTATTAATGTTTTCCTTTGAAACCAGAGATTTCAACTTTGTTCATGAAGTGTGAGAGAGAAAGAAACATGGTCATTTAATGAGAAGAAGCTCTTATTTTAAGCAAGAAATATATTGCAACATAACGATTAGGTGCAAGTTAAGTGATACAACAGACTTTGTTACTGACTTTCTAAGGGAGATCTCAATGTTAGGTCTTACTCCTTCAAGGCCTAAAGCTAATCTCCTGCTTGAGAATGTATGATTTCATTATATCAAGTGGTGCCTGAGGCAAGCCTCAGCATTAAACCTTCTAGATGCTCAGACCCTGTAAAAGAAAAATTAAGGGAGTTGCAAGAGGAGCAGAGGTTGTCATGGAATTTGAGGAACCAGGATAAATGTACAAACGATTTTGGGTGGACTTATCAGCCATAGAGATGAGCATAGGGCATAGGTTGGCATGGGCAGCATGGATTGGCAAGCCTGAGACACGTCGAGTGTTGTGTTGGAGAGGGTATGTGAGGGCTGATTGACGCAATGACATTATTGCTTCTTTGTTTCTTTCCAAAATGTCAACGCAGTACTAGAACACTTGTTCAGCTTGGACACCTCTGACTTTATTCAGGGTTTGTCTAGCCTGACTCTGAGACACCATCACAGAATTAAAATCTGACCATCTGGGCCTCATTTACAGGGCCAGGAAATGTCCCAGATCTACATTACTGACCTGAGAACAAAGAGCCAGGGCTTTATCTTCCATGTCTGACCCTGACCAGCTATGTTTCCTGGGCCTCAAAAGCACAACAGACGAAGGGAGGTGAGGGCTGTTGTGCGGAAGAGATAAATGCCTTTCTAACTTTCATGTTTACCACCATGCCCTTCAAAGGCAATTAGAAATGGGTAGAAAATGCCGTTCTAGCGGGCAATGCCTTCATCCCAGGAACAAAAAAAAGTCTGTCAATCAGATTAGCTTCGAGACAGGGAGGCTGCTGGGATAAACATGGTGGAGCTGAAACTGTGTTGCTGGAAAAGCGCGGCAGGTCAGGCAGCATCAAAGGAGCAGGAGAATTGACGTTTCGGGCATGAAGGGCTCATGCCTGAAACGTCAATTCTCCTGCTCCTTGGATGCTGCCTGACCTGCTGCGCTTTTCCAGCAACACATTGTCATATCTGATCTCCAGCATCTGCAGTCCTCAGTTTCTCCTTAAACATGGTGGAATCAACCTCCGTTTCTGGGTTGTTTGGTTTCCTAATTGTAATTCCTCTCCCGCTCAGTCATCCCATCTGAGTTCAGTTCAGAACCACTTTTAGATGTGAGAGCTTTAAAAGGCTTAGTCATACACTTTCATTTTTGATTTACTTTTGTAAGATTAGGATTAATGTTCTTCAGGACAATGAGTTTAGAAATGAGACTTTGCAGTATTATTGGATGGATATTTCATTTGTTTGTATTTTTACATTTCCACGTCTGCTATTTTAACAGAGTATTTACTCGGCTAATGTGACCAAGTTAATGCTTCTGTTGAAATAGCAGAGAAAGCATGTTATCATTGATGTACTCTATGATATAGTCTACAACACATATATGCTAACATTGCAAACATTAATTTCAAGACTATGGCTTGTCCATGTACTAAAATCATGATAAGTTCATGTTTATTTTCAAACTCACAAATCCGAAGCAATAAAGTCACTGAGCTGCAAATATTTACAATTGCCTTGATTGAAACTGTGAATGGATGAATGGAAAATGATTGATTCAGGCCTGAAGTGAACAGAAGTGCCAGCTTAAATCTTATTTAAATTTCACCTTTAACGGCTGAAGTTTTAAGTTATTTGGTGAAGACCTTCCTTTCAAATGAATGCAACAAAGAAGAAGGAAAGGCAACTGAATAGTGCAAAATGGCAGTTGTGCTGGCATAGCAGATGTCTGCAGTCATATTATCAGCTTCTCCATAAATCACAGTTTGAGTATGTGATCTGTTCAGTGTTACTAGTCTGATTTTATCTCAGGCTCCACCGATTGCAGCTGTTCTCAGGAAATTTGTCTTTCCGTTCAAGCTGGAGATTTTACAAAAAAATCGAATAATACATAGTCAGAGCTGTTTAAAGAGATTAAGAGATTGGTCTACTTTGTGTTATTAAATCCCTTTCTGAATTTTCATGTACATCATCTTAACAGTATCATTTAACCCTCACGGAACCAGAAATCTGCTCTTAAACTGCAAACCTAATCATTATTGTTTAATTTCATTACTGATTATATTTTACACAGGAGGTAGATGCTTCAGAGGCAAAAGAAACCCTTACTTTATTGAAACAAGCAAAATTATTAGCCATCTCCTTTCACTGCAGACTGGGAACATTCTTAGGATTTAACTAAAACAGCAGATCTCTGGCAGCATCTATGGAGAGAAAGCAAAGTTAACATTTTGGGTTCAGTCACCCTTCTTCTGAAGTCAGGATCTTATGTACTTTAATCAAGTTTTATTCTACTAAACTTCAAGGGATACAAACCTGGCCTGACCAACCTTTCCTCATTAGAGGTAAATTTCCTCTGAACTGTTTCCAGTCCACTTACATCCTTCCTTAAACAAGGTGACTAATATTATTCTCAATATTCTCAGTGTGGTCTTGATCAGTCAAGAAGTGTCAACAAATGTTGAAATGCAGTTGAGGGGTGGGGGAATGTTTCAAATTTCTCCCCTTTTTGACAGGCTAAGACAACCCTTTGGATCTGGACCCGCGGCACCTTTAGTAAAGAAAAGACACCATTTGTGAAAGGTAAGGTTTCCTTTGCTGAAGCGAAGTCACCTGGTGGGATTGTGAAAAAGGCATTCTTGTCTGTAGAAACTCATAAACTCATTGAGACTAAAAGGCAAATTAGTCAATAACATACTCCCCCTCTCAAAAAGTATGGAGTTAATAAAATTGGGACTACATATTTCAGAGTGCCTGTTAATATAAAACCATTATGGACTTGGACTGCATGACTGATTTCCAAACTATCACAATCCAGTGCTAATTGATAGACAGCTTCCACCTTAAACACTTCCACCAACTCCAAGTAGACACCATCACCGAGAACATCTTCCCCTCTCCACCCCTCTACACCTTCCGCAAGGACCGTTCCCTTTGCTAATTCTTGGTTTGGGCCACTCCTCCCACTGACACTCCTCCCCAGACCCGCAGCCCCCCCCCCCCCCCCCCCCAAACCCCCAGGTACCTTCTCTCCTTCTCTTGCAACAGGAAAAGATGCAAAACCTGCTGGCACACCACTCCCTTCACCTCCATCCAGGGCCCCAAACAGTCCTTCCAGGTGAGACAGAGATTCACCTGCCCTTCTTCCAACCTAGTTTACTGTATTGGGTCCTCTCAATGTGGCCTTCTCTACACTGGGGAGACCAAATGTAAGCTAAGAGAACGTTTCACTGAGCATCTCAGCCGAGCCTGCAGGGGCCAACCTGACCTTACAGTCACTGCCCATTTAAACTCCCCTTCCCACTCCCTTTCCAACATGACCATCCTTGGCCACCTCTATTACCACAATGAATCCAGCTGTAAATTGAAGGAAAAACATCTCATCTTCCACTTGGGCAGCCTACAGCGCAGAGAACTCAATATTGAGTTCTCCAATTTCAAATCACCTCCCTTCCCATCACCTGACTCCCTTCCCAGTTCCTCACCCCCTTCCATTCCTCTCATCGACCCTTCCTTCTAGCCACCAAATGGATTCACTCCTATTGACCAACCAGGTCACATTCTCGACCTATCTTCACCTATCCCCACCTCACCACTCTGCTCCTGCCACCCCCTTACTTGCAGCTCCCCTTACACCTACCCCTAGTCCTGAAGAAGGATTGCACCTGAAACATTGACTTCTCCACCTCCTGAAGCTGCCTGGATTGCTGTGTTCTTCCAGCCTCCTGCTTGTTAATTACTGGGTGACGGGAAAAGAGAGAGAGAGAGAGAGAGTAAACACGAATCCTGGGGTCCTATCCTATTTCCCTTCCCCGGGGGTGTCCTGAAGCCCACCATTCCTACCCTATCTTAGTGAGCTGGGACAGAGGGTCACGATGACCTTATGCTCACCCCTGAAATGGTTTCTGGTGGCTTGGACTGTGGGGGTGAATGTTGCTGGCGCTTCCTCCGTCGGTCTCTTGGTTCTCCAGTCACTTCTCGTCAGTACATGGAGGTTCATGGATGAGAAGATTGCTTGTTCTCCTTCTTTTCCTGAGTGTACGACTGGCTGGGGTTGGTTCTCATGATGCTGGCTGGACCTCTCGCTGAATAGACTCGTTACTATAGCCTCTGCTCTGAAGTTCTTCAGCCACCTCAGAAACAGACCTGCTACTGCAGCTATATCTCCTTTCTCAGTCGTCTCCTCTCCAACCACTAAAGATCAGGGTTCCTCAGTTATACTGAATGTCAGTTTCCCTTATCTCCTGCCTAATCTGGATTTGATCACTGAGCTGTTTTTCTCTTCTTGGGGCTGAATGAGCTTCCTGTACATTAGATGAGGTGTGTTCTCCAATTAAAGTGACTGGGTTTCCATTAGTTTTGAATGTCCGTTATTTCTATTAGATGGGTGTAGGTTAAGCTGTTCCTGATAGTATGAAGGCCTTCCCATTCAAATCAAACAGGTTTGCATGTCGTAAAATGGTGTGGAATGTTCTATATCTGATGGTTTCATATATTTGTAGCCCTCAGAATATCTCGGTTATTTGCTCTGCAGGCTGGTGATCATTGTCTTTTCACTAAGACATTTGTAAGGATCTTCCTTTAGTTTTACCCGCTAAACCCCTGGCCCAGACAGCTGCTCCTAGACTTGCATATTGCCTAGTCTGTCTCAGCCAGAGAGATCAGCGACTCTTAGTACATATGTGAATTCCAAAAACTCATGTCCAAGTTCAGATGGTTTTAGTCCAGGGTATCTGATGGGAATGTTTGCCCATCTTTCACCTGATAACTCTATTTCTGTCAGGATGCCTGCTCATTAGTGACCATGTTGGTCAGTATGTGAGTTGGTATGGAGTGAGAGGGGGAAAGGGGGAGTGGGTTGGCACTGAGTTGACGGAGGGACTATGAAGGACTATGGAAATGTTTGGGGTCACATGGGATATGACAGGCCATGGGGGATTGAGTAGATGAGCACAGGAAATTGCATCTAGACAGGAAATCACATCCAGATGATTTTGGGAGACAAGGGAAGTGGAAGCATTGAGGAAAATGGAAATAGGCGTGAGACTTCTCAAATCAGGGCTTTAGTTAACAAGCAATGTAGATCAGTGAGCATAGTGTAATTAGTGAATGGCATTCAGTGTGGGTTGGGGCATAAGCACCTAGGTTTAGGGTCACCTCAGGTTTGCAGAGTGTAGAGTATGAGAGAGCTGCCAAAAGGGCATGGCAAATGATGGTGAGTTTTCTACTGCGTTCTTTTACGTATTGCTCTATGACTACCCAAGAAATTGCAGACAGCAGCCAGGTAGTGAGGAATGAAAGACTGGCATTTATATAGCTCCTGACAAGAATTCCAGATGCCTTACTGTGTTTTATAGTGAATGAAGTTCTCTGAAAAGTGGTCATAATGATGAGAATGCAACAGACAGTTTGTGTACAGATAGTTCCGACATGCAGTTACATGTTACTGACAAGTAATTTATTTTATGAAATTATGTACATAAATACTGGCCTGGGCACCATTCTCCTTCTTCAAAATAGTGCCAACATGTATTTTACTATCACCAGAGGTGGGGCAGATAGGGTCTTAGTCTCATCCATAAGGCTGCATGCCCAACAGTAGGCCTCCCCTACTCAATCTAGCATTAGGATATCTGCCTTGCTTGTGCTCAGATCCTCCGGCTGATTTATGGAAGGTGCTGAATTCCCTGACTCCTTGGCTAAAAGTGGGTGTGCAGTCCACTCAGAGAAGTGCCAGCTACCCAGTTGCCAATCAATGACCAGTTCATTGCTAATAGATCAGGGGCTGGTTTGCTGCCCCTCTGGTAGAGGACGTCCCATCTCAGGAGCTAGGAGCTCTCCAGGATTTCAGAGCAGAGGCATAGAGCATTAGAATCGTAGCATCATAGAATCATAGAATCCCTACAGTGTGGAAACAGGCCATTTTGGTTAGGCTGCTTTTGGAATATTGCATGCAATTCTGGTCTCCTTCCTGTCAGAAAGATGTTGTGAAACGTAAAAGGGGTCAGAAAATATTTACAAGGACATTGCCAGGGTTGCAGGATTTGAGCTATAGGGAGAGTCTGAATAGGCTGGGGATGTTTTCCCTGCGGCATCGGAGGCTCAGGGGTGACCTTATTGAGGTTTATGAAATCATAAGGGGCATGGATAGGATAAGCAGACAAAGTCTTTTTTCTGGGGTGGGGGAGTCCAGAACTCGAGGGCATAGGTTTAGGATGAGAGGGGAAAGATATAAAAGAGACCTAAGGGGCGACTTTATCTCGCAGAGGGTGGTGCATGTATGGAATGAGCCACCAGAGGAAGTGGTGGAGGCTGGTACAATTACAACATGCAAAAGGCATCTGGATGGATATATGAATAGGAAGAGGTTAGAGGGATATAGGCAAAGTGCTGGCAAATGAGACTAGATTACGTTAGGACATCTGGTCAGTATGGACGAATTGGACTGAAGGGTCTTTTTCCGTGCTGTACATGTCTATGACTCTATGACTCTAAGTCAACATTGACCATCTGAAAAGTAACCCTCCCAGACCCATTCCTCTACACTATTACTCTACATTTACCCCTAATTAATGCACCTAACCTACACATCCCTGAACACTATGGGCAATTTAGCATGGCCAATTCACCTGACCTGCACATCTTTGGATTTTGGGAGGAAACCAGAGCACCCGGAGGAAACCCACGCAGACACGGAGAGAATGTGTAAGTTCCACGCCAATAGTCGTCTAATTGGGATTTTGGCCAATACCACCCTAGCAAGAGTGAGTGAGAGGATGGGGAGGATAGTTTGAATGGCTAATAGGAGATGGGTAACCTGGTAGGGTAAAACTTGGGATAAGACTTCTGATGTACTTGAGAGTGTGGTGAGGGGGTGTTAAGGAAGGGCTCTTTCCCTGGCTGCCACCACAAGTGGCATGAGCCTCTTCTGTCACTGATTGAGATTAAATCCCAATGATGGTGTGATGAGGCCTTTAATTGTCCACTTAAGGACCTCAGTTTAGAGAGTTGGCCTCCGGTTGGATTCCGGTTGGATTCAATGAGTGTTCCTGTCAGAGAATTAAAAATCTAGCAAGTGGGGCATGGAGTCACAGCCTTCAAACCTAAGCGTGTATGCACCACATACTGAGCTACAATAAGAAGAGAGGGAAAGAATGATTCCAATTCATTACCACTTGGACATCACTCTGGCTTTGAGTCAAAATTGTACCCAGAGAGCTTAGACACAGAAACCAGAAAGGAAGAAAGAATAAAGTTAGAGAGGAATAAATAAAAAAGATGGTGGTGTTGGTGGGGTGGGGGAGGGGGAGGGGGAGGGGAGTGAGGGGGATGGAAAATAACAGACCGGGAGAAACCAGCAAGAAAAACTAAAAACAAAAGATGGGCATGATTCCCTGATGCCAGGACTAAATTAGAAGAGACATTTACTTTTATCTGGGGAGAGTTTCTCATCACTTTCTCTCACGTAGTGATTAAAAAAATAATGTGTGAAACACAAAATGGAAACACGTCTTGTTCCCCATTTGGTGCCTGGAAACCCCAGCACTAGAACCATTCCACTAACACCCAACTGTATTTGAATACAATGTAAATTACGCCCTAATGGCAGATATTGTGCACTAAAATTTCATCTAAATGCCCTGAGTGCAGTTCAGCAATTCTGATAAAAGCTAGGGATGAGTATTCCCTAAAATGTTTTTGGAGGGGGTTTGAAATAATATTTTATTGTCAAAGAAGGGCTTTATTTTTAGCTATTTTGAATCAAATTTGGTTTTATTGCTTCAGATCTTGTAGCTGATTGTACTCACCCTGTACAATTAGTCACAAAAGTAACTCATTTAGAGCCGGACAAAGGGAATTATAGGCCCTCTCACTAACTGATGGAAAATTTGTTTAGTCTTCTCAAGAGCTACTAACTACCAACCCATCACGGAATAGAAATCTCCCCTCAGTGCCCTAATTGTTGTTCCATCAAACCTTGAAATAAAAGAGAAGCCTTTGTTTTAAATCGGCTTTGCATCATTCCCTCCCCACCCCGTATCTCCCACCCCCCTCACCACCCTGTCATCCCTCCACTTCTAGCACTATTACTTACACTCACAGTTCCCCACTGTTCCTCCATTTGCTGCTTGGCACACTGTTGCTGTTTCACCAGCTTCATCAAAACAGACTGCCAGAGTCTGACTTCCATCACCACCTTGGTACATATTCTCATGGACAGCGCATTAGGGTTGGCAAAAGTGCCAGGCCTGGCACAGTAGCAGCATTCTCACTGCTGAGTTAGAAAGTCATGATGCACAAATCCACTCCAGGGACTTGGCCCCACAACCCAAACTGATTCTTCAGCTCAGTGTGGAGGGGCTGATCACTGTGCCAATTTTTGAGCTAATACACAGAACCGCAGTTTGACCTGCCCTACCCTGTGGATATAAACAATCCCAATATATTATTCAAAACAGATAGGAATTTTCTCCTGATATCCTAACCAACCAAACAACTATCATCTATATCTGTGGAGTAATACATCATGAAAACCACTTAAATAATCTGGCCCGTTTTGTTCTTTTCTTTTGTTTATCCCTTAACTGATTTTGTTTGTCTGTCTGTCTTTTGTGTGAATGGAGCTGAACACAAAGTGTTTTGGCTTTAAAGTATGGAGCAATTAGACTACTTTGTCGTTAAATTTTGTTTTATGCAAGTTAGTGTGTTGTTAATAAATTGCTAAGTCTTCCATTTAAGCTACAAAATGCTGTTGAGAATTGATTATTTGCAGAGTCTAGGATTGGTTATTCAAAAAGACTGGCTCTGAGTTAAGGGTCATAGAGTCATAGAGTCATAGAGATGTACAGCACGGAAATAGACCCCTCAGTCCAACTCAACCATGCCGACCAGTAATTCTGGATAAATCTACTCCCATTGGTCAGCATTTGACCCACATCCCTCTGAACCTCTTCCTATTCATGTACCCATCCAGATGCCTTTTAAATGTTATAATTGTACCAGCCTCCACCACTTTGTCTGGCAGCTTATTCCATTTATGCACCATCCTCTGCATGAAACAATGCCTCTTAGGTGCCTTTTAAATCTTTCTCTTCTCACCTTAAAACTCTGCCCTCCAGTTTTGGACTCCCCACACCAGGGAAAACACCTTGTCTAGTTACCCTATCCATGCCCTCATGATTTTATAAACCTCCATAAAGTCACCCCTCAGCATCTGATGTTCCAGGGAAAATAGCCCCAGCATATTCAACCTCTTCCTGTAGCTCAAACCTTGGCAACATCCTTGTAAATCTTTTCTGAACCCTTTCAAGTTTTACAACATCCTTCCTTTAGCAGGGAGACCTGAATTGCATACAGTATTCCAAAAGTCGCCTAACATGACCTCCCAATTCCTATACTAATGGACTTACAAGCATAACAAACACCTTCTTCACTATCCTATCTATCTATGAGTCTACTTTCAAGGAACTCTGAACCTGTACCCCACGGTCACTTTCTTCAGCAACACTCCCAAAGACATTACCATTAAGTGTATAAGTCCTGCTGAGATTTGCTTTTCCAAAATGCAGTACTTCACATTTATCAAAATCACACTCCATCTGCCTGTCCCATTGGTCCATTTGATCAAGATCCCATTCTTTCTGAGATAACTAGCTTCGCTGTCCACTACACCACCAATTTTGGTGTCATCTGCAAACTTACTAACCACACCTTCTATGTTCACATCCAAATCATTTATATACATGATGAGAAGTAGTGGACCCAGCACCGATCCATGTGGTACTCCACTGGTCACAGGTCTCCAGTCTGAAAAACAACCCTCCACCACCACCCTCTGTCTTTTATTATCGAGCCAGTTCTGTATCCAAATGGTTAGTTCTCCCTGTATTCCATGTGATATAACCTTGTTCTTTGAAGGTTTTAATTTTATTACATTGCAAATATGGAGGTAGAAAGGCTGATTTTGTTCGACTGTGTGTCATAATTGTTTTTAAACTCCACCTTGGAAAATCACTTCTAGCTTCAAAAGATTTAAATATATTTTGTTCGTTGGTTGTTGTTTTTGTATCTTTAAAAGTTAATCAAGTCTGATGACCTTCTAGAGCTGAGTTCATTTCTATTCCCCTCATTCTGTTGCGTTGTTTTCAAACTTCAGTTTCTACCAATAGCAAGATAACCCTTCCCAATGTTAGATCCACTTTTAACTACCCTGTATCTGAAAGTGATGGATTAGAAATTCTGTCAATAATTCTCCCTTGAATTAGTTCTGGTTGAAAATTGCCATAATTGCAAAATTCTGACAATGTACAAAGTTCATTAGTAAAGGTGACAAGAGGTTCTCCAAGAATCTGATTTCTTTTGTTAAATTTTCCTCTCTCCATATGTAGTTAGCAATTGATGTAAAGTAATTGTCAAATGACCTCAGGACATTATCAAAGATATCTGAGTCTTCTGTTATACTGTGTTATTTTAAAACATGATGTGCAATTTGACCTACAGAGTAAAACAAAATGTATTTACTTGTTCTCTGTGAGTCTTGTCTTGCTCACTCCTTTGAATATAGGAGTTAGGATATCATGTTGAAATTGTACAGGCCGTTGGTGAGGCCTGCTCTGGAGCATTGTGTCCAGTTCTGGTCACCTTGTTATAAGAAGGATATTATTAAGCTGGAGAGGGTTCAGAGAGGATTTACCAGGATGTGGCTGAGAATATAGTGTATGAGTTATAAGGAGAGGCTGGATAGGCTGGGACATTTTTTACTGAGTGGAGGAGGTTGAGGGATGACCTTACAGAAGTTTATAAAATCATGAGGGGTAAAGACAATGTGAATGGCCAGTGTTTTTCCCTAGGGTGGGAAATCTCAAGACTGGGGGGAATATTTTTAAGGTGAGAGGAGAAAAGTTCTTTACACAATGGTTCATGTGTGGAGTGAACTTTCAGAGGAAGTGGTGGATACGGGTAGAGTTACAATGTTTAGAAGACATTTTGGTATGTCCATGAATAAGAAATGTTTGGAGGGATATGGGCCAAGCACAGACAGGTGGGATTGGTTTTGTTTGAGATTATGGTCAGCATGGACTGAGTCATAGAGTCATAGAATCATAGAGATGTACAGCATGGGAACAGACCCTTCAGTCCAACCTGTCCATGCCGACCAGATATCCCATCCCTGCCAACACCCAGGCCCATATCCCTCCAAACCCTTCCTATTCATATACCCATCCAATTGCCTCTTAAATGTTACAATTGTACCAGCCTCCGCCACTTTCCCCGGCAGCTCATTCCACACACGGACCACCCTCTGCGTGAAAGAGTTGCCCCTTAGGTCCCTTTTATATCTTTCCCCTCTCACCCTAAACCTATGCCCTCTAGTTCTGGATTCCCTGACCCCAAGGAAAAAACTTTGCCTATTTACCCTACCCATGCCCCTCCTAATTTTGTAAACCTCTATAAGCTCACCCCTCAGCCTCTGACGCTCCAGAGAAAACAGCCCCAGTCTGTTCAGTCTCTCTCTATAGCTCAAATCCTTCAACCTTGGTAACATCTTTGTAAATCTTTTCTGAACCCTTTCAAGTTTCACAACATCTTTCTGTTAGGAAGGGGACCAGAATTGCACGCAATATTCCAACAGTGGCCTAACCAATGTCCTGTACAGCCGCAACATGACCTCCCAACTCCTGTACTCAATATTCTGACCAATAAAGGAAAGCATACCAAATGCCTTCTTCATTATCCTATCTACCTGCGACTCCAATTTCAAGGAACTATGAACCTGCACTCCAAGGTCTCTTTGTTCAGCAACACTCCCTAAGACCATACCATTAAGTGTATAAGTGCTGCTAAGATTTGCTTTCCCAAAATGCAGCACCTCGCATTTATCGGAATTAAACTCCATCTGCCACTTCTCAGCCCATTGGCCCAACTGGTCAAGATCCTGTTGTAATCTAAGGTAACCTTCTTTGCTGTCCACTACACCTCCAATTTTGGTGTCATCTGCAAACTTACTAACTGTACCTCTTATGCTCGCATCCAAATCATTTATGAAAATGACAAAATGTAGAGGACCCAGCACCAATCCTGGTGGCACTCCACTAATCACAGACCTCCAGTCTGAAAAACAACCCTCCACCACCACCCTCTGTCTTCTACCTTTGAGCTAGTTCTGTATCCAAATGGCTAGTTCTCCCTGTATTCCATGAGATCTAACCTTGCTAATCAGTCTCCCATGGGGAACCTTGATGGACGCCTTACTGAAGTCCATATAGATCATGTCTACTGCTCTGCCCTCATCAATCTCCTTTGTTACTTCTTCAAAAAACTCAATCAAGTTTGTGAGACATGATTTTCCCATGCACAAAGCCATGTTGACTATCCCTAATCAGTCCTTCCTTTCCAAATACATCCTGTTCCTAAGGATTCCCTCCAACAACTTGCCCATCACCGAGGTCAGGCTCACTGGTCTATAGTTCCCTGGCTTAACATTACCGCCCTTCTTAAACAGTGGTGAACCACATTAGCGAACCTCCAGTCCTCCGGCACCTCACCTGTGACTATCGATGATACAAATATCTCACAAGAGGCCCAGCAATCACTTCTCTAGCTTCCCAGAGTTCTTGGGTACACCTGATCAGGTCCTGGGGATATATCCACCTTTATCCATTGCAAGACATTCAGCATTCCTCCTTTGTAATCTGGACATTTTGTAAGATGTCACCATCTATTTCCCTACAGTCTGTATCTTCCATATCCTTTTCCACAGTAAATACTGGTGCAAAATATTTGTTTAGTACCTCCCCCATTTTCTGCGGCTCCACATAAAGGCTGCCTTGCTGATCTTTGAAGGGCCCTATTCTCTACCTAGTTACCCTTTTGTCCTTAATGTATTTGTAAAAACCCTTTGGATTATCCTTAATTCTATTTGCCAAAGCTACCTCATGTTCCCTTTTTACCTTCCTGATTTCCCTCTTATGTATACTCCTACTTCCTTTATACTCTTCTAAAGATTCACTCGATCTATCCTGTCTATACCTTACATATGCTTCCTTCTTTGTCTTAACCAAACCCCCAATTTCTTTAGTCATCCAGCATTCCCTATATGTACCAGCCTTTCCTTTCACCCTGACAGGAATATACTTTTTCTGGATTCTCGTTATCTCATTTCTGAAGGCTTCCCATTTTCCAGCCATCTCTTTACCTGCGAACAAATGCCCCCAATCAGCTTTTGAAAGTTCTTGCCTAATACCGTTAAAATTGGCCTTTCTCCAATTTAGAATTTCAACTTTTAGATCTGGTCTATCCTTTTCCATCACTATTTTAAAACTAATAGAATGATGGTCGCTGGCCCAAAGTGCTCCCCCACTGACACCTCAGTCACCTGCCCTGCCTTATTTCCCAAGGATAGGTCAAGTTTTGCACCTTCTCTAGTAGGTACATCCACATACTGAATCAGAAAATTTTCTTGTACGCACTTAACAAATTCCTCTCCATCTAAACCTTTAACACTATGGCAGTCCCAGTCTATGTTTGGAAAGTTAAAATCTCCTACCATAACCACCTTATTATTCTTACAGATAGCTGAGATCTCCTTACAAGTTTGTTTCTCAATTTCCCTCTGACTATTAGGGGGTCTATAATACAATCCCAATAAGATGATCATCCCTTTCTTATTTCTCAGTTCCACCCAAATAACTTCCCTGGATGTATTTCCGGGAATATCCTCCCTCAGCACAGCTGTAATGCTATCCCTTATCAAAAATGCCACTCCCCCTCCTCTCTTGCCTCCCTTTCTGTCCTTCCTGTAGTATTTGTATCCTGGAACATTAAGCTGCCAGTCCTGTTCATCCCTGAGCTATGTTTCTGTAATTGCTATGATATCCCATGTTCCTAACCATGCCCTGACTTCATCTGCCTTCCCTGTTAGGTCCCTTGCATTGAAAAAAATTAATTAAGCAGTTTAATTTATTCGTCCTACCTTGTCCCAGGCTGCCCTGACTGTTTGACACACTTCTGTTCTCAGCTGTGGTTGAACGGTCTGTTTCCGAGATGTATGACTGTGTGACTCTGAGTCTAGAACTGGTTAGGTCACATTCCTCTATTCTGATGGGTAGAGCTTATTCTGTGATATCAGTTAACCCTTTCGATGCTATCTGTTTTTTGCAATTCCTCTAAGCAGGGGGATTTATGAGTCTTCGTCCATCAATCACAAAAAGCTAGGATTCAAGGACAGAGGAAAGGCAAATGGAATGTTGACTGTTATTTCAAAGGGAATGGATTATAAAAGTAGTGAGGCTTTGCTAATTGTCTTAAAAGCACGAGTCAGCAATACTGCAAACAGGATTGTCAAAAGTGGATCTAACATTGGGAAGGGCTATCCTGATATTGGTAGAAACTGAAGTTTTAAAACAATGCAAGAGAATGAGGGGAATAGAAATGAACTCAGCTCTAGAATGTCATCAGACTTGATTAACTTTTAAAGATGCAAAAACAACAACAACCAATAAAATATATTTTAAGCACCTTATCTGATGGAAGATATACTGGCATTGGAGGCAGTGTGGAAAAAAGCAGATACCAGATGTGGAGAGACTGTCTTATAATGAGATGTTGAGTGGATTGGGTGCGTACTCATTGGAGTATAGAAGAATGATATGTTGACCACGTTGTATCATATAAGATTCTTATAGGACTTGAGAGGGTAGATGCAGACAGGTTGTTTCCCCTTGAGGAAGAGTTTAGAACCAGAGGGCATAACCTCAGAATTCGGGGTTGCATTTTAAAGACAGATGGGGAGGAATTTCTTCTGTCAGAAGGTTGTGAATCTGTGGAACTCTTTAACACAAAGGTTTGTTGAGGCTGAGATAGATGGGGTTCTCAATCTGTAAGGGAATCAAAGCTTGTGGGAGAAAGCAGGAAAGTGGAGTTGGGGATTACTTCTGCTTCTATATCTTATGGTTTTATACTCTGTGTAATACATGCAGAGAAGTATAGTTCTTTTAATATTGTGAAATTTTCTGATGACATCAAACTTTATGCCCAGATGACAAGCATTAGCAAGATCAATAGTAATCAAAGGGATCTGGATGAATTAAATGGATGAATAGAAGAATGATAGATGGGTTTTTATTTTGGAGAAATGTAAGTGAATGCACACTGAAACCTGATGCATGTGCACAATGAATGGAAATATATTTGATGAAGCAGGAAAAGAATTTTTTCTGATTGCTGACCATTCAGTGCAAGTACTCAAAAGTGAAACTGCTATTAACATGGCTAACCAAGCCATCATGCATCTCAAAAACATTTGATTATAAGTCCAAACAGCTTTATTCAACCATACATGGGTCACAAGTGAAGTCACATTTGCAATCTTTCATCTTAGCTTCAAAAGAACCTTGATTCCTTGGAGACAGTTCAAAGAATAGTGATGAGAACTCAGTTAGGAAAAAACATTGATGGAACTCAACTGTTATTTATTGAATGAAAGAATGAGCTAGGTCATGCAAAGATATGAATAACATTATTATAGGCAAAGTTTCAACTGGACTGCTATTACACAATCAGACAACTGAATACATAGTTTATAATTTTCAAACTCTGATATGAATCAGAAGGATTTTTCTTCACATATAATAGTTAATATTTGGAATGAAGCTTTTGTTTTGTTCACAAAGACTTACCAATCCTGGACTGATATCTTGACAATAGTTTACTTTATGGCCAGAGAAATTGTTACTCTTGCAGAAACTTGACTTTGGTACAGTTGGTAATCTGGCAAATTGCGTAAGAACCATGGAAGCAACAAATTTGAAGATTATAAGGCCTTTTTATGTCATACATTTTTCTGGCGATTTTATTTTACAACAGATATTTAGTTTATTCAAAATGTAAAAAGCCAGGATGGTTTTGCCCATTCACCCCATGTCTGCATTGGTTTCTGATGGGTGCTCCAGTTTTCTCTCACAGATCAAAGATGTGTAGGTTAGTTGGATTGGCCATGGGAAATGCAGAGTTATGGAAGTTAGGCGGGTCTGGCTGGGATGCTCCTTGGCAGGTTGGTGCAGACTCGATTGGCCGAATGGCCTCTTTCTGCACTGTTGGGATTCTATGATTCTATGAAAAGGCAGAGAAAATTTCATTCCAATGTTTGTTTCCAGGATTCCCCAGTGATGACCACCTGAACTTGTGGAATAATCTGATGAAGGCTGTAACTGTTCTGAGAGTTCTAAAGACCATCTTTAAAAATTAAAGCTTTTTTTCTCTACCTTTGAATTCTTTGTGGTCTAGAACTGGAACTAGGGAGGTCCCGACGAGTCCTTTTGGAGTCATTAATAAAATGCTTTCCAAATGGAGACCGGACCTAGTGGAAGGTGTGGAGCTGTGATGGTAGTCCACTGCATTGTGCTATTCCCGTTAATGTTTATTCACTTCAAAACATGTTTTTTGCTTTGGATTTAAGGTTTGTTTATCTTCCTTTCCATGCTTTCCATCAGATTGATAATGCCACTTGTAGACTTGCATTTGGTATCGACAAATCTGCCTCAAATTTACTTTCATGGCATAATTGCTAATGTAAATTTATTTTCATAGGAAGATCTCTATCAAATGACTAAAAATAGTAAAATTGTACTTCCCTGGTTCTGTACCTAAATAGTCCTGGTTGCCAGCCTAAATTGTTGTTCTGCATCTGGTCAAGCCGTGTCAGTCGAGAGCTGCCATGCAGTTCATGGCATTTGCCCCAGACATGGCAGACGAGGTGAAATTGACATCCCACTTTGTAGACACTTACCTGGAGGGCCTAGTGGACAGGGTGGTACAGAGAAGAGCTGTCCTTTTCCCACCAGACTGACAGCCGAGGTAGATCCTGGCAGCTTGGTCTGAGGTTACTACCTGAGATAAGCATGCTCTGCCAATGTACATGCCACCACCTTCTCTCTGATACCTATTGATTAATCACCAGTGTGAACAACTGCCTGGCTTTGTGTCTGCACTAAACTACAAGGCACAAGACCAGAATGGAGTTCCTGTAAGCTCTGGCTGAGGGGGCAAAGAATAAAAACAGCAAGAGAAAGTAAGGCATGTCCTAAAGGTGCTGTAACTATCCAGGTAGGCACCAAGTGAGTCAGCCTGATGAGAGTGAACGAGGAGCCCTAAAGTGCAGAACAAGAGCTGGGTGCCTTTCCCAGCATGCAATGTGTCCTTGCAGCAGCATTCTAGTGAAAGGTGCTGGTACATTCCAAAATGTAGCAGTAAAGTGTGGTAGCATGCTGTAAGTGGACCAGTGACATTCCTTGGTGGGACATAGACCCTGGTATGTGTTGGTTCCCAAGATTTGTGGATATGGAGTGCACATGGCCCTGGAGCACGCCCTGAGATTTTGGTAGAAAGAGGACTGCAGATGCTGGAGAGCAGAGTCAGAAAGTGTGGCGCTGGAAAAGAACAGTTGGTCAGGCAGCATCCGAGAAGCAGGACTTTGACGTTTTGAGCATAAGCTCCTCATCAGGAATGAGGGGGTGGCTTAAAGGGGCTGAGAGATAAATGGAAGTCGGGGGAGCTGAGGGGAAGTTAGATGGTAATGCGATAGGCAGATAAAGGTGGGGGGGGAGTGAATGTGATAGGCCAAAGTTGGGTGTGGAGTGGATAGTGGGAAGGAAGATAGACAGGTAGGACAATTCAAGAGGGCAGTGCCAAGTTGGAGGGTTGGATCTGGGATAAGGTGGGGGAGGGGAGATGAGGAAATTGGTGAAATTGACATTGATCCCACGTGGTTGGAGGATCCCAAGGCAGAAGATGAAGCATTCTTCCTCCAGGCATTGGGTGGCTAGAATTTGGCAGTGGAGGAGGCCCAGGACATGCATGTCCTTGGTGAAATGGGAGGGGGAGTTGAAGTGTTCAGCCACAGGGTGGTGGGTTGTTTAGTGCATGTGTCCCAGAGATGTTCTCCGCAAGTTGGCGTTCTGTCTCCCCAATGTAGAGGAGACCACATCAACAGTAATGGACACAGTAGATCCCCGTGTCTGCGTGGGTTTCCTCCGGGTGCTCCGGTTTCCTCCCACAATCCAAAGATGTGCAGGTCAAGTGAATTGGCCATGCTAAATTGCCCGTAGTGTTAGGTAAGGGTTAAATGTAGGGGTATGGGTGGGTTGCGCTTCGGCGGGTCGGTGTGGACTTGTTGGGCCGAAGGGCCTGTTTCCACACTGTAATCTAATCTAATCTAATCTAATCTAATCTAATCTAATCTAGATGACATGTGTGGAAGTCAATCTTCCTTCCCACCTATCCACTGAGATGTTACTGCCATGTGTCTAAGATGGACATCCTGAGGAGCAAGCTGTAAACTGAAGTCTCACTGTTTGCTCCTCAGGACTTTCACTTTGAGAATTCTTGGTGCATAATTTCAATCCAGCAGGTGGAAGAGCAGGAACTCTCATGTTCATGGGATGAAATTAAGTTGTAACAAGTGTGATAATTTTACGAAGGGCCTATTATTTAGTTTCTTGCTGCTCACTCCTTTGATAGCAGGAACTCTTGGAAATGCAACTTGTTACTTCCAAAATTGAGAAAGGCCTTGTTGAATTCCTGATTCTCCTTGGTGTCTCACCATTTCCCAGGTTATTCTGGACCAAAGATTCCAATTGCATTCTTAATCACTTGTTGCAAACAAAACAACCAGCAAGAACTTTAGAGTAAAAGGGAGGGCCTTTTAGCGGGGAGATAAGGAGAAACCTTTTTAGCCAGAGAGTGCCGAATCTATGGAATTTATTGCCACAGAAGGCTGTGGAGGCCAGAGTCATTGAGTATGTTTAAGACTGAGATACATAGGTTCTTGAGTATCAAGGGTATCAAGAGTTACAGGGGGAAGTGGGAGAATGAGATTGAGAAACGTATTAGCCATGATTGAATGGTGGAACAGATTCAATGGGTTGAATAGCCAAATTTCTGCTTCTGTGTCTTATGGTCTTCCTGATCCTTTTCCTCCTTCTCTTTTTCTTGTTTCTCACCTACCCATCCTATAGTTAGTAACAAGCCTACGCCTGCACAAAGAGGAAGATGTGTTCAAAGTTTGTGAGAAGATTTGTAGCTCGGGTGCTCGTTGTTGTGGTTCTGTTCGCCGAGCTGGGAATTTGTGTTGCAGATGTTTCACCCCCTGTCTAGGTGACATCCTCAGTGCTTGGGAGCCTCCTGTGAAGCGCTTCTGTGATCTTTCCTCCGGAGGAAACGTCTGCAACACAAATTCCCAGCTCGGCGAACAGAACCACAACAAACTCTAATTAAGGTCAAAGTAGAATTCCACCAAATATTTGCACATTGTTAGGAACAGATCCTGGGTAAATTTCCCCAATCATGTCATCGTTTCCCATGAGGCACTCCCAAACTGACCCCTACTGGTTCCCCTTCTTTATTCGCCGCCTACCCCCTTAGTTGGTTACAATAAGATTAATTAAAAGGATTTCTTCCCTTTCTTCCAGGCCCAAATGAACCAATGCTTTAAAAAGGGGCTACTTTAAACAGGCTTCCAAGATTTAACAAAGAGTGAGTTTACTAATTATTAAAAAAGAGAAGAATTCGTAATGCAACATACATACACACAAAACTAAGAGCTGAGTCCAAAAGAATTAAAATCCAGAAAGACAGGTATGTAGCTTAGTCCTGACATTTCTCAAAGAACAGATAGTCTAATGTTGCATTAGAGGTCACTCATAGTGTTATTACTGACTATTACAGCATGCTAATGTTCAAATTTAGGCTAGAACATACAGGAGTGTTTAGTTCCACAAGTCTCCTTCAGCATAGTTGAAGCTGGCTTTTTGACCTTGTCTTTGCGAATTCCTGAAGTGTAAAGCAGACATGTCTGTGAGAGGTTGGATTCTGCTGCAAGGGGATAGACAGTCAGTTGCTTCATTATGTCTCCTTGTTAAGTCTTGAACAGGAGATAAAAATAATGAGATAGCAAGGGAGATGACTGCCTCTCCCTCGTCAAAGTTTCCCTGACAATTCACGTGTGCAACATTTCATTGGCTTCACAGGAACATTGCCCAACAGTCGCTGAATTTACAGCCACAGTTTCTTTACTGTCACAGCCCTGCTTCTCAAAAGTATTAACAAACAATTTATGGCAATTTGAATGTGTAGAGATTGCACTGTATGTATTATTGCAATAGATACTAAATCAATTTGTCCAAAAAGTAAAGGACTTGCACATGATTATTGAACAGTCACTGAAAACAATTCTGTCAAGTGTGGGGCTGGTGAAGGCTCGCTGTGTTGGAACCTTTCAACTTGATCTCTAGTACTTTTGAAAAAATATCTGAAAATTTAAATACATACCTTTAAAATAAGCTTGCTGTACTGAGAAAAGTTCAGAGAAAAATGACTATGATTTCAGAACTTGAAGCCTTTTGATTTTTAAGGAGAAATTGATGTAATTGAACAGGCCTTTAACTGATAATAGGTTTGAAGGAATTGAATGATTTCCTCAAAACATAGTTACAGATAATGAAAGTTAAATAGATTGTTCAGTTAGAATTGCATGTGGTATATGATCAGTAAGTTATTAACTGCAAGTAAACATAAGTGTGAAGTTGTTTAGCTTTACAATGATGCTAAAACTATTGAGTTCAAATTTGCTTCCTGAGCTCAGGGTTAAAACACCAGTGAATCAATGCCCAGTCTGAATTTCCAGGACAGCATGGGAGCAGTTGCAGATTTAACATGCCCAGAGAGTATGACTACAGAGCTGAATGCCACAACTATGAAATTAGCCAAATAACCAATGTATCAATTATATTTTAAACAGCTGAATAAATGTTTGGTTTTAAGTAAGACAGATGTTTTTCAGGATTCATTCAGATCGATGGCCAAGTAATCAATGTACATCATGGTTTCCATGTGGCTCAGATTGTGGAAACATTCTTTATAAGACCATTCAGCCCATCGAGTCCACTCTGCCATTTAATCATGGCTGATGGGAATTTCAACGCCACTTACCCACACCCTCCCCATATCCCTTAATTCCTTACAAGATTAAGAATTTATCAATCTCTGCCTTGAAGACATTTAACTTCCCGACATCCATTGTGCTCCATGGCAATGAATTCCACAGGCCCACCACTCTCTGACTGAAGAGATGTCTCCTCATTTCCATTTTAAATTGACCCCCTCTAATTCTAAGGCTGTGCCCATGAGTCTTTAGATTACTTACAGTGTGGAAACAGGCCCTTCGGCCCAACAAGTCCACACCGACCCGTCAAAGCGTAACCCACCCAGACCCATTTCCCTACATTTACCCTTTCACCTAACACTACGGGCAATTTAGCATGGCCAATTCACCTAACCTGCACATTTTTTGGATTGTGGGAGGAAACCGGAGCACCTGGAGGAAACCCACGCAGACACGGGGAGAATGTGCAAACTCCACACAGTCACCTGAGGCGGGAATTGAACCCGGGTCTCTGGCGCTGTGAGGCAACAGTGCTAACCACTGTGCCACCGTGCCACCCTGATGGAAACAAATTCCTAGCATCCACCCTTTTTAAGCCATGCATTATTTTGTAAATTTCTATTAGATCTCCCCTCAACCTTCTAAACTCTAATGAATACAATCCCAGGATCCTCAGCCATTCATTGTATGTTAGGCCTACCATTCCAGGGATCATCCATGTGAATCTCTGCTGGACACGCTCCAGTGCCAGTATGTCCTTCCTGAGGTGTGGGGCACAGAATTGGATGCAATATTCTAAATAGGGCTTTTTAAAGTCTCAGTAGCACATCGCTGCTTTTACATTCCAACCCTCTTGAGATAAATGACAACATTACATTTTCTTTCTAAACCACAGACTCAACCTGCAAGTCAACCTTTAGAGAATCCTGGACTAACACTCCCAGATCCCTTTGTACTTTGGCTTTATGAATTTTCTCACCGTTTATAAAATAGTCCCTTGCCTGTGTTCTTTTTTCCAAAGTGCAAGACCTCGCATTTGCTCACACTGAATTTCATTAGCCATTTCTTGGACCATTCTCTAAACTGTCTGAATCTTTCTGTAGCCTCCCCACCTCCTCAGAACTACCTGCCTGTCCACCTAACTTCGTATCACCGGCAAACTTTGCCAGAATGCCCCCAGTCCCTTCATCCAGATCATTAATATATAAAGTGAACAACTGCGGCCCCAACACTGAACCCTGCAGGACACCACTTGTTACTAGCTGCCATTTAAAAAAAAACTTTTATCCCAACTCTCTGCCTTCTATCAGACAGCCAATCCTCAATCTATGCCAGTAGATCACCTCAAACAACAAGGGCCCTCACCTTATTCAGCAGCCTTCCGTGAGGCCTTTTGGAAATCTAGATAGACAACATCCACTGGGTTTCCCTGCTCTAACCTACTTGTTACCTCTTCAAAGAATTCTAACAGGTTTGTCAGGCACGACCTCCCATGACTAAATCCATACTTACTTGTTCTAATCCGACCCTGCACCTCCAAGAATTTAGAAATCTCATC
Organism: Chiloscyllium plagiosum; assembly: GCF_037043375.1. Taxonomy (NCBI): domain Eukaryota; kingdom Metazoa; phylum Chordata; class Chondrichthyes; order Orectolobiformes; family Hemiscylliidae; genus Chiloscyllium; species Chiloscyllium plagiosum. The sequence continues at coordinate 107,111,149 of NW_028270142.1, forward strand.
CTTAACGATGGATTCTAGAATTTTACCTACAACTGAGGTTAGGCTAATCAGCCTTAATTTTCCATGTTTTGTCTTGATCCTTTCTTGAACAAGGGTGTTACAACAGCAATTTTTCAATCATCTGGGACTTTCCCTTACTCAAGTGATCTTTGAAAGATTACAACCAACACCTCCGCTATTTCTTCAGCCATTTCCCTCAGAACACTAGGATGTAGCCCATCAGGGCCAGGAGATTTATCGATTTTTAGACCTTTTAGCTTTTCTAGCACTTAATGTTTTGTAATGGCTACCATATTCAACTTTGCCCCTTGACTCTCCTTAATTGTTGTGATATTACTCAGGTCTTCCACTGTGAAGACCGACACAAAGTATTTATTAAGTTCTTCAGCTATTTCCTTATCTCCAATCACTAGCTTTCCACCGTCAATTTGGAACGGTCCAATTTCTACTTTTGTCTCTTGTTTGTTTCTTATGTATTGAAATAACTTTTACTATCATTTCTAATATTACTGGCGAGCTTACCTTCATATTTGATCCCCTCCTTCCTTATTTCTCTCTTTGTTATCCTCTGTAGTCTTCCCAATCTTCTGATTTCGTGGTGCTCTTGGCCACTTTATAGGCTCTCGGTTTTTGTATGATTCATTTCCTGAATCATACAAAAACATGGCTGTTTCTTTTCTTTGGGATGAACCTCTGTACTGTGTCCTCAATTACACTCAGAAACTCCTGCCATTGTTGCTCTATTGTCTTCCCCACTAGGCTCTGCTTCCAGTCGATTTTTGCCAGTTTCTCTCCCATGCCCCTGTAATTACCTTTATTTAACTGTAACACCATTACATCCGATTTTGCCTTCTTTGTTTCAAACTGCAGACTGAAGCCTTCCATATTATGATCACTGCCTCCTAAGTGTTCCTTTACTTTAAGATCTTTTATGAAGTCTGGCTCATTACATAGCACTAAATCCATTTATCAACTGCCATGTGTCAGGGCCAAAAAAGTGAACTTTTCTACCTTAGACTGGTATTTTTGAATCTGACTTATTTTCCTTTGGGTGCCATGAAGACGCAATTTTAAAAGGCAGGAACAGTGATGGATCACGGTAATCTAAGTTGATTACAGCACAAGAAAACACAAGTAAATAATTGGCAAAACTAAGATGCCATTAGAGAAGGAATGCTGTGCTCCCTGTCACACACTGTAATTGAGCATATTTGGTAAAGTCTGTCATCATAAGCTTCCTAATGTGACTCAGTTTAGCTTCTTTGAAAAAGAATTGCTTAACGTGTGATTCATGATCGGTTTGAAGCTGATGAAGGTAATTGATGACAGAGATGAAATATTAAAATGCTGAATGCCTCAAAGCTAGAGAAAAGTTTTAGAAGTTTTAAGAATAATTAGCCCACTGACTTCAGGAGATTCACTTATGGGAAAAGGTAATCAATTTTGCACTTATCCTTTTATGGATTATTGGTGCCACTAGCTAGACCAGGATTTATTACCCACCTCTAATTGCCCAAGGGAAAGTGATGGTGAGCTGCCTTTTTGAAGCAAATCAGTTCATATGGTGTGTGTTGACCCACAGTGTTGTTAGGAAGGGAGTTCCAGGATATGTTTCCCTGTGAAAGTGAAGGAATGAAGATTTTTTTCCAAGACGGATGGTATGAGATTAGAGGGGAACTTTAAGGTGCTGGGGCTCCCATGTCTCTTCTGTCCTCGTCCTTCTAGTTTGTATTACATGGCCACACATGGAATGTTACAGCAGAGAAACAGACCATCTGATCCACCTGGTTCAAACTGGTGTTCATGTTTCACATGAACCTCTTCGCACATTAGCATCCTATTCTTTTTGTCCATTCTTCCTCAATTACTTGACAAGTTTTCCTAAAATGCAGCAATGCTATTCCCTTCATCTGCTTTTTGTGTTGGTGAACCACACCTGGTAACTACTGTCTGGGTGACAGAGTTTTTTTCTGAAATCCCAATTGGATTTGTTAGTATTTGTCTGATATTTTTAGCTGACAGCTTTTCTAAAATGTTTTCATTTATATCTCAGTCATTCCTCACTTTTAGCACAAAGAATAACTTTTGAATATTCAAATGTATCAAATACTTATCCCAGATAATTGTCACCCTTAACCAAATCCATCGTTTCATCCAGACCTCCTGCCCAAGTGATGCCAATTCTATGCTTTCATTCTTCCAATCTCTTTGTCATTAAATTCGCATCCGGTTCTTTCTATCTCTGATGCCACTCCTCATTTTTGCTCTCCATGTTCTCACCCTAATGGAAACAATCTCCTCAACCAGGGTAAGTTTGTGCTTCTCTTACCTTTCTCTTCTTTCATTCTTCACCAAACTCCCTCACCTTGTGCTGCTACTACAAACCATCACCACCCCACATGTATCATGTGCACTCCTCCTTTGTGCAGCTTATCCACACGCACATGCACCAAGCCGTTCATGGACTGAACTCTTGAGTATTACTAACCCAAGTGGGATTTGGGCTTCTCAGACCTGACTTTCATTGGTGTACTGGAACAGGCAGTAGTTGGTCTGCCAACAGGAGACCCATATGGAAAAGGTGCCAGCTCCATCATCAGGGTTAGCAGAGTGAAAGGTGATTAACTTCATTTTGAGGTCATTACCGTACTGTTAACACCAGCTGATAAGTTAGAATTGATTTCTTAGAACTCTAGGTACTCGTTGTTTAAGGGATCTTGTCCCATAGTGGTAGTGTCCTGACCTCTGAGTCAGGAGGCTCATGTTCATGTCTCACCTGCTCCAGAGCAGTGTAATAACATCTCTGAGCAGTTTGATTAGAAAACTGTACTTGCATTTTCTGAAACGTTACCAACTATTCAGTACAGAAGAACCTTTGAACCATTGCCACAATAATGTGGGCCATTTTCTGAAGGTGCTTATTATTTTTTACAGATGAGTAATTTCATTCTTGAAGAAGAGCTCTTTAAATCTCTTGCCTTGAGAGGCTGATCTGCAACTCTGAGTACAAAGCCTCAATTTATACAGTAAACGGGATAGATATTTTTGTCTTATTAATTCATCCTGTGGGATGGGAGGGGCTGGCTCAATAATAGCCCAGATCAGATTTCCAGCATTTATAATAGTTTGTTTTATTCATGACCTTATACCAACATAATATACAAAGTTCCACGCAGTGACTGCCAGAAATACTACGTTGGACAGACCAGAAGGAGACTAGATACCAGAATACACAAACACTAACTGGCAGTAAAACAACAAGACCAATTCTCACTCATCTCCATACACTCATCAAGGAGGGGCATCGATTCAGAAACGTAACCATCTTGGACAAGTCAACCAAAGACATGCACAAGAATTTCTAGAAGTCTGGTTCTCAACCTGGATCACTATCAACAGACATGAAGAAATGGATCCTATGTATGAGGCACGGCCGAGTGGAACCAGAAATGACACAACCCACCAGAACAGACTGGGTCAGGTAAATAATGAGCGGAGGAGCACAACAACGCTTCGTCGGAAAATGCACTAATGATGTTACCTAACAGGATGATGAAACGTCTGCATGCAGACCAACCATTTCAGTGAGCAGACTAACAATCTCATCCACAACCTGAGCCACAAATCTTCTCAAAAACTTTAAAAAATTAATTCATTTCTCAGCATGTGAGGTGGATTAGGTCGAGTGGGGTCTCAGCCATCATCTGGTGAGCTGATGGGGGACTTGTATCAACTCTGTGAAGCGGAGCCTGATAGACTGAAGTGCCCTTCAGGCACTTATTTGGCTGTTATCAGGCCTTCCTCAGAATGGAGGTGCTCGCACTGGAACTCCAGAACAGAGGCTGGCATCTCCTCATACCTCCAGAACCAGCAGGGACGGTGGCTGTTCACAACACTGAACCAATCCAAGGCCAAGGATCATGAAGGATACAATGGATACAAGGATCTTGGAGGATCACAGATGAGTAAAGAGGGATGGAGGTCAATCATAGGCAGAGGCAGAGGTGGCTTTCAATAGCCACTCCCCACCCCAGTCTTGATGCTGGCTTTCTTAAAGTGGGCTATTGGTTGGCTGATAGTGAGGCCTTCTGTTCCCTGCTAACATGTTTTGCAGGGTGGCCTTTTGAAGACACTGGAGCACTAAACTAAAACAGTGTTGACTTCAGAGATAATGGGTGTTAATTGGTCCTTAATGTATCTAATCAACATCCTGCTGCGGCTGCTAATTAGGCAAATTAATCAGAGGTGATTTTACAGCCACCAGGAGACTATTACATTGAGTCTGGAGCAGTTAGATGTGAACACAAGCCTCCTAGCTCAGAGGCAGGGATACTACCTCTGCATCACAAGTTCCCTAAAAATGTGAGGACCTAAATGGGCCCAATCACCATGGTTTCTGTCAAGATGAGTTGCATAAAGTTCAACTCCGTAATAATACCCAATGTTTCAAAGCTAAGTGCATAATTTTATTATTTTTTGCTATGGGGTGACTTTACTTTATTATTCATTAGCAGCACAGACTTTGTTTTACTTATCCATCTATGGAAAAGGTGGTGTTATTTAGTTACAGGGTGACCTTGACACAGAAGCTTTACCAGAAAAGTTATTTGCAAATATGCAGCAAATAGACAGAATTCCAGAAAACTTCTAATATGGTTTCACAATCCTGAGAACCCGTGTTTAAACATTGCTGTAACTTGTTATCTCATTATGCTCTGCTACACAAATAGACTTTTGCTTACTAGCAAGGATCCAAAATACATAATTGATGACATGAGGCCACTTAAACGTGTGGGACAACGTGTGTGTCCAATTTGCAATGATTTTAAGTTGTGTCACTCACAACATCACAGAAAGACTGGAAAGGAAACAGTTATGTCTTAGTGATATCATTCCTGACCTTAAATTACAAAAAGGACCTTTATCAAACATTGAATTAATAAAAACAGGTGACTGCAACATAAATTGAGTCATCTAATGATCTTCTGATGTGTCATTTCATTACTCAGTCTGTAACAAAACTTCATTGACCCACACAGGTCTGTGGCAGATCCAGCTGACTGATTCATCTGTGAAATGTGACGGAGGATCTGTGCTTAATTTCCTGTGTTATTTTTGTTTCTGTTCTCTGTCCAACAACTGGCCTGGGATTCCTGTTGGTGGTGGCCTGGGACTCATTTCGGCAGCTTTGGTGGCGGTTTGCGTTGGCGTAATTCTGGGTCTGCTTGTTTTGGCATTGGTCTATGATTCCACGCAACTTGTCTTTGGCATTATGGGTGTCTGGCCTGGGATTCCATTAGGGGGTTGCCTTGAACCCACAGCCACGAAATGGACTAAGATGGACTTTGACTTAAATTCTCTATTTTTAAAAATTTGCTTTTTAAAAAAATATATACAATTGTGGAAGGACTGTTATTCTGAAATTCATATTTCTTTAATTTACTAATTTATTACTTTGATTTTGTACTTTTGTAGATCTGTCATGCTGGGCATTTTATTTCTTTATTTTTCTATTTTTTTCCTAAAACTTTGCACTGAAGAATCTGTACCTAGGAACCTTTGTATCAATGATGGCACTGTAAGTGAAGACATGCAAACGTTTCACTGTACTCATGTGAATGCGTGTGACAATAAAGCTAATTCAATTCAATTCAATAAGCTACGTTCCCTTTTGAAATTTCTTTAGTAGGTTGGAATACATCACTGAAACCAAAATATTCATACTTCTGCTTGAAGGTCTTTCTGATTTTAGTCTCTTTAAACCAGCAGTGTTTCTCTCATCAATGACAACTACAGTCTTTAATACTGCAAATGGAGGTCAGTACAATTAATCACACAGTAGTTTGGTGTAAGCTCTCACACAGTTGAAAGATAAATACCCAGAGAAACAAAAGCAATCATTCCAAAGCTGTTGAATCTATGAGGGTATTATGTTATGGAAGAAGTGTGGCCATGGATATAGAAAGCAGGTTATAAGATCAGGTTGTTTTTTTTTTAAATTTTATTTGGTTTGCCACGGTTCAAAAGGATAAAACTCCAAACTATTTTCCAGAGATAAAATCGGCGAGAAATACTGTATGATAATAAAGATTGCAAATAGTCTAAAGGAATGGGTTGGAATACTAACTTAATTTTTTCTTATTTGGTGTTTTCTATGCATCTAGTTTCTAGTTATCATTTTTGAGATAGACATAAATTTAATTGTCAAAGATGTGTAGGCTGTATTTACAGCGTTAAGAATCTTATTTTAGAAAAATGATAAGAAATGGAAGTAATGTGTAGGAGAAAGAGATAGTGATATTTTTGGAGAACAAATCTTGGAACTCCTCAGAGATTATTTTTAATTATGCCCTCCAGCACAGACCTACTGGAGGTTTGAGGAGAGGGAGATCAATGACATGTTATTTAATGAAATATGTAGGTGCAAGTGCTATTTTTGGTCTATCTCTGTAGTCAATGACAGCAAGACAATACACATTGGGTGAGGTACCCATCAATCCCTTGATTCCCCAGAGCATAAGAATACAGCTTTTCAGTGTTGCAGGATGCTGTCATTTGACTTCTCTTCACTTTCAGGACTTATATCCATCATTGGGAGATGGTATTACAAGAGACCTTGCTAAATTTTTCATTATTTTATTCTTTGATCAATTTTAGTTTGAAGCTATGAATTGAGAACTGTGAGCTAAAGATGTCTTTGGACTACGGATAACAGCTTGTGGTAAAAGGAAAAAAGACCAAACAAGCTTTTGTTTCTTTGTGAGGCCAGGCCTGAAAATTAATTGCAGGTTGATTCCTGATCAAAAAGGTTCTGCAGATGCTTCATCGCCAGAGAAAAGCGTTATGTTTAAACAGAAGTTAGCCATTAAGGATGCCATTACATGGAAATTGGTTCCAGCAAGTCTGGAAGAGACCTCATGCTCAAGTAGATGGCAGATGTTTGATGGTAACTGGGACCTTGTGGAGGAAACTGTCAGTTGTCAGGGCGTAGCCAAAACTTGAATTGGGTTTTAGGCTGTGTTTTCTGTGAAAAGGAATGCAGTCATTAATGCTACATGAAAGTTTGAAAGCTCCCTACCTAACCTCCCATATGCAGCTATTGGAAGATCAGTGAATAGAAAACTAAATTATAATAATTTTGCTTTTATCTGAGTGAACTGCAATAATAACCCTGATCGACATCTTCAGAAAATCAACCAAGCAACCATCATCTATGTTGTGGAACAATGAATTGTGAAAACCACTTAAGTAATCTGGCTAGTTTTGCTTTTCCTTTGACTTATCCCTGAAGTGTGTTTGTTTATCTGTCTGTCTTTGTGTGAATGAGGCTGCAAACAAAGATTTTGTGGTTTACATCATAGACCAATTAGATTACATTGTGTTTCAGTTTGCTCCACTGAAGATCCATATTGTTATTAACTTGCTAAGTCTCAAGATATAAACCAGTGACTGGAATGGATTATTCATAGAGTCTGGGACTGGTATTCAAAAGTGTTAGTAACCTTTTAGTTCAACTATGAGGGTCTTTGAAGGTCTTTACTGTGTTGTGGCTATAGAAATAGAAAAGCTGATTTGGTTCAGCTCTCTGTCTCCATCTCTTAACAGTATACCGCCTCCATAATTTCACTGACAGTACGGAAATTGCTAGAAACAGTGACTGCCTAGTTCTGACATTATTGCACCTTTTAACTTTAAGGCAAAAGAGGTATCAACACAGCAGCTATAGCATGAACAGAGAGATCCAGAACAATTATTTTCTAAACGTATCCACTCACTGGAGTTGTGGAAGACTTCTGCACCACAGATTGATCAGGTGTGGGTTCACACCGAACATCACTTCACATTCTCTTGCTAAGTTTTGGAATAGAAATAGTGGATATAAGATATGGATGGCCACTGCGGAGCCTGTAACATAAGGGGTTACTAACTGTGACACCAACTGTAGAGTGCATCACTATTGATGCTTCAAGGCTTGGAACTGGAACCTGAGGGGAGAACGTTCTAGTGGACAGCTGCTGAACCATTTTTCTGTGAATCCTTTAAAAATAATAAATATTCATTAGGTTGCACTATTATGCTTTCCAGTCCTCAGCTGTTAAAAGCGTCGAGAATATGATCATGCCATTTATATAAATTCTCTATAACAATCTAAAGATTTTGGACAACGCTGTCTATCCTAGTGCCATGACTAGAGGATATGGGTTCATTGCTCTGGTATTTTATCATTGAGCATGTAGTCATTTGGTAATACAATTTAAATATTACTTGAAAAAGAAACATTCTTTTAAAGCCTTTCCTCTTGCACTTACAGGGACAATTCACAAGAGTATCAAAGTAAAGAGGAAACAATATTTCATATTATAGAGAAGACAGTGGTGATTGGTTGGCAAATGGATTCTGATTAAAATATATCAGGTGGATGCTGACTGACAGTTAAATGTCAATCTTTGTTTAAATTTAAACCACGCAGGTTGATTCTGATTGGTTTTGGCAATGCCCTGAGGAATGAATTAGAGAATGCTGGTTATCTGTTTTGTTGAGTTGAAAAAATACATCATATGAACATGTTCTTTCTGTCTGCCAAACAGGATGTGCAAATATGCCATACTCCAAGGTTGACTGAAAATGGTCATCAGTATAATTCTTAGCACAATTAAAATTATTTAGTAAATGGCGCCTAATTATACAATCACATCTGATTTTGCTTAGACTTCTGCAAGTGCAGGGTGGTTGGGTATGGCAAGCATCTTGCTTGTCCTGAACAACTGGAGTGATATACTGTTTGATATACATTGCCAATCTCTGGGGGACATGACCTATATATCTAGTGTCACACTTGCAAGACAACTCATATACCCACTGAACAAAATTGGCAGCAGTCATAAAATGTACAGTTCATAACATATAGAATCATAAAGATGTACAGCATGGAAACAGATCTTTCGGTCCAACTCATCCATGCTGACCAGATATCCTAAATTAATATAGCCCCATTTGCCAGCACTCGGCCTATATCCCTCCAAACTCTTCCTATTCAGGTACCCATTCAGATGCCTTTTAAATGTTGTAATTATACTAACCTCCACCATTTCCTCTGGTAGCTCATACCATACATGTACCATCATCTGTGTGAAAAAGTTGTGCCTTAGGTACTTTTTAAATCTCTCCCCATTCACCATAAACCTATGCCCTCTAGTTTTAGACTCCCGCAACCTGGGGAAAAGACCTTGACTATTTACCCTATCCATGCTATTTATCCTATCATGATTTTTATAAACTTCTATAAAGTCACCCCTTAGTCTCTAGTACTCTAGGGAAAGTAGCCCCAGCCTATTCAGCTTCTTCTTATAGCTCAAACCTTCCAACCCTGGCAACATGCTTGTAAATCTTTTCCGAACCCTTCTAAGTTTCACAAAATCTTTCCTACTGGAATTGAACACAGTATTCCAACTTTGGCCTAACCAATGTCCTGTACAGTCACAGCATGACCTCCAAACTCCTTTACTCAATGCACTGATCAATAAAGGCAAACGTACCAAATGCCTTCTTCACCATCCTGTCTACCTCAGACTCCATAGTCAAGGAACAAGAACCTGCACTTCAAAGTCCCTTTGTTTGGCAACACTCCGCAGGACCTTACCATTAAGTGTATAAATCTAGCCCTGATTTGCCCTCCAAAAATGTAGCACCTTATATTTCTCTAGACTAAACTTTATCTGAAACTTCTTGTCTCATTGGTCCACCTGATCAAGGTCCTCTTTAGGAGTTAAAAGATATTTGGAAGTTTTGCTTATTAATCACCTACTAATGATGCCAGTAAATATATTATAATTTGGCGGTGTCGGTATTGTACTGGGGTGGACAAGGTCAGAAGTCGACGAATGAGAAGCGCTCCAAAAGCTTGTGATTTCAAATAAACTAATTGAACTGTAACCTGATGTCATGTGACTTCAGACTGAGTAAATATGTTAGGAAGAGTAGTAGCAGTTACTACATTAGTTTATACTTCAGCAGACCAGCGAATATTAAGTTCGATAAAAGCTAAATTACTTTCATTCTTCTGAATAAGCACAACCAGTTTGTGGTTCAGATGACAAGTCTATTTCAAAGAAAATTAATCAATTTCAATTATCAGTCCATCCATTGTTTGTAATTGTAACATATACTTTCAAAAACAACTTATAGAGCAACAATTGCTGTAGAGATGCTACAGAGAGAGACAGAAAGAGATTACACTGGCTAAAAAGAAATCAATTGGTACCCATCACAAGCCTTCTACATAGTGTAGTGTTAAAAATGATTGCAATAACATGGCTGCTTTAGGTAAAGGTTGTCCTGCATACTAACTCACATTTTATGGCTTTTACGTAGATTTACAAACAAATGGTAGAAAGAATATGTTGACATTTGATGTATGATGGTTATTGATTTGTTTACAATTGATTTGGCAATAGTGGCAATTATCACTGCGACTTCAGGTGGAATAAAATAACAAACAGGTTTGACCTTGGATCAGTACTGAATGAGCACATTTCAATTGGAGCAAATGCATACACATAAGATTGGCTCAAAACAAAGGAAAAATAACAACTGCCTGGGAAAAAGGCCATTTATCTTTGTGTCCATATGTTCCTACTCCCAGGCACATGGCACATTCTTGGAATGGAATCCTTGCCACCCATAATGACTGTGGATTTTTCATCGACATCCTGGAGTTTGGAAAATCATTCCATGTGGAAAAGTTGCAACATCAACCTTAATTTGCTGCTGAAGTCAAATAAACTGATGACAATATTCACCTGGTGGGCAAAACGTCAGTGACATGCTGGATGCTTTAGTGTACAGCCAATTTATTGGCTATTCCAGGGAACATCAGAATGCTGACTGCCAGTGGTTAGCTGTAGATCAGATTTCAGCAAAAGCCATATCAAAGCCACAGTTTTTCTGGTCTACAAAGACTGTTTTGAGGCTGAAGGGTGTGCAAGGACCTGTAAATATGGTCACGTGGGTAAAATGAGCTGTCAGAGAAACATCTGTTGCAAAGTAACCTGCCGAGATCTTTTCCACTCCTCTCCTTCTCCCCTAAAGAACACAAATAATGAGGAGTACACAATTCAATACCCACTTAAGGATTCAGTGATGCAAGTTATGTGCCACAGTCTCAAGCAAACAATTTCTGAATGTGCCTTCAGCAACAACAATTTGCGTTTATATGGCACTTTTGATGCAGCAAACCACTCCAAGATGCTTCATAGGAACGTCACCAAATAAAATGTGACACTGAGCCCCAAAAACAACACATTAGAGGAGATCACTAAAGGTTGCACCAAGATATAGATTTTAACGAATATCATGAAGGAGGGCAAAGAGAGAGAGGCACAGAGGTTTTGGAAGGGAATTCTTAATTATTCTTTCATCCCTGGCAAAAATTAGCATTTACAAACATACGAAATAGGAGCGAAAGTGGACTATTTAGCCCCTCTAACCTTTTCAGCCATTTAATAAGTTAATGGCTATTTTGTGGACTGTTTTGAGAAATCAAGCAGTTGTAGGTTGATTGTTTGGATAAAAATAATATGGAAGGGTATAGGAAAAGTCAGAAGATTGGCACTGGGTAATGATACTCATTTAATGAGCTGGTGCAAGCACGATGGACCAAATGGCCTCCTTCTGCACTGTAACACTTCTGTGATGCTACTCAACTGCAGTAGTCAAATGGAGCTTAACAACATTCACCTGAATCAAGGGAATGAAGAGATGAAGGTGGAAGAGATGTCCCGTTTCATTAATGCAGTGTGAGCATGAATCAGAAAATATAGGATATAGAGAGGGCCTTCAGCCTCAAAACGACATTAGAGTTACTTTAGCCCCACTTTACAGCACTTTGCCCATAGCCTTGAATATTATGACATTCTAAGTGCTCAAAGAAACATATTTTAAATGTTGTAAGGTTTCCTGCCTCAACTCCCCTCCCAGACAATACACTTCCCAACACCTTCTGGGTGAAAAGCAATTTCCTCAAATCCCCTCTAACCTCTTGCCTTTCACCTGAAAATTTTGCCCCCTTTGCTGCTTCTTTTCCACTGTTTTCATGCCCCTCATTTATATAGAACCCTGACACCCCCCAAGCCTTCTCTATTCTAAAGAAAACAGCATGAATTTATCCTGCCTCTCTTCATAGCTAAACTGCTCCACCCCAGACAACATTCTAATAGATATCCACTGCACCCCCTCCTATGTAATCACATCCTTCCTGTAGTGCATTGACCAGAATTACACATAGTCTCCAGTGGTGGCCTAACGAAAGTCCTATACAATTCCAACATCATACTCTGTCATCACTGACAAAGACAAGTTTCCTGTATGCCTTCTTAACTACCCTATTCTTTTGTTTTGCCTCCTTCAGGGATCTGTGGACAAGTATCCCAAGATTCTTCTGTTCCGCTGAGCTTCCTAGTGACCTGCTATTCATTGAGTATTCCCTTGCCTTGTTACTTCTTCTGAAGCGCATCTCGTTGCACTTATTAGGGTTAAATTCCATTTGCCACTCATCTGCCCAGTTCATCCAAATCCTCCTGTAATCCAAAGCCTTCCTCCTTACTATCAGTCACCTGGCCAATCTTTCTCTTCTGCAAACTTACGTATCAGTGCCGTCCACAACATTTTCTTCTACATCATTGATATTTAACATGACTAATAGAGTCATACAAATGTACAGCACAGAAACAGACACTTTGGTCCAACCCATCCATGCTGACCAGATATATCAACCCAATCTAGTCCCACCGGCCAGTACCCAGCCCATATCCCTCCAAACCCTTCCTATTCATATACCCATCCAGATGTTGCAATTGTACCAGCCTCCACCACACTTCCTCTGGCAGCTCATTCCATAGGTCTGCCACCCTCTGCATGAAAAAGTTGCCCCTTAGGTCTCTTTTATATCTTTCCCCTCTCATCTAAACCTATGCCCTCTAGTTCTGGACTTACCCATCCCAGGGAAAATACTTTGTCTATTTACTTTGTCTATCCATGCCGCTCATAATTTTGTAAACCTCTATAAGCTCACCCCTTAGCCTCTGATGCTCCAGGGAAAACAGTCTCAACCTGTTCAGCCTCTCCCTATAGCTCAAATTCTCCAACTCTGGCAACATCCTTGTAAACCTTTTCTGAACCCTTTCAAGTTTCACAACATCTTTCTGATAGGAAGGAGACCAGAATTGCATGCAATATTCAAACAGTGGTCTAGTCAATGTCCTGTACAGCCGCAACATGACCTCCCAATTCCTGTACTCAATATTCTGACCAGTAATGGACCCAGCACTGACTCCTATGGGTATGCCACAAGACTGTAGCCTCCAGTCACACAAACAGCCTTCTACCACTACCCTCTGTTTCCCAGCACAGTCAATTTTGGATCCAACTTTAAGTTAATCGAGATACTCTAGATCCCATCTTTTTTGCCTTCTTTACCACTCTCCCATATGGGACCTTGTGAAAGGCTTTGCTGAGATTTATATAAAGTTGGTAAGTGTGACCTGATAGCAGGTCAGGTAGCATCTTGAGGACCAGGAGAGTCAATGTTTCGGGCACCACAGTGTGGTGTGGCAACTGCTGTCCCCAAAACCAAAGGAAACTACTGTGAGTTGTGAACATAGCCCTGTCCATTATACAAACTAGCCTCCCTAGCCCAAAATGTCGACACTCCTGCTCCTCAGCTGCTGTGCTTTTCCAGTGCTACAGTTTTCAACTCTGATCTCCATCATCTGCACTCCTCACTTTCTCCTGACCTTTCCGTCAACTGCATTACCCTCATCTACAGACCTGGGCACATCCTCAAAAAAATTCAAATAAATTTGTTAGATGACTTCCCTCTTTCAAAGCAATGCTGACTCTCTCTGATCAAACCTTGCCTCTCCATCTGAACATTGATTCTTTCTTTTATAATTTTCTACAGTAGTTTCCCTATTGTTGATGTGAGACCCACTGGTCTATAATTAATATAGCACCCTGCAAAAACCTCTTCTGTAAGACTTTCTCTCCTGTTGATACCAGATAATGCCACAATGCCCAAAGCTGTACAATTGATTTATTATTGCACATAAACTGCTGCCATTTATTGTCTTTGTGGATCACATTTCTTTCATACACAACAGTAAAAAAGAATAAAGGTGTAATTTCAATTTTTTTTTCCCCAGCGATGTGTTCGTGTTCATCCTGTCAGTGCAAAAATCTGCATCCAAAACAAACAAATTGATTCTGATGAAGGGCTTATGCCTGAAATATCAATTCACCTGCTCCTCGGATGCTGCCTGACCTGCTGTGCTTTTCCTGCACCACAATCTCGACTTTGATCTCCAGCACCTGCAGTCCTCACTTTTTCCTTCTCGAACATTTACTTACTCAATTTTGGTCATGCTTTAAAACTAATTATAATTAAACAATGGTAAGCAGTCTGCACATGTCCTGGCACGATGGTCACTACTCACAGACAGGTAGGGAACTCTGATGTAGTCTGCTGTGCCCACATGACCGATTTGCACATGAGGCAATGGCCATTTTGGTGTTTGGAGTAGCTACTCGGTATATTTATAACTAGTCTTTAGAAATGTTCAATAAATGTTCAGGAGTATAGTTTATTTTAATGCATCTATCCTTTTTCTTCATGTTTGTTGGTGGTTTCTCATAGGAATTCATCTTGTCTTCCTGGATAATCCTGGAGAGTTGGCAAACATAGAACCTCTATTGGCTAACCTCGGATATCTAGGAGAATGTGAGGACTGCAGATGCTGGAGGTCAGAGTCGAGAGTGTGGTGGTGGAAAAGCACAGCAGATCAGGCAGTGGGTGAATCAATGTTTTGGGTATAAGCCCTTCATCAGGAATCAGCATCACACTCTCAACTCTTAACCTCGGATACCATCAAGAAAACTTGATGGTGCTTTTTAATTTTTACTTCCCACGTAATATTATTTAGATATGTTGTGACTATCTATCAGAAAGCAATTCAAATTCAATTGGAGTGAAGTCTCTTGCACTTCATAACAGACTTCAAGTTACAAATATTCAGCACACTGTTGACCAGCTCCTGTGAAGATGGTGGTTGTTAATTTAGATCTATGTGAGAGATGTACCTTGAGAGGCCGCTGCCAGATTAAAAGCTGTCATGGCAGGTTTCATTCAACATTCCTTGTCTTTTTGTCTCAGTTTGTTTCTGAATCCAGGCTATAGATGCCCATTACCAAGACCCCAGAGCCTGTTACAGAGACCCATGAGTTTGATTCAGGGAAACTGGCTGATGTCAAGCAGTGACTGGAGGATCAGCAGAGGAAGAACAAGAAGAGAGAAAGATGAACTCCATTGCAGTGACAGTTTGCATTATATTCAGTGTTTCACGATGGCGGGTGGTGACAATTATAACTCCCAAAAAAACGTTTCACTGTATTTTTATTAACAGGTGACAATAAATCTAAACCTAATCTAAATCTAATCATATTGTCATTGCTACTAAAATCTCCAGAAAATATGTGTAAAAAAGTTAAATTGTATCATTCAATTTAACCATTGGAAAAATAAGTTTTTCACTTATGTATTCTTATTTTGTATTATACAAGATTAAGCTATTTAGCCTTTTTAACCTGATAAACCACTCTACGGGATCATGACTGATTCTCTCTCATATTCCCACTTCTTCTCCATAGCTTGATGTCTTTGAAATCTGTAAATGTATCTGACACTTTCTTGAATATATTCTGTGACTTGGTCTCCACATCCTTTGATGATAGAGAATTTCACAGGTTCACTATCCCTAAGAAAAACAGTTCCTCGTCTCAGTCCCTAATGACTTACTCCATGCCTTGTGATTGTGACCCCAAGTGCAAGACTCCCTAATCAGGGAAAAAAAATTCTCCCTGTAACTAATCTGTCCATCCTGTGAGAATTTTATATGTTTCAATCAGATCCTCTCTCATCCACCTAAAGGAACTAAATTAATCTGTATTTGCACAGGCAGAGATTAATCAAGGACAGTTAGTATTGTTTTGCTAAAAGGAGGTCATGTCTGCCAATTTGATTGAATTTTTTTGAAGAGGTGACTGGATGTATGGATGAGGGCAATGCTGTTGATGTAGTCGACTTGAACTTCAGCTAGACTTTTCACAAGGTCCCACATTGGAGACTGATAGTGTTATGACACAGCAGTGAACACCTCTGTTAATTAAACCAAACACCCAGACTACCTCACCTCGCCTCAAAACTTGCTAAAGTATGAAGGACAGAGAACTCTCAAATTCCATTATTTAAAGAAAATAGCATCAACTTATTTTTTAACTCTAAAAGTGAATGTTAAACAACAACTATTCACAACTCTAAGCACCCCTTTCTCTTAACTGCTTATTACCTGCCTCCAACTCTATAACAATATGCTGATCGCGTAAGACACTTATTAAAATTACATCAACTTAATTTCAAAATGACACAGCCGTTGTCATCTTCGGTGTCTGACTTCTTCCAGCAGAAGATCTCCTTGGGTCATCTTCATTCTTTTTACTGTGAATATGTTTCATATGAAAAGGTACCTTTGATAGAGAGTGTTTCCTAATTTCTTGAGTCTCTCTCGGTGGCAGTTGCTCTCTTTTCAATTTCCAAAATGCCTGCATTTTTATATCCCCAACATTGGATCATCTCATTGTTAGCAAAACAATAAATTCAAACTCGATTGGGTTTTAGTATCCTGGGGCATAATTTAAACGGATTGGTTAAATTTAAATTGTTGTCAAATAGCAACCAAAACTCAGGTATCCATTTCACAGCCAAATGTTACGTATTTTCCATTTTCCAGTACACTCTGGGACTGCCATCTAGTCTTATATACAGGTGCTTGTAAACTCTCAATTCAGAACAGCATTCACTCTCTTTAAGTTACAGTACACACCTTCAACTTCATATCAATAGAAATTAGCTAATGGAATCGAAGCAAATTTGGCAAATTGGATCCATACTTCACTGAAACAGAGTGTGATGGTTGAAGGGTGCTTTTTTCAATTGGAAGTCTCTGTCCATTGGGGTCCCACAGGGGTCAGTGTTGGATCTCTTGCTGTTTGCTGCTCGTAACTTATATAAATGCTTTCAACTTGAATGTAGGATGGTTGGTCACTAAGTTCACAAATAATACAAAGATTGGCGGGGGGGGCTAAATAGTGAGGAGGATAGCCTTAGACTACAAGAGGCTATAGATGGGCTGGTTGTACTGGATTGGTACAAAACATTGGTGAGGCTAGAGTATAGTGCACAGTTCTGGAATCCATATTTTAGGAGGGATTTAATTGCTCAGATTAGAAGCAGGGGGGATTTACCAGGATGTTGCTTGGGCTGGTGAAGTTCTGTTATGAAGAGAGATTGAACAGACTGGGATTGTTTTCCTTAGACCAGAGGAGATTGAGATGGGATGTCATTGAGATATATAAAATTATGAGGGCCATAGACAGGAAGAAATGTTTATCCTTAGTGGAGTGATCAGTGGTGAGAGGGAATATATTTAAGGCAAAGGGCAGAATGTTTAGAGGAGATGAGAGGGAAAGATTTTTCATTAAATGGATGGTAGGAATCAGGAACTCAATGCTGATAAGAGGCGGAAACTCTCATAACACTTAGGAAATATCTAGATGTGGACTTGTAATGTACAAGCATACAAGGCTATGTGCCAAGTGCTGGAAAATGGGGTTAAAATACTTAAGTCTTTGTTTTGTTTTGTACCAGCATGGGCACAATAGGCCAAAAGGCATTTTCTGAACTGTAGATTGCTATAACTCTAAATTCCAGTGAATACAGGACCAATCAAACTGATCTCTCCTCATAGGATTGTTCTGCTCTCCCCAGTTTCAGCCTAGTGAACCATTGCTGCATTTCCTCAACAGCAAGTCATTCCCAAATTAGGTAGGGAGACCCAGAGCTGCACACAGCACTCCAGGTGTGGTCTCAATAAGTCACTGTATAACTGCAGTAAAACATCCCTATTTCTGAACTCATATCTTCTTGCAATGAACATCAAGCTACCATTTGCCTTCCAATTTACTTGCTGCATCTGCCTGTCAACTTTCTTTAACTGGTGCATAAGGACATCCAGATTTCTTTGTGCACCCAGATTTATCACCAGTTAAGTAAAGCGTTTCCATTCTGTTTTTTGCACAAAAGTGTATAACCTCACAGTTAGCTACATTGTTCTACATCTACCATGTGTTTGCCCATTCACTCCAACTTGTCTATATTACCTTGAAGCCTTTTGGATCCTCCTCACCACTCTCAGTCCAGTCCAGTTTTGTGTTGTCAGCAAACTTAGAAATCTTGCATGTGGTTCACACACTTTATTGAAATATATATTGTGACTATCAGAGGCTCAAGCACTGATCCTCGTAGTACCCCACTAACAACTGCCTTCCACCTGGAAAAAGACTTTATGAAATGACTGAAAAAAATTATTCCCATTCTCTATTTCCCATCAATCAATTTTCGATCCATGCTAATATTGTCCCTATCCTATCTCCTTTAATTTTGTCACTAACCTCATATGTGGAACCTTATCAAAAGCCTCTGAAAATCCAAAGGCAACCACCCTGTGGTTTTCTCTTACCTAGTTAAGCATGATTTACCTTTCATAGAATCTTGTTAACTTTGTCCAATCCCATTTGTTTTCTCCCGTCTTTTTAAAAATTTTTATTCATTCAGGGGATGAGGGCACAACTGGCTGTCAGTGTTTATAATCAACTCCAGCCTTTTCCCTAGAAACATTGAAAATAGGGGCCACAATAGGCCTTTCAGCCCTTCGAGCCTAAGACAGATGTCAGAGGCAGGCTCTTTACTCAGAGAATGGTAAGGGCGTGGAATGCCCCACCTGCCAATGTAGTTAACTTAGCCACATTAGGGAGATTTAAACAATCCTTGGATAAGCACATGGATGATGATGGGATAGTGTATGGGGGGGGGGGTGAGCTGAGAACAGGGTCAGTGCAACATCGAGGTCCGAAGGGTCTGTTCTGTGCTGTATTGTTCTATGTTCTATGTTCTACCATGTCTGATCATGCAATCCCTGCATCCCATTCCTGCTCTTTTCCCATACTCCTTGATCTCTTCAGCCATAAGAGCCATGTCCCGCTACCTCTTAAATATATCTAATGAACTGGTCCCAACAGCTTCCCTTGGGAGAGAATTTCACAGGTTCACAACTCTAGGTGAAGACATTCTTCCTCATCTCAGTCCTGACTAGCTTACCCCTTATTCTTAGACTGCGACCCCTAGTTCTGGACCTCCCCAACATTGGGAATATTCTTTCCACATTCAGCCTGTCCAGTCCCATCAGGATTTTATATGTTTCGATGACATCCCCCTCATTCTTCAAAATTCCATTGAATACAAACCACAGTCAATCCAGTCTTTCCACTCTGAAAATCAGTCTGGTGAACCTTCACTGGACTCCCCTAATTTTCTGGGACAGAGACTGGCTCTAATGCACTGAGGGGTGCATCAGGTTCCAAGAGACCAATTGTGTTAGGGGACTCTCTAGTCCGAGGTACACACAGACATTTCTATGGCCAGCAGCGAGAAATCAGAATGGTGTGTTGCTTCCCTGGTGCCAGGATTAAGGATGTCTCAGAGAGGGTGCAGAATGTTCTCAAGGGGGAGAGAGACCAACAAGAGGTCATTGTCCACATTGGAACCAACAACATAGGAAGGGAAAAGGTTGAGATTCTGAAGGGAGATTACAAAGAGTTAGGCAGGGATTTAAAAAGGAGGTCCTCAAGAGTAGTAATATCTGGATTACTCCCGGTGTTACGAACTACTGAGGGCAGGAATAGGAGGATAGAGCAGATGAATGTATGGCTGAGAAGCTGGTGTATGGGGGAAGGATTCACATTTTTGGACCATTGGAATCTCTTTTGGGGTAGAAGTGACCTGTACAAGAAGGATGGTTTGCACCTAAATTGGAAGGGGCCTAATATACTGGCAGGGAGATTTGCTAGAGCTGCTCGGGAGGATTTAAACTAGTAAGGTGGGGGGTGGGACCCAGGGAGAGAGTGAGGAAAGAGATCAATCTGAGACTGGTACAGTTGAGAACAGAAACGAGTCAAACAGTCAGGGCAGGCAGGGACAAGGTAAGATTAAGAAATTAAACTGCATTTATTTCAATGCAAGGGCCCTAACAGGAAAGGCATATGAACTCAGGGCATGGTTAGAAACATGGGACTGGGATACAATAGCAATTACAGAAACATGGCTCAGGGATGGGCAGCACTGGCAACTTAATGTTCCAGGATACAAAAGCTACTGGAAGGATAGAAAGGGAGGCAAGAGGGGAGGGGGAGTGGCATTTTTGATAAGGGATAGCATTACAGCTGTGCAGAGGGAGGATATTCCTGGAAATACATCCAGGGAAGTTATTTGGGTGGAAATGAGAAATAAGAAAGGGATAATCACCTTATTGGGATTGTATTATAGACCCCCTAATAGTCAGAGGGAAATTGAGAAACAAACTTGTAAGGAGATCTCAGCTATCTCTAAGAATAATAGGATGGTTATGGTAGGGGATTTTAATTTCCAAACATAAACTGGGACTGCCAATATTGTTAAGGGTTTAGATGGAGAGGAACTTGTTAAGTGTGTACAAGACAATTTTCTGATTCAGTATGTGGATGTATCTACTAGAGAAGGTGCAAAACATGACCTACTCTTGGGAAATAAGGCTGAGGTGTCAGTGGGGGAGCACTTTGGGGCCAGCGACCATCATTCTATTAGTTTTAAAATAGTAATGGAAAAGGATAGACCAGATCTAAAAGTTGAAATTCTAAATTGGAGAAAGGCCAATTTTGATGGTATTAGGCAAGAACTTTCAAAAGCTGATTGGGGGCATTTGTTCGCAGGTAAAGGGATGGCTGGAAAATGGGAAGCCTTCAGAAATGAGATAACAAGAATCCAGAGAAACTATACTTCTGTTAGGGTGAAAGGAAAGTCTGGTAGGAATAGAGAAAGCTGGATGACTAAAGAAATTGAGGGTGTGGTTAAGAAAAAGAAGGAAGCATATGTAAGGTATACATAGGATAGATCGAGTGAATCTTTAGAAGAGTATAAAGGAAGTAGGAGTATACATAAGAGGGAAATCAGGAGGGCAAAAAGGGGACATGAGATAGCTTTGGCAAATAGAATTAAGGAGAATCCAAAGGGTTTTTACAAATACATTAAAGACAAAAGGATAACGAGGGAGAGAATAGGGCCCTTCAAAGATCAGCAAGGCGGCCTTTGTGTGGAACCACAGGAAATGGAGGAGATACTAAACAAGTATTTTGCATCAGTATTTACTGTGGAAAAGGATATGGAAGATATAGAAAGTAGCGAAATAGATGGTGACACCTTGCAAAATGTCCATATTACAGAGGAAGAATTGCTAGATGTCTTGAAATGCATAAACATGAATAAATCCCCAGGACCTGATTAGGTGTACCCTAGAACTCTATTGGGAATCTAGAGAAGTGATTGCTGGGCCTCTTGCTGAGATATTTGTGTCATTGATTGTCACAGGTGAGGTGCCGGAAGACTGGATGTTGGCTAAAGTATTGCCACTCTTTATGAAGCATAGTAAGGACAAGCCAGGGAACTATAGACCAGTGAGCCTGACGTTGGTGGTGGGCAAGTTGTTGGAGGGAATCCTGAGGGACAAGATGTACATGTATTTGGAAAGCAAGGACTGATTAGCGATAGTCAACATGGCTTTGTGCATGGGAAATCATGTCTCACAAACTTGATTGAGTTTTTTAAAGAAGTAACAAAGAGGATTGATGAGGGCAGAGCAGTAGATGTAATCTATATGGATTTCAGTAATGCGTTCGACAAGGTTCCCCATGGGAGACTGGTTAGCAAGGTTAAATCTCAAGGAATACAGGGAGAACTAGCCATTTGGATACAGAACTGGCTCAAAGGTAAAAGACAGAGGGTGGTGGTGGAGGGTTGTTTTTCAGACTGGAGGCCTGTGACCATTGGAGTGCCACAAGGATTGGTGCTGGGTCCTCTACTTTTTGTCATTTACATAAATGATTTGGATGCGAGCATAAGAGGTACAGTTAGTAAGTTTGCAGATGACACCAAATTTGGAGGCATAGTGGACAGCGAAGAGGGTTACCTCAGATTGCAACAGAGTCTTGATCAGATGGGCCAGTGGGCTGAGAAGTAGCAGATGGAGTTTAATTTAGATAAATGTGAGGCGCTGCATTTTGGGAAAACAAATCTTAGCTGGACTTTTGCACTTAATGGTAAGGTCCTAGGGAGTGTTGCTGAACAAAGAGACATTGGAGTGCAAATTCATAGCTCCTTGAAAGTGAAGTCACAGGTAGATAGGATAGTGAAGAAGGCGTTTGGTATGCTTTCTTTTATTGGTCAGAGTATTGAGTACAGGGGTTGGGAGGTCATATTGCGGCTGTACAGGACATTGGTTAGGCCACTTTGGAATATTGCATGCAATTCTGGTCTCCTATCTATCGGAAAGATGTTGTCAAACTTGAAAGGGCTCGGAAAAGATTTCCAAGGATGTTGCCAGGGTTGGAGGATTTGAGACATAGGGAGAGGCTGAACAGACTGGGGCTGTTTTCCCTGGAGCGTCAGAGGCTGAGGGGTGACCTTATAGAGGTTTACAAAATTATGAGGGGCATGGATAGGATAAATAAACTGTCTTTTCCTTGGCGTGGGGGAGTCCAGAGCTAGGGGACATACGGTGAGAGGGGAAAGATATAATAGGAGCCTAAGGGGCAACCTTTTCACATAGAGGGTGGTACGTGTATGGAATGACCTGCCAGAGGAAGTGGTGGAGGTTGGTACAATTGCAACATTTAAGAGGCATTTGGATGGGTATATGAATAGGAAGGGTTTGGAGGGATATGGGTCGGGTGCTGGCAGGTGGGACTAGATTGGGTTGGGATATATAGTTGGCATGGATGATTTGGACTGAAGGGTCTGTTTCCATGCTGTATATCTCTATGACTCTTTGACTCTATACTCAGACTAGGAGACCAAAACTGCACAAAATACTCAAGGTGTGGCCTTACCGAGGGCCCTGTATAACTGCAGCTGAAAATATGTTGCTGGAAAAACGCAGCAGGTCAGGCAGCATCCAAGGAACAGGAGAATCAACGTTTCGGGCATAAGCCCTTCTTCAGGCTTATGCCCGAAACGTCGATTCTCCTGTTCCTTGGATGCTGCCTGACCTGCTGCGCTTTTCCAGCAACACATTTTTAGCTCTGATCTCCAGCATCTGCAGTCCTCACTTTCTCCCTGTTTAACTGCAGCAAGACATCCTTAGTCCTATACTCAAATAATCTCACTATGAAGGAGAGTATGCCATTAGGTTTCCTCACTGCCTGCTGCACCTGCATGTCAACCTTCACCAACTGTTGCACCATGGCACGCAGGTCTCATTGTCCCTCAACGTTTTCCTAAACTGCCACCATTCAGATAATAATCTGCCTTCCTGTTTTTTGTGACTAAATTGGATAAATTCACATTTATCCATACTATATTGCATTTGCCAAGTATTTGCCCACTCAGCCAGCTTATCCTAGTTACCCTGCAGCCTCTTAGCATCCTCCTCACAGCACACACTGCCACCCAGCTTGGTGTCATCTGTAAAGTTGGAGATATTGCATTTAATTCCTTTGTCCAAATTGTTAATGTATATTCCAAACAGCTGGGGTCCCAGCACTGAACTCTGCAGCACCCCACTCATCATTGCCTACCACTCTGAAAATGACCCGTTTATTCCAACTCTCTGCTTCTTGTCTGCCCACCAGTTCCCTATATCCATGTCAATACATAACCTCTGATACTATGAGCTTTAGTTTCCCTTACTAATGTCTTGTGTGGAATCTTGTCAAAAGGCTTTTGAAAATCCAGATATGCAGCATCTATTGATTCACCCCGGTCACATTCTCAAAAACTTCCAGAAGGTTTGGTGAATCTATGCTGACTAGGACTGATTCTGTCTTCACTTTCCAAATGCTCAGTTAATACATCCTTAAAAATTGACTCCAGTGTTTTACTCATCACTGATATCAGGCTAACCAGCTTATAATTTTCTCTCTCCCTTTCTGGGGTTACATTAGATTAGATTACATTACAGTGTGGAAACAGGCCCTTCGGCCCAACAAGTCCACACCGACCCGCCGAAGTGCAACCCACCCATACCCCTACATTTACCCCTTACTTAACACTACGGGCAATTTAGCATGGCCAATTCACCTGACCTGCACATCTTTGGACTGTGGGAGGAAACCGGAGGAAACCCACGCAGACCCGGGGAGAATGTGCAAACTCCACACAGTCAGTCGCCTGAGGCGGGAATTGAACCTGGGTCTCTGGCGCTGTGAGGCAGCAGTGCTAACTACTGTGCCACCGTGCCGCCCACTAGTCCATTGCTACCCTCTAGTCCATTGCAACTCTTCCAAAGTCTACATAATGTTGGCGTTAGGGTAACTAGTTTATAATTCTGTTTGTTCTCTCTCTCCTCTTTCAAATAATGGGATTACTTTAACCAGCCTCCAATTTTTAGGAATTGCTCTGGAGTTTTTCGAATTTTGGAAGATGACTACCAATGTATTAATTTTTCCAGGGTCACTTCCTTGAGTACTCTGGGGTGTAAGATTATCGGCCAATTGGGATATTTCAGTCCCTTATTTCTCTAACACCCTGGAAGGTTATTTGTGCTCTGTTTTGGGGAATTAGATGATATGTGTTAAATTTTTCAGTCATTTCTTTGTTTCCTTTTATAATTTCCCTGATTCTGACTGTAAGCAACCTACATTTGTCTTTACTAATTTGTTCATCTTTACCTATTTGTAAAAGCTTTTTTTTATGTTCCCTGTAATGTTATTCTCACGCTTAAAATGTACTATAAATGTCATTGACCTGGATTCTTGGTACTGTCACATTGATTAGCAAGGATATTTAATTGTATTCAGCTCTCAAATTTCCTTTTTGGTTTAGTCAACATCAGAGTAGTTCCTAATTGTTTGACTCAACAAGGTGGGAAGGGATGGATGTGGGTGGACCTAAATTTTCAGTTGGAATTAATGTTTTAGATTGACTCATAGTCAAATAAACTCTTCTTTGTCAATTCTGCTAAGAACAAAAATGCCATATAAACAGAAGATATTAAACTTGAAACAGTTTCTTATTCTTGTAAGAACAAATCAGGACCAATTGTTCAGCCTTCAGCATGGTTTGGGCCTGACAAGCAAAGATCAGAATATTGTGATGATGGTCCTAATGCTGGATGTCTGTCCGAGAATCACAACACTGTTAGGCCAGCTAAATTGCTCTTTTTGGGTTGTATTTAATTGAGGAAACAAGGGTCTCATCCATAAGCTGGATAGCTTTGTCTGTGATACATATTTACTACCAGCTTTAATGCAGGAACTTGGCATGAGAAGCTGTAGTTGGAAATGCATCCAAGTCTCTGATCTACATTGCTGGTGAGCCAAGCTTCAAGCTGCAGTTGTAAGTTCAGAACAACATGGAAACAAGATTTTGATTGTAATTGTGATGAAGGTTCACAATGTTATTGTTTGGTAGGATGGGTTTTAAAGTGGAGGAGTGTATAGCTTTACAATTTGATGTGTATTTCAAACTTGAGTATGGACTGAGAAAGAGGAGGGTATACTTTTCACAGGTAACACGGTGGCTCAGTGGTTAGCACTGCTGACTCACAGCACCAGGACCCAGGTTTGATTCTCGCCTCGGGTGACTGTCTGTGTGGAGTTTGCACATTCTCCCCGTGTCTGTGTGCATTTCCTCTAGCTGCTCCAGTTTCCTCCCACAGTTCAAAGATGTGCCGGTCAGGTGAATTGGCCATGCTAAATTGCCCACAGTGTTAGGTACATTAGTCAGGGATGAATATAAAGTAGGGGATTGCGTCTGGGTGGGTTACTCTTCGGACAGTCGGTGTGGACTTGTTGAAGGGCCTACTTCCATAATGTAGGTAATCTAATCTTAACTTCATTTCAGACGCATTCTATGAGCAGTGCAGGGAAATCGGAGACTTATTTTGTTTACGTATATTTTAAATGAGGCCTTCAAAACCGTTGAGATAAATAGTTCAGCACATTAGGGAGGATTGTAAAAGAGAGAAAAAAAAGTTATCTGCTGCCCAGTGGCAGGAGCACAGTAACAAAGAAAATCAGAAGCATCCAGGAAAAAAAGTGAGGTAATATCCATGTTTCATTCAAAGGGGAACAGTCTGTAATAGCAGGTACGTATTGGTTTAGCAGTCTCCAGAGAAATCGAGACAGAAGAAGAGAAGTCCTGAGAAGATCAGAAGTCGGTAAGAGGAAAGTTCCAGAAGCAAAAGGCTTTTGAGGCATTACAAAGGAAGACATCCTACAAATCTGTAAAAAGCATGAGTTTAAGGAACACATATTAAGGAGTAAGTGAACGGAATTAGCACCTTTTATGAAGTGACATTAACTAAAGAAAATAACATTGAATCAATGCATAAATTTTCTGATTAATCAGTTACAGTCATAACAGCTGAACAACAAGCTTTAAAAAGGAGCTGGGGTCACCTTTCACTAAGGCCCAAGTATCTCTGAGGTTTTTATTGTAGGCAAGAGATTTGAATCTTTCTGATATTTAAAAGTTTATTTCAAATTATTCTTGTATAGTGTAAGATGATATTCATGTTTTTATTTAGTGTGATAAACTTTTATGTTCTTTTGTTAAAAATACTTTGGCAGCCTTTTGTGAGTATGTTCAGTGACTGACTATCACAGTGAACAAATAGCAAAAATATAACGTGTGGTCTATCAAGCCAGGTATCACTTTGGGATTTGACTTGTCCAGTATTACCATTAGCTGGGATCATAACACCATGTAGCCCTCAATGCTACTCCATCATTCAGTTAGATTATTTCTGATCCTTATGTCAACTACATTTGTTCACCTAATTCCCGAAAACTTGCATGACTTCAAATTGCTGCTGGAAAAATGTCTATTATTTATCATTCTTCTGTTACACTGTAACTTACGTGTTTTGCACTTCTTATGCACGTTATGCCATGTACGGTTGTGTAGTTTGTGCTGTTCATGTAGCATCCTCTGTACTGGAGGAACACTGTCTCGTTTTTACTGTATCAGTTGTATATGGCAGAAATGACAAATAAAAGCTACTCTAGCTACTCTACTCTAGAGAATTCCAAAGTTTTACAGCCTTTAGAGAGAAATAATATCTCATTATCTCCATTTTAAAGACTGTTCTCTGGAAGTATATGACTACTCTCAATGACTTTTACAATGCTGATGCAGGATGATATAGATATTAAAACAAAAGTCCAATTCACTTAATAACCAGACTGACTCAATAACAATAGATTGCAAACATCATTGGGATATTAGAATGGCTGACCTATATGTTTCCTCTACTCTATATTAACTGTTGTTGAAAAGTAATCAGAACTAGCAATTCAGAATTGCAGTATTATTGATCATTGTTGGCAGTTTTATTATGAGATAACAGAATAATTATAGAGAAACCCATTTCTGATATTTTTTTTATTATGCTTGTAACCTTTGGAAAAGTCTGGACAGCTATTGTTGACTCCTCTTAATGTGAATTATTCACACCTTTGATAACCTTAACATATTAATGCTACGGAAATTGTTGTACCAACTAATTCAGTTTTATAAAAAAATTCAAAATGATAAACAAGATCAGTATTATAATTGTATAGAATATACAGTTGAGAAATGGACCATTCAGTCCATTGTCTATGCCAATATTTATACACCACACATGTCTCTTGTCACTCTATTTACCTTACCTCACCTTTTCGTTATAGTTATCTGTTCTGTATCTAAGTAATTTTTATTTTAAAGTCTGTAAGGTAATTGCCTGAATACTTTCCTGTGGGAGTGGAATGCACATTCTAACCACTTCATGAATAAAGAAATTTCTCTTAAAATCCTGATTGGATTTATTTGAAACTATTTTGCTCTTCTGGTCCCCATGTTTGTGATCTCCAACAAATGGAAACATATTTCCCTCCCACCAACTTTCCCCAATCCATTAAACACAACAATACACAGGAAATGGTGCTTGAATTCCTCCCTCTACCTTTCTCTTGCATGTTGTATTGTTGCTTAATTCCTGTGTGGCCCATACTGTGTGCTGGAAAGAGAAGACTGCATGTATTGCGATCCCTTATATGTACCTGAGGGCTCTGATCCAACAATATTTGCTTTATATTTTTTCATAGGATGTGATCATTTCTGGCCAGGTTGGCATTAGTTGCCTTTAAGAAGATTGTGAGAATCCACCTTTTTGAACAAATGCTGTCCATTTAATGTAGGGACACCCTACACATCTGTTTGAGAGGGAGCTGCATGATTTCAACACAGTGACAGTGAAGGAACAACGATATATTTCCAAGTCAGGATGGTGTGTGATTTGAGGGGAACTTGCAGGTGATAGTGTCTCTGTGTTCAATAACTTCATTGGAGGATTCAGATGAAATTCACAAGGCCATTCCAGAGATGAAAGGTTTGTTTTATGATAAGTGATTGAGCAGTTTCGACTGATACTTGCTTGAGTTTAGAAGAATGAGAGGAGATCTAATTGAGGTATACAAGATGCTAACAGGCATTGACAAGCAGATGTAAAGTGAATGTTTTCCCTTGTGAAGTAATCTAGAATGAGAGGTCATAATTTTATGCCAACGGTGACAACTTTAAAACAGTGATATGCAGAAATTACTTCTCTCAAAGGGTCATGCATCTGTGAAATTCACTGCCCCAGAGTGAGGTAGATGTTGGGACACTGAATAAATTTCAGGAGGAGACTGACAGATTTTTAGTTAGTATTGGGTTGTGGAAAGCAGGCTGGAAAGAGAATTTGAGGGTGAGACGAGGTCAGGCATAATCATATTGAATGTCAGAAACAAAAACAAAAGTTGCTGGAAAAGCTCAGCAGGCCTGGCAGCACCTGTGAAGAGAAATCAAAGTTAACATTTCGGGTCCAGTGACCCTTCCTCAGAACATTCACTGGACCTGGAATGTTAACTTTGATTTCTCTTCACAGATAGTGCCAGACCTGCTGAGCTTTTCCAATAACTTCTATTTTTATTTCTGATTTACAGCGTCTGCAGTTCTTTGGGTTTTTACATTAAATGGCGGAGCAGGCTTGAGGGGCCGAATTGTCAACGCCTGCTCCTAGTTCTTATGGTCATAGATCTGCTGCCTTTGTCCATCTAGATTTTAGTAGTAGTGAGTTTGGAAGGGGCTGCTGAAGCAGTCTGGGTGAGCTGCTGCAGTGCATCGGTGGTGGAAGGATGTTCATGTGGATGGGGCGCCAGTCAAGCATACTGCTTTGTCTTGAACAGCGTTAGGGTTGAGTATTATTGGACTTGCACAAATCCAAGTAAGCAGAGAGAATTCCATTATACTCCTGACTTATTCCTTTAAGGTGGTGGACAGGTTTGCAAAATCATGAGGTGATTGTAATGAGGTCAGCCAACTGGCCTCATAGAATATGAATTTGTGGATTGGGGCTGTTAATCTGATCCAATCAGCGAGCCCTGGGTGACAGATAAGAGCAGGAGTGTCTACGTTAGAGTCCGCGTGTCCTTGGAGAAGGAGCACGCGGTGTCCACCAACATCCTGGAGTTGTTCAGGGAGAGGTGGGCACCGCAGGGAGTGGAGTGCATTATTTCCCCCTCCAACTCTATTTTGATTTAGTCCCTACCCTCCCCTTCACTGTTTGATCACACAGCATTGCCCTTTGATGTGAAGGGCAGTGTTTGTCACTGGCCACCCGGGTGTTTTCCTGTCTTCCTGGTGGTGGAATTTGAATAAAGATTCGTGCACTTTGTGTCTTTCACTGTGTCTTACACCTGCACACACACACCATGGGTGCTGGGGAAAAAAATAAGCACTACCGCAGTTAAGCAGTAGTGTGGGGAAAACAAAACAAAATAACGAGGAAATTTAGAATCTCCTCACTTCAGGGGACTGATTCTGTGCTGGCTGCACCACAGTCAGTGTGTTGCTGCTATTGAGGAGGAGAGTTTCTTTAAAAAATGCTGGAGTGTCAGACATCCTGTCCAATCTGAGAGATGGCACTGAGGGAGCTGGATCAGCATTGAGTACTCACTATATTAAGTAAACAGTGATTAGGTAATGGGATACCAGCCTCTGGGGAGTTATTTCAAGTTCCTTGCTATAGAATTTCTAGCCTCTGATCTCTCATAGCCACAGTGTTTATGTGGTTTGGCAGTTCAGAGAATCTAACTAGCTGCTACAATGCTAAGTGTCCAAATTTAGGCAATGTCAGTGCAGGCCATACTTGCCATTGATCGTAGATCATGTGCAAAACTTTCACCTACAGTACAGGAACAATGAGGTTATTTCTTGGCATTGCAGTCCTGACTTCTAAAACATAGTCCATTCACCAATATTTTGCTCCTGTCTGTTAAGTATAGACTCTCCCAAGGAAGGTCTGAGATGGGAGTGGAGGTGGAGAAATGGCAAGACCAGTGATAATTGGCTGGTTTGTATTTGAATTTTGTGTGCAGGACGCATCTGGTCAATTTTCCACATTGTCGGATAGATGCTAGTGTTGTAACCACTAGAACAGCCTGGCTTGGGGCATGGCAAGTTCTGGAGCACAATTCTTTAGTACTATTA
This sequence comes from Chiloscyllium plagiosum, assembly GCF_037043375.1. Lineage (NCBI taxonomy): Eukaryota > Metazoa > Chordata > Chondrichthyes > Orectolobiformes > Hemiscylliidae > Chiloscyllium > Chiloscyllium plagiosum. The sequence continues at coordinate 107,141,855 of NW_028270142.1, forward strand.
TCAGAATACCATCAGGATTCATAATCTTTCAGTATCAGTGCCTCCAATTGTTTCTTAATATTACACAGACGCAATAGAATCAGCATTTGTGGTGCTTGGGACCACTGGAGGAGGCTGAGATGGATCATCATGCAGCATGTGCCAGCGGTTTACATGGCAAACACATTGCATGTACCTCAACCAAATGGCCTGGTGTGAAAGCTTTTCATGGAGTGAAACAGGACTCAGTCAGTCAGTGGATATCGCCACAAACTGTCACCAATTTATCCAATTCCAACCCGTGGTCTGTCCTGCAGGTGAAATGCAACCAGTCCATGGAATCCCTATGGTGGGGAAGCAGGCCATTCAGCCCAATGAATCCATAGCAACCTTCCAAAGAATCTCCCACCCAACTCACCCTTCCTGTAACCCTACATTCTCCATAGCTAACCCATCTAGTCTACACATCCCGGGACACAATAGGCAATTTAGCATGACCAATTCACCTAACCTGTATATCTTTGGACTGTGAGAGGAAACCAGAGCACTCAGAGGATACCCATGCAGACACAGAGAGAATGTGCACACTCCACACAAGCAGTCACCTGGAATCGAACCTTGAGCCATTGTGCTGTGTTTTGGATGCAAAGGGAAGAATTGAGAATGATGGAAGTAGATGGAAGACCAGTTAGTAGTGATATGTGAGAAGGAGACATGGTGAGGTGCCCCCAGTGAGTGAGTAGAGAGTCATAGAGTCATAGAGATGTACAGCATGGAAACAGACCCTCGGTCCAACTCATCCATGCCGACCAGATATCCCAACCTAATCTAGTCCCACCTGCCAGCACCCGGCCCAGATCCGTCCAAACCCTTCCAATTCATATAGCCATCCAAATGCCTTTTAAGTGTTGCAATTGTACCAGCCTCCACACTTCCTCTGGCAGCTCATTCCATACATGCACCACCCTCTGCGTGAAAAGGTTGCCCTTAGGTCTCTTTTATATCTTTCCCCTCTCACCCTAAACATATGCCCTCTAGTTCGGGACTCCCCCACCCCAGGGAAAAGACTTTGTCTATTTATCTTATCCTTGCCCCTCATAATTTTGTAAACCTCTATAAGGTCACCCCTCAGCCTCCGACGCTCCAGGGAAAACATCCTTGTAAATCTTTTCTGAGCCCTTTCAAGTTTCACAACATCCTTCCGATAGGAAGGAGAAGCAGAGAGGGCAGGAAGATCAAAGTTTGTGAGAAGATTTGTAGCTCGGGTGCTCGTTGTTGTGGTTCTGTTCGCCAAGCTGGGAATTTGTGTTGCAGACGTTTCGTCCCCTGTCTAGGTGACATCCTCAGTGCTTGGGACCCTCCTGTGAAGCGCTTCTGTGATTCCTCCGGATTTATAATGGTTTTTCTCTGCCGCTTCCGGTTGTCAGTTCCAGCTGTCCGCTGCAGTGGCCGATATATTGGGTCCAGGTTGATGTGTTTGTTGATAGAATCTGTGGATGAGTGCCATGGCTCTAGGAATTCCCTGGCTGTTCTCTGTTTGGTTTGTCCTATAATAATAGTGTTGTCCCAGTCGAGCTCATGTTGCTTATCATCCGCTTGTGTGGCTACGAAGGATAGCTAGACGTGTCATTTCGTGGCTAGTTGGTGTTCATGGATACGAATCGTTAGCTGTCTTCCTATTTGTCCTATGTAGTGTTTTGTGCAGTCCTTGCATGGGATTTTGTATACTACGTTGGTTTTGCTCATGCTGGGTATCGGGTCCTTTGTCCTGGTGAGTTGTTGTCTGAGAGTGGCTGTTGGTTTGTGTGCTGTTATGAGTCCTAGTGGTCATAGTAGTTTAGCTGTCAGTTCAGAAATGTCCTTGATGTATGGTAATGTGGCTAGTCCTTTGGATTGTGGCATGTCCTCATTCCATTGTCTTTCCCTTAGGCATCTGTTGATGAAATTGCGGGGGTATCCGTTTTTGGCGAATACATTAGTGGGCGGCACGGTGGCACAGTGGTTAGCACTGCTGCCTCACAGCGCCAGAGACCCGGGTTCAATTCCCGCCTCAGGCGACTAACTGTGTGGAGTTTGCACGTTCTCCCCGTGTCTGCGTGGGTTTCCTCCGGGTGCTCCGGTTTCCTCCCACAGTCCAAAGATGTGCAGGTCAGGTGAATTGGCCATGCTAAATTGCTCGTAGTGTTAGATAAGGGGTAAATGTAAGGGTATAGGTGGGTTGCGCTTCGGCGGGGCGGTGTGGACTTGTTGGGCCGAAGGGCCTGTTTCCACACTGTAAGTAATCTAATCTAATCTAATCGTAGAGATGTTCTTCTTCCTCTTTTTGAAGTTCTGGTGTGCTGCAGTGTGTTGTGGCCCTTTTGAACAGTGTCTTGATGCAACTTCTTTTGTGTGTGTTGGGGTGATTGCTTTTGTAGTTCAGGACTTGGTCTGTATGTGTGGCTTTCCTGTGTACCTTAGTGGTGAATTCTCCGTTTGGTGTTCTCTGTACCCTCACGTCTCGGAATGGGAGTTGGTTGTCCTTTTCTTCCTCTCTAGTGAATCGGATTCCTGTGAGTGTGGTGTTGATGATCCGGTGTGTGTTTTCTATTTCTGTGTTTTTAATGATTACAAAGGTGTCATCCACATATCTGACCCAGAGTTTGGGTTGAATTTGCGGTAAGACTGTTTGTTCTAATCTTTGCATTACCGCTTCTGCTATGAGTCCAGAGATGGGTGAGCCCATGGGTGTGCCGTTGATTTGTTTGTATATTTGGTTGTTGAATGTGACGTGTGTTGTGAGTAGTTTGAGTATGCAGATTTTGTTGATAGGTTCCCTGTCTTGTTGTCTGTTCTGTATGTCCAGCAGATTGGCTATTGTTTCTCTGACTAGGGTTTTGTTGATAGAGGTGAACAGTGCCATTATATCGAATGAGACCATAGTTTCTTCCTTATCTATGTGTATATTTCTGATGATGTCCAAGAATTCCTGTGTTGACTGTATAGAGTGTCTGGATCTGCTGATCATGTGTTTCAGTTTCAGCTGTAGTTCTTTAGCCAGTTTGTGTGATGGTGTCCCTGGTAGCGATACGATGGGTCTAAGTGGCATGTCTGGTTTGTGCACTTTAGGTAGTCCATAGAATCTGGTGGTGGTGTTGCTTTTAGGTTTCATTCTCTGTAGGTCAAACCTGGTTATCTGTCCGTTTTTTTGCAGGTTTCTCAGTATTGTTTATCCTATTGGTGAGCTGTGGGATGGGGTCAAACTCTCTCTTTTGGTCGGTGTTGGTATCTTCAAGTAGTTGTTGCGCTTTCTGGATGTACTCTGCTTTGTCCAGGATGACCATCATCCTGCCTTTATCTGCCGGTAGTATGATTATGTTCTTATCATTTCTTAGTTTTTTTAGTGCTTCCCTCTCCTTGGTGTTGAGGTTGTGTGTTTGTTTTTTCCTTGTTATCAGAGGTACAATACTTTGTCTCATTGTTTGTTGTGTTTCTTCTGTCAGTCCATTGTTTCTGAGTGTGCATTCTAGTGCTGCTAGGAAGTCTGCTATCTTGGCGTCCCTGTGGTAATAGTTGAGTCCCTTGGCCAGTATTGTTCCTTCCGTGTCTGTGAGCTGTCTGTGGGAGAGGTTTCTAACCCAGGTATGTGTTTTGGTGTCCTCTCTGTTGTGTGTTAGTTTGGCCATTTTTTTTTAGTGCCGTTTTTTTGCGGTATGTGGTCCTGTTCTGTCCTATGGTGACGGCCTGTTCTATGGCCGTCACCAAATGATTCTCGGTAAGCTGAACTACAGCTCACAGTTCTGCATTCAAAGTGTCCACTCACTAACTCTCACCCACTTCATCCTCCTGAACTATTATCTTTCTGCCCTTGTTGTGGTTCTGTTCGCCAAGCTGGGAAATTGTGTTGCAGACGTTTCGTCCCCTGTCTAGGTGACATCCTCAGTGCTTGGGAGCCTCCTGTGAAGCGCTTCTGTGATGTTTCCTCCGGCATTTATAAAGGTTTCTCTGCCACTTCCGGTTGTCAGTTCTAGCTGTCCGCTGCAGTGGCCGGTATATTGGGTCCAGGTCGATGTGTTTGTTGATAGAATCTGTGGATGAGTGCCAGGCCTCTTGGAATTCCCTGGCTGTTCTCTGTTTGGTTTGCCCTATAATAATAGTGTTGTCCCAGTCGAACTCATGTTGCTTATCATCAGCTTGTGTGGCTACGAAGGATAGCTAGTCGTGTCGTTTCATGGCTAGTTGGTGTTCATGGATACGGATCGTTAGCTGTCTTCCTATTTGTCCTATGTAGTGTTTTGTGCAGTCCTTGCATGGGATTTTGTATACTATGTTGGTTTTGCTCATGCTGGGTATCGGGTCCTTTGTCCTGGTGAGTTGTTGTCTGAGAGTGGCTGTTGGTTTGTGAGCTGTTATGAGTCCTAGTGATCGCAGTAGTCTGGCTGTCAGTTCGGAAATGTCCTTGATGTATGGTAATGTGGCTAGTCCTTTGGATTGTGGCATGTCCTCATTCCATTGTCTTTCCCTTAGGCATCTGTTGATGAAATTGTGGGGTTATCCGTTTTTGGCGAATACATTGTAGAGATGTTCTTCTTCCTCTTTTTGAAGTTCTGGTGTGCTGCAGTGTGTTGTGGCCCTTTTGAACAGTGTCTTGATGCAACTTCTTTTGTGTGTGTTGGGGTGGTTGCTTTTGTAGTTCAGGACTTGGTCTGTATGTGTGGCTTTCCTGTATACCTTTGTGGTGAATTCTCCGTTTGGTGTTCTCTGTACCATCATGTCTCGGAATGGGAGTTGGTTGTCCTTTTCTTCCTCTCTAGTGAATCGGATTCCTGTGAGTGTGGCGTTGATGATCCGGTGTGTGTTTTCTATTTCTGTGTTTTTAATGATTACAAAGGTGTCATCCACATATCTGACCCAGAGTTTGGGTTGAATTTGCGGTAAGACTGTTTGTTCTAATCTTTGCATTACCACTTCTGCTATGAGTTCAGAGATGGGTGAGCCCATGGGTGTGCTGTTGATTTGTTCATATATTTGGTTGTTGAATGTGACGTGTGTTGTGAGGCACAGATCCAGTAGTTTGAGTATGCAGTCTTTGTTGATAGGTTCCCCATCTTGTTGTCTGTTCTGTATGTCCAGCAGGTTGGCTATTGTTTCTCTGACTAGGGTTTTGTCGATAGAGGTGAACAGTGCCGTTATATCAAATGAGACCATAGTTTCTTCCTTGTCTATGTGTATATTTCTGATGATGTCCAAGAATTCCTGTGTTGACTGTATAGAGTGTCTGGATCCGCTGATCATGTGTTTCAGTTTCAGTTGTAGTTCTTTAGCAAGTTTGTGTGATGATGTCCCTGGTAGCGATACGATGGGTCTAAGTGGCATGTCTGGTTTGTGCACTTTAGGTAGTCCATAGAATCTGGTGGTGGTGTTGCTTTTAGGTTTCATTCTCTGTAGGTCAAACCTGGTTACCTGTCCGTTTTTTTGCAGGTTCCTCAGTTTATTGCTTCACAAGACTTTCACTTCAACTTTACAACATCACTCTCATCTGAATATAACAGGCTTGCAAACAATATTAATTGAGATATACTGGAACGATCTTTTAGTTCCCATCATCTGGATCTAATCTTGTGCAAGTGAAAGTCTGTGTGAAACTAAAATCAAAAGCAATATGATAATAAATAATCTTCTTTATTTAAAACTCACAAAACGCTTGTTGCTGGAAATAATTTATAATAAATTAATTGGGCCATTTACTCTGAGAACAAGAAAGCACATATGTGTTGCATACTGATTTCAGGAAGTCAAAGGAACATGAAATCTGTCCGTGATACAAATATTGTTACATTTGTTTGTAGTCTGTGAGTTTTTGCTCTGGTATTTATTTTGTTTAAGCAATACATTCATCAAAAAAAAATCATGTCAGCTACTGACAACTTCACCAGTGGGCTAGAAAGCTGTTCTATTCTTTTGACTTTGCATTCAATATATTAGGAAAAGAACAGTTAATTACTAGTAGCATTTCAATGAGCATTTCAAGGGATTTGAACATAAAATGCAAAAGAACATAAACATTAGGAGCAGGAGTCGACAATTCAGCCCCATGAGCCTGCTCCACAGTTCAATGTGATCATGGCTGATCCCATCTCAGCCTCAACTCCACTTTCCTGTCTGCTTTCTATAACCATTACCAATTAAATATCTGTATGTCTCCTCCTTAATCTCCTCCTGTACTCAACGTCCATCATCCATCACACTCTGGGGTAGTGTGATTCATGACCCTTTGATACACATAATTTCTAATCTCTCTTTTAAATACAGTAGGTCCCCCCTGCTACTCCTTATCTTAAATCTATGACTTCTCTTTCTAAATTGCCCTCAAGAAGAAACATCCTCTCTACAGCAACATTGACAGTCCCCTTAAGCATCATACGCAACTCAATTAGATTTCTTCTCATTCTTCTAAACTCCAGAGAGTATAGAGCTGAACTGCTTAATCTCTCCTATGACAAACCCCTAATTTCTGGAATTAATCTAATGGATTTTCCCTGAACTGTCTCCAATGCTACAACATCAGTCCTCAAAGAAAGGGACCAAAACTGTTCTTAATTCTTCAGATGCAGCCTCATAAATGACTTATCCAGTTACAGCAACACATGCCTACTTTTTACCTTTTTAGCAATAAATGCCAAAATTCTTTTTGCCTTCCTTATTACCTGCTGTACTTGCACACTAGGTTTTTATAATTTATTTATGAAGACACCCAGATCCCTCTGCACCAAAACACTCTGAAGTTACTTTCTATTTAGATCACAAGATGTGATCTATTGGATTTCCAGATGGCCTTTGACTGGGTGCCACACAGGAGACTGCAAAATAACATTAAATATCATAGTGTCATGAATAAAGGATAGGCTGAATGACAGAAGTCAGACAGTGGAGATAAAGGGATATTTTTCAGGATAGCAGTTGTTGACTAGTGCAGTTCGGCAGGGATCAGTGTTGGGACCACAACTATTTAGGTTATATGTGGATGAATGAACTGAAGTCATTGTTACTAATGACACAAAGATAAGTGGAGGGGCAGGTAATGTTGAGGAAGCAGAAGGATTTGGACAGGGAAGGAGAATGGACAGATGAACTGAGTTGTGGGAAACTGTAATGTTATGCACGTTGGTGAGAATAATATGGACATAGATTATTTTCAAAATAGGGAAGGCTTTGGAAATCTGAAACACAAAGGGACTTGAGAGTCCTAGTTCAGAATTTTTTTCATGTGAGCATGCCGGTTCAGTTGGCATTGAGAAAGGCAGGTATCTAGGGTACAAAAATGCTAGGATACAAGAGCAGAGATGAGGCTGTATAGGCTTTGTCAGACTGCATTTGGAATATTGTGAACAGCTTTGGGCTATATCTAAGGAAGGATGTGTTGGAGGGGTCCAGAGCAGGTTTACAGGAATGATCCTGCGGGTGAAGGACTTGTCATATGAGGAATGGTTGAGGACTCTGAGTATGTACACAATGGCATTTAAAAAGATGAGGGGCTCCCATTGAAACATAAAGAATACTAAGAGGCCTGGATGTGGAGAAGACTTTTTTCACTAGTAATAGAGAATAGGACCCGAGGGAACAACCTCAAGATGAAGAGATGACCCTTTAGAACGGAATCGAGGAGGAATTTCTTCAGCCAGAGGGTGGTTAAACTGTGGAACTTATTATTGCAGAGGGCTGCGGACACAAGTCGTTGACTATAATTAAGACTGAGAGAGACAGAGGTTCTTGATTAGTAAGGAGATCAAAGGTTATGGAAAGAAGGCAGGAGAAGGAGCTTGAGAAACATATCAGCCATTATTAAATCGCAGAGTAGACTCAATGGGCTGAATGGCCTAATTCTGCTCCTCTGGTCTTATGGTCTTCCAACCAAAATGAATGACTTCACATTTATCTATATTAAACTCCATCTGTCAAATTTTAACTCATTTACCTAACCTATCCATAACTCTTTGTAAATTCCTTTCTTTTTAATTATAACTTACTCTCCCATCGATTTTAGTGTCAGCTACAACTTTAGCGATAATACATTCTATCTTTGCATCCAGGTCATTAATCTAACTTGAAATAATTAATGTGCATCAAGGGTTATTAAGCAATGTAATAAACTAACATCAGCATCCTTAGAACAGATGATATCTATCAATCATAACAGTATATATTATTCTATTATTGTATGTGAAATGAATACAGTAGGTCCCCCCCAAACACATGGGGGATGTGTTCCAAGACTTACCGCGGAAGTCCGAAACCATGGATAGGAGCAAACCCATTCATTTAAATGGGAAATATACCTTCCCAGCAGCCTCCTGGTCCCTGGTTCTGGAAGGTTCCCTAAAATATGTTCGGGTTGCGGTAAATCATGGGTAACTGAAACCATGGAAAATGATTCCATGGATACGGGGGTTACCCTGTGATGACAGGAAATTTTTTCACCCAGAGAATGATGATTCTGTGAAATTCAGTCGAGGCCAAAACATTGAATGAGTTCAAGAAGGAGTTAGAGAGGGTTCTTAGAGTGAAAGAGATTGAAGGGCATGGAGAGAAAGCGGGGATAAGGGACTGAGTTGGTTGATCAGCCATAATCATATTGAATGGAGGTGTAGGCTTGAAGGGCCGAATGGCCTATTCCTGCTCCTATTTACTATGTTTCTACTTTTTGGAATTGTTTATTCATTATTAAGTGATGGACTACACACTATTGTTTTCTCACAAGTGAGACTGCATTTCAAAGAGTTTTAAGTTACATTTTTAACAAAACAATTAGTTCTAAGTTTCATCTGGCTGTAATACATGGTAACAGAAGATTTCACTCCAGGAAAGACTGTTGGCATTGAATGATTGTTTCCTTTCTGACAAGTGCTTGTCTATTGTTTCTGTGGAAGTCCTCAAAGAAAGCAATTCAGAGTCAACTAACCATTCGTTTAATTCTTTCGCACTATTGTGTTACTTGAACTGACATCAGCAACTATATGTTACTGCTTATTTCTATTTGGACCAACTTTTCTCTATTTAAAGGCGCCTTGTAAAGGTGAATTTTGTGAAATGTATCTGTGAATAAATCTTTTTGGAGTTGTGTATTTTATAGCAGTGTCTAATGGGACTGATGGAGTACAGAAAGAGTCTGCAGCACAGAGAAAAGACGCCTTCAGCCGATCTAGTATGTACTGGTTAAAATCAAATATCTAACAACACTAATCCCATGTTTCAGCACTTGGATCATAGTCTTGTATGCCTTGTTGTGATAGAAGTGCCCAGTGGAAATCATATATTTATCACAAAAAAAGTTTTAAAATGTTATTGTTAACTTGCAGCATACCCAGATTACTCGCCTCAAAATTGTGTTTCAGTTCATTAGAAGGGGAAATATTTGGCAAGAAAGCTAGCATTTTTGTTGAGCATGAGTCAAATGTGTGAGAAAAGTTTTAAACATAACTTAGTTACTTGTCAATGGTTTGTAGACATCGCCGGTGAGAGCAGCATTTATTTGTCACTCCCAATTACTTTCGGAAGGTATTGGTGAGCTGCCTTCTTGAACCACCAGCAACATAGAGGCTCAGTGGTTCGTGCTGCTGCCTCACAGCGCCAGGGACCCGGGTTTGATTCCAGCTTTGGGTGACTGTCTGTGTGGAGTTCGCACATTCTCCCTACGGCCGTGTGCGTTTCCTCCGGGTACTCTGGTTTCCTCCCACAATCTAGAAGAAGTGCAGGTTAGATGAATTGGCCTGCTAAATTGCCCATAGCGTTCAGGGATGTGTAGGTTAGGTGCATTAGTAAGGGATAAATGTAGGGGAATGGGTCTGAGTGGGTTACTGTTTGGAGGGTCAGTGTGGACCTTTTGGGCCAAATGGCTTGTTTCCACGCAATAGTGATTCTATTCTATTCTAAATCACCGCAGTCCATTCGGTTAAGAGACACCCACAAGGGAGGCAATTACAAGATTTTGCATGACTTTGAGCCAGCAGCACTGAAGGAACAGCAATACATTTGCAAGTATGTGGCTTGCAGGAGATGGTATCCCCATGTATCTGCTGCCTTTGGCCTTCCAGATGGTGGAGGTCATAGTATGGTTGGTGCTTTCTTATGGGTCTTAAAGATTGCTTTCATGCATCTTATAGATGGTATACACTGCTACAACTGTGTGGTGGTGGTGAAGTGAGTCAATATTGAAGGTAATGGATGGAGAGCCAACTATATTTACCTGGAAAGGGGTGAGAATTCCACCACATCCAAGACTTGTGCCTTCTGAATGGTGGACAATCATTGAGGAAAAAAGATGTGACTGTCCAATCCAGAAATTCTCATCTCTGACCTGCTGTTGTAGCCAAAGTATTTACATGGCTTTTCCAGTTCAGCTTATGGTCAATGTTAACCCCCAGGAATAGTGGGGAATTCAGATATGATCAAGTCATTGCAAGTAAAGGAACGATGGTTGGATTTTCCCTCTCAGAAGTTTATTTCTAATTCATGCAATATGGGTGCTGCTGGCTAGACTATTGCTCATCCCCAATTCACACTATTTAATAAAGGTGGTAAGGAAAAATCAAGGAACTATAGACCGGTGAGCTTGACGTTGGTGGTGGGTAAGTTGTTGGAGGGAAACCTGAGGGACGGAATTTACATGTATTTGGAAAGGCAAGGACTGATTGGGAATAGTCAGCATGGCTATGTGCATGGGAAATCATATCTCACAAAATTGATGAAGTTTTTTGAAGAAGTAATAAAGAGGATTGATGAGGGCAGGGCGACAGACGTGATCTATATGGACTTCAGTAAGGCGTTCGACAAGGTTCTACATGGGAGACTGGTTAGCAAGGTTAGATCTCATGGAATACAGGGCGAACTAGCCATTTGGATACAGAACTGGCTCAAAGGTAGAAGACAGAGAGTGGTGGTGGAGGGTTGTTTTTCAGACTGGAGGCCTGTGACCAGGGGAGTGCCACAAGGATTGTGCTGGGTCAACTGTTTTTCATCATTTATATAAATGATTTGGATGTGAACATAGGAGGCATAGTTAATAAGTTTGTACATGCCACCTAAATTGGAGGTGTAGTGGACAGCAAAGATGGCTATCCCAGAGTACAACAGGATCTTGATCAGATGGGCCAATGGGCTGAGAAGTGGCAGATGCAGTTTAATTTAGATAAATGTGAGGCGTTGCATTTGGAAAAGCAAATAAGAGCAGGACTTATAAACTTAATGGTAAGGTCTTGGGGGTGTTGCTGAACAGAGACCTTGGGGTGCAAGTTCATAGTTCCTTGAAAGTAGAGTTGCATGTTCATAGGATAGTAAAGAAGGCATTTGGTATGCTTGCCTTTATTGATTAGAGCATTGAGTATAGGAGTTGGGAGGTCATGTTGCCGCTGTACAGGACATTGGTTAGACCATTTTTGAAATATTGGATGCAATTCTGGTCTCCTTCCTATCGGAAGGATATTGTGAAACTTGAAAGGGTTCGGAAAAAATTTACAAGGATGTTGCCAGGGTTGGAGGATTTGAGCTAGAGGGAGAGGTTGAACATGCTGGGGTTGTTTTCCCTGGAGCTTCGGAGGCTGAGGGGTGACCTTATAGAGATCTATAACAGCCTGAGGGGCATTGATAGTATAAATAGACAAAGTCTTTTTCCTGGGGTTCGGGAGTCCAGAACTAGAGGGCAGAAGTTTAAGGTGAGATGGGAAAGATATAAAAGGGACCTAAGGGGCAATATTTTCACATAGAGAGTGGTGCATATATGGAATGAGCTGCCAGAGGAAGTGGTGGAGGCTGGTACAATTACAGCACTTAAAAGGCTTTTGGATGGGTATGTGAATAGAAAGGGTTTAGAGGGATATGGGCCAAGTGCTGGCAAATGAGACTAAATTAAGTTAGGATATCTGGTCGGCATGGACGAGTTGGACTGAAGGGTCTGCTTCTGTGTGCTGTACATCTCTCTGACTCTATGTCTCTCTGACATAATCATAGACTCAGAGAAGTTATTATCGTGCAGAAGGAGCCCATTTGGTTCATTATGTCTGCACTGGCTCTTCAGGCAAGTATCATTAACTCATGCCAATCTCTGAACTTCTTTCTGCAATGATGTTGGATCTGAATTCCACCATCTGCTGTGGCATGATGTGAACCCAGGTCCCCAGAACATTAGCTGAGTTTCTGAATTAATAGGCTAGCGATACTACCACTAGGCCATTGCCTCCCCAGATGACCTTCAGGATAGAAGTGGCCATGGTTTAGAAGGTACAGTCTAAGGCACCTTGGTGAATTTCTATAGTGTATCTTGAAGTTTCCTCCACATTACTGCCAGTGTGTGGAACTGTTGGAGGTGATACTCATCTGTGATGTTAGTGTCTCCAGTGGGAGATTGAAATGAATCACCAACTCAACACTTCAGACTGAAGATAGACGTAAATACTTCAACTTTCATTATTGCACTCATGTGCTAAATTCCCCCATCATTGAGAAGGGGATATTTGTGGATCATCTTCCTCATATTAAATGTTGAATTGCCTACCACTATTTGTGACTGACTGTGGCGGGACTGTGGAGGTTTTAGACCTGCTTTGTTGGTTGAGGGATTTGTTGGCCTCTTCCTCCATTGTTTGGCCCCTTCCTCCACTGTTTGCCCCTTCCTCCATTGTTTGCCCCTTCCTCCATTGTTTGGCCCCTTCCTCCACTGTTTGCCCCTTCCTCCATTGTTTGCCCCTTCCTCCATTGTTTGGTCCCTTCCTCCACTGTTTGCCCCTTCCTCCATTGTTTGCCTCTTCCTCCACTGTTTGGCTCCTTCCTCCATTGTTTGCCCCTTCCTCCATTGTTTGCCCCTTCCTCCATTGTTTGCCCCTTCCTCCATTGTTTGCCTCTTCCTCCATTGTTTGGCCCCTTTCTCCATTGTTTGGCCCCTTCCTCCACTGTTTGCACCTTCCTCCATTGTTTGGCCCCTTCCTCCACTGTTTGCCCCTTCCTCTATTGTTTGCCCCTTCCTCCATTGTTTGGCCCTTGTTCCATTGTTTGGCCCTTTTTCCATTGTTTGGCCCCTTCCTCCACTGTTTGCACCTTCCTCCATTGTTTGGCCCCTTCCTCCACTGTTTGCCCCTTCCTCCATTGTTTGGCCCCTTCCTCCACTGTTTGCACCTTCCTCCATTGTTTGGCCCCTTCCTCCACTGTTTGCCCCTTCCTCCATTGTTTGGCCCTTCCTCCATTGTTTGGCCCTTGTTCCATTGTTTGGCCCTTTTTCCATTGTTTGGCCCCTTCCTCCACTGTTTGCACCTTCCTCCATTGTTTGGCCCCTTCCTCCACTGTTTGCCCCTTCCTCCATTGTTTGCCCCTTCCTCCATTGTTTGGCCCTTGTTCCATTGTTTGGCCCTTTTTCCATTGTTTGGCCCCTTCCTCCACTGTTTGCACCTTCCTCCATTGTTTGGCTCCTTCCTCCATTGTTTGGCCCCTTCCTCCACTGTTTGCACCCCCCTTCCTCCATTGTTTGCCCCTTCCTCCATTGTTTGGCGCCTTCCTCCAATGTTTGCCCCTTCCTCCATTGTTTGGCCCCTTCCTCTACTGTTTGCCCTTCCTCCATTATTTGCCCCTTCCACCATTGTTTGGCCCCTTCCTCCACTGTTTGCCCCTTCCTCCATTGTTTGCCCCTTCCTCCACTGTTTGCCCCTTCCTCCATTGTTTGGTCCCTTTTTCCATTGTTTGGCCTCTCCTCCATTGTTTGGCCCCTTCCGCCATTGTTTGGCCCCTTCCTCCATTGTTTGCCCCTTCCCCCATTGTTTGCCACTTCCTCCATTGTTTGCCACTTCCTCCATTGTTTGCCCCTTCCTCCATTGTTTGCCACTTCCTCCATTGTTTGGCCCCTTCCTCCATTGTTTGGCCCCTTCCTCCATTGTTTGCCCCCTTCCTCCATTGTTTGGCCTCTTCCTCCATTGTTTGGCCCTTTTTCGTTGTTTGGCCCCTTCCTCCATTGTTTGGCACCTTCCTCCATTGTTTGGCCCCTTCCTCCACTGTTTGCCCCTTCCTCCATTGTTTGTCCCTTCCTCCATTGTTTGGCACCTTCCTCCATTGTTTGGCCCCTTCCTTCTCTGTTTGCCCCTTCCTCCATTGTTTGCCCCTTCCTCCATTGTTTGGCACCTTCCTCCATTGTTTGGCCCCTTCCTCCATTGTTTGCCCCTTCCTCCATTGTTTGGCCCTTTTTCCATTGTTTGCCCCTTCCTCCATTGTTTGGCCCTTTTTCATTGTTTGACCCCTTCCTCCACTGTTTGCCCCTTCCTCCATTGTTTGGCCCCTTCCTCCATTGTTTGGCCCCTTCCTCCATTGTTTGCCCCTTCCTCCATTGTTTGGCCCCTTCCTCCATTGTTTGGCCCCTTTCTCCATTGTTTGGCCCCTTCCTCCATTGTTTGGCCCTTCCTCCATTGTTTACCCCTTCCTCCATTGTTGGGCCCCTTCATCCATTGTTTGGCCCCTTCCTCCATTGTTTGGCCCCATTTTCCATTGTTTGGCCCTTCCTCCATTGTTTGGCCCCTTCCACTATTGTTTACGCCTTCCTCCATTGTTTGGCCCCTTCCTCCATTGTTTACGCCTTCCTCCATTGTTTGACCCCTTCCTCCATTGTTTGGCCTTTCCTCCATTGTTTGGCCCCTTCCTCCATTGTTTACCCCTTCCTCCATTGTTTACCCCTTCCTCCATTGTTTGCCCCTTCCTCCATTGTTTACCCCTTCCTCCATTGTTTGCCCCTTCCTCCATTGTTTGGCCCCTTCCACTATTGTTTACCCCTTCCTCCATTGTTTGCCATGCAAATAATCCCGTGTTGAAGATTCACCGAGTTGACAGCAGGTATGCCTAGTGGTGCTGCTTCTGGCATGCCATTTTGTTCTATTCATTGAAGGTGGTTTGGGAGGTTTGATGCCCTTGCTTATCGATAATGGTAGAGCAGGCCATGAATTATTACATTCCATTAGAGTACACTTCTGCTAATACTGATGGCCCACATGGATGCTTATTTAGCATGGTAATCGTGTCACACAACATGGTACAGGGTATCCTCAACTTGAAGAAGGACTTTGTCTCCACTGTACGTTGATAATCTAATGATATTGTATTAGACATTTGCATTTGCAACAGGTAGATTGGTGTCGATAAGGTTAAAAATGTTTCTCTCGTTGCTTCTCTCACCACCTGCCACAAACCCAGGTTCGAAGCCATGTCCTTTAGAATTTGGCCAGCTCAGTCAGTAGAAGAGTCACCTAGCTGCTCTTAGTAATGAGCTTTGAAATGCACCAATCAGATTGCATTTTCTGGCCTTGCCACCTTAAGTGCTTTGTCCACATGGTGTTCAAACTGAAAGAATACTGATTCATTTGCTGAGGGGAAGAAGGGGATCGGTGTCAGTGGGACAGGACATACCCAAGGAATAGTGATGGTAATGTCTGGGACCTGGTCTGTAAGTTTGATCCTGACCATGTCAGGTTTTCCTAATCTGTGGGACAAGTCTCCTAGTTTTGGCATCAGACCCCAGTTGTTGGTAATTTTGCAGCAATGCCAGGGCTGTTTTTGTCATTGTCCTTTCTAATGCCCAGATTGATGCTCAGTGGTGGTTTCAGTTTCTTGTTTCCGTAGACATTTTAGCAGTTTGATACAATTGAATGGTTTGCTAGGCCATTTCACAGGGCAGCTAAGATTACTATCTGGAATCATGTGTCGGTCAGATCAGGTAAGTAGGGCAGTTTTTTCTTCCTACAGGGCATTAGTGAGTCAGTGGGTTTGTTTTACAATGACTGATGATGGTTATATGGTTACTATTAGACTAACTTTTACTTGCAGATTTTATTGAATTTAAATTTCACCATCTACTAAGGTGGAATTTGAACTTTGTCCCAGGATATTAGCCCATGGCTAATGATTCTGACAGTGTGCTGGTGGGAAAGTTCAAGAGTGAAAAGGCAGTTACTATGTATGTGAAACTTTCTTTCTGTGCTTCACCACAGTGCCTGTAAGATGAATATTAAATGTGTGGTAGTTTGGTGTATCAGCATTAATACAGTGTCAATCCTTTTTCCTCATGCTCTTAGAATTTCTCTGGGGATTAATCCAGAGTAATGGAAAGCATTTACATTTTTTTTAGCTTGTTATGGGGGCTATTAAATGTCAATTAAAGATGAATGGACACATTTGCCCATGGTTTCCTTTCAGCATATATTGCACTCATGATAGCTGTTACAGAGGTAGTGTGAATGGAAACAGTTGGCAGAGATCCAGAATGGAGCAGGACAAAATCACAAGGCACAATACTATTCAAGGCAACATGACTATTGTAAATGGCTGAACAACGTCAAATTACCTGGGGACCAAATATGTGAGCACTTTCCCCATTAGTAAAGTCAGTAATGACACCCTCTGAGTAAATTTGCCAAGGTACTCAAATTACTTTTAAAGTTTTATTTGAATTCCTGATGAATGCACATTTTGCAAAACTATTATTGGTAGAGTAGGTATTTACATACATTTTATGAATCTAGTGTATAGTTAAGTTATTCCTAGATATTTTAATCTCATTGTAAACATTGGTGTATATTCACAAACATTTTATGAGAATACAGATTTCCATACTTAGTTAAAGAAGTTGGGCATGATTGGCCGCCAGGACATTTTAGAACTGGGCTATCGATAAGAGTCATAAGTTCCAATTCACTCATAGTAAGCTTTGAACATCAACAGAAACAACTGGGGCATGTCTAACTAGAACCAAAAGTAACAATAAAAATTGCCGGGTGGTTGCTTAAACCCTAATTGGTTCATTAGTATCTTTCACAGCAGCTTATACAGGGCTGAGATCCTAGCGTCCATAGTTCAGTGTCCCCCTGATTTACATCAAAGTGCTGTTCAGTTCTTACTAATAGGGAGGTGTGGTTGTGCAATGAGAGAGATGAACGCGGACATGAAAGTGGAGACTCAATTCTAAGTCCTTGTACTTCTCATCCATTAACCTCCACCACCCCTTCAGACAGAGTCCTATGTGCTGCCTCTTGTCCTTTCATACAACTAGTCAAGAAAGCAACTGCTGAGGTTTCCTACAAACAAAATCTCTCACCTTCCCCACCCCACCCCTCCTGTCTTGTCTCTTAATGCTGTCATGACAGCAAAACAAAGACCAATCTCTACTGCAAAACATCTGCAGGAGAGTGGTTGCTTGGAGGGAAATCAATACATATTGGGGCAAAAGATATAGTTTGTTAGGCATGATTTGGAGGTGCCAGTGTTGGATTGGGGTGTACAAAGTTAAAAATCACTCAACACCAGGTTATAGTCTAACAGGTTTATTTGGAAGCACTAGCTTTCGGAGCGCTGCTCCTTCATCAGGTGGTTGTAGAGTATACTATGGAGTATAAGGGTATACTTCACAACCACCTGATGAAGCAGCAGCACTCTGAAAGCTAGTGCTTCCAAATAAAGCTGTTGGACTATAAGCTGGTGTTGGGCGATTTTTAGTTTGTTAGGTGCTAGGTTTTGCGTACTTATCATTTGGTGTAGGTACTCCTGATGGATCCAGACTAGGTTGCTGATCTGACGGGTTCAGCTTATGCACAAGTGTGTCTCCAGAAGAGGACCCCACTTTCCTGGCATTCCAACAATGCCAGGTTGTGTATGGGCACAGTGAGGGAGTTTAGGGGGCTTTCATTCCTTGCCATTGAATTTGATTTGGGAAGGCTACAGATTATAATCTCCTGGATCTGAGATTTTCAGTAAAAGTGTTTGAAATTTGTGAAATCCAGCCTGAGCTTCTTGTTTTTGAAGATGTGTTCTAATGAAATGTATTTGCTGTCTTCAACCTAGCTACATTATCCTGCAAAAACACCAAGTGGCAGTCACTGAATTGGTGAGTCGGTCGCTGCAGAACATTACTTGATGTACCATTTATACTCCTGGAGTGTGTTTCATTTCAGAGTTTCATACACTCGGTTGTAATTGAAAAGAAAACATCTGAAGCTCTGACAATATTAGGCCTCTACAATCCACCTCTACTGTTTCATAATCATCCTGAAGGGACTCATTCCCTAAATTTGTTAAATAACTCAAACGACACCTCTGAAGGCTGCTATTTGGTTCTGACAGAGGTAAGACTCAGTGCTGTGGTCTCAATTTGCTGCTTCTGTGGGTCTAGAGTATGTAGAACAGAAAAGAACATATGATTATCTAATGTAGATGTTTTACCCATATTGTAGTTATATGAACAATATGTGGGTTGGTTTACAGGCTGCCTTATTTATTGATTCAGCATTGTTACGAAACAAAGGATGAGATTTCTTGCAATCAGTTAAATTGTAGTTATGTCATCTCGTAGTGAAATGATTGAGGGAAGAGGCATTCCAATGCACTGTCTACTAATCCCTTTGTCAGTTTAATAAAACCATTTATTTCTGCCCACCACCCTGAAGAATGATATTATAAATTTTGAAACTTATAAATCTATAGGGGCAAAATGAACTTGAAGTAGAGATTTGCAAAAAGCTAGTGACAGTGTGTTGAACACCTGTCATTTGTTTTTTGTCACTTATTTCTTCACTTTGTCCTTATTATTAAGGTAAATAGTTTTGAAAATTAGGTGGATTATTAAATAAGTGACCAATCACCACTGCCGAATTAGCCATGAAGTAGATTTCACAAAATCACATGCCCATTATCTGCTGGAGACTTTTTTTTGATATTAGTAATACAGGTCTAATAGAAATATTATTAACCAACAGCACTGTTTCCAAACAAGACATCCTTTACTGTAAAGAACCTTGGATGGCGTAATATATCTTAATGATATTCTCCCAATTTCTCAGATTCTCTCATATCTGTTCCTGTATTCCCCTTTCACAGCTATGCTTCTGATAGCTTTTTTAAATGTGCCTCCCTCAAATCTTTCTGCACTCCATTCTCTGAGGTTTAGCCTTTGGAATTTAAGGTTGAATCTCCTTTTACTAGTCTTGAAAAGTGCAACCATACTGAATATAATTTTCCGACTACCACGGAGGTTACCTGTTCTGAAGTCCATTCCCTTTTTGGCCTCTAAGTTTCATCTATACTGACCACTTCTACTTCCCACTTTAAAGACTGCATCGTTTTATTGTACTTTATTTTCAATTGTGATCTGAATTGGGAAATGGATTGATTTACAAAAAGTGACTGAGGAAGGAGTTAACGCACTTCTTCAAAGTAACCTAATGAAACTCATTGTGAGTTGTGATAATGTTACTGTTTCACGAAAGTGGAGCAAGGTCTAAGAGGAAACCTCCTGGCTCTGGTGGTGGTGGTTGGGGAGTGGGGTGGGAATCCGTATACAAAGCAAGATTTATTTTAGTTTGCAACATGTTGCTGATCGGTTTGTGGAGTTGTGACCAATGGTGGATGCTAAAGATCATCAGCCTTTGGCTGATGGTGTTTCTCTCTACAATATTTGAAAATTGCAGAAAGCCAGTTTATTTTCTTTAACATTTGCTGAAAGTTGTTGCTTTTGACTAATAATTCAGAAACTTTATCATTTGTGAACCAGATAATGTGTGCCTCCTATAGCAAGTTAAAGAACTGAAGGATATATGAAATGGAAGGAACCCAAGAAAACCTGAGGACTGGCACCATTGAATTGGTTCCTCAGAACTCTTCCTTCCACCTATACACCAATGTTTGTTTCATCTGTCTGTATGTATATGCGGCGCAGTTCTAGAAGAAAATAGAGTTCTAACTATTAGAATTATAAATTAAAAGTTCAGAGTTGTTTAACTGTAGTTAGAACCTATTTATTTATAATAAATATTAACTCATTTTTTAAAGATTAGATTCCCTACAGTGTGGAAGCAGGTCCTTCAGCCCAAGCAGTCCACCTCAACCCTCCAAAGAGTAACCCACCCAAACCCATTTCCCTCTGACAAATTGACCTAGCACTACAGGGCAATTTAGCACAGCCAATTCACCTGACCTGCACACATTTGGAACGTGGGAGGAAACCAGAGCACTCAGAGGAAACCCACACAGACACAGGGAGAATGTGCAAATTCCTCACAGGCAGTCGCCCGAGGCTGGAATCAAACCTGTGACCCTGGTGCTGTGAGCCACCATGCTGCCCCATCTGGTTAAGTACAGGAGTCTAGTCCACGTTTTCTGTTAACTCTACTCTAAAAAGACAAGTAAACTGGGGACTTTGCACACTTTGATAATTTTTAATATTTTTGTATGGCTCTGAGAAGAGATGAGTTTGATTTCTAGTGCATTACCTCAGCGAGGTGTGACATGACTCAAGACCCACAGATGGGACTGACCTAGTAGCTCTATCCTTTCAGCATTTTTGGCCAATGGAACTTGTTCCTTCCTATATTGACTCTACTTTTTCTCTCCTTGTCCAGTCCATTCTGACTTATACCCTTGATTATTATGATGTCCTCCATCACTTTAACAATTTTGTGCCCCAAATTGTCAGCTTATACCATAGATGTCCAGTCAGGAGGTCATGTTGCAGCTGTACAGGACATTGGTTAGGCCACTTTTGGAATATTGCGAGCAATTCTGGTCTCCTTCCTACCGGAAAGATGTTGTGAAACTTGAAAGGGCTCAGAAAAGATTTACAAGGACATTGCCAGGCTTGGAGGATTTGAGCTATAGGGAGAGGTTGAATAGGCTAGGGCTGTTTTCCCTGGAGCGTCAGAGGCTGAGGGGTGACCTTATCAAGATTTACAAAATCATGAGGGGCATGGATAGGATAAATAGACAAAGTCTTTTCCCTGGGGTGGGGGAGTCCAGAACTAGAGGGCAGAGGTTTAGGTGAGAGGGGAAAGATATAAAATAGACTTAAGGGCAACCTTTTCACGCAGAGGGTGGTATGTGTATGGAATGAGCTGCCAGAGGATGTGGTGGAAGCTGGTACAAGTGCAATGTTTAAACGGCATCTGGGTGGGTAAATGAATAGGAAGGTTTTGGAGGGACATGGCCCGGGTGCTGGCAGGTAGGACTATATTGGGTTGGGATATCTGGTCGGCATGGACAAGTTGGACCGAAGGGTCTGTTTCCGTGCTGTGCATCTCTATGACTCTATGACTCCATGTCCCATAGGGCAGAATGTGGAATCCCCACTTCTAATGTGAACAGAAGACCAATCAATCCCCATCAAATACTATTTGCCTCCAACTAGCTGAATTCCTTCTTACAGGTCACGACTTTAATTTGGATTCCACCCACTTCCTCCAGTTTCCAAAATAAACGTTTCACTTGTATCAATAAACTGATACCAAATAAATAATTGCACATAAGACACAATTAAGAAGAGAATGATAATTTATCTTATTTCCCTTTAGATTTACTTTCACCATAATAAATCTAGTGAATCCTTAGCCAATACTGAAGCCACAAGCCACAAGCCACAAACTATAATCACTTGGTCTTTCAGAGCCACTTCCATGGCTTCCCACTAGGCATTAAGGATTAAGTGACCTCAGATATAACATCAGCATATAAGCACTCTGGATTGCATCTATCCTTTTTTGCTTTTGACTTTGTGTAGCAACTTCCAGGCTCAAACTTCACTGTTAACTGAGGAGCTGCTGACAAGTCAACGTGTGCGAAACGTTTTGCTGAAATAATTAGGTTGTTCTCACCTCAAGAGCTGGGAGTGAGTTTTATTCCTAGCTCCATTGACATGAAAAAAAAACAAGGCTGGGATTGACACTGTCTTACTGTGTCTCTCAGAATCCAAAGGTTTCTGCAACAATTTATTTTGAGAGAATATATACCAGCAAGCTGAATAATGATGAAACAATATGATGCATTCAATACTGGCAAACAAGAGATTGTTCTTCAGTAAGTTCATGCTCATTATAATTGGTGAGTGTGTGTTGCAAAGTTTGATGTCCTTGCATTTTGAAGGATGGAAAAGGCTTCGTTATGATTTCTTTGAATGCAGATCTTTCCTTCTATTTGCAAGTTCATGGCCATTGTCAGAAGTCAGATCGATCTATTATATATTAAAGAAAAGCTTCACTGCAAATCGCTATACAGTGCTGCCTTCACACAACTTCAAGGATCTTGAATGTGCTAACTATCCCTTTAAATAGAATGGATATCGTTTGAAGGTATACCTCATGATTATTTCACAGTAATCATAGTATGGTGTACAGAAACCAACAGAAAATTTGGAAAATTGATACCTATTAATGTATCCTTTCATAGCAACACAGCATTTGCTTATTCTCAATTCTGGCCCTTATAGTAGTGTCATATAGAACTTTCATTACATCAACCACATGAGGAGGAAGGGGAGATTATACTGTGTAAACCGCTGAGGCACATCCGCACAGAGGGGGAGAGAAGGAGAAACAGTTTGCAAGAATCAACAGGAGACTCCTTTCCACGAGGAAATCATTTGAACTCTGCAGTTTCTAAAGGATGACTTCAGAAGTATTACACAGGCTTCAGAAATGTTGTACTTAGCAACATTTTCCATTAGTGTAACTTTATTTTCTCTTCACAGGATAGATTTAAATTATGACTTGCATAACTTGTCGACTCAGAAATTTTCTTGCATCATTCGTATTGACAATGAGTGACAAATAAAGGTTTGATGTCGGATATGCCACCATGAGGTTTATGCCCTGCCAGATTTGGGTATCACAGATTGCACAAAGTGTCTGATCTTTGGTCACAAGACCTGTGTTGTAAAAAAATGATCAGGCTTCAGACAGAAGCAGCCAGCTGCCACAGTGAACTGACTGCCACTACAAGTGGTAACACCTTAATGTTGCAGAGACCAGAAATTACTGACCATTCACACCACTTAAAATTCAAATGGAAAAATCAGTGAACCAAGTACAGCAGCATTGAAGTAAGTGAGCATTCTGAAACATGAGCACAGCACACATCGTCAAAACCAGGAAATTTGTGATCACCTCTGTAAATACTTCAGTATAAATGACTAGCTAGATGTTATACAGTGGAGTCCATTTACTTAACTTTTCTTTTTATAATTTTTAACTCAACCATTTTATAGCTGTACTTTCAACCATCCCATCAATACTACACAGTGTTGGCAAGGGGTTTCACAGGCCGGAATGGTTCTTCCGCTGAGGGGTTTTGAATTTCCTCCAATGGGAGATCCCAGCACCGAAGAGAATTCTATCCTGTGGTTTAGAACGGAACCAATGAACTTCATCCCACAGAGAACAACTATACTGACTACAATTAGACGTTGTGAAATGCAGCAAGGATGCCGTGTTTTACCACAATAGTTACAAAGTAAACTTTCCCAATCCAATGACATAAAGAATTGACAGCGCATCTGTTGTGTATTGTTATATTTCCCTTGATCTTCAGTCTGATATTACCATCTTGGTTGTGAATATGCTCTGTTTCATAACCTTCAGCAGGTGGGCCCTACAGCTATACTTTGTGTTATTGCTGTGGCAAATTTACAGATGCCAGAATATATCACAGAATCCCCATAGTGTTGAAACAAGCCATTTGGCACAACAAGGCCACCCAGATTCACCCCTACTCCATCCCTGCAAGCCCCTGGCTAATTCCCCTAACCTACACATTATGGGCAATGCCAGACTTCTCTTTTAAAAAACATGTACATGATGGGGCCTAAAATGGGATACCTCTGAATTATTTGGTAAAGAAGAATTTTCCACACAATGTAAGGTAATTTGCCCATGCATGGTGCTAGCTTCTCCATCAGAGAAATATACTCAGATTCTAGTTCCATTTCAAAAATACTTCCAGTGCATGTGTCCCTTGGTTTTCTTTCAAAACCTCAAGATTCTAACAGCATCTGATAAAATTTTCTTGGATATTGGCAGAGATTACGTTTAAAAGTGTTACAACACAGTGGTGAACCCCTCTGTTAATGAAACCAAACACACAGAAAAGCTCACCTCGCCCCATAATCTGTTAAAATATGAGTGACAGAGAACTCCCAAATTCCACTATTTAAAGAAAAAATATCAATTTATTCTTTAA
The DNA here is from genome assembly GCF_037043375.1 of Chiloscyllium plagiosum. NCBI lineage: Eukaryota > Metazoa > Chordata > Chondrichthyes > Orectolobiformes > Hemiscylliidae > Chiloscyllium > Chiloscyllium plagiosum. The sequence continues at coordinate 107,165,825 of NW_028270142.1, forward strand.
CTCTAAACATGAACATTAAACAACAGCTATTTACAACTCTAAACCTCCTTTCTCTTAAATGCTTGTTATCTGTTTGCACCTCTACAACAATATACTATTCCCATAAAACCCGTATTAAAATTACATCCACTTAAGTTCAAAACCACACAGCAGTTGTCGTCATCAATGTCTGTCTTCCTCTGGCTGAGGATTTCCCTGCGTCATCTTGTGTCTTTTACTGCAAAGATGTTTCATATGAAAAAGGTACCTTTGGTCGAGAGTGCTTTGAATGGCAGTCTTTCTCTAATGGCATTTTTCTCTGTCTAACTTTCAAAATGCTTGCTTCTTTATACCCCTAACATTGGTTCAAGGTTGGCAAAAACAATAAATTCAAAGTCAATTGGGTTTTAGTATCCTGAGGTATAAATTAAACTAGGAGAAAGTGAGGACTGCAAGTGCTGGAGATCAGAGTCGAAGAGTGTGGTCCTGGAAAAGCATAGCCGGGCAGGCAGCATCCGAGAAGCAGGAGTGTGGACATTTCAGGCAGGAATGAAGGGCTTATGCCTGAAAAGTCGACTCTCCTACTCTTCAGATGTTGCGAGTGCTTTTCCAGCATAATTTAATCTTTTTTGCAAGTTTTGTGAAGGTTTGTAGATCAGGTTGAGGTTTAGGGTGTAGCTTTGCTCGCTGAGCTGTAGGTTTGATAGCCAGACGTTTCGTTACCTGGCTGGATAACATCGTCAGTGGTGACCTCCACGTGAAGCGAAGCTGATGTCTCCTGCTTTCTATTTATATGTTTGTCCTGGATAAGGTTCCTGGGATTTGTGGTGATGTCATTTCCTGTTTGTTTTCTGAGAGGTTGATAGATGGCATCTAGATCTATGTGTTTGTTTATGGCGTTGTGGTTGAAGTGCCTGGCCTCTAGGAATTCTCTGGCATGTCTTTGCTTAGCTGTCCCAGGATAGATGTGTTGTTCCAGTCGAAATGGTTGTGTTTTTCATCCGTGTGTAGGGCTACGAGGGAGAGAGGGTCGTGGCTAGCTGATGTTTGTGTATCCTGGTGGCTAACTTTCTTCCTGTTTGTCCTACGTAGTGCTTGTGGCAGTCCTTGCATGGAATTTTGTAGATGACGTTGGTTTTGTCCATGGGTTGTACTGGATCTTTTACATAGGACAGAGCAGCGCAGGAACAGGTCTTTTAGCCTACCATGTCTGTAACAGCCATGATGTTATTCAAAACTAATCCCATTTGTCTACATATGGTTCATATCCCTCTATTCTCTACCTGTTCATGTGTCTATCTAAATGTCTCTTACATTTTTCTATCATATCTGCTTCTACCACCTCCCTTCTGTGCATTCCAGGCACCCATTATCCTCTGTTCAAAAAAACTCTCCTTGCTCACCTCTTTTAAACTGGCTGAAGAAGGGCTTATGCCCGAAACGTCGATTCTCCTGTTCCCTGGATGCTGCCTGACCTGCTGCGCTGTTCCAGCAACACATTTTCAGCTCTTTTAAACTGGCTCCTGCTCAGCTTAAACCTATACTATTTAGTATTTGTAGTAGTCGATCCTGGGACCTCGCTGATCTATGTGGCTCTGTGTTACATTAGGGATGCTTTTGCCCATTCAATCAACTACTTGAGGAGCCCAGTAAACCAATCCCTAATGTGTTGATTTGATTTATGTATTGTCATGTGTTTGTTGTTACAAAATACAGTGAAAAGTATTGTATAGTGTTGTCACTCTCCAGCACCATGTTGAAACATAGGAAAATAACCCAAAACACAGTATTTCCTCATTTCGCTGTCTTTGTAAAGTATCCAACTTTACCGTCTTTCTTGTTAAGTGCTCCGCCACGGGTCATGGGCCAGGTGGCCAGGCACAAATCCCTTTTGGCGCCACTCTTCAGTGCTATCTCACCCCCACCGACACCCTCGCCACTCTGAGTCCTGGTTGGATCTTACCAATGCAGATACCACCGATGCTGTTAGCTACTGCACCAGCTCAAACTCGACTCCACTGCCCCCATGCGTCTGCTTCGGGCCCACCTTACCAAAGCAGCCATTGCTGCTGCCGCCAAGTTTTGTAATGGGACCAAGCTTGCCTCCACAGTGACAGCCAGAAGCTGCTGGGAATCCAAATCCCAAACCCTCTCCAACGCCATCTCAGATCCACACTGCTGGTGCCGCTCACCACTACCATCACCAGGACTGAGTAGTTGGCTTAAATTGTTCAAAAAAAAGTTCAAAGCTTGAGTAGAGCTTAAACTGGTTTTGGAATTTTGTTCTTTCTTTGCGAAACTATTCGTTATGGCACAGTGAATAGTTTCCTTAATGAGAAGAGGAGCAGTGGTAAAGTGAATAATCCGCCATTACCTTCTCTGTTTGCTTTTGCTTCTTTTATGATGTCTTTAAGTAGCTCTTTAATCAGGCCCTACCCAAATGGGGCTCTTTCACAGAGATGCTTTGAAAGAAAACATAACAGCACTGGTCATATTCCACAACATCTCTAAGATAGAGAAAACGTATTTTATTTTGTCAGCATTTTCATTGTCTACTTTTTTTGATGCACCGAAAGGGACATGAGCAAGGTAGACCTTGTGAAAACTGCTTTTAAACAAATAAAAATATAGTTTTCTCACTAATTAGAACTCTAAATTCACAAAGCATTGGACTTTATTTAATATATTCTTTAGCAAAATGGGAATCAAAAGCATAAGTTCAAGAGAAACTGCTGTAGTAAACTCACTGGGGAAAGATTTCATCTTTGGCTTTCTGAATGCAGAGTTTCACACAACAAGAACACTGAAGACAAAAACCTACCCCAGTGACAAAGGAAAATACATCGCTAAGTGCTGATTCCTGGGGGGTTGGAGAGAATAATAATGACTCTGTGTAGATGGATACAGAAGCACTGCCGCAGGCTGAACAACAGATAATCTGATCAACAAAAGACATTCAGTCCATCAGATGACTGTGTTACATAAAGGCTAAGCATTGAGTAAATATAGAATAATGACTTGTTTTCAATCCAGTTTTATTATTTAAATGACCAGTGGATCTATTGCAATATTATAGAATGCAAACATATTATAGAAAGTGAACATAAGTAACAATGTATGACTATCTAATGAGCAACCTGTCCATGCTAATGTCACACTGTTTTAAAGAAGTGTTATTCTATTTAATTCAAAAACATCTTGTTTTGTTGGCAGGGTGAAGCTGTATACAATTTGGCTCCTCCGATAATTCAGATCATTTTGCAACTGTAACAAAAGATACTTGAGAGAGTTAAAGCTGTAGTTTTAATGTATTATTAGCACATACCTTGACATCACTCAAGACGAATCAGGAGATTTCAGCAATGGAATTTGAATTTATACAATGCACTTAACATATTGCTTTATTAGAAGATTATATGCAAAATTTGACAACATGTTACTTGAGGAGGTATTAGAGCAGCTGACCAAAGCTGGTGAAAGGTTTAAGTCATAAGCAGCACCTTAAAGGAAGAAAGAGAGGAATAGAAGCAGACAGACTTAGTGAGAGAAATGTAAAGCTCACTCTTTTGGCAACTGAAGGCATATGGTCTCTAATTGTGGAAAATAATTATGAGAGTATACAAAAAGACAAATTAGAAGAAAGTAATTATCTTGGATGGCATTGGGGTGACAGGACGTTACAAATGTATGGACAACATCATACAGGGATGAAAATAAGATGAGAATTTTAAAATTGAGTTGCTGCTGGACTGGTAGCCAATGTAGTCAGTCAACATAGGAATGAGTTGAATGAGAGCCAGCCTGCTGACAACAGAGTTTGGGATTAACCTAAGTTTATGGAGGGTGGAGAATGGAAGTCCAATTGGGATAGTGTTTTTTTTAATGCATTTGGGAATGTAGACTTCACTGGCTAAGGCTATAGCCCATCCCTAGTCATCTTTGAGGAGGTATTGGGGAGCTGCCTTCCTGAACAGCTACAGCCCATTTGGTGTAGGTATGCCCACAATGCCTTAAGACAGGGAGTTTCAGGAGTCTGACCCAATGATATTGAAGGATTGCTGAACTAATGGTTCCAAAGCCACAGATCAAGGTTTTAGCAATGTATGAGTCCAGGTTATCACAGCGAGTAGGGTGATATTACAAAACTAGAAGCATTCTTTAGAGTGCTGCAGATTGTGATCAGAAGTTCATCTTGGGTTCAAAATGCCACAGCAAGTTTGTAAGCAGTGTGGCTTAGACTCAGAGACCTGAGAGGGGGAGTTATGGAGTCAGTGGCTCGGGAATTGTGTTTATGGTGGGGACCGACAACAATGGCTTCAAGTTTCCCACTATTTATTTAAATGAAATTTTTGCACATCTTCCACTAAAAATGGGGAAGTATAATATCTGAAATGTGACAACTTAAGAGGTACAGGAAATAAGTGCAAAGTACTAGAACTTCATACACAGTTTATACACAAGCATTACATGCAAGAGGTTGCTGTACAAATCTGAGCATTGGCTGATTGGATCTGTGTAGAATAGAATTGCCATTTGCCTAATATTGAAATCCCTAGCCCTATGGAAATCCCAGATCAGGGTAATTGAAATGTATGATATTCAGTCCTGCTTTACTGGGAAGAAATTGCACTGGGGTATCTTGTTTGTGAATTTGTTCTCTGTTTGGGCTTGAAGAGGATGGTGGGAATGCAGGTAAACCACCTTCCCTTTATATTACCTATTTCAGTCAAATACAATCCAACATTTTTCTTAATTCACCACACCTCACAAAACTCTAACAACACTGGTCACTGTGGACTGCCAGGCAAATTGCTATTGACATCATATAACATACTTTCCTCATTCTCAGTGTCAATTGCTAAAATGTTGGAAAAAGTATTAATAACAGTCTGTTCAAAAGGATACAGAAGTGCTACCTCCACTTGAACAGAAGATCACTTCTTAGCTAGTCTTACTTTATTGTTATTTTAATTTGGACTCACTAATACTAAAGGAATTCAGTGAATGAGTCCAATGCCGCAACTGGATTGAAAGTGAGTTATTATCCCACATTTACTCAGTACTTACCTGCTATAGTCATTTGACCGAATGCTTTTTTTGGATCAGTTTATCCATGACCCAAGAAGGTGGAGTTCTTCTAAATATAGAGGCACTGTTCTATCCAACCTGTCAGTAATCAGCATCATGTAGCTATTTCCTTATTTATATCACATTATATTAAGACTTTTTACATCAACTCCTATACCCATCCTTCACTCACTGTCTTCAAGACTTTGTCTGCCTCTGATTTGTGATTGTATTTTTCCCTTACCTTGTGCAGGAGAAGGTGTTGAGAGCCCACCGTTTCTGACAACCTTTCAGGCTATTCTGAGGGGCCTGTTATGTTTTGCTCCAGGCCCATCAGCTTTCAGCTGATTCACACTTTTGTTCAGGACTGCCTCAGGTTTTGAGTTTTGTGTGCCAGGAGACCTGACGTTGGTTCATACCCACGCAGGGCCATTTCTGTTCTTTCGACACCAACCCTTCTCCCCTGAAGTAAGCTCTCTCACTCTCTCTCTCTCACACTTAGAGAAGGCAGGTGGCCAGCATTGGCATCATTGAGAATTTCATGTTTAACTGGGTGCAGAGTCTTCTCTCCATCAGCAAATCCACTGGAGTTATCCCTGTAGTTGCATGAGGGATGGTCCTTTAATTGAACAGGAACCAGGACAGTTTGTATTGAGTGACGCTGGTGGATGCTTCTTTAAGCTTGCCTTCAAAGTTTGGACTGCTCTTTCCACCAGAACATTGGATGACGTGGAGCCGTCCAAACATGCAGAATGTCATTTGACTTACTCAAGGAAATACGCAAAACCCTGCTGGTAAATGACGCCCCATTGTCCCTTTGCAATACTTCTGGGAGCCCCTGCATCGCAAACAATGCCTGCGGTTTTCCAATTGTTTCCCAACTGAATTCTATGCACATCCAACCACTTTGTTCTTGGTTATTGTGGATGCCCATTTATCAAGCGCATGAAAGTAAGTAACCAGGCCCAGGGATTACCCAGTCATCCTCACAAATGTGGGGGCACTCTGGTGGTAATTGTTGTCCTTGTTAACCCTCTGGGCACTGTCCCATCAATGCAGCTATGTCAGCATCCAATCCTGGCCAAACATAACCTCTTGCCAACATTTCAATGACTCAGCCAGTATCTGTCAGTGACCTTTACTCTCAGTAATATTATGCTGTTCTCTGCAGTGATCTGGTCACGCCAGGTCCAGAAAGATTTCAATTCTGGATGATCCTTTTGTTGCCACCATCACCACCAGCTGTTTTAGTTTTTCCAGGGCAGGACCTTTTGGTGTCCACAGTCAGATATTGTCAACGGTGACCGGACAGGTGTCCCAAAAGTTTCAAACCAGAACAGACCCATCCAGGGGAGGCACCACCGGTGGTCTATCTGCCAGTGGAAGGTGGCTCAAGACATCCACATTTGCCACTTGGCCGCTTGGATAGTGTTCCAACTTGTAATGATATGCAATGAAAACGAAGGCCCACCACTGAATTTGACCAGAAGCTGTGGGCAGCGCAGCCTTCTCATCTTTAAATAGCCTTAGCACGGGTGTGTGGTCCATAAAGGTATTGGTGGAACTTTCTCACACCGAAGATGGCCGCCAACCCTTCCTTCTCTATCTGGGTATATAATTGCGTTTGACATCAGCCAAAGTCTGGGAAGCATGTGCTATTGGGCGTTCCTCTCCATTGGGCCACCGGTGAGCCAAAACTACCCTGATACAGTACAGGGAAGCTTCACATGTTACTTGGGATCATAATGGGCTAACACCTTAGATGATGATAGCTGTTGTTCATGTATCTAAATGGATACGCGACCATTTCTAAGGCTGACCCCTTCTCAATAGCAGGTGTAGGAGTGCCAGGTTACATATGAATCTTCTATAATAACTCACCAACTCAAGTAAAGATCTAAGCTCTGGTATGGATGTGGGAACCAGGGTACCTTTGATCACCCTTGCTTCATCTTCCAATGGGTGTAACCCAGTTTTGCCAACTATACCCCAAGTAGGTCACTTGGGGTGCCTTAAACATACATTTTTCCCTTCTAAGTCATACGCCTATCTGGGAGAAATATTTCAGCACTATGTCTAAGTCGTCCAAATGCTCTTTACTGGTTTTCTTAGTTTTTAGCACATAATCCAGATAAATAGCAACCTCGGTTAGCCCTTGTAAAATGTTCTCCATTGTCCATTGGAAAAGCACAGGCTGATGATAGGCCAAATGGCAGTCTTGAATATAGGGACAAACCCTTATAGATATTAATTGCAGCATATTTCTGGGACTCCTCATCTAACTACAATTGCAAGTACGCATAGCTCATGTCCAGCTTTGTGAAGGACCACCCTGTGTTTTGTGTATAAATCCCTATGTGAGAGATTGGGTATTTATGCAGCTGCAAGAAGCGTTTTACTGTTTGCTTAAAATCCCCACAAAGGCAAACCAAGCCATCAGACTTCACCATCAGTACGACTGGTGCTGTCCATTTCGCAAACTGGAATGGTTTGATGATTCCTTCACTTTCCGGCCTCCTGATTTCTGCCTCTACTTTTGCACATAAGGCAAATGGCACTGGCTGGGCCTTGCAACATCACGGTTCAACACATAAGGTTCCTGGTCAACATGTAAGGTGGCCCTGGCTCCTTTGATTGTCCCTATCCTGTCTGAAAAGCTTCTGGCTATTTGAGTAGGACTTTGCTAAGGCAGGAGAAAGTGAGGTCTGCAGATGCTGGAGATCAAAGTTGAAACTTTATTGCTGGAACAGCACAGCAGGTCAGGCAGCATCCAGGGAACAGGAGATTCGATGTTTCGGGCACAGGCCCTTCTTCAGGAATCCGGCAGCCATTTTCAAATTGAAAAATGTTGGGCCAATCAAGGTGAATCTTTCTCAATCAATTCCACCCCATCAAGCTTGGGCCAAAGCCTTTTACTACAGTCAGTGGTAACTACACCAACTGCTTCTTATAGGAGACCAGAACTAAAGTTGTACCCTTAATCTGTAAAGGTTTCCTGGATCAGTTCTCATTCAGGCTGAGGCCTTTTGGAGGCTTAGGGATTTGAATCCAGTCTAAATCTTGTTAAAGACTGTTTCTGCAATCACTGATAGGGCTGCACTGGTATCGACCCCCATGAGAACCGGGTGGCCATTTCATGATATATTTATTTTGTTTGGTTCTGATTTGAAGGTTGCTAAGCAATTTACCTGTTCCAATCCACATGTAGGTGGACTTTCCAGGGTGTGCACTCTCCTATATAACAACTGAGTTATCTTACTGAAATCAGGTCACATAGGACTTCTTTACTGTTTTAGACATAGAGTCCCTCAACATGGAGACAGGCTCTTTGGCCCAAACTGGTCCAGGCCGACCAAAATGTCTGTCCACACTAACTCCATTTCCTCGCACTTAGCTCATATCCTTCTAATGCTTTCCTATCCATGTATTTGTCCAAATGCCTTTTTAATGTTGTTAAGGTATCCATTTGAACCACTTCCGCTGACAGCTCATTCCATATGAGTACCACCCTGTGTGTAAGTTGTCCTTCAGGTTCCCTTTTATTCTTTTCCCTCTATCCTTAAACTGATGCCCTCTAGTCCTCAATTTCCCAACTCTGGGAAAAAAGACTGCGTGCATTCACTCTGTCTATGCCTCTAATGATCTTATACACCTCTATAAGATTCTTCCTCAGATTCCTACCCTCTAAAGAAAAACATCCTGGCTTGTCCAGCCTCTCACTATAACTCAGACCATTGAGTTCAGGCAACATCCTGAGTCCGCATGCTGGCAGCAACTACAATGGCTTGTCAGCCCAGATCCTGAAGAACATTTTAGCCATTTGGCTGAGGCTCAGGGCCTTTGTTTTTGGGGTTTTGCTGCGTGCTGACCTAGAGTTCCTCTGCTCAGGTTATGTCCTTCACAAGACTCTGTGATTGTTTACACTCAAGTGGTGTTCCTCAAGCTCAGTCGGACAGGTGTGGGTGCCCATTTACATTGGGATGCCCTGGAGCTCCCATGCTCCACTTGCCACATTTGGCAATGACAAAGCCAGTTGTACTGCTTGTTTGAAGTCCAACTGAGCTGCAGCTGATAGGCACTTTTGCACGGTGATATCATCAATCCCACATGCCAAATGGTCTCTCAGCATCTCATTCATGGTCAACCCAAAAACGCATGCCTCTGCAAGTCATCATAACCTCATCAAAAATCCCGATACAGATTCCCCGATTCTCGGACTGCTGATTAAAACCAATGTCACCTCAGAATTAGCGGAGGCTTGGGGTCATGATATTCTTTAACTAAAATCTGTCATCTCTTGAAAGGTAGTAGTATCTGATGCCTCAGGGAACATTAGGCTCCTAATAACCGAAAACACTGCTGGTCCACAAGCTGTCAAAAGAATTACCCATTGCTTTTCTTCTGCCATTTTTCTGTCATTTGCCATAAAAAGAATAACACATTCTTTCCATATACTGGGCCCAGTCTTCGATGACAGGATCAAATGATTCAAGCTTCCCAAACAAAGCATGATGCCAGAAATGCTTACCCCAATTCAAAGATGACTATTGCGAATGAATATTCTTCAGCTGCAGACTATTTTCCCTCATCGCCACTGAAATAACTGCACAGAGGCTGATATCCCTTCACCAAGTCACCCTTTATTTACACGTGCACAGTATATGGAATCTGGCCAGCTATCTCAGAGCCAGTCTTTAGAGTGAGGATACTCTTTGCGACTAGTGTTTATATCTGTCAGCCAGGGCTCCCTGGTTGGCCCGGGATAACAACCCCAATCAGAGATTTCATACTTAATGAGATCCGCCTGGTCCTCTTTCTGATCACTACAGTTTCAATGTTTCTATTTCATTTGGGGATCTAGCCAAGGTAATTTTCAGGCTAACACACAATATCACCTGGTGCTCCATCATTTCCCATTTGTCGTACAAAATTATAGTAAATTGAGAAACTCAGGCAAGTAACTTGCGACTTAATTTTTTTTGTACATTTTATTATTCGATTATAGCTGGTTATCTGAAAGAGATCAGAAATACCAATAGCTATAGAAAGTTTAAGGAAAGTAAAGGAAATCCTACAACTACCTTGCCAGTCTGAAGGTAGGGAGAGGTCTGAAAATAATAAATGTAGAAATGGTGAGGCCTATTTTTCTCCCCATCCCTTAAAACTGAGACAGGAATCTGCACAGACCATGTTGATGTTCCTGACCTTGCTGATTTCCCATGGGCAGGCTGTTTTTATTAGCCTTGGTGGAATCCCCTCAGGACTCCTTCATTGCTTGAAAACTGCCTTTGGGGAGAGAAGGAACTCAATCTTACAAGCGACTGGAGCCTGCTTAAATATAGGTTGGTTGGCTCCAGGGCAACTGAAGAAAATGCATTCTATTTCACGATCAAAATGTAAAATTGAGGCAGATGGTGTTTAATTGATCACTGAGCAATCTATTACATTCTTCTCAGTACATTTAAAATGTAAATTTCTCCCTCTGCAGGTTATAAAAAGCTGTGCGTCAACTCCCTGGCATATTTCATCAGGTGGGCAGATAGCCAGTTGGATGCCTTGTTGTGCCCTCTGCCACTTTCAAAAGTAATGTGGAGCATGAAATATATTCCCCTTTAGATTTGTGGTACAGGGTACACTCAAGTTACATATATGTAATGAAAGTATATTTCCCGATGTTAATACCCTAAGTGTGCCGTATGAGTGCCAACAGTTTGTGATATATGGTTGCTGTGACTGTAAAGGGATTGTATAAAGCAAAGGACTGTCTTGACTTGTATAATTCATTACATAAACGAAGGCAGTATCTTTAAAGCATTCTGAAAACATTCTTAAAAGCTTAGAAACCGTACTATTTGGAACTGACTGAGCCCCGCTGCAGTCATTTTCCAATCTCAAGAGGTCAAATTGGGAAGAGCCAAAAAGAGAAATCTTTAAGGAAGAGAATCTGCCAATTTCAGCTACTTTGTACAGGTGTATTGTTGCTGTGGTGTTAATGATGGGGAATACATGGGCAGAAACTCATTCACATGCCCAGATCTTGTGTAGATGCTGATGCTCCTGAATGCCATTTTAGAATTGCAACCATGATTCCTTCCTCTTACTCTCTCCACCAAACAACATCAGTTCACATTTCTCTGCTTTGAGTTTCATGTTCATTGTGCCGCCCATTCAGCCACCGTCCCCACGTGCTCTTATTGTTAACTTATCAACAAGAATTCAGTACAGTTGGTTACACCCAATTTAGCCTTAAGAATGTTTGCTAACCCTCCTCAATTAATTCAAATTTGTCCATTTCTGAAGCTTTCCCTCCACTGAGGTTAAATTGACTGGCCTCTAGTTTTTAAGTTATCCTTACATACTTTATTAAATATTTGCAAATTTCCAGTCCTCTGGATCCACACGTTAATACAAGGAGGAAAGGAAAATTATGTCCAGGGCATTAAGGCTTTTCTCCCTTACTTCCCTTGTCATATCTTTGAAGTACCAGCCATTGGTTGCCTGGTGTGGTTCACTTCCATCAATCCTCCTATTTTAAATAATAGCCAGTTAGGACCATAGTTCGAAAGTGGTGCTGGAAAAGCACAGCAGGTGAGACAGCAGCTGAGGAGCAGGGTAGTCGACTTTTCTGGCATAAGCCCTTCATCAGGAATGTGGCGGGGCAAAGGAGCTGAGAGATAATAGGAGGGTGGGGGTTGGGCTGGGGGTAAGGTAGCTGGGAATATGATAGGTAGATGAAGGTGGGGGGTAATTGTGATAGGTTGGTGGGGAGGGTGGAGCGGCTAGGTGGGAAGGAAGATGGACAGGTAGGACAGGTCAAGAGGGTGGTGCTGAGCTGAAGGGTTGGATCTGGGATGAGGTAGGGGGCGGGGTAGGGAGATTTGGAAATTATTGTAGTTAATGTTGATGCTGTGTGGTTGAAGAGTCCCAAGGTGGAAGATGAGGCATTCTTCCTCCAGTTGTTGGATGACTTTGATCTGATGGTGGAGGAGGTCCAAGACTTGCATGTCCTTGGAGGAGTGGGGGTGGGGGGGAGTTGAAGGTATGTCATTGAACATGTCATGCCTGCTCCACCATTTAATGTGCTCATGGCTGATCAAACAATTCAAGGCCTTATACTGACATTAACTGTTATGAAGATGTGGGTGCACTGAAAGTTAAAAGCTAGCAGAACTATCTGACACAGCACCAAGTGTTCAGAATAAGGCAACAATGTAACACTTGGTTGAAAGCTAGAGTAGCTGGTTGCCTGGAAATAACAAAGCAGATTTGAATTAGACCAATCAATTTTACCCTGAAAAATACCAAATTCCAATCAAGTTTGAATTTAGTAGATTGACAATCTTAAGAGCCAATGACACAATCCGACGCTTTGGGGGTAGAAGACCAGAGGAAAACGAACAGTTGGGAGGAGAACTGCCAAGCCAACGACACTTGCAGACTGACTGGAGAATAGCTCTCTTAAAGGTACCTTTATCGATCCATGACCTGTGAAGTATAATCCCTAAGAAGAAGAAAAGAAGAGACAGGAAGATCCAAACAGAATATTCAACAGCTGGCTCATTCTGAAACCTTGAATTTTTGGTAAATCTTAATCAGAGGGGTTTTATCGGACTAATATTATAGAAGGGAAAGTAAAAGATAGGTTAGAAGGAGGAGTTGTAAATAGTTGTTAGTTAATTATACTCTGTTATATTTTAAGAAATAATGATGTTAATTTTTACTTTAATTAGATGTTGGCATCTTGAATTGAATTGAATTGAATTTATTGTCATGTGTACCGAGGCACAGTGAAAAGCTTTGCCTTGCGAGCAATACAGGCAGATCACCGAGTTAAGTAGCATAGATAAGTAAATAATAGGTAAACAGTGACATAAACAAAAACACTGGTACAGGTGAATGCTAAGTGTTTGTGAGTCCATTCAGTATTCTAACAATTGTAGGGTAGAAACTGTTTCAAAACTGGCTGGCGCATGTGTTCAGGCTTCTGTACCTTCTCCCTGATGGTAGAGGTTGTAGAAAAAATATTGCCAGGGTGGGATGAATCTTTGAGAATGCTGGCAGCCTTTCCTTGACAGTGGGCCTGGTAGATGGATTCTATAGAAGGGAGGTTGGCCTTTGTGATTGTCCGGGCTGAGTTCACCACTCTCTGTAACCAGCCCCGATCTTGAATGGTACAGTTGCCATACCAGGTAGTGATACATCCAGACTGTATGCTGTCAGTGGCGCACCTATAAAAGTTGGCAAGGATATTTGCCGTCATGCCAAATTTCCTCAGTTGCCTCAGGAAGAAGAGACATTGTTGGGCCTTTGTAACCAGTGCATCCACGTGAAGATCCAAGAAAGCTTGTTGTGAATGACCACTCCCAGAAGCTTGACACTCTCTGCTCGTTCCACCTCTGTGCTGTTAATGTATAGGGGGGCATGAGTAACATCCCGCTGAAAGTCAATAATGAGTTCCTTGGTTTTGACAGCATTGAGAGGTAGATTATTCTCAGTGCACCATTTTTCCAAGTCTTCCAAGTCTTCTGTAGTCTGTTTCGTTGCTATCTGAGATTCGACCGACTATGGTAGTGTGATCAGCGAATTTGTAAATGGCATTCATCTGACATTTGGCGACGTAGTCATGGGTATACAATGAGTACAGTATGGGCTGAGTATGCAGCTCTGAGGTGCTCCAGTGTTGAGTGCTAGTGAGGATGAAATATTGTCTCCAATCATCACAGATTGTGGCCTGTGAGTCAGGAAACTAAGGATCCAGTTGCAGAGAGTGGGGCTTAGTCCAAGATCACTAAGTTTGGCAATCAGTCTCAAGAGGATAATAGTGTTGAAAGCTGAACTGTAGTCAATGAGTAGAATTCTTGCGTAGCTGTTCTTGGTGTCAAGATGTTCTAGGGAGGAGTGAAAGACAAGTGACATGGCATCTGCGGTGGATCAGTTGGTCCGATAGGCAAATTGGAGTGAGTCAAGAGCAGTTGGGAGGCTGGAGTTGTTTAATGCCATGACCAGCCTTGCAAAGCACTTCATGACCACCAAGATTAGGGCCATTGGGCGGTAGTCATTCAGACATGCTGCATGAGCCTTCTTAGGCACAAGGATGATGTTGGCCATCTTGAAACAGGCAGGGATAGTGGCCTGCTGCAGGGAGAGATTGAAGATGTCCGAGTAGACCTCTGCCAGTTGATCTGCGCATGCTCTGAGTGCACGGCCTGGTATTCTGATGGTCCCATCGCTTTCCTTGGATTCGCACAATGGAAAACTGATCTGACCTCTGATGCAGTGACTTGGGATGGGTTCATCAGGACTTGGTGTTACCTCTCCACCAAAATTCTGCTCAAAATGAGCATAGAAGGTGCTGAGCTAATCTAGGAAGGATATGTCATTGTCTGCTATCTTGCACTGTCTCTTTTTAGAACCTGTGATGTAATTCAGCCCTTGCCATAGTCGCTGGGTGTCTGTCTGGGTCTCTAGCTTGGATGGTTATTGGTCCTCGGCTGTCTTAATGGCTCTCCGACGGTCATACTTGGATTCCTTATATTTGAGAGGGTCTCCTGATCTGAAGGCCTCACGCCTGGTTTTTTAGCAGGTTTTGTATGTCTTGATTCATCCAGGGTTTCCTGTTGGGAGCATCCTGATTGAATTCCTCAGTTTGGAGTCCTCCACACACTTGCTGATAAAGTCTGCGATGGTGGTGCATACTCATTCAAGGTACCTGCGGACTGTTTGAACGTGGCCCAATCAGCCGATTCCAGACAGCACCGGAGTTGATCCTCTACCTCCTCCAACTAGAGTTGGACCTATATCCATGAGGAGGTCTTCTGCTTGAGCTTTTGCCTGTAAGCTGGGAGAAGAAACACGGCATTGTGGTCGGAGTTCCCAAAATGAGGGTGGTGAATGAAGTGGTAAGCATCTTTCACAGTGGGGTAGCAGTGGTCTAAAATGTTCGAGCCTACTTGGAACATTTGGTGAACTAGGAGGATTATCCAGCAGGAGAAAGTGAGGACTGCAGATGCTGGAGTACCAGAGTTGAAAAATGTGGTGCTGGAAAAACACAGCAGGCCAGGCAGCATCCGAGGAGCAGGAGAATTGACGTTTCGGGCATAAGCCCTTCTTCAGGAATGAGGCTGGTGTGCCAAGCGGGCTGAGATAAAAGGTAGGGGGAAGAGAATTTGGGGGAGGGGCGCTGGCAATATGATAGGTGGAAGGAGGTGAGGGTGAGGGTGTGGACCTGACCTGATCATCCTCCGTCATTTCCGCCAACTCTAGACAGACCCCACCACCAGAGATGTATTTCCCTTCCCACCCCTATTAGCGTTCAGGAGAGAACACTCCCTCCACGACTCCCTCGTCAGGTCCACACCCCACACCAACACAACCTCCACTCCCGGCACCTTCCCCTGCAACCACAAGAAGTGCAAAACTTGCGCCCACACCTCCCCCCTTCACCTCCCTCCAAGGCCCCAATGGATCCTTCTATATCCGTCGCAAATTCACCTGCACCTCCACACACATCATTTACTGTATCCGCTGCACCCGATGTGGTCTCCTCTACATTGGGGAGACAGGCCGACTACTTGCGGAACGTTTCAGGGAACACCTCTGGGACACCCGCACCAACCAACCCAACTGCCCCTTGGCTGAACACTTTCGCTCCCCCTCTCACTCCATCAATGACATGCAGGTCCTTGGCCTCCTCCATCGCCAGACCCTGGCCACATGACGCCTGGAGGAAGAGCGCCTCATCTTCCACCTAGGAACCCTCCAACCACACGGGATGAATGTAGATTTCTCCAGATTCCTCATTTCCCCTCCCCCCACCTTATCTCAGTCCCAACCCTCGGATTCAGCACCGCCCTCTTGACCTGCAATCTTCTTCTCGACCTCTCCACCCCCACACCCTCTCCGGCCTATCACCCTCACCCTCACCTCCTTCCACCTATTGTATTCCCAGCGCCCCTCCCCCAAATTCCCTCCCCTCTACCTTTTATCTCAGCCCGCTTGGTACACCAGCCTCATTCCTGAAGAAGGGCTTATGCCCGAAACGTCGATTCTCCTGCTCCTCAGATGCTGCCGGTCCTGCTGTGTTTTTCCAGCACCACATTTTTCAACTTGGATTATCCAGCAGGTCAGCATCTCTTTGAAGCAGACTGGGAGAGTGGGTCTATCTGAGATCGGTGACAATGACAGGCGATAAAAACCTTCAATCTGTTTTACCTGTCAGAGCCAAAGACAGAAAGGTAAATGGTGGATATTTCTTCCATGACCCTTTGACAAAGTTCAAGTCAGTAGATGTCATTACAGCTGAAGGAGACAGTTAGGGAATTCAACTGTAAATTAGCTAACATCCAAATTAGTTAATGACATAGAATAAAGATGTTTGACCAAGTGATATGTTGCAATTGTCGAATATGGGAGATTGTGAATGCTGGGGCAACTGCATTGACCATATCTGCAGCAAGTGTTGGCTGCTCAAGGAACTTCCGCTCAGAGTCGATGAGCTGGAGTCAGAGCTGTGGATCCTGAAACACATCAGAGAGAAGGAAGAAGTACCCAGACACTGTGTTTCAGAAGGCAGTCACTCCCTTCGTAATTACATCAAATTTAGTCTCTGCCCAGGTTCAGGAAGGTGTAACTGTGACTGAGGCAGGTATGGGGATACAGAATTTAGTTGTGCAGGAGCCTCAGACATTGCCTTTGTTTAATAGGTATGAGATTCTTGCTCCCATTATGAACATGGGCTGCAGGGGTGATGAGCGAACTGTTCAAAGCACCATGGTATAAGTGTCATTTAAGTGTGGGGAGAAAAGAGAAATGTATTAGGGGCTAGAATAAATAGGGAAACCAATATTGTTTTTTGCAGCAAAGATAGAGTTCAAAGATTGTGTTGTCCACCTGGTGCAGAGGTTCAGGACATCACTTTTGAGATCGGGAAGAAGTCAGTGAGAGGGAAGGATCCTGTGGTTATTGTCTCCACAGATATTAACAACATAGGTAGGACTAGAAAAGAGATTGTACTGAGGGATTATGAGCAGCAAGGGATTAAATTAAAAGGCAGAACAACAAAGATGTTAATCTCAAGATTATTATCTGAATCATGTGCAAATTGGCACAGGATAAATCTGATTAGAGAGGTAAATGTATGGCTCAGAGATTGGAGTGGGCTAAATCACTTCCAGTTCATGGGGAACTGGCACAAGCTCTGAGAAAAGAGATAGTTGCTCTGTTAGGACATACTTCACCTGAGCCATATTGGGATCAGGGCCCTATAACCAAAGTTGCAAATAGAACAGTAAAATAATTAATTTGGGGAGGGAGGGGAGAATTCGTACAAAAGGAAGTTTAAGTGATTAAAAAGAAATAGAGAGCAGGGATGTAGTGAATAGGCAAATTAAAAGACCACACAGGAAGTGGCAAAACATATTATTAGAGAAGTGCAACAGAAATTAGAAACAGAATAAATAATATTGGTAAAAATCAAAGCTTCAGACTCTTTATCTGATTATACGTGGGATTTGTAACAAGTTAGGTGAGTTGAGGATGCAAATAAAAATAAATTAATGTGACTTGTTAGCTATTCCAGAGACATGGCTACAGGGTGACTATTACTATCCATTCAGTATAATAGACTCTAGCAATTTCCTTTTTACTGATGTAAGGCTAACAGGTCTGTAGCGTACTGTGTTCTCTGTTGCTCACTGTTTAAATATTAAGTTAATGTTTGCTAGCTCCAAATCTGCAGGAATCATTCTAGAATTAATAGAATTTTGGAAGATATGACCAAAGCAACGATTCTCTCTACAGCCATTTGATTTGATTTGATTTGATTTATTGGAACCACATGTACCTCAGGACAGTGACAAGCTTTGTTTTCCGAGCAGTACCGGCAGATCATAGCAAACAAGGACATGTAGATCATAGGGTGCTTAGACGGAACAAGGCATAGTTACGGCTGCACACGAGGTGTGTGAGGCAAATTCAACGTTACCAAGATCAACATTATTTGAAATTAGAGATCCATTCATCAGTCTCAATAATGGCAGGGAAGAAGCTGTTCTTGAACTTGCTGGTGCGTGTTCAAGCTTCTGTATCTTCTGCTTGATGGAAGGGGTTGTAAGAGAGTATTACTGAGGTGGGGGGGGTTTTAGTTATGTGGACAGTGAGAAGTGTAGATGGAGTCAATGGATAGAAGGTTGTCTGGTGTGATGATCTGGGCTGTGCTCACAACATTCCATAGTTTCTTTCAGACCTGGGTAGAGCAGTTGCCACACCAAGCTGTGATGCATCCAGATAGAATGCTTTCTTATCTAAATGAGCGTGGTTAGGGATCTTAGAATGATCCACACAATAAAGAAAGGAACTAATTTGCATGAAGTCCATATTAGCAGTTTTACTATTTCTAGTTTTTTTAACATAGGACAACACTGTTGATGATGACAACTCAACCTAGTCTGATTGACTGTCAGATATACAATGTAAAAACAGCATGAAAACATGACTAGTAACTTTAATTGAGTGCTAATCAGAAATCTAGTTGTTTAAGTAAGAGCCCGTTATTCTGAATACACTGTTTAGTTTCCTTTATATTACAATACAATTCAGGAAGGAATGAGTTGTTATGTATCTCTGAAATAGTTCGTGTCAATGACGATGTGTGTTGGGTGTTGTGGGAACATTGTGGGAGATTTTCTAAACCATGAACTAAGCATTGATTTATGGATGTCAGAACATGGGAAGTGTTATTCAGTCCCTCAAGCCTGCTCTGTTATTCAGTCAGATTACGGCTGATCTCTACCTAAACCCCATCTACTCTCTTTGATTGTGCAAGCATCATGGCCTTGCCTGACAAAAAAAATCTATCAATTTCCATTCTAAAAATCTATCAATTTCCATTCTAAATTTTTCAATTGACAGAATTTCAACAAATAGTTGGTGCAATTTCCACTATCCCTTCTTTTTTCTGCAAGTACCACTGAACATTCTAATGCTCATTTTAAAGTCCCTTTGTTCAGGATTGTCCAACAAGAGTAAAAAGAGCAGCGATGACAAGTTTGATCGATTGCTAACTTTGGAACTTAGATGCAACTCGTAAGTTTTTCTCAAGTTATAAATTCAATTAACAGCCAGATTCTGACTTGTTAAGGAGCTTAGTTTAGCAGAAACTGCATAACAATAGCAGTGATCAGGCAATCAACAATAAGAGATTGCTGGAATATATGTTACTGTAGCAAAATCAGGGTCAGTAGGGAGGCTGAGCAGACTGACTATAATAGAGGGGGGTAGCAATGGGATTGGTACAAAAAGATCCATAATCATAGAAAAAAAAAATTCTTTTCGAATTTTCAAGGGATGTGGACATCAGTGATGGGGCAGCATTCATTGTCCACCCCTAATTGTCTTTGAGATAATGTTGGTGAGCTCCCATCTTGACCCACTGCAATGCCTGAGGTGTAGAGACACCCACAATACCATTTGGAAGGGTATTCTAGGATTTGACCCAATAAAAGTGAATGAATGCTTATATAGTTTCAAGTCAGGATAGCTTTGAGGGAAGATGCTGCATGTAATAGTGAGAGTGATAGACCATGAGCCTTGGTGGGAGTTGCGACTTAGAGTGAATATGAGGTAACAGAGATGAGGTGACATTTAGCTTTGTGGAGCGCATAAGGTAATTAACAATCTTGTGACATTGTAGTGCGTTCTTCTGGACTGACCCAGGTGGCTAATTCATGAAACTCCCCGGAACTGACAAGTAACCAAAATGTGAGGAAGTTTCAGTTCATTAAACTTGTATCTATTGTTATCATTCACTGAGCTACATTTTCTTAAGACTTGCAAAATGTCCAGATTGCAGAGGAGGAAGTGCTGGATGTCTTGAAACGGTTAAAGGTGGATAAATCCCCAGGACCTGATCAGGTGTACCTGAGAACTCTGTGGAAGCAAGAGAAGTGATTGCTGGGCCTCTTGCTGAGATATTTGTATCATCGATAGTCACAGGTGAAGCGCCGAAGATTGGAGGTTGGCTAACGTGGCGCCACCGTTTAAGAAAGGTGGTAAGGACAAGCCAGGGAACTATAGACCAGTGAGCCTGACCTTGGTGGTGGGCAAGTTGTTGGAGGGAATCCTGAGGACAGAATGTACATGTATTTGGAAAGGGCAAGGACTGATTCGGGATAGTCAACATGGCTTTGTGCGTGGGAAATCATGTCTCACAAACTTGATTGAGTTTTTTAAAGAAGTAACAAAGAAGATTGATGAGGGCAGAGCAGTAGATGTGATCTATATGGAGGAGAAAGTGAGGTCTGCAGATGCTGGAGATCAAAGTTGAAACTTTATTGCTGGAACACAGTAAGGCGTTCGACAAGGTTCCCCATGGGAGACTTATTAGCAAGGTTAGATCTCATGGAATAAAGGGAGAACTAGCCATTTGGATACAGAACTGGCTCAAAGGTAGAAGACAGAGGGTGGTGGTGGAGCGTTGTTTTTCAGACTGGAGGCCTGTGACCAGTGGAGTGCCACAAGGATCGCTGCTGGGTCCTCTACTTTTTGTCATTTACATAAATGATTTTGATGCGAGCATAAGAGGTACAATTAGTAAGCAAATCTTAGCATGACTTATACACTTAATGGTAAGGTCCAAGGGAGTGTTGCTGAACAAAGGGACCTTGGAGTGCAGGTTCATAGTTCCTTGAAAGTGGAGTCGCAGGTAGATAGGATAGTGAAGAAAGCGTTTGGTATGCTTTCCTTTATTGGTCAGAGTATTGAGTACAGGAGTTGGGAGGTCATGTTGCGGCTGTACAGGACATTGGTTAGGCCGCTGTTGGAATATTGTGTGCAATTCTGGTCTCCTTCCTATCGGAAAGATGTTGTGAAAGTTGAAAGGGTTCAGAAAAGATTTACAAGTATGTTGCAAGAGTTGGAGGATTTGAGCTATAGGGAGAGGCTGAACAGGCTGGGGCTGTTTTCCCTGGACCGTCGGAGGCTGAGGGGTGACCTTATAGAGGTTTACAAAATTATGAGGGGCATGGATAGGATAAATAGACAAAGTCTTTTCCCTGGGGTCAGGGAATCCAGAACTAGAGGGCATAGGTTTAGGGTGAGAGGGGAAATATATAAAAGAGACCTAAGGGGCAACGTTTTCACACAGAGGGTGGTACGTGTATGGAATGAGCTGCCAGAGGATGTGGTGGAGGCTGGTACAATTGCAATATTTAAGAGGCATTTGGATGGGTATACAAATAGGAAGGGTTTGGAGGGATATGGGCCATGTGCTGGCAGGTGGGACTAGATTGGGTTGGGATATCTGGTCGGCATGGACGGGTTGGACCGAAGGGTCTATTTCCATGCTGTACATCTCTATGACTATGACATGCGCTTGTATTCACTTAGACTCATGCATAGTTCACCCTATTTGTCAAAACGATGCTCAGACACAGTATAGAAAGGAGGATTAGCCAGCAATGGAGTGGGTAATAGCACCTGGCTCTCTGCCCCTCTTTGGTGGTTCGGGTTATGCTCATGTGAAAGAGCACACTGAGTCCATTCATACAGGCATTTTGTGATCAGTTGGCACCACAGGGGTTGGGATGCATCCTCACCTCCAGAGATTACATTTTAATCTGAGTTAATAAGTAAAATTCTGTTGACGTCTTTTTTTCTACAGTGTCCCACTCCAGTCTGTTTACAATCCATATTTTAAAAGAAGAGAAAGATAGATTAGCAGCAGTTTTCTACACCAACCATTAGCTGATAGTTGTTGGTTCCACTGCACACACAACTGTGTTGTTAGTCCCTGGATGCTGTCTGTTCTATGTCCACTGTCCACCATCTACTGTAGTATCCCGACTGATCCCTTGAATAGAGCACCAGTTGTCTCATAGAGTCACAGAGACATGCAGCACAGTAGAGGCCCTTTGGCCCATTCAGTTTGTGCTGACCTATCTGCACTAATCCCATTTACCAGATTTGGCCCATAATCTTTAATATTGTGACATTTCAAGTGCTCATCCAACTTTTAAACATTTGTGAGTTTTCTAACCTCAAGTACTCTCTCAGGGAGTGCACTCTAGACTCTCACAACCCTCTGTGTGAAAATTACTTAAATGCCCTCTCAACCTCCTGTGTTTCAGTTTAAAATTATGCCCCCTCCTTGTTATTGACAGCAGCTTCCTATGCACCCTGTCCGTTCCCCTCATAATCGTATGCACCTTAATCAGGTCTCCACTTAGTCTTCAATGCTCTAAGAAAATAACCAAAGCTTATCCTGCTAAAATGGTCCACCTAATTAACCTCCGAGTGAATCTCCTCTGCATTTTCTCTAGGATATTTGTTCCCTTCCTATAATGTAGCAACCAGAGCTACACGCAGTACTCCAGCTGTGGCCTAATGCAAGTTTTGTACAGATCCAACATAACTTCCTGCTCTTATAATCTATGCCATGATTGATGAAAGTAGGTGTCCCTTATTCCTATTTAACTACCATGTTAACCTGCCCTGCATCATCAAGGATCGATGATGAAGCATCCCATGGTCCAACTGTTCCTCTGAGCTTCCAAGCGTCCTGCCATTCATTAAGTCTTCCCTTGTCTTGTTACTTCTTCCAAAGTGCATAACCTCACACATTTCAGGGTAAAATTCTATTCCCAAATGATCTGCCCGTCTGATCAATCCTATAACCTAAGACCTTCTTCCTCACTGTCAACCACTCAGCCAAACTTCTTGTCATCCACAGACATGGTCATCATCACCATATCTTCTTTTATATTGTTTGTATGTATCAAAAATCATAAGGGACCCAGCATTGATCCCTGTGGTATGTCACTGAGCATCAGCCTCCAGTTACACAAACAGCCTTCTACCACCCTCTGTCCACTACCACTAAGCCAATTTTGGATCAAACTTGCCAAGTTACTCTGGATCTGATATGCCTTTACCTTCTTTATTTGATTCCATGTGGACCTTGTGAAAGACTTACTGAAATCCATACTAAATCCATGCATCAACAGCACTCCTCATCGACACAACTGACCATCTCTTCAAAAGATTCAATCAAATATTTTAGGCATCACTTTCCTCCAACACAAACATGTGGGTGTATACATTGCCTGCTACATAGCTTGGAAATGCAAAACCTAGAGGTCAAAATGAATTGGTATAATTAAGCTTAAATTAGAGTCCAACTCACAGAGTTCAATGTAGTGGGTTTCACCCAGGCAGTTCCTATCTGCAGCTTACCCTCCCCCAGCAGGTGCAATTCCAAATTAATATCTGGGCCATCTTTTTGTTGCTAATACATGCTAGTACTGGGGGGAGAGAAGGTCCTGTATCCTCTGATCACTGTGCTAAATTTTAATTTAGGGAAAATAATAGAAAGCTACAGAGGCATGCAATGAAGCGAATGACATTACTCACAATCACACGATTTAATTTAACGCTTGTGATCTTTACTTTTCCCCACTGTTAGAATCACGCATATAAACCACTAACTGAATTGTTTGTGCTATTGACACAATGTAATGAAAACAAGTTTAACCATGGATGTTATTTTCAGAAAGGAGACAATTTGCAAGCCCATTAGCCTGGAGCAAAGTGTTCTACCTCCGTACGTAATTAAATTCTCAAACCCCACTGTCTCCTGCTGATACGTGCCAATAAGGACTCACAACAACAGGGGATGTTTAACCATCTTTCCCACAGTGCCTTGACTGATGATTGAATGCTTCACAACTGGTGTCATGAGACTTTGGATATGACTGCCTTTCATCGAAAATAAAAAATAGCTTGTGGTTAATAGAAACAATTCATGGCAATCCCCTGACAGCAATTGGGTGGCTTTGATTTAGAGTAACTCACTCCAAAGCTGAAATATCATTTCAAACAGTGTTTAAAATGTTATAATAAATGGTGACACCATCATTTTCTGGACTTCAACCACAGGCCGTTGCTGAAAGAGGAAATGTATCACATTATCAACCCTTCGGTTAAGGCCCATTGCAGACAGCACAGTCTGCAGGTAGCATTGCTGATGAGAAGGACCCAGCTTTGTGCACAGTTTTTGTTGTTGTTTTAAGGAGGACCACACCTTCATGTTGACGCAAATATTGATTGAGACACCCCACACCAGGAACTTGTGCCATCGGCTGAGTAAGCAAAATGCGCAGGGTATGTTTCTTCATTGTATCTACCATCAATGGCATCAAACCACAATCCAATAATATATGGGAAATGTAATTTGTATCTGGTGATTCATAGACTGAAATGTATGGAGGGCACAGTGCAGACTCTACACCCACAAGTTTTGCAGTTAACCTCCAGCTGCATGTGGTAAACTCTTTTGGGAAATTTGACACTTTATGTTTTACCAGGGTTCCTAACCTCCCATCAACCCTGAAATGTCACAGCTATTTAGCACTCTGAGGAGCATTAGTGGGTTCAGGGCAAGACTTCTGCCCCCATCTGGGAAAGGGGTCATGCTTTTGAGAATTAGCTAATGTCAGCAGGTAGCTGGTGCCAGCAGTGCCAAAGAGAATGGTGGCTGCTGCTGAGACTGCACCCAGTCCCTAATGATGATGCTGTCTGGAACTGGATGGGGAGGTAAGACCGAGGCATTTCAGCTCTGGAGGCTGGTGGCTGAGGGGGTGGGGAAATAGACTGGGGTCCCTCCATCACAAAAAGTGTGATGAGGTGTGAACTGTCTCCTAAGAAATCATTAATTGGCCAATCAAGGACCTCAACTGGCTCCAGGGTAAGTAGAGCACCCACAGTGCTTAGAATTGAGTTGGGATAGTTGCTAGGGAAGGAGCCCATGCATTACACCTAACTTTAAGTCCCTTACTAATGACCACCATTCCCATAGGGAAGCATAAGTTTCCGCACATTATCTTAATTTACCAATGCCACATGTGTTTAAGTCGAATGGCATATTCACATCGGTATCATGGAATATAGAGCTAACACTTGCTGGCTGACATCATTTGCTGTGCAATGGACTAACCAGGGTCAGCAATGGGGTATGTAAAGCTGATAATGTTAATTCTGTTGTACGTACAACACTGACAGTCGCCAGCACAGTTTGCACAATGATCTGAAGCCAAGCTCTGATTGGAGATGTTCTTTAGGAAACATGCTTAAAATCAATTTTGTGTTAAAGCTAATTACAGAGGAAGTGTCAAACCTAGTGTGATGGAACAGTGCTGAGGCTTCTTCAGGAAGATTGCTGTCTTCCCAGTCATTTAGGGACCAGACCTTTAAATGAACCTAGAAAAAAAAGAAGCAGATCAAGGATCAGAATGGCTCAGAATGAGGTGTTCAGATGTAGTATATGATTGGCAGCTTGACAGAGACTTTACAGCAAACCCTTAAAATAATGTTCTTTACATCTTTGTTAAAGGTTTTGAAAAAGCACAATAAGATTTAGCTATTGCAGTCGACAGTAATAGTAATTTTTATTAATGCTGCTTAAATACATTTGGGAACATTTTAGTCTGCAGTTGAAACTCCCAAGGCATTCAGTCCCCAAATCTAATCATTATAAGACATCAAAAACCCTCCTTTACAGCAAAAAAGTAAATACTCTATCACAGACACAACAACATAGTTATAATGTCTTTGACTCTGTAAAGAGTTAATCTCTGTAAGTAGACAAAAGAGACCTTAAAAGATGGCTGCCACAAATTACCTAATGTTGTACAATTGCAATGTTGTCAAGTTCTGAGTGCATTGGCAAACAGACAAACCCAGACAAGTGAAGTGAAAAATACTTGCTAAATTTGATAACTAAAATATGACAAAAAATCTGAAATACTTAGCAATGTCGATCAGTACAGGTGATATTTATTTGTTTTCTTTAAAATTTAATTATTGTTTGTTTATTGTACTTAATGCGCGAGCTGGCTTGCTATAATCAAGTGATCTATATCTCTGTTATAAGGGCAGTTACGTGCAGCTTGTGACATCCAATGAACACATATCACTTTTACCATGGTGTCAGGAATGGTGCGACTAAAAATGTGTAAAAGAGCCAGCAGCTGAAATAAACAACAGGGAAGTCATAAAACAAAAAAACAGCAGTTTACAACTTTGAATTTCTGCGGGGAACAAAATGTCGATGTACTTTCCATTTCGTGCTACTGTGGAAATAAAAGGGTATAGAAGACAGAAATGGAATTTTTCCACTATCAGTGGCAGAACTATGAAATTGATTTGGATTTTCATTTAAAAACCAAAGCAACTTGGAGTAGCTACCTTGTTATTAGTGCTGGGAAAAAAGTGCGACAAGTTGTTTGGAAACTACATCTCACTGAGGTGTGGAGAGGAGAGCTTTTGAAAGCTTCTAAAGTACATGGATGAACAGTATAATGTCTTCAATGTCAGAACTCAGATTCAGTCCCCAGGAGAAGAAACCATTGATCAGTATGTGGCCACAGTGCTAAATCAAGCTGAATTGGAGAACTAAAAGATAATGTGATATAGGATTGCCTGAGGCTGAGGAAATCTTGCTGTGAGAACATATCTGCTGAGGAATGAGGAATCGCTCTCAAGAAAGCTATCAACATGTGCAGTAGGTCCAAAGTTTTCAATCATGAGCTGGAGTGTATTACTGAGGCTAAGGCTGTGTTAGCTTGGATGGCTAGTTTGCAATGCAGAGTGATGCCTTCTGTGAGGGTTCACTTCCCACATTGCTGAGGTCACCACAAAGGATTGTCCTTTTCAACCAACCCCCTCACCAGAGGCATTTTGGCCCTCAGATTAAACTACTACCAATTGCACCTCTGTAGTGAGACAGCAACCCTATGCTCTGGTAAGACGATGGCAGTTTAACCCTTTTATCACTGAGGGAACAGATGAAGTTTTGTATAATGCTGAGAGTCACTCCAGGCCAAATGTTAACAATAGATTGGAGAAAAGGAAAAAACATGAAATAAGAGCCAGCAGAAAAGATCAAGAACAGAGATGAGCATTGGAAAGCTAGTCAGGTTGCCATCATTCAATACTGTCAATAAGAATCAACCCATGTAGCGATTTGGAGCCCTTGTAGTGCAGCTGTCATCTTATGTGTACTTGTTAGGCCGAATGGCCTGTTTCCACACTGTGGGGAATCTAATCTAATCTAATCTAACCATCTAATCATATGTAGTAAATGTGAATGATCAGATATAGCTCAGCAACTGTAGACATCTCCATTTAGCTACAGAAGTTGCACCTCTTTGTAGGAGGTTGATGAGGAAACATATGATCTCAGCATTTGCATAAGGTTAAGACTGACCATTTGTCTCAGGGACACATCATTTCCCAGAAATGGAAATAGATCAGTAACAACAGCTACCATGAAAACAATACTTGCCTCAAGAATAACACTCCCTGGAGAAGGAATACCACTTTAGGAATGACATTCAGCTGAATAACCATTGTGCATGTATTTCATTAGATGGCTTCTGCTATTTAAAGGCTAGGTATGTAATGTATGTGCAAAGACTAACAAAAGTGGAACTTAATAGAGAGGTAACATATATGTGTTAATGAATGTTTTTTTTTGAGTTTATATATATATTTGATAACTTGGAACTAATCTGATAGAGCTTTTTTTTTGGAAAAGGGGAATGCAATTGGTGCACTACTAACTGGCATGCCATTGCCATGTAACCTCTACCTATACTGTAAAGACTTTTATGACAGCCTGTGGCAACCATTAACACACAATACTCAAATAGGTTTATGTTAAATTTGCCTCCAGCACCTCCAGCACCTCCTGCAAAGCCCAGCCCCTTGTTGAGAAGAAAGGCCAGCAGTTTGCCTCCTATTTATAACAATGGTCCATTGACCCTTGAGAAGTGTGTGTGTGTGTGGAGCACAGAACAAGTTGATTTTACCCCTCATATTCCCTGTGATCCTTGGGAGAACATTCACTGATTTCTGCTTATTCACACTCTCAAAGGGATTGGGGAAAACATTCATGTTTGATTCTTAACCATTTCATGGAAATCAGTGTTGGAGCTCTTGCAAGTTGCTCTGTCTCTCTGCCAAACTATGAGATGAAATACCTCCTTAAAACAACAGAAACCTGCTCATCTTTCTCCTGATTGCTTGCTAATGAAGCTTGCAGGACTTTGAAAAATCAGATTTGAATTCAGAAAACTCCAAGTTTGCAGTATGTAATGATTACAGCCAAATATACACTCAACTGACACAGTTACAAGGACACATCATTTCCCAAAAATAAATCCAAATGTTATTTGTAACTGAGTGATGCATAATGAATCTAGTTACTCTTTTAATTTAGTTCCAGTAAATGGTTCTTGTATTTTTGTAGTTACCAATTGACAATAGATCTTTGTATAAGAGCAAAAGCATATGAGGATAACGTGAGAATGTCTAGCTGAGGTTGAAGATCAGCCATGATCTTATTAAATTGTGGAGCATGTTCAGAGGGTCATATGGCCTGGTACAGCTTCTATTTCTTAAGTTGCCAAGTTATGATTTCGGAGCAGGTGATTTTGTTAGTGGGTCATTGCATAAGTAAAACAAGCATTCACTTGTTTCTTTCTCAAAAAAGAGCAATTTCATTCCTTGTGCGTCATTTATTGAATCAATTACAAGTAGCATTTGAATAGGTGCTTTGATAAATTATGGCTCCTTCCCACTTTATCACAGTTTCTGAATATTTAGTTGTCTGTGATCATTATATCCAGGTCTCCTGGAGCCTTCAATGCTCAGGCATGACTGTTAAAAGTCTCATTTGATAAATCTAAACAAAAGCACAGTATATAATGTTTAAAAAAATCATGGTATAAAGTTCTTATAATGTCTTCCTGTAAGATTAATTTGTTTTATATTTGCTCAGAAAGAGTAGACATCTCAAACTGTGGTCTGATATTTGAAGCAGTCAGTGGTAGTAACCAAGCTTTGATCTTTCATGAAGTAGGCCAAGTGGTTACAGCAACAATTATGTGGATTATATTGGCTTTCTGAGCTATGAACAATGCAGGGGATTTTAATTAAAGTTGTATTAAGTGCTTTATTTTGAAATGAAATGAAAATATATGCGATACTTACAAGACAACGAAACATCGGATTGCTGGAATTGTCAGTAGAGCTTGATATTGTACCCAGCCTCTTACCGAGCCAGGTTTGTTTTCATGGAAAATATGTGGGCTGGCAAATTCACTGCCTTCTCTCCCATCCCCAGAGCTGTTAACCTCCATAACACAGTAAATGGATGAGTGCTGAAATCAGAAATCTGACCCTATTCTCAATGAGAAATTAATGTTCAATTGAGCTTGTCACCAAGAAAAGGTCAATGCAAGGATGAGGAAATAAGTCCAAGAGAAGGTACTCAGTGTGAATTGGGAGCACCACAATCCCTCTTCCAACTACCTCCTGATCATAACCCCCTTTGTTCCTCCCTACCTGGCCTGCCAAACCCCCTACTCACACAGTCACCCCTTCTTATCCATCACTGGTTCCCTTCCTGGACTCCTCAATCCCTGGACATCCAACAGTCCTGAATAATCTCTCTCCAAGAGCCATGTCCTCCTCATCTATGGGCCTTCTTTTTGTGCTCTCTACTGAGTGTTGGTGCTCCTATTACTGCTCCAGTTGCTGGCCAATCTGATTGGGACTTTCAAGGTTAGACTTCCTCAGCCAAGATCCTACTGAATGATGGAGCAGGCTCAAGAAGCCATCTCCTGTTCCTATATCTAATGGTATTATTGTGTTCCTCCCAGTAAAGGACTCCACTCCCACTCTCATCCACTTGTGTCACCCACAGCGCGCTGCAGTTACAGGGCAACCTACCTTTATGGGAATTAACTCTTTTAAAATTTCTTTTGGAAGGGTTGGTGGTGGCCAATAATACATCTGACATGGGAACTCCTATGGAAAAAAAAAAGTGCAGTACCAGTTATTCTTGCCCACCCTTTATTGCCCTTGAGAAGGTAATGATAAGTTGCCTTTTTGAATCAGTAAAGACTGTGCACTTTGGATGCATGGACAGACATCAATCATATAAGATTAATTTATTAAACTGATAACCCTGCTTTAATAACATATTATAAATGTTATAAACTTTTACTACCAGACCTGTTTACTCATCTCTTCTTCCTGTTTTAAACCCATATTCAGGTGCATAGTGTGATCTTGGCAAAATTATGGTTTGATGATTGAAAATGAATGTTGCATTTTTGTTCCATACACTTGGCATTGGCAAATATAAAGGCATATTTTGACCTTGTATTATTCATCCTTTGTAGCGAAATGTACAAGCCAGTAGTCAGGGACCTGACAAGTCATAGAGTCATTCACACAGCATCAAAACAGGCCCTTCAGCTCACCAATGTTTACACCAACTAACAAATGCCAAACTAAACTAATCCCATTTTCCATAGCCTACTATGCCCTGGTGTGTTAAGTGCTCATCCAGATGTTTCTTAAATGTTAAGAATGTACCTGCTCCCACCACCCTCTGAGGCAACATGTTCCACATTTCCACCATCCTCTGGTTGAAAACATTTTTCCTCAGACCTTGTAAAAGACTACTTCTTACCTTAAACTAGTGCCATCTGGCCTTAGACACATTTGCCACAGGGAAAAGATTCTCATGATCTACCCGATCTATGCATCTCTTAATTTTGTATTCCTCAATCAGATCCCCGATCCCAGTCTCCTTTGCTCCAAGGAAAACAAACCCAGCCTATCGAGTCTCTCCTCATAACTGAGATTTTTCATCCCAAGCAAGATCCCGGTGAATCTCCTCTCCAGTACAATCATGTCCTTCCAATAGTATGATGACTAGAACTGCACACAATATGCCATCTGTCACCTTACCAATGTTTATGAAATTGCAACAAGATTTTCTTGCTCCTATATTCTAAGCCTCAGCTTGTACAGATAAGCATCCTGTATACTTTCTTCACTGCTGTGCTGACACCTTCAAGGGTTTATGGACTTGTACACCAAGGTCCTTTTGTTCCTTAGTACTCCCTCGGACCTACATTTCATTGTGTATGTCCTTCCCTTTTTAGACGTCCCAAAATGCACCACCACACAATTTCTACAATTAAATTCCATCCACCATTGCTCTGTCAAATTTATCAACTGAAAAGTCATGGAATTAAACAATCATATTAACTCCATGATTCACTCGATAAAATAAATGGTCTTTGCAGCTGATGATCTACTTCATCATCATCTAAATTAACTTTCAAGATATCTAATCACAACTGGACACAAATGTGATGTAGTTCATATAAAACAATGTAGTACAGTGTGATAATCACAATGGGCAAATTCCTGAGTTCTGAGATCATTGTACAATATAGCATGATAATTTGAAAAAAGGTTTCAATAAAAGGTAATAATACAAAAGTTCAAGACTTTATAACAGGGATGGTTAAAAAGGAAACTACTTAAAACGGGAGATATTTCATAAAGGATAGCTTTAATTGCCCAAACAATTAAATGATAAGTTTAGCATATGGTTTTCATCCAAATGTTATTCTGCCTATAGTGTGTCCAGAGCAAGGTATTGTGGCTCAGTGGTTAGCACTGCTGCCTCACAGCACCAGGGTTCCAGGTTCGATTCCAGCCTTGGGCGACTGTGTGTGTGGAATTTGCACATTCTCCCCGTATCTGTACGGGTTTCCTCCGGGTGCTCCGGTTTCCTCCCACAGTCCAAAGATGTGCAGGTCAGTAGAATTGGCCATGCTTAAATTGCCCATAGCAATAGGTGCATTAGTCAGTGGGTTACTCTTCGGAGGGTCGGTGTGGACTGGTTGGACTGAAGGGCCTGTTTCCACACTGTAGGGAATCTAATCTAAATGCTGACAGAATGTCTGCCTTTGTTGTGAATTTAGAAATCAGCAAAGGCAGCACGGTGGCACAGTGGTTAGCACTGCTGCCTCACAGCGCCAGAGACCCGGGTTCATTTCCCACCTCAGGCAACTGTCTGTGTGGAGTTTGCACATTCTCCCCGTGTTTGCGTAGGTTTCCTCTGGGTGCTCTGGTTTCCTCCCACAATCCAAAGATGTGCAGGTTAGGTGAACTGGCCATGCTAATTTGCCCATAGTGTTAGGTGAAGGGGTAAGTGTAAGGGAATGGGTCGGGGTGTGTTGCTCTTCGGCGGGGCGGTGTGGACTTGTTGGGCCGAAGGGCCTGCTTCCACACTGTAAGTAATCTAATCTAATCTTGTAGGGAATGAGCTAATGATATCTACTCCAGAGCTTTATTCTGACCCACTGATCTCTCCGCCCACTTGGCAATATCAGTTAAATATTGTTTGACTAATTGATGCATTGTGTTATTGTTATGACTGAGATTAGAGGCATGCTCTGTCACTCTAATTCCATCACTCCATAAATCACAATATAAAATGAAAATAGAATACCCAAGTCCCTATCTCGCCAATCAAATGCTTTCTCATAATTAATTGAATGAAAAGATTTATCAATGAGGTTTCTTTAATAAATACAAAACTATTGATGTGATGTAAATCAGAACTCATTCAGTAAAGGTGCAGAATTGTTCATGTACATAATTTGTAACATGAAAATATAAACTTTAGTCTTCTTAATAATGGGAAATACACATTGGGATCAAGCATAAGCAAATCAAGGCCTTTACTTCAGGGAAGTGAAATCAGATAATTAAATAGCCGACTGAACTCTTTTTTGTAACTACCTCTTAGAAGAGTGATATTAGCCTGAATAATATAAACAAATAAGATTACTCTCTCACAGAGTGCTCTGTTGCAGAGTGCAAACACTGTGAGTTTATTGAGAGGGGATTTCAGTGACAAGTGGAAAAAGCTGATCATTGTTCTTTCTGTTTATATTTGTATCCTCAAAGACACCTGGGTTTGAAAAGCTACATGAAAACATTGAAGTGTCACATTCTGGTACCAGGAATGGCTCAGGTGCACAGGAGTGGGGAGAAAAATATGTGGGACAGCAATAGTGATAGAGGATTCTATCATAAAGAGAACAGGTAGATGTTTCTGTGGGCCAGATGTGACACGAGGATGTTATGTAGACTCACTGGCAAAGTTAATTATTTCACTGCCAGTCATTCTGAAATGGAGGGAAAGTAGCCAAAAATTGTGGTCCATGTTGGTACAAATGATACAAGTAAAAAGAAGGATAAGGTCTTCAAGTAGAACATGAAGAGTTGAGAAACTAATTAAAAGTCAGGACCTCAAAAGTAGTAATCTCAGAATTGCATCCAGTACCACATATTGCAAGATCAGGAATAGTAGACTAGTTGAATGCATGACTAGACAGATGGTTTAGAAAGGGGAAATTTAGATTCTTGTGCTATTGGGAATGGATTCTGGAGAAGATGAACATGTTGCATTGTCGCAGGACTGGGACTAATATGCTCACAGAGTTGGGGGGGAGGTGCGTTTGCTAACAGATTAGATTGGCAAAGGGATAGGAATCTGAATGGGGGTCAAGAATGAGGAAAACAATGATGGAAATGAAAGAAAAGTCAAAATGATAAGTGGAAGAACAAAGAAACAAAGACTAGCTGTAGCATGAACAATCTTGTGTTTTAAATATAGCCCTTCTCCCATTTCAATTCACCATCGAAAGTACAGAAAAATAAAAAGGTAGAATCTTTCCTAAAGGAACTCCTGCAATGATTCCTAGCTTTGAGATAATTGACCCCCCAATCACTATGACCATCTTTCTTCTTGTTATGTATGACACCAACCAGCAGACAGCTTTCCCCCAAATCCCATTGACTTCACTTTTGTTATGGGTCCTCATTGCCACTGTCCTCAAATGTTGACTGATGTCAAAGACAATAATTGTCACCTCATCTCTGGAGTTTTTTTCTTTTCTCCTTACTTAGACTAATGCTGGAATGACATCAAGAGCTGAGTGGACCTGGCAGAATCTAAACTGAGTGTCAATGAGCAGATTACCCCTTTATAAATGCCACTTGATATCAGCTCTGAAAATCCCTTCCATCACTTTATTGATGATCGAGAGTACCATGAGGGTGGTAAATGTTTGGGCTGGATTTGTCCTGTTTTTGGTGTACACTTGGGCAATTTTCTAGTTGGGTAAATGTCAGTATGTCAGCCTGACCACGTTTGTATCTAATTTGGATCACAAGATTCCAATAATACTGCCAAAATATTGTTAGGGTCTATAGCTTTTGCAGTATCCATTGTCTTACAGCATCTCTTTTAAAACATATATGGGCAGTGGAGAATTTGGTTGATTGGCTATGGGTGAATACTTGTGTTTTGTCTTGGCACCAATTGGGGACAGCTAAGTTTCTACTTCGCTGAATTGGAGAGATTGAAGGGGGTTAGCAACTCTGGAAGCAACCTGTAATGTGAGAGACATCAAATGGTCACTTAAATTTCATCAACAAATTAATTAACCTGTGTGAATTTTCACACTTGGCAAGAGTAACAATGAAACATTTTAAACTTGAAATCATGTATATGAAATAAGTTGAAGAGCCGGCTAATGAAATCTTTCTGATTTTTGTGTGAAGTCAGGGTTCGAAATGTCTGTTTTTAGTTCAACACTAAAGGATAATTTTCTTTCATTCTTTGGCATTCTTCAAGCTGTGTTTGCTTTCTTCGGATGCACATTTGCAGCTCTCACCAAGTTTATTAAAGTCTATGATTCCGATGTAATTCCT
Organism: Chiloscyllium plagiosum; assembly: GCF_037043375.1. Taxonomy (NCBI): domain Eukaryota; kingdom Metazoa; phylum Chordata; class Chondrichthyes; order Orectolobiformes; family Hemiscylliidae; genus Chiloscyllium; species Chiloscyllium plagiosum. The sequence continues at coordinate 107,200,517 of NW_028270142.1, forward strand.
GGTTAATTATCGTTTTATAATTAGCTTTCATGATGTTGAAAACATATTCTTAACATTAGTTTCATGGTTTTGAAACCTCCTACCTCTCTTGGTTCAATTCCAGAGCAATCTTTTGTCACTCTTCTGCAAAGGTTTTGTTTTTGTGTTCTTTGGCTGATATACCTAGCAGTTGTCTTTTCAGCTGTGTATTAAATTCTCACATTAATTATTTGAAAGCGGAGTTGAGTTTCAGTTGCAGATCCTTCAGTTCCACTCATGGATGGAGAATCTTCTAGTTTTAATCTCATCAGTATCTCATTAATATCATCAGTTCTGATCAAGCCTTTAATGTGGAGGCTATAACATTTGCCAAATTCTTATCAAAAGCCAGATTTAAATTTCCCAATTGTGGTGCAAAATGAGTTGAGAAACACTGAACTTAGTCTTTTTTTAACTGGAAAATAATATTGTTGTTCATTTATAAACCCATACCATTATTACTAGCCTCTTTCATGGTAGGCAAGGTCTTCATTGCAAATCAGACATGGGGCTCTTCTGAGCTCAATTATTTAGACCACAGACAAATCTTATTCCCTCCCACATACAATCTTTGGTTACTGATACAGATTTTTGAAGTCCTAAAAATAAATCAGAACTCTGGTGTTTTTTTTTGACTACTGTGAGAAACCTACTGAGGAGTCATGTGTTGAGCATTCTGAAAGCTAAGGATAAATGTTTTAAAACCTTTATATATCACTATGAGATGCTGTGTTGCAAAGCAGATTTTTTTAATACAATGAGCTCCGACCTGCAAAGGTAAGTTTACTATCACATTAGCCACTACTACCTAAATGTTGAAAAGCACTACAATACTTTCTCAGTGGATAATATGGCACAATACATTTAAAATATCAAAATATGATAAACTCTACTTGTTGTGTTTGGTACAGTCATTTAAATGGACAGACAGTTTTGACTGGATTAAACATTTTCTTTTGAAAGATTTGGTATTGTTCTTATATAACAAAATGATTTACTGCACAATTTTAATAAGTACAACTACATTTGGCTGGGGATAATTATAAAGATCTTTGGGAGCTGGTACAGATATATTTGTCACCTCTGAAAGTCAGTAGAACACCTTATCTCTACCTACATAGTATATGTGATGCCAATGGAATTGGTTAACCAATTGCTATGGACCAGGCCAGACCCCCTCAAAACATTTCAAGAAAGTAGCCCAAACCCTAACTTTGCTAGTTTTTTTTTAAGCAAGTGTAATGTGGATATTCCAGGAGGGATGCAGTTGGTCAAATCCCTTAGTTTCAAAGAAAACAGAATTTATTTACATGATTACTGAATGAAACACAAACAAAAGCGAACGGAGTACTGAATCACTTAATCTCGCCGAAAACCCAACAGGTCATCCCAACTTAATGATGCTGTTCCAAATACTTGCTACAATCCCCATAAACTCACCTCGGCACAAAAGATAAAATCAAACACAGGGTCTTACAGGAGAGATGTCACAGAGAGAGAAGGATCAGCATGGACCTGTGTCTTTGGGTTCAGCAGCTTTTTCAACTGGCTGACTGCTTTCAGTGAATAGCCAGACCACAACAAACCAAACAAAAGCTGAGCTGGGAGAAGTGGCCACTCCCTTTAATTGTACATGTATTTTTTTAAACGTAAAAGCCTTTTTCCTGAGGCAGTATCTGTTAGCTGTAATCAAATTGGCTCTAAAACCTTTCAAATTTAGACTTTTTGGAGTCTGTGTCTTTTACAACTTCTCTGAAAAGAAAATCAAGGACAACATAACCATGTTAAAGGAGCAGCTTCATGGCACAATGTAACCTGAACATTAACCCCTACCGAACTATTACCTTATATAACATCTCACACCAAGCTTTCACCACATAATTAACCAATTAAACAAATATCACAAATGCAAGCAGGCTGGAAGTTGTACACTTTTCTCACAAGAATGGTAGGTATTTTCCTTGAGGACTATTAACGCTGGTTCTGATCTGCTCTGGAGACCACAATGTGGAGGTGCTGGTATTGGATTGGGGTGGACAAAGTTAAAAAAAATCACACAACACCAGGTTATGGTCCAACAGGTTTATTTGGAAGTATTTCCAAATAAACCTGTTGGACCATAACCTGGTATTGTGTGATTTTTAAGCTGATCTGGAGAGGTGATGATCTAGTTGTATAATCACTAGACTATTAATCAGAGGCCCAGGTAATAATCTAGGGATTATTTAATGGGAAATCCTTTTATGTTTTAAAGAACAAGAGTGAGAAGAGAGGATTATAAAACATCACAAAAATTATTATAAAAAAGCTCATAGTTTCATAAAGGAATCTTTGTCAAATAATTAAAGAATAATGTTAAATGACATAGGATTACATGAAAATGGGAGAACCTATACTGAGGGCTAGCATCCAAATTGCAAACAATATTTTAAACATAGACTCTTTCATTCAAATTTCAGTGCTTAGACCTTTAAGGTAAAACTTTGTTTTAAACATTGTTGGATATTATATTCTTGCAAATGGTTGGATCTTTTATTCCTAATTAGTTTTAGATATTCCTGGAATATCACTCGGCATTCTTGAATAGTAAAAACTAGCATCAAACTGGATTCTGTTAGATAGATAGAATCATAGAAGAATACAGCACGGTACAGGCCCTTTGGCCCTCGATGTTGCACCGATCCAAGCCCACCTAACCTACACTAGCCCACTATCCTCCATATGCCTATCCAATGCCCGCTTAAATGCCCATAAAGAGGGAGAGTCCACCACTGCTACTGGCAGTGCATTCCATGAACAAATTTGATAATTTTTAGCATAGCTACATACTTAACCATTTACAGTGTGTTCCTTGTTAATTTCTGTTAATTCAAATTGTCTCAGCCAAGTTTGTCTGTGTCAACTGAAATGAATCCTAATCTCTTGTATAGCTTTTGAGTCATAGAGTCATAGAGCTGTACAGCATGGAAACAGACCCATCAGTCCAACTCGTCTATGCCGACCAAATTTACTAAATTAATCTAGGCCCATTTGACGGTATTTGGCCATATCCCTCTAAATCCTACCTCTTCATATACCCAACAAGATGCCTCTTAAATGTATCATTGCAACATCCTCCACACCTCCTCTGGTAGTGCATTCCATAATGCACCACTCTCTATGTAAAAGAGTTGTTCCTCATGTCCATTTTAAATCTTTCTCCTCTCACCTTAATCCTATGCCCTCTAGTTTTGGACTCCCCCACCCTGGGGAAAAAAACCTTGCTATTCACCCTATCCATGTCCCTCATGATTTTATAAACTTCTACAAGGTCACCTCTCAGCTTCCAAAACTCCAGGGAAAATAGCCCCAGCCTATTCAGCCTCTCCTTATAGCTCAAACTCCCATTGTTGGCAACATCCTTGTAAACCTTTTCCAAACTCTTTCAAGTTTCACAACATCCTTTCTATAGTAGGGAGACCAGAATCCAATGCAGTATTCCAAAAGTGGCCTAACCAATGTCCTGTACAACCACAACATTACCCTCCAACACCAATACTCAATACATCAACCAATAAAGACAAGCATACTAAACACTTTCTTCACTATCCTGTTTACCTGCAACTGCACTTTCAAGGAACTTTTGTTAAGTGGGAAATATATTTTTTGAAGAGAAATGTCATAGATCCTTAAAATATTGGGGATGCTTACAGCATAACTAAGGCTTATTAAAAAGGTGGCACAGTGGTTCAATAGTTAGCACTGCTGCCTCACTACGCCAGGGACCTGAGTTCTATTCCGGTCTTGGGCAACTGTCTGTGCGGAGTTTGTACGTTCTCCCTATGTTTGCGTGCGCCCCATCCAGGTGCTCTGGTTTCCTCCCCCAATCCAAAGATGTGCAGGTTAGGTGAATTGGCTGTGCTAAATTGCCCATAGTTTTCAGAGATGTCTAGGTTTGGTGCATTAGTCAGGGATAAATATAGGGAAGGGAAATGGGTCTGGGTGGGTTACTCTTCAGAGAGTCAGTGTGGACTTGTTGGGCTGAAGGGCCTGTTTCCACACTGTAGGGATTCTAGATTCTATTTCTAAAAGTAAGCAATTTATTTGGGGGATGGCAACATTGTGGGCAGCACGGTGGCACAGTGGTTAGTGCTGTTGCCTCACAGCGCCAGAGACCCGGGTTCAATTCCCGCCTCAGGCAACTCTCTGTGTGGAGTTTGCACATTCTCCCTGTGTCTGCGTGGGTTTCCTCCAGGTGCTCCGGTTTCCTCCCACAGTCCAAAAATGTGCAGGTTAGGTGAATTGGCCATGCTAAATTGCCCGTAGTGTTAGGTGAAGGGGTAAATGTAGAAGTATGGGTCTGGGTGGTATACGCTTCGGCGGGTCGGTGTGGACTTGTTGGGCCGAAGGGCCTATTTCCACACTGTAAGTAATCTAATTCTTAAGCAGCCTCTTCTCCTGTGGCAAGGTTATCTCAATGTCACAAATCTGAAGCTAAATATTTGTGGAATTGACTAACTCAGCACATCGAAGTTATCAGAAAAAGAAACTCCTGATCTAATTTAATTCTAAATAAGAGTGTAAAGTTATAAAATACTTCACCACTGATTGATCTTTGATTGGTTGGTTATTAACGGATTTATTTCTGGCCTAGTTGTTCTCTTGGAATTAATGGGACTCCTCGGACCTCTTAAACAAAGTTGAGGTCCAAACATGCCACAAAAGTGAGGAGGTCTGATTTGGAACAGTGTGCACATTTTCAACTGTCTTATGCTTCCTGTGCTGGGTTCTGAAGAAGTGTTACACACGACACGTTGACTTCTCTACCGCCTGATGCTACTTGGCCTGCTGAGTTCTTCCAGCCTCCTGCCTGTCTATTGTAGTGCAACTTGTAGCAGTCCTCTGTTCTTGGCAGTTATTCCATCTGCTCCATAAGGTCTCATCTCTGAAGTGTGTAGCTTTGGCTTCTTCAGTATAAGTAAGTGGTTGGATAGAACAGTGACCTCAGCACTGGTATTATGCTTAAGTTCACGAGGATGTGTCCTATCGACATGCATACATTCTGTGCATTCCATATTATTAGGATTACCAGTTTCTCCCATACATGCCCAATGTTATCTTTTCTGAAAAATGTTGTAGCACCCTATTAAAAGGCTTTGTATGTTTGATCTCCTTTTCTTCCTCTCTAACTGTGCACACTCAGTGCTATGTCTTAAGAATTGTCATGTCAATCAGTATGGTAAATCTTGATCAATTAGGTCAATGAGCTGAAGAGTGACAGCTGGAGTTTAATTTGGATAAATGTGAGGTATTGCATTTTGGTAAAACAAACAAGGGCAGGATACTTACAATTAATGGTAAGACCCTTGGTAGTGTTGTAGAACAAAGAGACCTAATAGCTCTGGTACATAATTCTGTGCAATTTGCCTCACAGGTAGACAGGGTGGTTAAGAAAGCGTTTAGTATGCTTGCCTTCATTGGTCAGACCTTTGAGTGTCACAGTTGGGAAGTCATGTTGTGCTTGTACAGGACGTTGGAACCTGAATACTGGAATATTGGAATAATAACCTTCTGGAGTACAGTGTGCAGTTCTGGTCATCTTGCTATAGGAAGGATATTATACATTGGAGAGGGTTCAGAAAAGGATGTTGCAGGGAATGGAACATAAAAGTAGCTGAATAGGCTGGAACTTTTCTCAATGGAGGAGGAGGTTGAGGGGTGGCCTAATTGAGGTTTATAAAATCACAAGGTGAATAGCAAGGGTCTTTTCCACAGAGTGAGGGAGTTCAAAACTACAGAGTATATGTTTAAGGTGAGAGGAGAAAGTTTTAAAAAGAGCATGAGGGCCAACTACTTTATAGAGAGAGTGGTTTCTATGTGGAATGAACTGCCTGATGAAGTGATGGATGCAGATACTGTTACACCATCTAAAGATATTTGGATAAGTACATGAATAAGAAAAGTTTGGAAGGATATGGGTGAAATACTATCAAGTGGGACTAGTTTGGAGGGATATGGGCCAAATAATAGCAAGTGGGACTAGCTTGGTTTGGAAACATGGTCGGCATGGATGAGTTAGACTGGAGGGTCTCTTTCTGTGTTGCAAGGCTCTATGGCTTTGTGGTCCTTCTCTGACTTTCAATCTGCCAGGAGGTTTTAAATCTTTTTCTATTTCTTCTCAAAGTATTGGAGAAGCCAATGTAAACTGAGCATTAACTCCTTCAGATTGATTACCTTATACAACATTTTGTATAAAAATATCTGTCATTTGAATGACTGATAATGGTTTAAGCCATAGTTTCATTTCATTGTGAATTCCACCCTTGCAATTCATTGTTTTACTGAAAAGATCGGAAGAGTTCTCTTTTGATCCTTTGACCTTCTTTCAGCAGGTAGATACAGAATGACCTCTCTTTGGACAAGTAAAACATTTGGCATATCTGTACAGACATTCTTTAGCTGTGCATTAATAAGTCAGTAAAACTCTATCAGCAGCACTCTTGTGATCAGGCCTTTTTCTTGAGACTTTTCAGAAGTGATAGAAGATGGACATGTTACTTGCTTCAGATGAAAGTCCCAGGCATTCCTTGATGTCATCTATGTTGTACAAGTAAGCTCACATCTACCTCAAAAGAAAGATTCTTTGTGTTAAATAACTTTGAGAGGTATTCTTTCATTCATTGGTTCACACACAGATCTGTGTGGTAATGCACAATCTAAAAGTGTACCAAAGTTGCAGTGTACTGATATATTCTTCAGTGCCACGGTGCATCACTGACTGTTTCATTCTTTTCATGGTTTCTGGTTCAAAATTTGTATCTTTTCACTACTTCTAGTGACAAAGGATTAAGATGTTCCTCCAACTTGACGATAATTACTTTGAATGACATGGCTTTTGCCTTCTTAGGGCTGAGAAGGTATTTTACCATGCAATATAATTCCTGGGCAACTTCCATTAACAACATTGCTTCCTTGTACTCAAAGATTGCCTTCATGAGGCTGAACCTTTGCTTTCCAATATATTATTTACTCTGAAGCATATGTCATATCTCTCAATATGTGAACTAAATGATTCCAGCGCTCTCACTTTTTTAGCTTTTTGTGCCCTGAGAATGCAACAAATTTTTCGCATTGTTAGTTTACCAGTGACCAAGTAAACACTTTACTATGGCTCCTTTAATGGTGATATAGATGTTAAGTTAGTCAAATCAGAACAAACTAGTCAAAGCTAATGTAGTTGTTTGATGTTATGGACCCTTGGATCATACAACATTCCATTCACTTTGAGCAGTTTGATGCTCAATTACTGCACACTCCAGCAAAACCCTGCGCTATATACGCAGTTTGATCAGCAGGAACGAGCTGATTTTATTCATTTTGGTCTCTACAAACATTTGTTGTGAATCATTTTGCGATTGGATCCCATTTTGTCACCAAAAATTTACAAAGAGGCAGAAACCAAGCTAGCTGGATCACGTTAATGAAATCATAGTGCATTGGACATGTTCATAACAATGAATACTTGAAAGCATATGAACATAACAGTGCCGAACTACTAAAGCCATCTCTGTTTTAGAATCTCTTACAATAATCAGCTGTTATGACTAAGATTACATGCTAACACCAGAGGTTCAAAAAGGCATGTCCAGACCCATATTTCCGTCATTCCATCAAATTAATCCCATTGTTTGTATAAATTGTCAAACTCTCAGCCAGTTGACCATTCAGTTCAGTCATTAGCTTCCATTTATTATCTCAGAATATATAAACAGAATATATAAACAACTGGGCGGCATGGTGGCACAGTGGTTGGCACTGCTGCCTCACAGTACCAGAGACCCGGATTCAATTCCCACCTCAGGCGACTGACTGTGTGGAGTTTGCACGTTCTCCCCGTGTCTGCGTGGGTTTCCTCCGGGTGCTCCGGTTTCCTCCCACAGTCCAAAGATGTGCAGGTCAGGTGAATTGGCCACGCTAAATTGCCCGTAGAGTTAGGTAAGGGGTAAATGTAGGGGTATGGGTGGGTTGCGCTTCGGCAGGTTGGTGTGGACTTGTTGGGCCGAAGGGCCTGTTTCCACGCTGTAATCTAATCTAAACTGGCTGTCGAGAAAGAAAATTGCAAACTACTTTCTTTGATTTCCTTACAATTTTTCTCCCTTCTTAAGGTTAATTCCAAAATGTATTTCACGATGGTCTGGTAGTTTCATTGCACGCTATGCTTCAAAAATCACAATCTTCAGGCTGATGGATTTTGACAGCAAAATGGGTGAATACCTTAAGACGTGGGGGAGAAAAATCAGATTGTTTAACTCTTTCTGCCAAACTCTGCTATTTTAATAGATTATGTTACCATATTAGCCAAATATAATTTTCAAGTTCTGTACTCATGCATTATGCACCATTTAATATAGTACATAGAGTGTCACAGCAGTTACATTGGACAATAGCTTATCTCTGCATCCTTCTCTGAAGCAATGCAGTGCAGAAAAAGGGTTATCCTCTTGCCTAGATAGAAAGGATTTAGCTGTTAGTCAAAGCATAAAAGATAAAGAAGCGTAATCCAGATGGGAATGCAAACAGGAGGCCTGTCAATTAAACTGGAAATGGATACACAGTACCTGACCTGGCTGAGCTATTCCTCAGGAATTTTTATGGAGCAAACCCTAATAGTTTACCCTATTAACCTCAGAGAGGATGGGGCTGAGCCAGGATTTTTTTCATCCAGGGCCACAGATTTACTGGGCAGTTGTTACAGCCTGGCATCCATCCAGCAGAGGAAGAGTTAACTACCAACAGATGCAGATTTCAGCAATTGACAAAAAGTACCAGAGGTGACATAAGGAAGCAATTTATTTTTTCACATAGTGGGTTGTTATGATCTGGAATGCACAGCCTGAAAGGCTGGTGGAAGCAAATTCAATAGGAACGTTTGAAAGTGAATCAGATAAATACTTTAAGAAGAGGAAAAAAGAAGAGGGCTCAGGGAAAAGAACAGAGGACAGACTGAAGAGGAGATTCCCCAAGGTGAAGCCAGGGCTGGAGTTTTTCAGCTATGAAGAGTCCAGATAGGCTGAGGTTGTTTTCCTTCGAGCAAAGAAAGCTGAGGGGAGACCTGATGAAATAATGAGGGGCATAAATAGGGTAGATAGGAAGAAACTTTCCCCTTAGTAGAGGGATCAATAACCAGGGCTATTGATTGAAAGTAAAATACAGGAGGTTTAGAGAGGTCTTAAGGAAAAATATTTTAATCTGAGAAGTGGTGGGTGTCTGGAACTCTCAGCTCTGAAAGTGGGTGGTACAGACAAGAACCATGACAACTTTTAAAATGTGCTTAGAGAATGGCAACAGGCCAAGTGCTAGAAAATGGGGCTAGAAAATAGTTAAATGTTTGATGGTCAGTTTGAACATGATGGGCTAAAGGTTCTCTTTCCATGCCTAAAAACATTATGACTCAAGGAGTAGGAAGAATACAACAATTCTTTCAAAGAGCTTGCATGGAAAGAATGGTCTGAATGGCCTCCTATTTCTGCGCTGTATCTCGATGCTGTCGTATAAGTTAATGGTTCTGCAATGATTCATGCTGAAGGCTGGATTAAACGCCACCCTATCTGATGGCATCCCAAGGATTTGTGAGGGGAAATGAGGAGAACACTAGGACATAGCTAGCCAAGGACTAATATCCAGATGACTCTCAATAACCGTAAACACAAGTCTAATTTACACAAGTAGGAACTTCCAAAGTTGACATCAGGGCTTCAAGATCCCATGGGGGTGGGTGGGGGTAGGCATCATGATGTTTGAGGCAGCAATGGGCCCAGTTAAACCTTTACAGTGATACAACAGTATAAGACCACCAACAGACCCTTGCTCTCACAGCTCCCATACCCATACCCCAATCACCCCCCCAACTCCCTTGCTGTCCTTCTACTTGGGAGTGGGGGGGGGTTGCGACTATTTTCAAGCCTCAAAATGGGATCACAGCATTTGAGAGCCATGTATTAATGTAACTTGTTCCAGATTTCCATCAAGCAATAAACTATATCTTATTTAAGACAAGGCCCTCAGCATTAAGAATCACTTGTGTTTTTTTTCCTCTATCACTGTAAACTCTGTAAGGCTGTCAACATAGTAAAGGAAAGGGGATGGTTGTAGTAACTATGGCAACCATAAACTGGTAGTGGCTGTCATTGCAGCACACACAATAGCTTCTGTGTTGGCCTCCTGATGAGTTGAATTTAGACCCAAAAATAAAATAAAAGTAGAAATGTTTTCACCAAATCACAGATTCAAACCATCAACTCTGAATTAAATCCTCTGGTATTTTGGCAAAATACAAGTCACGGAGAACTTGTTTGAGTTATTCTCAGCATGAGACCAACTGAGTTTTCCCACTGTATCTTAACAACTTGCCTCATTAATTGGTGTTTCAGCCCCCATGGTGGCAATCACATCCAGTTTCTGCTTTATCACTCTCTGCACCCCTCCCAGAGCAACTCACTGCTCAGAGGAGAGCTAGCCTAAGACCAGCACCTTGAGCTGTACCATCTTTCAAAGCCTGCTGTGCACCTGAAGAAGTGCTGGTATCTGGAAACTGTTGTACACCACTGTGAAAGGAGTCAGGAGAGTTGGCAGAGAAGGGGTAGCTGGCACCATGCTCTTCCGAGGGGTATAGAGGTCCTTCTGAATGGATGGTGAAGAGGAGAGGGAGCCACATCACTACAGAGCACACCAGCCTGGTCAGAGATAAGCATCTGAGTCAGTGGTGGGATATGGAGGCCTGGGTAGGAGTGCCACAGGATGGTAAATTCTCTACTTTGCCAGGGTAGGAGCAATACTTCGCTGCCTGCAGCTTCACATTTATCTGTGTCACTGCAGCTATCTCCCACCAATGCTTATGCATTGACACACCCTCTGCTGCATGAAACACCTTTCCTCAATAGCGCATCTTACCACCCCACCCCATACTGCCGACATCACTGCCTACTCACTTCTACGGAATACCTCAACACCTTCCTCCCAACTTGCACCAGCCCGAACAGCTATGCCACTCACCTGTTTCCTATTCATTCACTCCTTTTATGTCATTAAAGGAAAAGACATCCCATAACAGGATGGAACAATACTGGTTGATGGCATTACCTGCTTGTCCAGTCTGCCTTTGCAGGGTGCAGTACCAATGAATGGAGGATGTCAGGATGGTGACAATACCTCCCTGAAAGTGGAATGCTAATATGTGTGGTGGAAGGGTATGTGGGGATGGTACTGATGGATCATGTCCTGCTCTGCAGTCTTGCTGTGGGTAAGATAGACATTATTTGGAGGAGGTGTGGGGTGAGTTCCACCCCCTCTGATTTCGATGTTCAGTTTTTCCAATGACTAGTTTGTATGGTCAGTTTAGTAAGATTTCAAACCATGGTGAGACGGGCCCAAGGCATTTAGTGAGAAATGATGAGCTTAGTGGGAACCTTGGCACATCGCTTGATAAGGGTGGACATTATGTTCTTGACATTGAGATTGCACATCCCACCCAATTCTACCACTCATCTCATACCATAGCCCACATTGCTCAGAACCTCATAAGATTGCATCCTTTGTTTCTCCCTCCACAGATGCTGCCAGACATTCTGAACATTTACTTCATTTTGCTATTATTAGATTCACCCTAACCATGGTTCGGAATTTGATCCTGGCCCTATGTACTATGGAAATATAAAACAGGCAGAATTGATCAAACTGTACAGTCACATGGCCTAGTAATACAATAATCCCTGAGCTGCTGTTACCTTTCTATTGAAGAAATGGGCTTTCACTACAGTAGCTGCTGATAATAATCCATAATGATCAGAGCAATGTTTCGAAGCAGACCAGGCCTGCATTCCCTGCTGCACTAGGAACTGGACTTTCTCAGAGTTAGCAAGACTCCTGGACCTTTAAGTCTGGAGGTCATGGCAGGATGAGAAGTTCCACCTCCATTTCAGACTAAAATCATTCTCACTCTTAGGGGAAAGGGAGTTTCGACAGGCACAAGTCACGGATATGGTGATCCATGTAAAATTTGTTGAGAATTTAAACAGACAATTTTTGCTGCTACAAATGCAAGCTTCAGTGTGGGAGACAAATTTACAGTGATGTTTCTGAAGGTTTCCTTAAAGTGCATTGCCTTTGTGCAGAACTCTGCAAGAGTTAATTTTCTAACAGAGAAGCCTTTCTTTAGGGAATAGAGAGTAGTGCCTGGCCACAAGGGGGTAGTGCTGGGGGAGTATGACAGTGTGTAAAGAAAGCTGAGTATTTTGTCAGGTGTATTATATGCTGTAGAGCCAAGTGGAAAGTGGAACTAATGGCCACGCTCACTGGTGAAGAAACTGGGGGGGCAGAAAGTTGAAAAAAATTAATTACAGTAGCTTTCTACATTAGGGCAATAGAGGCATTCCATCCAGTGCTGGTACCTGGTGAGGAGTTGGTAGAGCCACCAAAGAGTAGAGCAGGAAAGAAAAGGAGATAGAGCTATTACCCTGAGCAGAGTGGCCAATGAAGTTATCTCAATGTGAAAAAGAGGCAGTGCAGGAGAAATCTCTGATTGTCAAGATTAAGGTTTAGAGAAATCTGTGGATGGAGTGGGGAGATTTTGCACCACAATCAACTGATCCACATTCTATGTCTTTTGTACTCATTGGCCCTCAAGTGGCATACATTAAGTTCCTTCCAGGTGTCCCCCAGGTCTCTGTGGCATTCTTAACCAACCACCTGCCTGGGTACCACCACCACCGGTACATTCTTTGCTCAGGTTGGGGAACACATTAACTTCCCCATGGAATTGGCATCACAAATACGGAGGGCAGAGTGCTATTCCTCCAAAGCCAGCTTCACACAAGTTGAAGATGTGGTGCACAAGGGAACGTGGTTGTGGTCAATGGCACCCTACTCTGTATAAAATGCAAGGAAAACTGTGCATTACACTTGTTTGCCAAGTGAGAACGGAATGTAATTTCCTCTCATTGGCTTTCCTTACGTAACAGCAAATGGTGAGGTGTTGCAAGTATATTCCATCCCAAGCAGAAATTGGTACTGCAGATGCTGGAGATCAGAGTCAAGATTAGAGTGGTGCTGGAAAAGCCCAGCAGATCAGGCAGCGTTCAAGGAGTAGGAAAATTGACATTTATGGCAAAAGCCCTTCATCAGGAATTCCAACACCATTCTAACCTTGACTACATTCCATCCCAGCCTGAAAAGACTGGACATTTGACATGTCATGACAACATTTAACTTCACAGACGTTGGGCTATACGGTCCTTGGCCTGCTCTGAGGTTACAGTTGTGGATGACAGGTTTCAATGAGACTATATTGAAGAGTAGATGTCTCAGATTATTCTTTCCTGTGGTTTGGGTTGGTGCCTTGCTCTTAAACATCAAGGATAGATATGGCCCCCAGCTTGTCCTGTACTGGGTTCCATCTGCACATTCTCCCACTGCTGTACTTCAGGAAGGATGTCTGATACTGAACTCATATCTGATAACAGCTGGTTTGTGCAGAAGCCTTAAGATCAGGTGAAAGTCCTTCAGCACCTGTTGCCATTCTCTGGAAATTTTTGCAACCTGAAAGAACAATGATAAAAATAGCAAGTTGATGTGCAAACGTATAAACAGCTCACAAAATCAACTAGAAATTCACCAATAAGTAGCTGATGATCCTTTTAAATAGCACTGCAAGGAAAGTCTTGATGCTGCTTAAATCATGTTTTATGCATCATGTTAAGAAAAGGAGTTTGTTAAGAGTATTGAGCTTCAATGACAGTGCTAGCAGCAAATTTGTGTTGCATGTCATGATACTTCCTGTGGCTGTTAGCTTCAGCACACTAACGTCCTCGCCAAGGTGGTATCTAGCACAGTTAATGACTAAGGTATGTGCACATTTGCAGATGCTATACTGGTCTCCAAACAAGCCAATTTTGTGTTTATGATGTCCTTTCTCTCTGGGTAATTGACAGTTCTTTAACCTCAGCAGAAAAATATATTTGGCAGGTTTTTGTCATTGCTTCTTTGTGATGTGATGGAGTAAGGCAATTTGAGATAATTTCAAGCTCACACTGAATCTGTAGGCCCATGCTGAGTGCTATTGAAGAGAGAAACCTATATTTATATCAGACCTTTTCTGACCACTAGGTCAAAGTGCTTTACAAATTACTTTTGAAGTGTAGTCATTAATTCAGTGCAGAAAAAGTGGCAGTCAATTTGGGCACAATTAGCCCACACAAACAGCAATGTGGGAATGGTCAGACAATGCTTTTTGTGATTATTAATTGAGGGATAAGCATTTACCAAGACACTTGGATAATTCCCCTCCTCTTCTTCAAAATAGTGCCGTGAGTTCTTTCACTTCCAGTTGAAAAGAAAAATGGGATCTTGGTTAAATATCTCATCTGAAAGACAGGAAATATATTGAAACATCTTGGATAATTATTGGACTATGTTATACCGACATTATGAATGCAACAAAGGCCATTTTTAAAGACCATCAAGGACAACTAAGAAATGTCAAGCAGAAAAAGACTCAATTTGGTCAGCTGATGTTTCAAGTTTCTTTTCTTAGCATCAAGTTTCTAATATCTTTTGTTTTGCAAAACAGGAAAAGAACTACTCTGACTTAGATTAGATTACTTACAGTGTGGAAACAGGCCCTTCGGCCCAACAAGTCCACACCGCCCCGCCGAAGCGCAACCCACCCATACCCCTACATTTACCCCTTACCTAACACTACGGGCAATTTAGCATGGCCAATTCACCTGACCTGCACATCTTTGGACTGTGGGAGGAAACCGGAGCACCCGGAGGAAACCCATGCAGACACGGGGAGAACGTGCAAACTCCACACAGTCAGTCGCCTGAGGCGGGAATTGAACCCGGGTCTCTGGCGCTGTGAGGCAGCAGTGCTAACCACTGTGCCACTGTGCCACCGTGCCGCCCACGACATTTACAAATCAGCTGGGAAAAATCTGAATCACTAGTTCCGTACATCTGCTTTAATTTCTTTAAACATTCTTAGATGCAATTCCAATGCATTAATCTGCAATAAAAGCAGATCAAAATTGTTATTGAACAGAATCAGCCATATTTGTTTTGTTCTGCAACATTGTAACTCCAGGACTTTCAAGAAGACTTTATATATTTTGCTAGAATATCAAAGTTACTGACCCAATAAGGCAAAGATTGTTAGAACTCTGACATAAACCTTGCATTTTTGATGTAGCAAGCTACTGATCTCAAGTGAAGCCATCTGGAAAGTTTCCTTAAAAATCACAGGGGAGAGCTGACTAGTCACACACCCACTCTTTAAAACTAATTATAGAAAGCCATTGACCAAGCCTGGGGAGAGGTTGTAGTCTGCAATCTCAATCAAGGATGAATGTGTTACACGAGAACTATTTATAGAAGAAATGGGGCTTAGAATATGTTGGCCCTGGAGGTCCTTTCACTGACATTATACTTGCAGTGCACTCCTCCAACATCAATTCTATGCATGTTTACAGGATCAGTAGGTTGGCAGCACCAAAGTAAAGTGCAGGGAGGTGAAAGTACATATGTTGGGAGCCACTTTGTCAACTATGTGACAATTTACAATCAACACATTGGTACAAATTTCCCATGAGCAAGGGATTAGATCCTTGAAATGTTTCTATTCAAATAACATCCTGGAGCATTAGTGAGCAAACAATTGGGAAACTCGACACTGTTAAACTGAAACTGAACCTCGTCCCAGACTGATCACACACCCTTAATGAATTAAAATGAAACAAGGAATTACGGTTGCTGAAAATCTGAAACAAAAACAAAAATTGCTTCAGGATTGCAAGTAGGGTCACTAGACTTAGAAAGTTAACTTTGTTTCTCTCTCTCCACAGATGCTGTCAGACATGTTGAGTTTCTCCAGCAATTTTTGCCCTTATTAAACGATTCACCACTGCGAGTTTCTGCCATCAGTCTGTGATCAATCAAAGACTTTACAGGGAGCTTTTTCAAATTAACCTGGTTCTTTGTAAGTTTTTATTGTAAATGTTGAATGGAAATTCTAAGACAATAAAAAAAAACTGATAACTAACTCAAAATAATGTTCAATTGATTCAGCATAGTTTGCGAAGTAATTTTCAGTTGTAACAACTTGAATGAAAGATCGTGATTCTTGCAGCTATTTGCATTAGAAATGTTTATTTTGTACTGGTCAATTCAGTTTCAGCTGCATGGAGCAATAGGCATCAAGCTATGACTCCTAAATATATCAAAAACATTTAAAGCATAAAAGCTGTTAGAAAACTACCCTCCATATCACTGTTGAATTGTACTGATTCATAGCAGAGTTGACATTCAGCAACACGCAAATGAATGTGAGCATAAACTTAAAGAAGAAAATACACTTTTAACAGCTATTGCAAAATTGGGTGCAATTTGTACAAATAGTAAAAATAGTCAGCCAATAGTGGGGAGTCGCCAACTCAGGAGTTCTTATTTCTGCTGCTGAATTGTAACCCAATGTTGCACCTTAAACTCCTAATTTCTTTTGGAAATGTTGCTGAGCTCATGTAGTGGTAACTGAAAGAATGCCTGTGGATTTAAACGGTTATATTTAAGCTGCACTGAATGTTATAAAGTACTAAAATGCAAACATCTTAACATCACATTTTGTATTATTCAGTTGACAAACTGCAATGACTAACAGTTTGTATTGTGATTTCTTCTTTCATCTTTATAACTCTAAGCAAGCTCAACATTTAAGGTTTGACTTTACTTGTCTTTTGTATGACCAGAATTCTAACAACACAATAAGGACATCAAATAAATCGGATAAAAAAAAACAAAGCATGGCGACGCTGGAAATCTGACACAAACACAGACAATGACGGTGAAGGTTACTAAGTTTGCAAATGACACCAAAGTTGATAGTAAAGAAACAATGAGGAAGGCCATCTCGGATTACGAAGGGATCTTGATCAATTGAATCAACGGGCTGAGGAGTAGCAGATGGAGTTTAATTTAGATAAATGCAAGGTGTTGCATTTTGGTAAGATGAACAAGGCCAGGACTTGAACAGTTAATGGTAAGACCTAGGGGAGTGTTGTAGAACATATAGATCCAGAGGTCCAAGTAGATAGTTCATTAAAAGTTGCATTACAGGCAGACAGAGTGGTTACGAATGCTTTTGGCATGCTTGCCTTCACTGGTCAGATCATTAAGTATTGGGATGTCATGTTGTGGCTGTACAGGATGTTGATGAGTCTACTTTTGGAGTACTGTGTACATTTCTGGTCACCCTGCTATAGGAAGAATGTTATTAAATTGGAGAAAGTGCAGAAAAATCGTAGAAGCATAGAATCATAGAATCTTTATAGTGCGTAAGCAGGCCATTCAGCCCATCAAGTCCATACTGACCCTCTGAAGAGCATACTGCTCTGGCCCACCTACCTACCCTCTCCCTAACCCTGCATTTCCAATTCATCTAACCTGCACGTCTTTTAACTTACCAGGTTTACAAGGATGTTGCTGAGACAAGATGGTTTGAGTTCTGGGGAGAGGCTGGATAGGTTGGGACTTTCTTCACTGGAATGTAGGAGGTTGATGGGTAACTTTATAAAGATATAAGAAAACATGAGGTATTGATAAGGTGAATAGCAAAAGTCTTTTTCTCTGGGATGGGGGAGTCCAAAGCTAGAGGCCATAATTTTAAGGTGAGAGGGGAAAGATTTAAAAGGGACCCGAGGGGTAACTTTTTCACAGAGGATGGTTCACATGTGGAATGAACTGCCAAAGGAAGTGGCAAATGCAGGTACAGTAACAACATTTAAAAGACACCCGGACAGTAACGTGAATAGGAAAGTTTCAGAGGAATATGGGCCAAACGCAGGCAAATGGGGCTAGTTTAGTTTGGTAAACTTGGTCGGCATGGATGAATTGGACTGATGGGTCTTTTCTGTGATACATAACTCTATGACTCTGCAAGTCTTTCTAGCATCTATGGAGAAGAAGTAGATTTAATGTTTCAAGACCAGTATGACACTTCCTCAGAACTGCATAAATATTGGTTAAAAAATCGTACAACACCAGGGTATAGTTCAACATGTTTATTTTGAAGCACTAGCTTTCAGAGCACTGCTCCTTCATCAGGTGGTTGTGTGATTTTTAACTTTGTACATCCAGTCCAACACTGGCATCTCCAAATCATAAATACTGGTGGAAAGCTTATCCTCAGTAATGGAAACAGTGAAGTCAAGGAAGGACATGGAAGAGTCAGAGATGGACCAGGTGAAGGTGAGAATTGGAAGCAAAACTGATTAATATTTTCAATTCCAGATAAGAGCAGGAAGCAGTACCAAAGACATCAATAATGTGTCGGAAAAAGAGTTGTGGGTGGGAACCTGAATAAGTCTTGAACAAGGAATGTTCCATGCACCCAACAAGAACATAGGCATGACTGGGACCCATGCGTGTACCCATAGCTAGAACTTTGACTTGGAAAAAACAAGATGAGATAATGGAGAAATTGTTCAAAATAAAGAATGAGCTCAACCGGGCGAAAGAGAGTGGTGGTGAATGGAGACTCTGCAAGCCTTTTTTCAAAGGAAGAAGCAGAGACCTTTTGGACTATCCTGATGGGAAGGGGGTGTGGGGGACATGGGACAAATGGGGGACAAAGAGAGCGGTTGGGAATTGTAGAGGGATTGCACATCCATGGTGAAAGGGAGAAAGGTAGGGTCGGAAAGCTGGAAGTTGTGGAGACAATGTAAAGCACCAAAACAATCATGAGCATAAGTGGGAAGAGACTGAACAAGACTGCAAAAGATAGAGTCAAGATAATAAGAAATAGGTTCAAAGGGGCAGGAACAGGCTGAAATGATGGGTCTGCCAAAGCAGTCCTGATTGTGGATCTTGCGAAAGAGGTAAAACTAGGCTGAATGGGGTTGAGGGACATTGAGTCAGGAAGTTGTAGAAGGGAGATCTCCTGAGAACTTGAGATCTGTGACAATCCTGGAAATATCCTAATGTTCAAAGTGGTGAAGTCTTGAGCCAGGGGAGATAGGAGAATTGTCTGAGAGTTTGCATAATTGTCTATTTGTATAAAGATAGCAAGCTATATTACAGTTCTACAAAACTTTAGATGGTCCACATATGGAGTATTGCATGTAGTTCTGATTGCCACACAACCAAACAGACATGGATGCTTTCTAGAGCATGCAGAGAAGGTTTACCAGGATGTTGCCTGGTCTGGAAGGTTTTATTTACGAGGAAAGGGAGAGTCTGAGGGTTGTTCTGATAATGGTCTACAAAATTACGAGGGGCATCAATAGGGTGGATAGTCAAAGGCTTTCTTCTAGGGTGAAAAGATCAACTAAACAAGGGCACAAGTTCAAGGTGAGAGGGGGAAAGTTTAAGGGAGAAATGTGAGGATACGTTTTCACAAAGGGTAGTGGGTGCCTGCAACGCACTGCCAGTGGAGGTGGTGGAAGCAGGCATGTCAGCAATGATGAAGGCACATCTTGAAAAATACATGAACGGGAGGCAACCAGAGGGACAGAAACCGCACATAGGCAATAGTGGGTCTAAATATGGATTAAATCTGGCCCAGGCTTGGTGGGCTGAAGAGTCTGTTCCTGTGCTGTATTGAATTGCATTATACTTTCCTAGGTAGCTCTGGGAGGTGAGGGAGGGAATTATAGGGTCTCTGACCTAAATTTTTAAGTCTCTTTGGCCACAGGGGAGATGTCAGAATACTGGAGAACAGTTAATGTGTGCTGATTTTAGGGGTTCATGATCAAAGTTTCATAGAATGCATAGAAAAATACAGCACAGTACAGGCCCTTTGGCCCTCGATGTTGTGCCGATCCAAGCCCACCTAACCTACACTAGCCCACTATCCTCCATATGCCTATCCAATGCCTGTTTAAATGCCCATAAAGAGGGAGAGTCCATCACTGCTACTGGCAGGGCATTCCATGAATGCACGACTCGCTGAGTAAAGAATCTACCCCTAACATCTGTCCTATACCTACCACCCCTTAATTTAAAGCTATCCCCCCTTGTAATAACTGACTCCATACGTGGAAAAAGGATTGGCTGTCTGACAGAAGGCAGAGAGTTTCCTACTAAAGACAATCATCAATTTGTACAAATTTCTGATCGTTAATTGAGTTTCATAAGAAGCAGCAATTTATGCATGACATATTTGTTAATTCGGTAAAGGACATTTATACCAAGACAATTGGGGTGGTTCACTGATACCAGAGGACAAACAGGCTATCGACAGATTGTTTTGGTCTCAGTAAGGTTGTGGCAGTATCATGCCTGCCCTCGAGCCTGACATGTTTGGGAACTTGACCTCCTCTTCTTCTGCTCCATCTTCAATCTGCCTAATAAGACCATAAGACCATAAGACATAGGAGCGGAAGTAAGGCCATTCGGCCCATCGAGTCCACTCCGCCATTCAATCATGGCTGATGGGCATTTCAACTCCACTTACCCGCATTCTCCCCGTAGCCCTTAATTCCTTGTGACATCAAGAATCTATCAATTTCTGCCTTGAAGACATTTAGCCTCCCAGCCTCCACTGCACTCTGTGGCAATGAATTCCACAGGCCCACCACTCTCTGGCTGAAGAAATGTCTTCGCATTTCTGTTCTGAATTTACCCCCTCTAATTCTAAGGCTGTGTCCACGGGTCCTAGTCTCCTCGCCTAACGGAAACAATTTCCTAGCGTCCACCCTCTCCAAGCCATGTATTATCTTGTAAGTTTCTATTAGATCTCCCCTTAATCTTCTAAACTCCAATGAATACAATCCCAGGATCCTCAGCCGTTCCTCATATGTTAGACCTACCATTCCAGGGATCATCCATGTGAATCTCCGCTGGACACGCTCCAGTGCCAATATGTCCTTCTTGAGGTGTGGGGATTAAAACTGGACACAGTACTCCAAATGGGGCCTAACCAGAGCTTTATAAAGTCTCAGTAGCACAACAGTACTTTTATATTCCAACCCTCTTGAGATAATTGACAACATTGCATTCGCTTTCTTAATCACGGACTCAACCTGCATGTTTACCTTTAGAGAATCCTCAACTAGCACTGCCAGATCCCTCTGTACTTTGGCTTTATGAATTTTCTCACCATTTAGAAAGTAATCCATGCTTCTATTCTTTTTTCCAAAGTGCAAGACCTCGCATTTGCTCACATTGAATTCCATCAGCCATTTCCTGGACCACTCCTCCAAACTGTCTAGATCCTTCTGCGGCCTCCCCACTTCCTCAGTACTACCTGCCTGTCCACCTAACTTTGTAGCATCAGCAAACTTCGCTAGAATGCCCCCAGTCCCTTCATCCAGATCATTAATATATAATGTGAACAGCTGCGGCCCCAACACTGAACCCTGCGGGACACCGCTTGTCACCGGCTGTCATTCCGAAAAAGAACCTTTTATCCCAACTCTCTGCCTTCTGTCAGACAGCCAATCCTCAATCCATACCAGTGGCTCACCTCGAACACCATGGGCCCTCACCTTGTTCAGCAGCCTCCCGTGTGGCACCTTATCAAAGGCCTTTTGGAAGTCTAGGTAGACCACATCCACTGGGTTTCCCCGGTCTAACCTACTTGTCACCTCTTCAAAGAACTCCAAACAGGTTTGTAAGGCACGACTTCCCCTTACTAAATCCATGTTGACTTGTTCTAATCCGACCCTGCTCTTCCAAGAATTTAGAAACCTCATCCTAAATGATGGATTCCAGAATTTTACCAACAACCGAGGTTAGGCTAATTGGCCTATAATTTTCCATCTTTTGCCTTGATCCTTTCTTGAACAAGGGGGTTACAACAGCGATCTTCCAATCATCTGGGACTTTCTCTGACTCCAGTGACTTTTGAAAGATCTCAACCAACGCCTCCGCTATTTCCTCAGCCACCTCCCTCAGAACTCTACGATGTAACCCATCAGGGCCAGGAGATTTATCAATTTTAAGACCTTTTAGCTTTTCTAGCACTTTCTCTTTTGTAATGGCAACCATATTCAACTCAGCCCCCTGACTCGAGCAATGAGGATTGCTCGATGAAGACTACTCTCTGGGGACCACTCCTTGAGAACTGTTGCCTACAGAACTCCCCTCTGCCCGAGATCACTTATTATTATATCATATTTCAAGGGGCAGGTTATTTGCTCTGTCAATCAATTGGCAAAACCTATTTGGCCAATAGATACTCACGATGTTGGATGACCATTGCCACCTTGCCCACCTCCGTTTGAAAGGTACTCTTCATTCCTTCTAAGAACAAGACCTTTTTTCTGTTTATTTTTGTAAACCATAGATTGATAATAGGGTACATTTGGCACCAGATAAACTGTTGACAGTTTAATGTGTGTCGTGATACCTGCATTTCTCAGAATTATTCCCTTTTATTTTCTCATGCTAGAATTTTGAAAAGTTAATTGCTGCAGAAATAGCTGTTAAATTAAATCGTACATTGCACAGTAATTACTAGGAAAATTCAGAATTTAACAGTTTTAACAGGTTGTAGACAGACCCAGGACTGGTTCAAAGGATAAATTGGTTAGAAGCTGGTTTTCCTCAATTCGCTGGGATTTCACCCCATTGTATTAATAGTGATAAGGGCAGCTAGCGCATATTCTGACATCCGATTATGCTCTTAGCTCCATGTACAGCACTATGCCCTCTCCACCATCTCCATGTCACCTTCATGCCATTAACATAACATAAACAACATTGACAAATTTTGAAACGTTGAGAAAAAGAAACCATATACTCAGAAATTTGCTTAGAAAATGACTGTTGATCCTATATTCCTATGAAATTGTCAGTGAAGGGCATTTTACCCATTTAATTTTCCTTAAGCTTGCCTAAATGCATGACATCAAAATGAGCACCTCTAGGAACTGGATCAGTAGAAACAGAGGGGCTGACACTTCGTTCACCAAGTGAGCACTGAATGCTTGCGTGAGCTCCAAGTCCCCAAGGAGTCTATTTGAACATATTGAAGTAGAGTTCCCTTTGTTTGTTTGATATCTTTATGAGGCTGTAATAAGTTACTCTTTCTGTGATCTCTTTTGTCGATGTCTGTACGTTTATCTTCACAAGAATAAGCTTATCTTTATTAATTCAGAAAATGTGGATATCACCAAATGTAGATGTGGATATAGATAGGTCAGCATTTATTACTCATCCCGAACTACTCTTGAGAATGTGGTGGTGAGTTGCCTTCTTAAATTGCTACAGTCTCTTTGGTGTTGGTACACTTACATTGCCATTAGAAAGGGAGTTCCAGGATTTTGACCCATTGACAGTGAAGGAACCATAATATTTCCAAGTAGGATTGGGAGGCCATTAGAGAGGAATTTGCAAGTGGTCGTATTCCTATGTATCTGATGCCTTTATCTTTCTTGATGGCCTTGATGAGATTGGAAGATGCTGTCAGGAGTCTAAGATGTGAAGTGAATAAAGCTTTTGTTATTAATACTGTAAAAGTCTATTTGATGGGCACTTTTTTTTAGGTTTGTATGTTCACAAAACAGCTTTCTGTATTGGCATAATTATAATCTTCTACATTTCAACACCGGTCTTTGTTATTACAGAGCTCATTGCTTCTGAATGTAGTTCATATTAGCTGAATGGGCATGCAGGTGATTTAGAGACCAACATGGGAGTCATAGAGATTCATGGAAGAGATATGGGAAGAAGGTTTTAAACTCAACTTCCAAAATTTTCTTATTCCAAACTATAATTCCTCACTTCTCGAAAGGTGCCATGAACACCAAGTCATGAAAATGGTGTTCCATCTCAGTGAAGATCATGATGAAGGTATGTGTGGTCTTATCCTATGATAGAGTCAACCAGGGCATGGTGTTATTAACTAGAAGATAACTGTCTCTAAACACAGTTTAGTCCACACTTTTAGTGAAATTTTATTTCTGTTAACCACACTCCATAAATCTCAAATAAAGGCAAAATACTGCAGATGTTGAATATCTGAAACACATGCTGGAAAAATTCAGCAAGTCTGGTGGCATCTATACAGAAAAAACTGATTAACATTTTGAGTCTTTGTCACAATGAAAGGTGTTGGAAAATAGGTTATTTTTATATAAAAACAGAAATCCTTTCAGAAAGAAGAGCAAAACTTCTTCAGGTTTTGCAAGCCTCAAAGAATGCATTTCCACTTTGGCACTTCACAGCTTCAAAGTCTCAACATTGAGTTCAATAACTTCAGAACATGACCATATTATGTTCTCCTTTCTACTTACATTCTCTCCCTCAGCCATTCTCCCACAACCGTGTCATATTTGTGCCTTGTTTGCTTTGCACTTAGTAGAAAGGACCAGTCACGAAAAGACAAATTCAAAGGGTCTTTTTTTTACCTTCATTTATACCCATTTTACATTTCTTTTTCTCCTTCTCTACTATTAACAATGCTTGGTCTTTTGCAAGGGGCCTATATACCATCTGCTCTCTTGCTCCTCATCTGCATCTGTTAAAAACAAATTTCCAAATACCTATTAGTTCTGAAGAAAATCATACCTGACTTGAAGCATTAACTCTGTTTCTCTCTCCACAGATGCTGCCAGACCCATTGTTCTCCAGCATTCTCTGTATACCTTCAATAAATCTCATCCCCACTGATTACTAGCTCCCCATATTTATTCAACCAATTCATAGCCAATTAATCCTTAATTAATACATCCATTAGCTACTCCCTCATCCCATTAGGCCTCTAGGCCATTAGGCCTTCTGACATTTCTTCCAACCATATCAGATGATATTTTCTTTCTAAATAAATCTATGTCCATACCAATAAAAAAACAAACAATACGTACAAAATGACAGCAAATTATATTTCTATCTTTTCTTCAGACATTAAAGCTTCAAGCATTCCTTTCCAGTATGTTCAACTGTTTCTTTTCTTTGTAAAACAGTCAGTTGATTTCTGCTATTCACCCATTCCAAAATGAAAGTTTCTCCACTCTCCAGCATCTGTCCTAGAACTGCAATATCGATCCTCAGTCATTTTCTCATTCACACATTTTTTTGAATGTATGTTATCCCATAGGGACTTATTATTAATTTAGCACTCAGTGGGTAAGAGAAATATTTTCCACCACATTGGTAATTTACCTGCCTTTCCTACAAGAAAGAAAAACACCTGAGAATCTATTACAGATTTTACACATAAGAAAAATCAGTAAAAGCAACAAGTTTCAAAATCCTGGCTCTCGAATGATGAAAACCTTATGTTACAATCTTGAATTTTAAAAAAAAAACTTTGTTTGCCTGAACAATATCCTCCATCTTGGGATTTTTCATAGTTGTGCCCAACTCTGATATTTCAGAACTGGCATTTGTCTTGCTTGTGTTCCCAGACCATTCGGTTGTCCAATTAGACTTTGAAATTCCTCCATTTCAGTTCTTACATCTTTCTAATGAGGCCCTATTTTGATTGATCACTTTCCAGATAAGATCACTGTTAGAAGGTGACACTAGATCTATTCCATTTGATTTCTAATCCAAAAGCCCCAGACACTTCTGATTTTGAATTAAGCCTTAAGCCCACTTATGACAATGTTTACAAATTCGCATTGTGCTCCCACCCACAAAAAAATCATCTACATCCATCATAAAGATGCCTGAAAACTGCCTCTCATGATACTAGTACAATATGACAGGGGTGCTTTTAATGGAAGACAGCCCAATATTAATAAGATAGATCATACCAAGAAGAAATGAACTCCAGAGGTCTCATTTGGGGCATATGCACATTTATTTCATTTCCAGAGTATCCCCACCCTGTATTTGGTGTCCCTTTGGAGGTCAAAGAAATTGAGCTGATCTCACAAAAGAAACTTTACTGTCAAATGATCTATATTCTGAACCATTTATTCCTCACAAAAGGCAAAACAAGTTAAACATTTCATTGCCTGAATCTGCTCTTATACTTTAGTCTCTGGATTTATTTTGAAATCTTGTGCCACTATCCTTGCTTCAGCCTTATAGTTCCCTCAAAAGAGCCCTTTTTTGTGCATTTCTACCTGTGTGATAGGCCTACCTGTCCCTTATCTAGCACCTCTGTGGATAGCCCAAAATATCTACTGTTCTGTAATCCTAGTTGTTTAGCATCTTTTATTAGTTGTCTTCTGGTTTATCTTCATGACCACTAGGTCTTTCTGATCTCTTTAATTTCTCTTCCTGATCATATTCCTGGTTTGTACTGTATTTCTTGTCCTTGTTAAACTACACCCTCTATCTCTTTAATCTCTTCTAATTTGACCTCCCACTCTTATTAAGATTTCTTTTAACAGTTTATGATTGCTCTCCAGGGGCCTATTCATTCCCAGAACCACTGTTTGAGTTTCTACCATGTTTTCTTGCCTTCTATCTTTGTACTTCATGTTCCCAATCCATAGTCCTAACCTCCTGTCCATCCTCTTGTCCAGCTTTTATAATTTCCAGTAGCCTTCCCTGCTCCACTTGAAGTAATCACATTTCTTTATTGACTAGTCCTTTCTTACAAATATTTGGCTTCAGTAGAGCCTCATATTCATAATCAGAACTGATCTAACCATCATCAGAGAAACTGTCAATTGCAGTTTGAGCCTCATAGCTGTGTAACATTTGGATATGAGAAGTACTTAAATCTTTGTTATTTTCTATAACTTCTTCAGAACCTAAAAATCTGTAATCCATTGCAAGAGTCCTGTAGAGTATACCTGAACAATCTGATTTCAATCCTGTGTAATTATTATTTTTCTATCTTTAGCAATACCCTGTCTCTCCATTCTTTAAATCTCCTCTCTCTTTTAATAAACCATATCTCCCTGGTTGAGACTGCATTTTGATGGCTTTAATATAACTTAAGGCTTGCCAAATTCTTTGAGACTTTGACTTTAATAAAAGTCTTTCTGCCTGGGCACAGTGTATTCAAATGCTGTAAAAAAAATGTAAGACTGATTGTGACCTCTTTCCAAGCTAGGGAATAACTACGTATTGCTGATGGAGGCTTTAGGATCCCTACCACAAACAAACTGATACGGACTATGTCCTCCCACCAGCCGCAACAAATTCTCAGCATGTACAGTCAACACTAGTACAAGCAATAATTTACATTTGGTTGATCTGCCAAAATATTATGAACCATTTTGCTTGCCACTGTATGGTCCTTTACAAAAATTGGATTGCTAAAGGGGCTTTTTACTGTTGTATTCATAATGATTGCATTCATTTTTATGTACATATCATTGTTAGCCAACTCCCCTTCTCCCATTATCAGTGAGAAAGTTTGTTGGCAGCCCAAGCCCAGTTACTATCCACTTTCCATTACCCTATTCAAAATTATTTTCTTGTCTTTATTATGTATTAATGCTAACTGACAAAATCCAATTGACAAATCTCCAAATTGTAACTGAATTTTTTTTTCTTTACCCCAAATCTTTAAATTAATAACCACTACCTCATTGAAATCTCTTACGAAGAGCAAAATTGCTGTATGCCTTAATGGTGTCCTTTAATATTTCGTATAAATCTCAGATCCATCACATAATTCTTGTATAAGCTTATCATATTCCCCATCCCTTATTCCTGCATCTTTTGCTAAATGTTTAACCTTTGAAAAGATGGATGGGTACATTGTAATTTGAACACAACTGACTTCTGGTTTTCCAAATTTCTATCCCCCTGATATCAAGAACACTTCTTTAATACTTTCAGTGCAGCTATTAGGATCCATTAAAGTAAGATAACAGTACCCCAATTGTGTAAATTACAAATTCAAAGATAGTTCAAATACTGTAACGATGCTATTTTCTATTTCTAGTTTCATCTTTTGTTTAATTAATTTATGGCATGTGGATGTTGTTGATAGGACCAGTATTTATTGCTCATCCATAGTTGCTACTGAGAAGATGATGGTGAGCTGCCTTCTTGAACCGCCATGATCTATCAGCTGTAAGTAGCCCCACAATGCTCTTAAGGAGACAGATCCTGGATTTTAATCCAGCTTTGTCTCTGTGCATTCTTTATTGTTGGCTGACTTAATAACAACAGTTTTTCAGGGGACCCTGCATCTATGCTAACGAAAATTGATTCTGGCAATTTTAGTGTGCTATCATTACCAAATCTGAAACCAGTGGAACTCTCAAAATCTTTAGTGCTGTTTGCATCCTTATTACTCTGACAGTCTGGGTGACATTTAATTGGTCAGTTCTTTATAGAGTTGCTGTCCATCCACTGTCTAATATGACATAATTGAATGGTTGTGCCCCCAACACATTCTTCACTGGACTGAAACCTCTTGCGGCCAATCCAATGCCCTCTCTTTGATCCCTCTCCAGTTTCTTCCTCCCACTCATCCATTTGAAGTTTAGTTTTGAACACTTTATCATGTCATTTGCATAATGGTACTTTGAATCACACCTAAAACAATGATTGACTACACTGAGCATTTCTGGGATTTATTCTCTTAGTGTAAATACCAAATTCTATTTGCTCCTCAAAATTATCAATTGCAGTTCAGTCTTAATGTCTATTAGTTACATTTCTCCTTTTGTACTGTCACCTGTTACCAGTATTCAGGCAATCTTGCCAATTTGTTAACATTCTGACTTCCAATTTCTGACATACCACTGACTGCCACCTTTACAACAAACACTGCTGGAGAGGAATGCATTTCTAGGAATTTCTTTTTGTCCTTCTGAAATTTATTTTAGAAGCATATATTTGTCTGCAAACACAGTTCTCATCCAAATTAGATGTCAGCCCATATTTGATACTTTGGGTCAATCCAATAATTTAAATGTTAGCATACATTCCAAATGAAATTTGCAGTCTTGCATAAAGCCTACTGAATTCCATTGTATACTCTTCCATGGCATAATCCTCAATTTGTCAAAATCTGACAATGCCTCATAATCAGTCAATAAATTATATCATTGATCAATTTTATCCATGCAATTTAATAAACTATCCAAATCTTCATCCATGTTCAAATCATCTGGTTCCATTTCCATGAAAAACTTTGCTTCTGCATGCTAACAAATGTCCTAAAGCTATACTTTGCTACTTCTTTGATAAAGAAGTAACCCAGTTACATTGTATCTTAATTCTTCCACTGGTCGTAAGGCTCACTTATAGAAAACAGGGGTGGATATTTAGACCTCAAAATGTTACACTTTGGCTCAACTATCCCCTGATACCCCTGTTATACACTGGAAGATAACTTTACTTAAATTGAGTCCACTTTCAGTGAAAGCTTTATTTTTGCTAACCACACTCCATAAAACTCACACCCCACTGATTACTAGCTCACTATGTTTGTACAGCCAATTCAAGCTCAAATAATCCATAACTAATATATCTGTCATCTGTTCCCTCATTCTGCTAGGTCTCAGACATTCCTTCAGACCATATTAGATGATGTCACAGGACATTGAATTCCCAGAGTCACAAAAAATGTTGCATATAGAAGTGGTAATTCTCAAAAGAGGCTCAATTTGTCCTTGTTCATTGGCCCCAGACTCAAACCCAACTCCACAAAACTCTGGGTCAGTGATTTTTGAAAGGCCAGTTGACCATGGTGTTCTCTTACTTGTAAAAAAATGGCGCCATTATCAACATGTCAACAAGAATCATTGAATAGTAACCAGGAATCTGAATTTTGCCTGCTTTTCTCCTTCTCAGCTTTGGAATAGTTAGGGCAAATTGTAATATCATCATTGCCCTTCCCCTGTTTCAGGTGAAACTAGTCTATTCAGTACTGCAGAAAAACCAATCCTTATATTTTTAATGGGCTTTTATAACAGACATGTACCCACTCAACCATCAGAGAATGTCAAGTTTTTTTTTGCCTCCTGTTGATATAGAAGGCATGTTTTTAAAAGAAGATTGTTTCATGTCATTGAATAAGTTCTTTTTAAACATCATAAATTATTATTTCTTTCATAACAATTTATTTTTGAAAATAGTTGAAGCAATTCAAATAAGTTCACATTTTCTAACTTCATACTTGAAAATTATTGCAGTTTGTCTTCTGTACATTTAATCTGCACATTCTCACCATTCTTTGTGGGTGAGCTTTTGACTTCACATTTCCTGTAAGGACAAATTATAAACATTGAAATTTAATTTCCCATGAAGAAAAAACACATGCAATTCATTTTTAAACATGTCATCTCATTACACCCATGAGATACCAGGAGTTATATCAGCAATCAAATTCAAAGAGTCTGAAATTATATGGATGAAAATCCTATTGCTGAGGAATCCTGAGACAACTTTCACTATTTCTTTGCAGATTAAACTATATTGGTTCAGTTTTGTCCATGTTTATTACCTAAAGTGACCAGAGGCACTAACCAAAATTAAATAATTCTACTTTCTTCCAATCTTAGCTAGATGCTAAAGTTCGTTCTTTGAAATTTAGTTCTCTTTCATAAATTAAAATAAACTGATGAAAATAAAGTTGCCTTCACCACAAACCTACTCATTTCCTTAGAATAGAACTTCAAACAAAACCATCACCAAAAAGACAAAAATATCTTTACATGCATTTCTTTTTAAAGGCTTCATATGTCTTGACAGTACATGTAGTTCTATTTACTTGGTACAATTAACAACATACGTGCAAGAGTTTTATGTGGTTGTCCCTTTGCCTTCTTCAAGGGAAGTACATATATAAAGGTTGTACAGTTTATTGAATGTAGTGATCTTATTCAGATTATGAATGTGTCTTCATTTCATCTGAAAACCAAATTAG
The DNA here is from genome assembly GCF_037043375.1 of Chiloscyllium plagiosum. NCBI lineage: Eukaryota > Metazoa > Chordata > Chondrichthyes > Orectolobiformes > Hemiscylliidae > Chiloscyllium > Chiloscyllium plagiosum. The sequence continues at coordinate 107,231,295 of NW_028270142.1, forward strand.
AAAGGCTGCTCACCTTCTGAAATGTGACTAACTGTAGATATAAAAAGTAAAGCTAAAAATGAGGAAAGACTTTCCCCTTTGAAGCTTAATCCTCTTGTACATTAAGTCTGCTTTCATAACATCTAACTACTATATTTTGTTGCCACCGCAGCAACTAATAACTATCTTCAAACTTCAAGCACAGATCTTTAACTAAGGTATACTCTGAGCATGTTGTTTAATATCAAATATGTTAATAAAAAAATTATTTTTATGCATACATTGACTTAAAGGTTTCAAATAAGCAGTATCGGAATTCGACTTGTACAAATAAAATAATCAGTCATTCACGAACATGTGGTTTAGTAACAGAATGTTTCTTTAACTGTTGTTTTACTGCTCCTTGCTGGTCTAGTCACTGGTTGCAAATGAAATAATGACAATCTGATCTCCTTGTACATATTGCCTACTTTGCCAGATCTATTTATGAAACATTGAATCTCTTGGTATCTAGCATGACATTCTGCCAAAAACCTGAAACCCCATTAACATTGAGTAGGGAAAGATGTCCTCAGTCCTGACAGGTTTGGTATGAATGATACTTGATGTGGCCTTTAAGAACAATCTGCTAACAGGCTGCCAAGCCTGAGATCTCAACCTTTGACATGTTGTAGTGGGAAGTCCATGCCAAGGCTTGGACAGTGAGCAGGAAATTAATAGGGCATTGGAGACCTTCAATTAAATTGCTCATAGATTATGCAAGAAGCTGGTGTGGAAAATGTATCTGACGAGTTCACAGCTGGAAACTATTAGCTTTGTGGAGCCTCTAGAGTTACAGTTGTGACTACAGCGATAATTACTCAGAAATGAAACCAGTGCTTAAAATATCATTCTAAAAGTTATCACTTTACCTTATAACCTGCAGCTGGCCATCTATAAATGTTTTAACTGCAAGAACCGACTGCACTTCTTTCAAATATGTCAAATTAAGAGTCTTAATTTGTTCACCTTTACACTTCAAGGAAGGTGACTGGAACCCAGCGTAGCCCATGGAGACTCTTTCCAGGATGACTGTGCTTTTATGGAAACAATCCAAAACCCCTCCCTTTGTTCAACAGAACATCTGTTTCTCTCAATGTGGGCAGGGAGCTGGCCAGTTTGTAATTACATACACATTGGTTTCCAGTAAATAGTTTGAAATCATTCAAATTCATTCCAAAGAAACTTTGAAGCATACAAACTGACAGATTTGTTTTACTGTCATGACTGTTTCCCTTGAACTAATTTAGCAGTAGGAGGGGCACATGATGAAATATTGGCGAGGAGACGATGTGCAGACAACTGGGAGATACAAACAGCAATAGAATAAAGGCTAATTCATATAAAACAGGAATCAGATACAGGAATGGGGTGGGTGGGGAGGTGGGAAGGCAGGCGAAGATAGGCTTGGAAAGTATGGGACTAAATGCCCCAGCGTGGTTCAATAATGGTAAGGTGCCAGAGCAAATAACCACAGGGGATTTAAGATAAAGCTGCACTATTAGAGACCTGGCTCAGCAAGGAGAGGAATGAGTTCTTAACATTCCTGGCTACAAATGTATTTTGGAAAAGTTGAGAAGCATGAAAAGGAAACATCATGGTAGTTTCGATCAAAGGTATTATTGCAACAGTAGAAAGGGAGAGTTCCAAGACAGAATCTGTTTGGTGAGAATTCAGGAAAATTATAAGAATCATTATGCAGCTATGCATCTATTAAAGGCAAAGAGTGAAATGAAGAAAGGTATTGTTTCACATTAAGTAAGGAATAATGGAGTGGCACTAATGAGGATCCTTTCTTAGAATTGGCACTGGCAATGATGGGCAGAGTGGTCTCCTGGGGTGCTGTCAGACAGCATTTGAAGAATGTATTTATTACTTAATTGGAGACACACTGGTGCTATAAACTCCTAGAAGTTTTCTCCATAAAATTGGACAGAGGCAGGAACATGCCAGTACGCTGGTCTGTAGCAAGGATCTGTTAACTCCAATTGTTACCTCCCCAACAACCTCCAAATCTGCCTTTGCTTCCACAGCAAATTTCAGTCACTGTAACATACCAACTCCTTCCCTTATTGCTCCAGACATTCTTTTCATCTCTTTGTCTGCAGTAACTGGACTCTTCCTTCAATTTGAGTTGACACTTTCCACCTTTCACTACTTGATGTTGGAACTCTTTTTCAATTCCTATTTAATGCTGGCACTCTCTCTGTAGCTCTAGCTATTTCTGGCATCCCTTTCTGATCCTGTGTCAAATGTTTCTGAACACTTAGTTAGTGCTGGCTCTGTTTTCAGATTCAGTTATTGTTGGAACAGCTTCTTCCCTTTGACTCCACCCTCTAACAATACCCAGTCCTCCACCCTCAAAACGCATTCCCTGTTTCTATCCTTATGGGTTTTTTTTCCTCTCATGGTTTGCCTCTATCCTTCTTCAATCTCTCTGATACCCACTGTTTTAGACCACTACTATCAACCATTGCAAAAACAAATTAGGAATTCTCTTATTTGCTTTTGGAAATCCAAAGGGAGTAAAATATTGAAATGAAATCTGCACTGATTTATGGCTGATATCAAAGCTGCATTGATTCCAAGTTTTGGATAGAAAATTGGCTGAGGGATAGGAAACAAGGAATAATGGTTAATGAGTATTTTTCAGGCTGGATGTAGATTTGTAGTGGAGTTCCCATGAGTTAGTATTAATTTTCTAATATATATGTTAATAATCTAGATCTTGGTGTGCAGAGGACAATTTTAAAATTTGCAAATGACACAAAACCTGCAAGACTTGTGAGGAGGACAGTGTAGAACGTCAAAAGAATAGTGACACATTGCTGGTGTGGGTAGATAGGAGGCAGATGATGTTCAATGAAGAGAAGTGTGTGGTGATGCATTTTAAGGCAAAGAAATGGAGAGTCATGTATAAAATAAAAAGGAGCAGAGCACAGTGTGTAGGAGCAAAGAGAGCTATTATATGCACCTATAATGTACATGAAGGTGGCAAGTCACATAGAGAAAGCTCTTAATGAAACATACAGATTCATGAACAGGGGGTTAGAATTCAAGATGGCTATGATGAACTCATCTAACAGATTAATTATTCAGCTCGAGTAATGTGTACTGTTCTGGGCTTCACACTAAAGGAAGGATGCGAGTCTGTTGGAGAGGGTGCAGAACAGTCAAAAATGATTCTAGGTATGAGACCCTTCAGTTATGAAGGAAGTTTGGTGAAGTTGGAACTAATTTCCTTGGAGAGGAGAAAGTTAGGAGGAGAGTTGAGAGAAGTTTCCCAAATCATGAGAAGTCTGGACAAGAGTGGACAGGGAGAAATTGTCCCCTCTTGAAATGCATTGAGAACCAGAGACATAGATTTAAAGTGTGTTTTGCCAAAGAAGCAAATGCAAGGTGAGAAAAGACATTTCCACCCAGTGGGTTGTCAGGGTCTAGAATGCACTGCCTGGTAATGTGGTGGAGGCAGGTTCATCCGAGGTGTTCTTGGGAATTAGATGTTTATTTAAACGGAAACACCGTTCAGGATAACAGGAGAAAGATAGGAGAGTTAAGCTCAAATACATTGAGCTGAATGGCCTCTAGCTATACCATAGGACTTCTATGATTCTGCCTAAATAAGTCCTTGCACAATTTTTGGCAGTTTAAACAAACTCACAAATCAAATATGGGCCATCTCTCTGCTAACTTCACTGCCATTTTGCCTTTGCTACATTTATAACAAAAACATAACAATGTTAGATTTTGGCACCTCTCATTCCTTAATGTTTCCAACAGATGTTTTCCTTCTTGGTTGCAGGGCCCTTTGAAAGAACAATAAACCATTTCTAAGAATCAAGTTAATCATGTGATTTCTTAAGAATTGAAAAGGAGGTTGGTTAAGCTCACTGCATTTTATATTAGATTTAAAGCCAGCTCATTTTTTAAAACATCTTTAGTTTATAAAAGTGTCCCAGAATGGTTTGGTTGCATTGGAACAAGAAAGTATCTCAAATGCTCAGCCAGGAATCTTTATAATGTTTTCGAAGTGCACAGTGAAGAATAATGTTGTCATGTCCTTGGACAGTACATTGAAAGTGTCTGGAAGAACTTACCCGTTGCTAAGCATGTCAAATAAAATTCCTTTATCCGTCATTTCAGCAAAGGCCTCAGAAATAATTTTACAAATTCAGGACAAAGGACTGAGTTGAGGAGAAATGTCCTCATTCAGAGGGTTTTGATTCTTCGAATTTCTTTTCCATAGATGTAGCTATTCAATTAATCAGTCGATCTTTATATACTTAGCAGCAAAGAGCTAGTTGATCAGCCAAGAGATCAGATCCTCTGCAGTACTGCAACATCCAGTTATGAATGAGTATAGCTAATTAAATAAATGACAAGAGAATGAAGCTCCAAAAATATTCTCATCCTCAATGTGGGAGAACCCAACACGTCTGTTCAAAATATAACACTGCTGAATTTGCATCCATCTTGGATTCCTCCTGAGAATCCCAGTATCACAGATGCCAACATTTTGATGCACTCCATTTTGATATCAAAAAAAATCAGACAAGATACTGCAAAAGTTATGGACCCTGACAACATTCTGGCAATATTACTGAAGACCTGTGCTCTGGAACAAGCCAGATCACTAGACAAGCTGTTCCAGTACAATTATAACTTTGGCATACAACCAGCAATGTGGAAAGCTGCCCAGGTATGTCCTCAACACAAAAAAAGAATAAATTAAAACACAGCAAATTACTGCCTCAGCAGTAAACTCTCAATCATCAGCAAAATGATGAAAAATCGAAAATGTTTTCATGTAGCACTTACTCAAAAATAACAAGCTCAGTGATGGAGTCTGCTCAGTGCACCCAGCTCCTGACCTACCTCAGCCTTATTCCTAACATGAACTCAGTAGGAGAGATGGGAGTGACTGTCCTTAACGTGGTGTGGCATCAAGGGGTTCTTGCAAAACCTGAGTCAGTTGGAATCAAGGGACAAACATTTCATGGTTGGAAACATACCTGACACAAAAATGAATAGTTATGGTTGTTGGAGGTCAGTCACCTCAGCCACAGGAGAACTCTGCAGGAGTTCTTCAGGGTAGCCCAACTGTCTTCAGTTGTTTCATCAATAACCTTCCTTCATAAGGTTGGGATGTTCATTGATGATTGGACAATCTTCAGCAGCATTTGCACCGTTCAACTATCAGACAATGACCATCCACAACAAGACAGAATCCAATCATCTTTCTTAGGATTCAATGGCATTACCATTGATTAACCTCCACTACTAACACCCTGGACTATGCAAATAAATATTGTGGTGACGAGTTGGTAGAGACTGGGATTTACATGGAGAGCAACACACCCAATTCCTCAAAGACTGCCTAACATCTGTAACTCAAAAAACAGGAGTATGATGCAATATACTCCACTTGCCTGGGTGGTTACAGCTCCAACAAACTCAAGAAACTCTTGCAGGTCAAAGCAGCCTACTATGTTGGCACATCATTTAACACCATCAACATTCACTCCCTCTACCACTGACTCACAGTCGCTGTAGTGTATACCATCTGCAAAAATGCATTGCAATCACTTACTATGGCACTTTAGACAGCACCTCACAAACCTGTGACCTCTACCACATAAAAAGGCAAGAGCAACAGATACAATAAGAACACCTACACCAGCAAATTCCCCTCCAAGCAACACATCATCCTGACTTGGAAATATATTGTTGCTCTATTAGTGTCAGGGGGTCAAAATCCTGAAACTCCCTATCTACATTGGGTGGAACTGAGAAATAAGAAAAGGATGATCACCTTCGTGGGATTGTATTATTTAGCCCCTAATAGTCAGAGAGAAATTGAGAAACAAACTTGTAAGGAGATCTCAGCTATCTGTAAGAATAATAGGGTGGTTATGGCAGGAGATTTTAACTTTCCAAACATCGACTGGAACTGCCATAGTGTTAAAGGTTTAGATGGAGAGGAATTTGTTAGGTGTGTACAAGACAACTTTCTGATTCAGTATGTGGATATACCTACTAAAGAAGGTGGAAAACTTGACCTACTCTTGGGAAATAAGGCAGGGCTGGTGACTGAGGTGTCAGTGGGGGAGCACTTTGGGGCCAGCGACTATAATTCTATTAATTTTAAAATAGTAATGGAAAAGGATAGACCAGATCTAAAAGTTGAAGTTCTAAATTGGAGAAAGGTATTAGGCAAGAACTTTCGAAAGCTGATTGGAGGCAGATTTCGCAGGTAAAATGGGAAGCCTTCAGAAATGAGATAACGAGAATCCAGAAAAAGTATATTCCTGTTAGGATGAAAGGAAAGGCTGGTAGGTGTAGGGAATGCTGGATGACTAAAGAAATTGAGGGTTTGGTTAAGAAAAAGAAGGAAGCATATGTAAGGTATAGACAGGGTAGATCGAGTGAATCCTTAGAAGAGTATAAAGAAAGTAGGAGTATACTTAAGAGGAAAATCAGGAGGGTAAAAATGAGATAGCTTTGGCAAATAGAATTAAGGAGAATCCAAAGGGTTTTTACAAATACATTAAGGACAAAAGGGTAACAAGGGGCAGAATAGGGCCCCTCAAAGATCAGCAAGGCAGCCTTTGTGTGGAGCCATAGAAAATGGGGGAGATACTAAATGAATACTTTGCATCAATGTTTACTGTGGAAAAGGATATGGAAGATACAGACTGTATGGAAATAGATGGTGACATCTTGCAAAATGTCCAGATTACAGAGGAGGAAGTGCTGGATGTCTTGAAACGATTAAAGGTGGATAAATCCCCAGGTGTACCTGAGATCTCTGTGGGAAGCTAGAGAAGTGATTGCTGGGCCTCTTGCTGAGATATTTGTATCATCGATAGTCACAGGTGAGGTGCCGGAGGACTGGAGGTTGGCGAACGTGGTGCCACTGTTTAAGAAAGGTGGTAAGGACAAGCCAGGGAAATATAGACCGGTGAGCGTGACTTCAGTGTTGGGCAAGTTGTTGGAGGGAATCCTGAGGGACAGAATGTACATGTATTTGGAAAGACAAGGACTAATTAGGGATAGTCAACATGGCTTTGTGCATGGGAAATCATGTCTCACAAACTTGATTGAGCTTTTTGAGGAAGTAACAAAGAAGATTGATGAGGGCAGAGCAGTAGATGTGATCTATATGGACTTCAGTAAGGCATTTGACAAGGTTTCCCCATGGGAGACTTATTAGCAAGGTTAGAACTCATGGAATACAGGGAGAACTAGCCATTTGGATACAGAACTGGCTCGAAGGTAGAAGACAGAGGGTGGTGGCAGAGGTTGTTTTTCAGACTGGAGGCCTGTGACCAGTGGATTGCCACAAGTATCGGTGCTGGGTCCTCTACTTTTTGTCATTTACATAAATGATTTGGATGCGAGCATAAGAGGTACAGTTAGTAAGTTTGCAGACGACACCAAAATTGGAGGTGTAGTGGACAGCGAAGAGGGTTACCTCAGATTACAACAGGATCTGGACCAGATGGGACAATGGGCTGAGAAGGGCAGATGGAGTTTAATTCAGATAAATGCGAGATGCTGCATTTTGCGAAAGCAAATCTTAGCAGGACTTATACACTTAACGGTAAGGTCCTAGGGAATGTTGCTGAACAAAGAGACCTTGGAGTGCGGGTTCATAGTTCCTTGAAAGTGGAGTCGCAGGTAGATAGGATAGTGAAGAAGGCGTTTGGTATGCTTTCCTTTATTGGTCAGAGTATTGAGTACAGGAGTTGGGAGGTCATGTTCGGGCTATACAAGACATTGGTTAGGCCACTGTTAGAATATTGCATGCAATTCTGGTCTCCTTCCTATCGGATAAATGTTGTGAATCTTGAAAGGGTTCAGAAAAGATTTACAAGGATGTTGTCAGGGTTGGAGGATTTGAGCTATCGGGAGAGGCTGAACTGGTTGGGGCTGTTTTCCCTGGGATGTCGGAGGCTGAGGGGTGACCTTATAGAGGTTTACAAATAGATAAATAGACAAAGCCTTTTCCCTGGGGTCAGGAGGGCATAGGTTTAGGGTGAGAGGGGAAAGATATAAAAGAGACCTAAGGGGCAGCTTTTTCATGCAGAGGGTGGTACATGTATGGAATGAGCTGCCAGAGGATGTGGTGGAGGCTGGTACAATTGCAACATTTAAGAGGCATTTGGATGGGTATATGAATAGGAAGGGTTTGGAGGGATATGGGCCGGGTGCTGGCAGGTGGGACTAGATTGGGTTGGGTTAACTGGTCGGAATGGACGGGTTGGACCGAAAGGTCTGTTTCCATGCTGTACATCTCTATGACTCTATGACTCTACACCAAATGAACTGCACTGGTTCAAGAAGGCAGCTCACCACCAACTTCACAAAGGTAACTAAACATAGATGGGCAATAAATGCAGGCCCAGCAATACCCACATCCCATGAATGAGTAAAGAAAACCTAAGGTGTCAAGGAATAAGGGGAAAAGGTCAGAGAAGAAATAGAAAACCAATCTTATTGAGTGGTTTGAGGTGTTACATGTCCTGTTCCTTTTACAATCTTCCAACATTAACCCACTTTTACCTGCTTTGTCTCCCTGACGCATTCTCTAGCTTTTCAATATCAAATCTCTTACAGATTCCCTTAGCTCCATACAATTTCTAACAAGAATGCTGTTCTCATTCACAAAACAACTTCAGGAATTATGCAGCAGAAATCTCTTTGTACTGCGTTTCTGCCGCATTGGCTACAAAATTATGGAAATAAGTATGTAAGTTAGCTCGCTGTTGATAGGATCTAAATTGATGTGCTTATTGATGGAGTTCTAGTTAGAATGCCATGCCTCTAAGAATTCTCGTGCGTGTCTTTGTTTTGTCTGTCCTAGGTGTGGCATCCTAACCAGAACTCCATCAGTAAACACATTGATTTAGATCCTGTCTACCTTCCCTTGAAAAAGTGAACCAGAAATGACATCACCCACCTGAAGGAACCAAGACCTATAAATAGAGAGGTGGGACATACCACCAGCGTTTCACTGGAGACTCTCACTGATGATGTTACCTCGCATGGTGGCGAAACATCTGAAAACAAACCTTCAAGCTCAGCAAGTTAACTTACATACTTATCATCAAACTGAGCTACAAATTTTCTCAAAAAATCGCTAGATTATGTAAGTTTCCCAGAAAGATCATTCGGAAGAGAAAAGCTTGCAGGACCATGGAGAAAGATAATGGGATAGCTTGGTTGGGTCTTTCAAAGCATAGCGTCAATATGCTGAATAAGCCTCCTTCTGTTTTATATAATGCTATAATACAAGATTTTAACTCACCCAATTATTCTAAATTAAAAACATACCTTACAATTCTATGATTTTGATGACGTCTAAGAACTGATCTTAAATGGCATCCTGATTTGGGGTAGGGTTACAAGCAGCACAACTGATAGTTAGGAAAACTACCACAATGGAAAAACTGAATGGCAACAGGTAGAAGCTGAAAGTACAAAACGTTAAATGGTGTAATACAATTTAAAGAATGTCTTAACACTTGTGAACAAAGAGTATAAGCATTCAAACATAGGTTAAAATGAGCAGCAAAACAGTACCTCGGCATTACTAGGAATGCTGCTTAAAGACATAAGCTGTAAATTACTTTTATATAATGACTTCAACAGAAGTGCTTATTAAAATTTCCAGCCAGAGCAAGAGCTGATTGTAAAAACTAAAATGTTACAACGGAGAATCATAGGAGAGAATCGGGAAGGCAACACCCAGCTGAAATCCAAAATTCGCTACAGTTTACTTGGAAGTTGGATTATAATAGAGCGCCAATGTATAATTTGTTTTATTTTTGAGTTTAATTCGAAAACATTGCTCTGGAAGGTCATGATCTGTAAATGAGCCATCTAGTGGTCAGAAGGGGGACTGCTCTATAAATACTTGTGCAGTTGTTCAAACTGGCTGCGGATCCTTTCTCTCGTCTCCCTTGTGGCCTCTTCTCTCTGTTAGTGAACAGTTATTCAACCACCGTGTTTCCAGCATCTGCAGTCATTGTTTTAACCACTGTGTTGTTAACCTAGGAAATTCTCCGGCCAGTTTAGGATTGCCAACTCTCAAGCTACAGCCTCCAACTGGCCTGGTCCCACCATCACTGGTCTGTCATGTCAATCTGCCAGTAAAGCTGACTACAATGCCCAGAATCAAAAATGTTGCAGAAACTGTTATATCTATTGCAAAGTTTCAGGATAACGAACTAAATTGCATCCAAGGACTGAATGTTGGTAGTAGATGGATAAGAAAGATTTTTTTTGTACAAATCTAAGTTTATTCAAAGTTTAAAGTTAGCATTTAATTGAAATCTCCTGGTCAAATTCAGAAGGTCCCACCTTCAGCAAGGTCTTAATAAGGTGTCCATTGGAAGAACAGTTGGACTTCATTAATCAACAAGCAGCTCAATCTTGTATCTTTGTAAATGAGTCCAGTAGTTTCTTTTGTGTCAGGAGCATATACTGAAACATTCCATGTCCGAATGCAGCTGACCTTGACAATATCCAGGCTTGGACTAACAACTGAATGCAACGACTATGTCCAACAGGAGAGAATCTAACATCAGCCCTTTAAGTTCAATGCTGAATCTCCCACTCTCAACTAATCACCATCACCCTAATCCTGGGGTGAACCTATGACCAAAACTGAACAGGACTTGTCATATAAACACAGTGGCTACAGGTGCAGGTCAGAAGCTAGGAATGCTATAGTGAGTAACTCACCTTTTGACAACCCAAATCTTGTCCACCATTTCAAGGTGCAAGTCAGGAGTGTGATGGAATACCCTCCAATTGCCGGAATGAGTGCTGCTCCAACAACACGCAAGAACCTTGGCACCATCCAGGACAAAGCAGCCCGTTTGATTGGCACCATATCCACAAACGTTTATTTCTCCCATCACCAACAAGGAATAACGACAGCGTATACCATCTAAGAGATGCACTGCAGAAATTTGCCAGGACTCCTGAGACACTACCTACTAAACACGTGACCACCATCATTTATAAGGACAAGCTGATCTGCATGTACCTGCAGACACATCGGAACTCCATCTCCTGTGAGTTCTCCTCTGAGCCACTCACCATCCTGGTCTGGAAATATATTGCCATTCCTCAAGTGTTGCTGGGTCAAACACCTCAAGTACACTTTGGACAAGCTTTGTGGGTGTATGCCAAGTAAATTGATTGCAGTGATGTAAGAAGGTAGCTCACCACCACCTTCTCAAAGGTAACTATCCATAAGCAATCAACACTGGCCCAGCCAATGCAGCCCACATCACATGAGTGAATAAAAGAAACTAACCAACTCAGTGCAGCTTAGCATTTTAGGTCAACTTACAGGAGAGTGTTGCAACTGGGTGGTTAAGGGGGGGGGAGGTTGAGGAAGAAGGGAAAATGGTACTCTGTTGCTTTTGCTTATGAGCATACAGAATATAAGCAAAAGTAGACTTTTTAACTCCCTCGATAAGATCATAGTCGATCGTTTCATGTTTCAAATTCCATATTCCCATCCAACCCTGATTCCTCAGTCTAACAAAATTCTAGCCACTTCGGTCTTAAAATCATTCAATAACTCTAACCCCACTCTTTCTGAGACAGACTTCAAAAGTGAACCCTCTGAAAGAAAACATTTCTCCTCATCTTTGTCCTGAAAGAGTGACCCTAATTTTAAAGCTGTGTCCCTTCCTTCTGGACTAACCTACAAAAGGCTTCTTTCTGACACTTACAGCCTCCTGGAAGTAATTTGCTGCTGGAATAGAAAGCATGAGTTATTTGGTGAGTATCTGGTACATTGACTAAGGTTTATTCTATTCCTAAATCTCAACATGGTTTAGGAAATGGTGGTAAGGTCAATCCGGTATGCATAAAGATAAATAGATATATAAATGAATATAAAAATTAAAGGCCAGGCCTAGGGGAAGTAGGGCCAGTATATGCCGAGCAGGTCACCCCCATGCAGGACCAGAGCTGATGTCCGGGGGAGAGTATTTGCTCATGTGATTGGGGAGAGCTTAAATTAAAGTGACAATTAAAATCAAACGAGCAGCACTCATCCCGGCAAATTAAATTAAATTAAACCAAAGAGTGACAGAAGAGGGGAAAACAAGGGCAAAAAGCAGAATGGGAAATAGATAGAGAATTCAACAGCAAGAATCAAACAAGGCCACAGAGCAAAATAGTTAAAACAGGACTCAGACAGTTCAAAATACAAGCTTTAACACCTTATGTCTTATTTGCAATAAAATGAATGAATTAGTTGTGCAAATAGATCTAAATGGATATGATATAGGTGAGAATAAGGAGACGTGGTTGCAGGATGACCAGGGGTGAGAACTGAATATCCAGGAATTCAGTTTTTAAGAAGTCCAAACAAAAAAGAAGAAGGTGGGGTAGCATTGTCAGCTAAAGGGAATTAACACAGTTGTGGAAATTAGCTCCAGTAAAGATGACTCGTTGTGGATAGAGCTTAGAAACACCAAAAGGCAGAAAACAATAATGGGGATTGGATATAAACCCCAAACTGTAGTTGTAATGTTGGAGAAGGCATTAAACCAGTAACTAGACACACAAGCAATAAACGTACAGCTGTTATTATGGGTGACCTTAATTGCACATAGATTCACAACAGCTAGAGGAGGATTTCTTAAAGTGTGTAGGGCATGGTTTTCTGGGTTAATACATTGAGGAACTAACTAGAGAACAGGCCTTCCTAGACTGGGTACTGTATAATCAGGAAGGATTAATAGCAATCTCCCAAAAGCTGTGAGATCCCTCAGGGAATAATGACCAGAATATGTTAGAATTCTTCTTAAGATGGACAGTGACATAGTTGATTCGGAGATTGGGGTCCTGAAACTTTATAAAGGAAACAACAATGGTATGAGGCACATGCTGACTATGATAAATTGGGAAACATTATTTAATTGACCAAAGATGGAGTGGCAATGACAAATAATTCAAGAATGCATAGATGAATGGCAACAATTGCTCATCCCCATCTGGCACAAAATTTAAAATGGGAAAGATGGTCTGACCAAGGGAAGTGAGAGATAATATTCAATCCAAGGAAGGAGCATTCACATTGGTCAAACAAAGATGCAGACCTGAGGATTGGGAGCAGTTTAGATCATAGTAAATGAGATAAAAGAGATTGATGAAGAGTAGGAAAGTAGAGTTTAAGAGCAAACCTGCTGAGAATGATTGTAAAAACATTGATGTGTGAATTGAAAAAGATTCATGAAGGCATTTGTAGGTCCCTTGCAATCAGAAACTGGGGAAGTTATAATTAAATACATACTTTGGTTCTATCTTCACACAAATAACCATCCAAAAATATTGGGGAATATAGACTGTGTAGCAAGAGTGAACAACTAAAGGAAATCAGTATTAATTGGGAAATAGTCTTGGGGAAACTGATGGGATTTAAAATTTCCTGGGTCCAATCATCTATATCCCACAGTAGTTAAGGAAATAGCCCTTGAAGTAATGGACACCATAGAAATAGTGGATGCATTGTTAGTTATCTTTCAAGGTTCTACAGACTGTGGAATAGCTCCTATAGATTGGAGAGTAATTAATGTAATCCACTGTTTATAAAGGAGGTAGAGAGAAAACAGAATTATGTATCAGTTAGCCTGACATTGATAACGGAGAAAATGCTAGAGTCCATTATAAAAGATTTAATAGTAGAGTGCTTGGAAAGCAGGTGAGAAAATTGGATAGAGTGAGCATGGATTTAAGATGGGGAAATCATGCTTGAAGAAGGCAATGGTATGTTGGCCTTTGTAGTGAGTAGATCTGTATACGGGAGCAGGGCTGTCTTGCTACAATTGGACGGGGAGGGGGGTGTTGGTGAGACCACATCTGGAATATTGTTTGCAGTTTTGGTCTCCTTGTCCAAGGAAAGATGTTCTGGCTATGGAGGGAGTGCAACAAACGTTTATCAGACTGATTCCTGGGCTGGTAGGATTGATGAGTGAAGAAAGGAGAAAGTGAGGCTTGCAGATGCTGGACAGTCAGAGTCAGGAATGAAGAGCTTATACCTGAAACGTTGACTCTTCTGCTCTTCGGATGCTGCCTCACCTGCTATGCTTTTCCATCACCACACTTATTATGGACGAAGCTAGACCTCTCAAAACATTCTTAAGCAGGCAGCCCAGACCATAACTTTGCAATTTGTTTTGGTAAGTGTACAGTTAAAATTATCCAGAGTGAGGTAGCTAGGTTGACTATCAGGCTTTAAAACAGACAAAGGTTTATTCACAAGATTACACAATGAATCACAAAGAACACAATAAAAAACCTCTACAGAACTCAGTCTGTCCAATTATACTATTCCAAATATACACAATAGTCCTAATAAGCAAATCCCCTTAAAACACAGTAAAAGAAATGGAACAGATGCTTACAGGATGAAGTTAAAAGGTCAGAAAAAGAGAGTTCAGCAAACTGTTTCCATACACTGTTGAACTCCTAACTAGGTCTGAACTGAACTGCTCAGCTACAGAGCTGACAACACCCCTTTCTTTATACAGGTCACTTCTACAACATGACCACTTTAGCCTGAAGTCTCATCTGTTTATATATAAATAAAAAGGACTCTCAATACCCTTTCATCTCTGTACCAAACCAGTCTAACCGCCACTGGGAGCTGTTTACGACCTCTCTGAAAAAACCAAGGATACAGTATCCTTGAGAAAAGGATGAGCTTTTAGCAAAATAGGTGCCACTTTTGTGACACACTTTTCGACTCTGGTATATGAAGAGAGACTGGATCAGTTAGCACTATATTCACTTGTATGTAGAAGATAGAAACATATTAAATTCTAACAGAGCTAGAACAGGGTAAACACAGGAAGGATGTTTCTAATTTCCAGGAAGTCCAAAACCATGGGGTCACAATTTCAGGATAAATGAGGTCTGCAACAAGGAGAAATTTCTTCACCAAGAGAGTGGCGAGCCTGTGGAATTCTCTACCACAGAAAACAGACCCAGCAAGCTCTAGCAGTGTCACAGTGAGTATCATAGAATCATGTTTTAATCATAGAATCCTTACAGTTTGAAAGCAGGCCATTCGGCCCACCGGGTCAACACTGACCATTTGAACAACATCCCACCCAGACCCACCAACCTACCCTCTCCCTGTGACCCTGCATTTCTCAAGGCTAGTCCACCTATCCTGTATATCCCTGGATACTATTGGCAATTTAGTATGGCTAATCCACCAAACCGGTGCGCAGAACATGGACGAAACCCACACTCAGTAGCAGTTCGACCCGGTGGGCCGAACGGCCTGCTTTCAAACTGTAAGGATTCTATGATTAAAACATGATTCTATGATACTCACCGTGACACGGCTAGAGCTTGCTGGGTCTGATCGTGTGGCAGCTCTCTGAACCCTAATACATTCTGCCCTAAGGGACAGAAATCCCAGCTCCAGCCATTCAATTGTCAGTTGTCTTACTAAATAGCTACAGGAGACATGTTTGACCTGTGGCTGAACACCCACCCCCACCCATCATTTTAATCAGAATGAAGGAAACCATATTGCCTCATGTAATACACCTCTTTCATTTTGATGGTTCTACTACCAACTATAAAACTAATGAATAACTCAATACAATCTAACAACAACTTGCCTTCATTTAGCACCTTTATGTAATAAACCAAAGTGCTTCATAGAAACTTGGTTATGAAAAGCATGACACTATCAGAAGATCTTAGGGCAGGTTATTTCACCATAGGAATAAATAACTTTTAGAAACAGATTTAAATTCCTGGCAACCAACAGAAATAACTGAAGGATAAGGCTTCATGCTTAAAGACATTTACTGAATCAAACAAACTAAAATCAACATAGTTTGAATATTAGTTAATAGGCAACTAATACAGTAAACTGAAATCTCACAAATATCATTGAAATATGTCTTTACGTTGCACACCACGCTTCTGTCATACATTTAGCATTACAAGAACAAGTCTAAAGTTACACCAGCTCTCCAGCAGGCTCACTACATCCTGCTACACAGGATCAAAACTTTTTGCCTTCTTCAAACGTTGACCTACTTAGCCTGGATCTTGCAGATCCAACTACTACTAGTAAGGACCAGCTTGGTGAGGTCTTGTTCCTTATCTCTCCGAAGATTCTGGCGATTTTATCCCCTTCCTCTCAAAATAAGTATGAACTGTTGGAAGCATGCTGCTTGGTTTGAAAGTTCCTCACAGCAACACTTACTTTATTCCACCACAGAACAATTTTAACCCTCTCTCACTCTCCGTCTCAAAATGCAGCTGTACCATGTCCGAAGGTTGTTACCTCATATTTCAATAGGTTTGTATTTGAATTTCTTTCCACATGGCAAGTAGTGTGATTGGGCCTGTCTCTGAGCAGAGATAGTTAGCATGACCTCACTAAATCCCTTTCCAGAATGTTCTTCTAAGTTCAATTCTTCTACTTCTTAAGTAAAGGAAACCCTGATATACATAACTGTCTCGTAGAGTCTTGCATTTGTGACAACATGACTAAAGGTTTGGTCAAAAGTATTAGTTTTTAGTAGTGTTCTAAAGGACAAAAATGAGGCGGGGGCAGAGAACTTAGGGCCTTAGCAGCTGAAAGCATGGCTAAAAAGACAGGGGTAATTATAAAGGGGGATATGCAAATAGTCAGCATTAGAGGGACACATATCTCAGAGAGGCTGAAGGAGATTAGAGAGATGGGAGAGGTGAGAACACGCAGAAACCTGAAAACAAGGATAAGAACTTTATATTTGAGGCAACGCTTAACTGGGAGCCAGTGTTAGTCTGTATTTACAGGGTAATAGATGAATGATATTTGTTGCCAGTAAATGCACAGGTAGCAGATTTTTGGTTGACCTCAAAGATCATGTGAGCAACAGTAATCCAGAGACAACATTCAAAACATTTGCCTAAGAGCATTTTTAAAATTCTCTTTGGGCCAAATAAATGTCCATTTCCGTTCCACCTGCTCTGAATTTAACAAATACAACTTTCATCACGTCGCAGTATCTGGGTAGACAGAATGAAAAGAACTTGAAAAAAAAACACTCTATTTTGCTTCACGGGAGTGATTCTTTGAATCTGAAGATTGAAAAGGATAAATCATGCCAAACTGTAAAACCAACCAGCCTCTCCAAAGCACTCACACAGCTGACACTTCAGTGCATTATGAAGCAAGTCGAATGTGTATTCCGACAGATTAGACATTAAACCAAGACAATAATAAGACCAAAGTAGTGTTTTGGATATTCTCATATAGTCATAGAGCACAGAAGGACAATAGACAATAGGTGCAGAAGTAGGCCATTCTGCCCTTCGAGCCTGCACCATCATTCAATATGATCATGGCTGATCATCCTTAATCAGTATCCTGTTCCTGACTTATCTCCATAACCCTTGATTCCACTATCCTTGAGAGCTCTATCCAACTCTTACTTAAATGAATCCAGAGACTGGGCCTCCACTGCCCTCTGGGGCAGAGCGTTCCACACAGCCACCACTCTCTGGGTGAAGAAGTTTCTCCTCATCTCTGTCCTAAATAATCTACTCCGTATTTTTAAGCTGTGTCCTCTGATTCGGCACTCACCCATCAGCGGAAACATGTTTCCTGCCTCCAGAGTGTCTAATCCTTTAATAATCTTATATGCCTCAATCAGATCCCCTCTCAGTCTTCTAAACTCAAGGGTATACAAGCCCAGTCGCTCCAGTCTTTCAGCATAAGGTAGTCCCGCCATTCCAGGAATTGACCTCGTGAACCTACGCTGCACTCCCTCAATAGCCAGAATGTCTTTCCTCAAATTTGGAGACCAGAAATGCACACAATACTCCAGGTGTCGTCTCACCAGGGCCCTGTACAGTTGCAGAAGAATCTCTTTGCTTCCATATTCAATCCCTTTTGTTATGAAGGCCAGTATGCTATTAGCCTTCTTCACTACCTGCTGTACCTGCATGCTTACCTCCATTGACTGGTGCACAAGAACACCCAGATCTCTTTGTACTGCCCCTTTACCTAAATTGATTCCATTTAGGTAGCAATCTGCCTTCCTGTTCTTGCCACCAAAGTGGATAACCATACAATTATCCACATTAAACTGCATCTGCCATGCATCTGACCACTCACCTAACCTGTCCAGGTCACCCTGTAATCTCCTAACATCCTCCTCACATTTCACCCTACCATCTAGCTTAGTATCATCAGCAAATTTGCTAATGTTATTACTAATACCATCTTCTATATCATTAATATATATTGTAAAAAGCTGCGGTCCCAGCACTGATCCCTGTGGTACCCCACTGGTCACTGCCTGCCATTCCGAAATGGAACCGTTTATCACTACTCTTTGTTTCCTGTCAGTCAACCAACTTTCAATCCAAGTTAGTACTTTGCCCCCAGTACCATGCACCCTAATTTTGCTCACTAACCTCCTATGTGGGACTTTATCAAAAGCTTTCTGAAAGTCCAGGTACACTACATCTACTGGATCTCCCTCGTCCATCTTCAGAGTTACATCCTCAAAAAATTCCAGAAGATTAGTCAAGCATGATTTCCCCTTCATAAATCCATGCTGACTCTGACCTATCCTGTTGCTACTATCCAGATGTGTTGTAATTTCATCCTTTATAATAGACTCCAGCATCTTTCCCACCACTGAGGTCAGACTAACTGGTCTATAATTTCCTGCTTTCTCTCTCCCACCTTTCTTAAAAAGCAGTACAACATTAGCCACCCGCCAATCCGCAGGAACTGATCCCAAATCTATCGAACTCTGGAAAATAATCACCAATGCATCCACGATTTCTCAAGCCACCTCCTTCAGTACCCTAGGATGTAGACCATCAGGCCCCTGAGGCCACTCACAGAGTCATAGATAAGTAAAGCAAGGAAACAGACCCTGCAGTCCAACATATCCATTTTGATCAGATATCCTAAATTAATCCAGTCCTATTTGCCAGCATTTGGCCAATATCCCTCTAAACCTTTCCTATTCATGTACCTTTCTGAATATCTTTTAAATGTTGCAACTGTACCAGCCTCCATCACTTTCTCTGGTAGCACATTGCATACATGCACCAGCCTCTATGTGAAAGAGTTACCCCTCAGGCCCATTTTGAATCTTTTGTCGCTCACCTTAAACCTATGCTCTCTGGTTTTGGATTCTCCCACCCTGGAGATAAGACCTATCCACCTCTCTCATAATTTTACAAACCTCTATAAGGTCACCCCTCAGTCTCCGACACTTCAGGGAAAATAGCCCCAGTCTATTCAGCCATTCCCTCTGGCTCAAAACCTCTAACCTTGGCAACATCCTTGTAAATCTTTTCTGCATCCTTTCAAGTTTCCGAACATTCTTTCTACAGCCTTTTCATTTGTATCTGCTGTCTGCAACATCAACACACCCACTCTTACCTGCAATTATTTTCTCATTAGATAAAAATCTAATTCCCCTTTGAAAGCCATTACACTCTCAGGGAGTTAATTCCCAATCCTAAGCATTCACTCTGTAAGAACCTTTTTTTTTATGTTGCCTTTGGTTATATTCATCTTCAATCAGTAAATTCTGGTTCTCAAACCTTCTTCCATTGGTAACAGTTTCTCTCTACCCTTCTCTGTCTATTTGCCTTCATGATTTTGAACAACCCCATCAAACCTCATCTTCATTTTTACTTTCTAATGAGAACAACTCTTGCTTCTCCAATCTATCCATTTGACTGAACCTCCCTATCGATGGGATTATTCTCATGAATTATTTTTGCACCCTCTCTAATGCCTTCACATCATTGCTAGAGTATTGTGCCCAGAATTGGAACCAATGTAGTAGTTAATAATGAAGCAGTCTTCCTCAGAGGTTGAGGAGATGGCTTCTGGGGAGCTAGCCATTTCACTGGATGGTGAAGGGACAAAGGGCATTTCCAAAGCAAAAGAGAGACAAGGCTTTGTGGCCAGTGGTTAGATGTGATGCTGGAAATGTGTTGCTGGAAAAGCGCAGCAGGTCAGGCAGCATCCAGGGAACAGGAGAATCGACGTTTCGGGCATAAGCCCTTCTTCAGGAATGGTTAGATGTGATGTACAATGAATGACGGTGACAGTGCAGGCACTGTGAGAGTTCCGGTGGGATTAAGAATGATACTCGATTGGCAAAACGTGGATGTCTCAACATCTGAACAGCCTTCTGTACAAACCAGGATTTTCTCCTCACAGAGGTATTGAGGGATTAAAGTTGGGCATCCCCCACCACCCATCCTGGCTCTTTGTGCCCTGTCATCAGCTGTCTTCTCCCGTAGTGAGACAAAATGTGGGTGCACAGCCATTAGTTCTGGTGAAGGTGGAGGATAAATGGTGAGATGTCCACACGAGTGAGCAGAATATGCAGAGGGTATGCTGGGTCAGTGGTATGGGAGGTTGGCTGATGGTGAGATTGGGTATGGGAAGCTATTGCAGGTGAGAGTGGTAGGGCATGAGCCTCAGTGGCAGGTGGGTGCAGTAGCAGAGATAGAATGAGTGTGATGTAGCAGAGAGACAAGTGTGGCACTTACCTTGGCACAGCAGAGAAGGTACTTATGGCACTAGTGGCCATTTTTCCAGTTTGAGGCAAACATGGACTTGGCTGTCAGAGTTTGGTAGCATGGCATTTGCACTAATCTCAGGACCCAGCAGGTAAAATCGAGGTACCATCTTCCCCTTCTCTGGCATCTTCTGGAAATGTCCTTTACTAGAAAGGGCAGTTTCGGAATTCCAGTGCTCATCCAGGTGCACAGTTGTCTTTTAAAGATGGCATGAGTGTAAAGGCTGCCGTGCTTTTGAAAGATGTACACTGGCTGGTAAGTTGTTCTGAGAATGACGTGAGGTAAGATGAGACGGGATTTGGATTTGAGGGATACCTCAGGAATGATGCAGGTGGTTAGTAAGCTGTGTGTTTGGTAAGATAGAGTGAGAAATCTCATTAGGCGTTGTGATGGAAATCCCTCTAAAATGCCTGACACAATATGCATGCCTTTAGCCAAATAAAGTAAGTTTCAACTCGAACTGTTAGCTCTGATTCTCCATCCATAGATGCTGCCAGAACTGCTGAGTTTCTCCAGCACTTTCATTTTTTATTATCTACTCTCTGTTTGCATGCTAATTAATCCTCAATCCATGATCATACTTTATCCTCAATTCCTGTGTTTTAATTTTGTTTCCTGATGTCCCATGTAAGATTTTATCAAAAGCCTCCTAAAAATCCGAATACAACGTATCCACTTGCTCCCCATCTTTCAATTATCAGCTCTGCTAGTACTGTGCTCAAAAAACTCCATTATCTTTGTCAAATATGTTTTTACCTTCATAAATCCATGTTAACTTTGTCCAATCAGACAATTGCTTTCAAAATATTCAGTAATCACATCATTTAGAACAGATTCTAGTGTTTTCCCTCCAGTGACATCAACCTAACAGACATATTTTTGTTTCTATTCCTCCTTTTTTAAACAGATGGATTAACATTTTCAACCTTCCAACCCTCAGGCACCATTGCTGAATTTTGAAGAATGATCATCAGCACATCCATTATCTCTGTCGCCATCTTTCTCAACACTCTTGGGTAAACGTCATTGGGTTGTGGGGATTTGTTGCCTTTCTGTCTATAGAGCCACAGACAGTTCATGGTGCAGAACGAGGACACTCTGTACTGACCTAAAAGGGAGAAAATAACGAAAGAAACTAGCTGTTCACTTTTTCTCCCCACCTTTCAGCATCTGAGAAGGAGAGATAAATGTTTGTCACAAGAACTCAGCTGAACTCTTCAATGAAAAATGCTGTGGGATTTTTTGCATCCTCTGGAACAGGCAGACAGGATCTTAGTTTATCAAACAGCAGCACCATCAAGAGAACAAAGCTCCTCTAGGATTGCACTGAAGCGTTAACATAAGTATTGATATCACCCTATCCACAAGCTCTGGTCTAAAGATGAGAGTGCTGCTATTAACACCCAGCATTGTGTAATTCCACATAAAATATTCTTCACACTCCACAATCTAGATGATTTGAAGATAAACTAAGACACCAGAAAATGTTTATTATTTATTTTCTTTTGCAGATTTTTCTCTTTATGCTATCCTTAATTTGATGTGTTAAAGGATGTGGTTATCCATGACATGCTTTCTCTGTCTGGCTATCTTCTTGCCTCTTTGTGTTTGGAGGCTCTGATTCCTTGCTATGTCCAAACTGACTCGCTGGAGAGTTCTTTTCTCTTGTGTAAGCCTGGCCAGTGAGTGTTCATGGGCTATTTATCTGACTGTGGAATTGGAGAAGTGATCTCACAATCAGGGTTCATGCATTGCTTTCTGGCTGTTTCTACACTTTCCCAATACCAGCAGCTGGATAGAAACTGGAAGCAAGCACCCTAGATCTGAACCCAAGAAATCATCCCTTCCATCAGACTACTAAAACCAGTTAATTTAGTTCACGTCATTATGGGTGGCACGGTGGCACAGTGGTTAGCACTGCTGCCTCACAGCACCAGAGACCTGGGTTCAAATCCTGCTCTCAGGCGACTGACTGTGTGGAGTTTGCACATTCTCCCCGTGTCTGCGTGGGTTTCCTCCGGGTGCTCTGGTTTCCTCCCACAGTCCAAAGATGTGCAGGTCAGGTGAATTGGCCATGCTAAATTGCCCGTAGTGTTAGGTGAAGGGGTAAGTGTAGGGGTATGGGTGGGTTGCGCTTTGGCGGGTTGGTGTGGACTTGTTGGGCTGAAGGGCCTGTTTCCACACTGTAGGTAATCTAATCTAATCTATTATACCTGGGGTCAAGCGTCATCTGTGCTACTTTTACTTTAACAACTGATTCTAATACTTCTCTCATTGCTTTCTACACTGTGATATAAGTAAACCTGTTAAATGAAAGCTTTGTCATTTTTAATAAATCATATATCATTGTTCAGCTTCAAACATAGACAATGCTTTCTATTTTTTTTAATCTAAATTTTCCAAAATGGCAATGTAAGCAGCAGCCTGTCTGGCTCTGCAAGTGCACACAGGCATAAATACACATATAAATAAATGCAAGCTGAGGAATCTAGACGGCAGAAGATTAAGATCTGTATGAATGGGGAATGGAGCACTTACTATGCGGAAGATAATTTCATTTGAAGTGCAAGAAATGGTTTCCCGCTGCCTGGCTGACTAAGTGCACAGTGCAATGCTGCACCGTGAGAACAAGCAGCTTTAGCCTTTAATTGCTGGGTTGTGGTGAACTTGCTGAGTTTAGCCAGACAGGATGGTGGGGAAGCTATAATGAGTCACACAACCTTTGGGCTCACTGGTAAGAAGTCAGCCAGAGATTTCTTCTCTCGATTGTCATGCACTGACTCCCACTGGAAGTCTGTATGTTTGAATGTTGAGCAAAAAACACGACTAGGATCTGCTCTGATGGACCCCCCAGAGGAGAATCACCTGGAAACAATCACCCAGTGTGTCAGCTCATCCAAGAAAATGAACAGTTAGGCAAAGTATGAGACAGTGATGGATCTATCTCCAGCATGTCACCAGCTAGCGTTAGGAGACAAAGTTAGATGCAAAATTATAGGAGTGAAAAGGTCCAAAAAAAATCCACATGTTTTATTCTCTCCAACCGATGCATTGACAATCTTAGCTATGTTGCAGTGGTGAGCAGAGATTAGATGGAGGATAGAGCCATCATTCCCAGATGTGATAAATGTTTGCAGCACCACACTCAGAGCAGTGTTGGTAGGGGGTCTGTTTCTTCAGTTGCAGCTGGTATATAATCTGACACATACCTAGGATTGAGGGGAAAATATACAGGGGAGGCCCAATTTACAAGCTTGCAAATGCTCGTACTTATGAACACAATCTCATACAGGGGTATAATTTTAAAGATCTGACATACAAACATCTTCTGTACTTATGAACAGATCCTGCATTGTGTTCGGACTTGCATTCAAATTGACTGCAGAACGGAATCTGGAGACTGCCTGTAACCCTAACTCTTCTTCTTTACGTAACTTGATTGCTTATTCTGATGCACAGTGGTGTCCAGAGTTATGGGGATGAGTTGGGTAAAAGATGTAGAAGTGTTCAATCAGCTGTGATCATAGTAAATGGGCAGGGCACGCTCAAGAGGCTGAATTTTTCTTATGTTCTGATGTACAATGCAAAATGATTAATATTTTTATTAGTTTATTATATTAGCTTACATAGTGGCTACTTATTATTTTTTAAAGTGGCCTATTGTAGATGCCTGGTGATACATATAATATTCTTAGAAGGAACTTGCATTCATACAGCTACTTTCAAAAACTGGCTGGCGAACTTACCTTTTCACAGATTTCGGTCCAGATTGTCCTGTGAGAGAGAAAGGTAGAACAAAGTTAAGGTTCTAAGAGAGTAGAATGAAGGGCAAAGAAAATACACAGTACACATGTTAGGTTATTAATATGAGTGAAAGTTCAGAGAGAAATAAAAAAGAAAGAATCAAAAGAGAATACGAGAAGAGACTGGCAGCTAATTAGATTACTTACAGTGTGGAAACAGGCCCTTCGGCCCAACAAGTCCACACCGCCCCGCCGAAGCACAACCCACCCATGCCCCTACATTTACCCCTTACCTAACACTACGGGCAATTTAGCATGGCCAATTCACCTGACCTGCACATCTTTGGACTGTGGGAGGAAACCGGAGCACCCGGAGGAAACCCACGCAGACACGGGGAGAACGTGCAAATTCCACACAGTCAGTCGCCTGAGGCGGGAATTGAACCCGGGTCTCTGGCGCTGTGAGGCAGCAGTGCTAACCACTGTGCCACCATGCTGCCCACAAAATATAAAAAGAAATCCAAGAATCTTACAAAAGCATATAAAAAAATAACAGTTTGGTAATAGGAGGAGTGAAGCTGATTAAACACCCAAAAAATGGACCTGTGCATGGAGGCACAGAGTATAACTGTCATTCACAATGGAAGTTTGCACCTCTCTTTACTATGGAAAGAGACGCTTCCAAAGATATAGCGAAAGAGAAAGTTTAGACAGGGATCATCTAAAAAAGATAGAGACAAAGTATTAGAAAGGCTGCTATATTTAAAGTTCATAAGCCACCAAGAGCTGATTAGACACCTCCAATATACTGAGAGAAGCAAAGGTAAAACTTGCACAGCAATAATCTTTCAACCCTTAGGTGCAGGGTTGTTCAAAATAACTAGGATACCCTTGTTCAAAAAAGATATCAGAATAAATCCAGCCATTAGTAACGAGGTGATAAACTTGATGATATAAAAGCTTCTAGCAATGGCAGTCTGGGACAAGTTTAGCAGTCACTTGGCAAATGTAGATTAATTAAGAATAGTAGCATGGATTTGTTGCAGGCAAACCTTGTTTCACTAAATTAATTAAGCACTTTAGTGAAACAACAAAGAAATGAATAATGTACGTGGAGTTAATGTGGTCTCCATAGAATTCCAAAAGTGCCATATAACAGGCTTGTAAGCAAAAATGGTGCTCATGGAATAAAAGGAATGGTGTCAGCTTGAATATGAAGTTTGTTGAGTGATAGAAAGCAGGGAATGTTATGAATGATTGTTTATTGGGCTACTTCATGATATAATTGGGCAAAGTTAAATAAGAAGTAGATTTTTTGATTGATGCTGATTATCTGAACTTGGAAGTGAAGGACACAATTCCAAAACCTGTAAGTATTGTGAAGAGGGAAAGGTTATGATCTCAGTTGATGGTAACACTGGACAGTACTGGACAATCTCAAAGTAAAACCTGATTGATAGACCATAGGCTTTGTTCTTGCAATTTGATTAACATAATAATCAGTCACTGAACATGTTCACGTGAAACTGCCAACATACTTTTAACAAAACAACATATGTTTATCACACAAAATTAAAAATAAAACAAAGCTACACATATAATACGGCAAAAATATAGATTTAATTCTTTTGCACACAATATTCTTTCCAGATCTTAGTGAACTACCTGCTCTACTTGTCACTCTAAAATTTCTTACTCAACTGATAAGTTCAACAGGGTGTCTGTTTAATACCTTTCTGCACATACCTGGTTCATTGTATACTGTATACAATTTTGGATACCACAAGCTAATACCTGTGAAGATATTAGAGAAGGTGCTAAAAGATTCATGAGAATAGGGATGAGAAACTTGAGTTAAGTGGATAGATTGGAGAAACAAGGCTTTTCTGCTTAGAAAAAGAAAAGTAAGAGGAGATTTAAGAGAAGTGTTCAAAACCGTGAAGGGAATAGACAAGTTTGGTTGGGAGAAACTCTTCCCATTGGAAGAAGCTAAACAGTAAGTGATGGAGAATCTCAGAGGTCTGGCAGCATCTTCAACATTTAACACTTCAAGGAGAAAGTGAGGACTGCAGATGCTGGAGACCAGAGTCGAGAGTTTGGTGATGGAAAAGCACAGCCAGTCAGGGAGCATCCGAGGAGCAGGAGAGTTGCCATTTTGGGCATAAGCCCTTCATCAGGACTGAGGCGGGGGACCCAAGGGGGAACATTTCAAGTCAGACTGAAAATATTTGGGAATGGGTGGTATTGATGCTGATGGCAGGGTCGGAGGGGTGTGGGGGTGAATGTGGAAGAAGAGTTGAGAACAGAAGGTATTGATTTAAGGCGATTTGCATTGAGCCAAAGGCAACATAAGGTAAATCATTCTCATGAAACAAATGACTTGGATAAGGAATTGACTCCTTGAGAGTGTGAAGGCAGCAGTTCAAATTATGGCTTTCAAAAGGGATTAAGTTTATTAAGATTATTACCTGTGGGCGGCGCAGTGGCACAGTGGTTAGCACTGCTGCCTCACAGCGCCAGAGACCTGGGTTCAATTCCCACCTCAGACAACTGACTGCGTGGAGTTTGCACATTCTCCCCGTGTCTGCGTGGATTTCCTCCCACAGTCCAAAAATGTGCAGGTTAGGTGAATTGGCCAATGCTAGTGTTAGGTGCAGGGGTAAACGTAGGGGAATGGGTCTGGGTGGATGCGCTTCGGCGGGTAGGTGTGGACTTGTTGGGCCGAAGGGCCTGTTTCCACACTGTAAGTAATCTAAACCTAGAGAGAAACAAATTGCAGGAAAGGGTGAATAGGTAATGTTGCAACAAATTAGGACAGATGCAAAGGGCTGAGTGGCAGAGTTTATATGAGAATATCCAGAGCACTCCTTTGCTGTTTTTATTAGTGATCTGGGTTGTTTTACATCCCCCAGGTCTTGGTTTAATATCTAATCTGTCAGAATACACATTTGACTTGTTTCATATTGCACTGAAGTGTCAGCTGTGTGAATGCTTTGGAGAGACTGGTTGTTTTTTTTTACAGTCTGGCATGATTTATCCTTTTCATTCTCTGGATTCAAAGAATCACTCCTGTGAAGCAGAATAGAGTGTTTTTATTTCAGTTCTTTTCATTCTGTCTAACCAGTAATAGCTACATGATAAAAGTTATATTTTAATTAAATTCAGAGCAGGTAGAAATGAAATGAACATTTATTTGGCCTCAACAGAATTTTAAAAATGCTCTTAGGCAAATGTTTTGAATGTTGTCTCTGGATTACTGTTGCTCATGCGATCTTTGTGGTCAACCAAAAATCTGCTACTGTGCATTTATTAGCAACAAATATCATTTATCTATTACGCCTGTAAGTACAAACTGACACTGGCTTCCAATTAAGGGGTGCCTCAAATATAAAATTCTCATTCTTGTTTTCAGGTGTTCTCAGCCCTCCTATCTCCCGCCTTTCTGAGATATCGGTGCCCCTCTAATTCTGACCATTTGCATATCCCCCATTATAATTGCCCCTGTTCTTTTAGCCATGCCTGCAGCTGCTAAAGCCTTGAGCACTTTACCCTCTTCATCCCTTTTCTGCCCTCTCCCTTACTTGCATTGCTTGGAGCACTACTAAAACATACATCTTTGACCAAGCCGTTACACATGTTGTTACAAATGCAAAACTCTACATGACAGTTGCGTATATTACTTAGAAGAAGAAGAATCAAACTTAATAGAACATTCCAGCAAGGGGGTTAGTGAAGTCATACTAACCATCTCTACTCAGAAACAGGCTCATTCACTCCAGTTGCCATGGGGAAAGAAATTCAAATAGAAACCTATTGAAATGTGAAGTGACAACTTTCGGACAGGTTACAGCTGCAGTTTGAGACAGAGAGGCAGAAAAGGAAGATTCTGCTGTGTGGAGGAATAAAGCAACTCCTGCTGTGGAGAGCACAGAAGGATTGTTTTTGTGTTAAAAACCAAGAAAGCAAGCTCATGGGAAGTCAGGTTGAGTTGGGGATGAAGGGGATAGAATCAAGAGGACTTTAGGAGAGTAAGTGAATAAGGAGTCGTCAAAGTGGCCCTTACTGGTGATGGTCGATTCTGCAGGACTCAGGCTAATTAGAATGAGTGTCAAAGGAAGCCAATTCAATGTATGTCGTGGTGTGCATCCCAGGGAACAGGCCATAGAGGACAGAGTCTCGGTTTCACAGAGCTACTCGGGATGAACCTCGACACAAACAATGTATCTCTCTCCAGATTTCCTTTGCAAACCCCACATTCCAGAAGGAGGTGTGTGACAGTCTCCTCCCCCCTGCAACTATTTCAAGGGCAGAGTGCGATGGTGCCGACTGATCCCCAGGTGTACATGAAGGAGCTCACAGGCAGAACTCTTCTCACCACCAGCCAAGCCATGTTCTGGTGCTTGTTTGAAAGTTCTGGCCATGAGGCATTCTGCCAAATGACTTTGACAGTCTGCTCAGGGAACCGCTCGACAGGATCCACCCTCTCCTTTTCCCGCAGGGTCTCGAGGACGCTCCATGCTGATGACTACCTGATGGACTGAGATCAAAGGTGCTTTCCTTTGCAAATTTATCCATGAAGGACAGGTGTATGGATAGTCCAACCACTTTACTTTGGCTCCCAAGGCCAGTTCAAATTGGTGGCAGATACTCATCAGTCTGCACTGACAGCGGATCCGAGCTGAAAACTGTGATGCCATCCATGTACAGGGAGGCTTTGAACTGCAGGCCTTCACTGCCTGGAATAGTCACCCCTCTCAGCCTCACATCCTTCATGATGGACTCAGCAAAGGGACTTGTGCAGCAGATAAACAAGGCAGGAGAGAGTGGGCAGCCCTGCCTTACTTTGGATCTGATCAGGAAGCTTTCTGATTCCCACCCATTGATTGACATGAACTAAGGGTGTTGGTGCAGAGCAGTCGGATCTAGCCATTTTGGAGAGCATGTCTCACAGGTAGATGTGTGATATCATGTCATACAGTCATATAGTCAGAGAGATGTACAGCACGGAAACAGACCCTCCGGTCCAACGTGTCCATGCCGACCAGATATCCCAACCCAATCTAGTCCCACCTGCCAGCATCCGGGCCATATCTCTCCAAACCCATCCTATTCATATATCCATCCAGATGCCTTTTAAATGTTGTAATTGTACCAGCCTTCACCATTTCCTCTGGCAGCTCATTCCATACATGTACTACCCTCTGTGTGAAAACGTTTCTCATTAGGTCTCTTTTATTTCTTTCCCCTCTCACCCTAAACCTCTGCCCTCTAGCTCTGGACTCCCCCACCCCAGGGAAGAGACTTTGTCTATTTATCCTATTCATGCCCCTCCTAAGGTCACCCCTCATCCTCCGACGCTCCAGGGAAAACAGTCCTAGCCTATTCAACCTCTCCCTATAGCTTTAAATTAAGGGAGGGGTAGGTATAGGACAGATGTTAGGGGTAGGTTCTTTACTCAGCGAGTCGTGAGTTTATGGAATGCCCTGCCAGTAGCAGTGGTGGACTCTCCCTCATTATGGGCATTTAAGCGGGCATTGGATAGGCATATGGAGGATAGTGGGCTAGTGTAGGTTAGGTGGGCTTGGATCGGCGCAACATCGAGGGCCGAAGGGCCTGTACTGCGCTGTATTCTTCTATGTTCTCTGTTCTATGTTCTAAATCCTCTAACCCTGGCAACATCCTTGTAAATCTTTTCTGAACCTTTTCAAGTTTCACAACATCTTTCCGATAGGAAGGAGGCCAGAATTGCATGCAATATTCCAACAATGGACTAACCAATGTCCTGTACAACCACAACATGACCTCCCAACTCCTGTACTCAATACTCTGACCAATAAAGAAAAGCATACCAAACGCCTCCTTCACTATCCTATCTACCTGCAACTGTACATTCAAGGAGCTATGAGCCTGCACTCCAAGGTCTCTTTGTTCAGCAACACTCCCTAGGGCCTTACAATTAAATGTATAAATCCTGCTAAGATTTGTTTTCCCAAAATGCAGAGCCTTGCTTTTATCTAAATTAAATTCCATCTGCCACTTCTCAGCCCATTGGCCCATCTGATCGAGATCCCGTTGTAATCTGAGGTAACCCTCTTCGCAGAAATTTTTGGTGTCATCTGCAAATTTATTAACTGTACCTCTTATGCTCACATGCAAATCATTTATATAAATGATGAAAAATCGTGGACCCAGCACCGATCCTTGTGATACTCCACTGGTCACAGGCCTCTAGATGAAAAACAACCCTCCACCACCACCCTCTGTCTTCTACCTTGTCAAAGGCCTTCTCCTGGTCCAGGCTGATGAGGCAGGCACACATCCTCCTGTTCTCCACGTAGGCAATTGTATCACTGAGGAGCGCAAGGGTCTCAGAGATTGTCCTGTTTGATACAGCACAGTGGAGAAAGTGAGGTCTGATGCTGGAGATCAAAGTTGAAACTTTATTGCTGGAACAGCACAGCAGGTCAGGCAGCATCCAGGGAACAGGAGATTCGACGTTTCGGGCACAGGCCCTTCTTCAGGAATGAGCAGAGAGTGTTCAGCAGGAGAAGATAAAAGGTAGGGAGGAGGGACTTGGAGGAGGGGCGTTGGAAATGTGATAGGTGGAAAGAGGTCAAGGTGAGGGTGATAGGTCGGAGTAGGATGGAGGCGGAGAGGTCAAGAAGAAGACTGCAGGTCAGGAAGGCGGTGCCGGGCTGGAGGGATCCGGCTGAGACAAGGTGGGGGGAGGGGGGATGAAGAAACTGGTGAAGTCCAAGTTCATCCCCTGCGGTTGGAGGGTTCCCAGTCGGAAGATAAGACGCTCCTCCTCCGACCGTCGGGTTGTTGTGGTTTGGCGGTGGATGAGTCCAATGACGTGCATATCCTCGGTGGAGTGGGAGGGGGAGTTGAAATGCTGTGCTACAGGTTGGTTGGGTTGGTTCGTCCGGGTGGCCCAGAGGTGCTCTCTGAATCGCTCCGCAAGTAGGCGGCCTGTCTCCCCAATATAGAGGAGGCCACACCGGCTGCAGCGGATGCAGTAGATGATGTGGGTGGAGGTGCAGGTGAATCTGTGGCGGATATGGAAGTTTCCTTTGGGGCCTTGGAGAGAAGTGAGGGGGGAGGTGTGGGCGCAAGTGTTGCACCTCCTGCAGTTGCAAGGGAAGGTGCCGGGAGTGGAGGTTGGGTCGGTGGGGGGTGTGGATCTGACAAGGGAGTCGCGGAGGGAGTGGTCTCTACGGAAAGCTGATAGGGGAGGGGAGGGAAATATATCCTTGGTGCTGGGGTCTGTTTGGAGGTGGCGGAAGTGACGGCGGATGATGCGCTGTACATGGAGATTGGTGGGGTGGTAGGTGAGGACCAGTGGGGTTCTGTCCTGGTGGCGGTTGGAGGGGCGGGGCTCAAGGGCGGAGGAGCAGGAAGTGGAGGAGATGCGGTGGAGGGCACCGTCGACCACCTCGGGGGGGAAATTGCGGTCCTTGAAGAAGGAGGCCATCTGTGTTGTACGTATTTTGAACTGGTCCTCCTGGGAGCAGATGCGGCGGAGACGAAGGAATTGGGAGAATGGGATGGCGTTTTTACAGGGGGCAGGATGGGAGGAGGTGTAGTCCAGGTAGCTGTGGGAGTCGGTTGGTTTGTAGTAGATGTCCGTGTTGATTCGGTCGCCTGAGATAGAAACAGAAAGGTCTAGGAAGGGGAGGGAGGAATCCGAGACTGTCCAGGTGAATTTGAGGTTGGGGTGGAAGGTGTTAGTGTAGTGGATGAACTGTTCAACCTCCTTGTGGGAGCACGAGGTAGCGCCGATACAGTCATCAATGTAGCGAAGGAAAAGATGGGGGGTGGGGCCAGTGTAGTTGCGGAAGATGGATTGTTCCACATACCCTACGAAGAGGCAGGCATAGCTGGGGCCCATGCGGGTGCCCATGGCTACTCCTTTTGTTTGGAGAAAGTGGGAGGATTGGAAAGAAAAGTTGTTCAGGGTGAGGACCAGTTCGGTCAGTCGAAGGAGGGTGTCGGTGGAAGGGTACTGGGTGGTACGGCGGGAAAGGAAGAAGCGGAGTGCTTTGAGTCCTTCGTGATGGGGGATGGAGGTGTACAGGGACTGGATGTCCATGGTGAAGATGAGGCGTTGGGGACCGGGGAAGCGGAAATCCTGGAGGAGGTGGAGGGCGTGGGTGGTGTCACGAACGTAGGTGGGGAGTTCTTGGACTAATGGGGACAGGACCGTGTCGAGGTATGCCGAGATGAGTTCGGTTGGGCAGGAGCAGGCTGAGACGATGGGTCGTCCGGGGCAGTCAGGTTTGTGGATTTTGGGCAGGAGGTAGAAACGGGCGGTGCGGGGTTGTGGGACTATGAGGTTGGAGGCGGTGGATGGGAGGTCCCCTGAGGTGATGAGGTTATGGATGGTATGGGAGATGATGGTTTGGTGGTGGGGGGTGGGGTCATGGTCAAGGGGACGGTAGGAGGAGGTATCTGCGAGCTGGCGTTTGGCCTCAGCGGTGTAAAGGTCAGTGCGCCAAACTACTACTGCGCCTCCCTTGTCAGCTGGTTTGATAGTGAGGTTGGGGTTGGAACGGAGGGAGTGGAGGGCTGCGCGTTCCGAGGGTGAGAGGTTGGAGTGGGTGGGAGGGGTGGGGGAGTTCAGGTCGCGGTTAATAGCGCAGCGGCAGTTTGCTATGAAGAGGTCGAGGGCAGGTAGGAGGCCAGCACGGGGTGTCCAGGTGGACGGGGTGTGTTGGAGGTGGGAGAAGGGGTCGTCAGAGGGTGGGCGAGAGTCTTGATTGAAGAAGAAGGCACGGAGGCGAAGGCGGCGGAAGAATTGTTCGGTGATACAGCACAGTGCAGACCTGACCCAGCTGACGATGACCTTTGACAGGGTTTTGTAATTTGCATTCAGCAGTGAGATTGGTCGTCAATTTCTACTTTCCTCCCTAACCCCTCCGCTTGTAGATGAGGGTGATGATGCCTTCCCTCATGGATTCACACATGGTACCTGCCAGGAGCATACTGTTGTACGCCTCCAGGAGGTCCTGGCCAATCAAGTACCACAGAATTGAATACAGCTCAATTGGTAAGCAGTCACGTGCGGGAGTTTTATTCTTTTCTAAGAATTCAAGGGCCTTAGTCAGCTCATCCAGTGATAGCTACTGGTCCAGCATGTCCCACCTGCTGTTATCGGGGAGAGTTCGGTGCTCAGCAGCCTGAAGGAAGAAGATGGCCCGGTAAGGTCATCTCAGTCTGACATCCTGAGGAACTTTTTCTATGCCGGTCTGTATGACGCGAAGCAGCTGACAGCACGGCCTCCCAGTTGTTCCTGTCCTCTTTCGTGGAAGTCTTGGAAGAAGAAATGCAAGGATGTCTCATCCTGCGCCATTTCGCAGACCCTGGACCAGAAGATTATCTGAGGCAAAGAGTAAGGATTGCCAGCTCTTCACATCCTGGTGATCCTCCGTGACATCAAGCTCCATTGTCTGCGGCAGAAGCAAGTCCTGCATGATTTTCTGGTGTTTGGACAGCGTTCCCCACCTCCCTCTCACCTTCTGCATACCTTTAAGGATAAAGAACCTCTCAAAGTTCCTTTTGACCATTTCCCACCAGTCCGTTGGAGACTCAAAGAGGGTCTTCACGGTTCTCCAACCTGTGTAATCCATTTTGAACTCCTCAATGTTTTCTGGGGTCAAGAATTTCACATTCAGCTTCCATTTACCCTTACCTGTAAGTGACAGTCGGCCAGGATTGGAAGGTAGGAAATATCACACACTATTTGAAAAGAGTGAGAGAGTGAAAATAGCCAAGTATAGAATGATCACTTTACATCAACAGAAAATGCTAGAATCTATTTTACAAGATGTGATAGATCGACCCTTGGAGAAGAGTTTTTCATTTTGTAGTTGAAGTGTGTGTGTGCCTATGTGTTTTTGCATGTGAGTACATGTGTGTGTATCCGTATGTGCATGTACATGTGTGTGCACATGTTGATTGGTTCCTGTCAGAGGGTTTCGGCAATACATCAGAAACATTCAGCCTTTGAAGGAGTAAACATTTCTCTCTCTCTCCCACTCATATCTGCGAGTGGAGAGATAGAAGAAAGTCTTGAGCAGCTGGTTATTCTCACCTTCAGAGACAGTGAAAGGGTGAGCCCTGTACCAGCGAAGCAAATGTTGAGAATCGATGTATCTACAACCTTATGTTCTTCTCAGAAAGTTGAGAAGAATGGAAGGGAATTGAAGGAAAATATCCCATTGATGCTGCTAACCCAGACTGCTGCCAGAACTGTGCTGCACTAACATTTTTATCTTTCCTTCCCTTTGTTATTGGCTTTTTTATTCTTCTTTTCTCAGTTTTCTTTTAGATTTTAGTATTTCTTGCTTATTTTTTGGAGGTTGTTGGGGAGAGCATGGCAGTGTCTGGAGCCCAGCGCATACCTGGATGGCAGCAAGGTGGCAACCGGCAGCCATTGGCAAGGCATGGTGGGAGGCAGTGGTTGGCGATGGTGGGGCGGTGATGAGGGATGATAGCAGTCAGCCACAGGGGACAGCAATAGTGGGGGTCGGCAGCGAGGCGGCGTTGCCAAGGGAGACGGTGGCAGCGGTAGATAGCTATGAGGGACACTGACAGTGTGGATCAGCAGTGATGCAGCAGTCGGGACTGAAGCCCAGGTCAGTTTTGGCCCAGCACGGGGGGAGTGTGGGCTGTCAGTCTGAAGGTTTATGATAAAACTGTACTGTTTGACTTTTTGACTTTATTTCATTATTTTTCTACTTTTATGCTAAGAAGATTGTAGTGCTGAATTTTTTAACTTATTTTTTATTTCTCTATTTATGTATCTAAGACTTTGTACCCAGGTACTTTGTACCTAAGATGGCTCCATGTGGTGTCAGTGTACACTTCTCACTGTACACTTGTAGCCCGTACTTGAGAATGGATTAGCAAGGTTAAATCTCACGGAATAAAGGGAGAACTAACCATTTGGATACAGAACTGGCTCAAAAGTAGAAGACAGAGGGTGGTGGTGGGGGCTTGTTTTTCAGACTGAAGGCCTGTGACCAGTGGAGTGCCACAAGGATCGGTGCTGGGTCCTCTACATTTACATAAATGATTTGGATGCGAGAATAAGAGGTACAGTTAGTAAGTTTGCAGATGATACCAAAATTGGAGGTGTAGTGGACAGCGAAGAGGGTTACCTCAGATTACAACAGGATCTGGACCAGATGGGCCAATGGGCTGAGAAGTGGCAGATGGAGTTTAATTTAGATAAATGCGAGGTGCTGCATTTTGGGAAAGCAAATCTTAGCAGGACTTATACACTTAATGGTAAGGTCCTAGTGAGTGTTACTGAACAAAGAGATCTTGGAGTGCAGGTTCATGGCTCCTTGAAAGTGGAGTCGCAGGTAGATAGGATAGTGAAGAAGGCATTTGGTATGCTTTCCTTTATTGGTCAGAGTATTTAGTACAGGAGTTGGGAGGTCATGTTCGGGCTGTACAAGACATTGGTTAGGCCACTGTTGGAATATTGCGTGCAATTCTGGTCTCCTTCCTATCGGATAAACATTGTGAAACTTGAAAGGGTTCAGAAAAGATTTACAAGGATGTTGTCAGGGTTAGAGGATTTGAGCTATAAGGAGAGGCTGAGCAGGCTGGGTCTGTTTTCCCTGGAGCGTCGGAGGCTGAGGGGTGACCTTATAGAGGTTTACAAAATTATGAGGGGCATGGATAGGGTAAATAGGCAAAGTCTTTTCCCTGGGGTTGGGGAGTCCAGAACTAGAGGGCAGAGGTTTAGGGTGAGAGGGGAAAGATATAAAAGAGACCTAATGAGAAACTTTTTCACACAGAGGGTGGTACGTGTATGGAATTAGCTGCCAGAGAAAGTGATGGAGGCTGGTACAATTACAACATTTAAGAGGAATTTGGATGGGTATATGAATAGGAAGGGTTTGGAGGGATATTGACTGGGTGCTGGCAAGTGGGACTAGATTAGGTTGGGATATCTGGTCGGCATGGACGGGTTGGACCGAAGGGTCTGTTTCCATGCTGTACATCTCTATGACTCTATGTGACAATAAAATCTAAAATCCAAATCTTTGTTTTGTTTGTTCCCCACTCATAATATTTATGGTTTATCTTGTCTTTCTGTCTGTTTGTAAGTGTATGAGAATTTGTTAGTCGTGAAGAGTTAAGTTACAGAGAGCAATTTGCATATATTTTCTGTTAGCAATTGAAAGCAACCTGTTTGGAATAATTAGCTGTTTTTATGTCAAGTACCAAAACCTGGTGAGTGTTTTTGTTTAACCTGGGTTAGTCAGTCAAGTAATTTGGACACTTTAAATAGTTTAATTAAATCTTTTCTCTTTTGTGGTGATTCTGGGAATAGTGGGGTTTGATTTCAAGTGCACTACGCTGGTGAGCTGTGATACTTCCAGCATTCTCATTTCTGGAACCATATTTATCACCCAGCTGAAATCTAGAACTAGCCCTCACACTGTGGGACTCAACCATAAGAACAGAGACATAACCCAACAGAAAGAATAACGAGTTCCCCACATTGTGGATGAGGGCCTGGTGTCTTGGTGGATGGGGTGGTGGAGAGGAGGAAAAACCTTTCCCCAGTAGACTGCCAGGCCATCAGCCCAAACCGTCCTGCATGCAGAATGCAGTCAGGGTTAGTGCTGTCTTCTGGGTAAAAAAGGAATGTTCAGCAGTGCAAAGAGTATATCAATGATCTTCTCTCTGCTTCCTCACACACACACACACAAGACTCTTATCCTCTCTATCTCTGCCAATGCCTATGCATTTCACCAAGGCTCATGGGCTACAACTCTCACTATTAATGCTTCATATCCACTCAACAGCCCTCAGCCTCCTCATGCTTCCCCATGCCTTCTGTACATCTTACCTGCTGACTAGACACCCCTCCCCCCATCACCTCTCCTGCTCATGTATCACTGCTAACTGCTCTTGCATCCACTTCCATCATCTCCTGTCCCTCCCTTTGTCT
The DNA here is from genome assembly GCF_037043375.1 of Chiloscyllium plagiosum. Classification (NCBI taxonomy): domain Eukaryota; kingdom Metazoa; phylum Chordata; class Chondrichthyes; order Orectolobiformes; family Hemiscylliidae; genus Chiloscyllium; species Chiloscyllium plagiosum. The sequence goes on from NW_028270142.1 coordinate 107,268,636, forward strand.
CCTATCAGAAACAATTGGTCTGTAACTGTGCTAAGAGGTCCAAGACTAGCGCTGCAGAGCGGGGATGGTGGATATTGGGCTCCTCACTGACCTTGCACCTCCACATTCCTGCTCGCGGATGCTGCCTGACCTGCTGTGCTTTTCCAGCGCTATGCTTTTCAACTCTTCACTGGCCAGAGCAGAGCAGCCTCTACCCTTATGCAGCACTCAGCAAACCTCTACAAAGAAGTCAAACTGGAGACCCCAACCGAAGAGTAGACACTCAATAAAGAAAAGGTAAACTGGTGAGGTCTTTATTGTATCCTCAAGCAGCTCAGAGACTTCCACCTCACTGGATACCTGATCAGGATCAGACTCAGGAACACTATCTGCTGAGCACATCATTGCCACATCTCCCCAGGTGGTCAAGGAAGTAAATCCCAGATCTCTGAAACTCCGGACCACCAGAGACCATGCACTTGCTCAGGCCTAGGCAGAAAGTGAATCTTTGTTCTTGGCCATTAATGAATTGGTCAAACTGCAGACTCATGCATAGGAACCTAGAGTAGCATGGTAGTTCAGTGGTAAGCACTGCTGCCTCACGCTGCCAGGCACCCAAGTTCAATTCCAGCATTGGGTAACTGTCTGTGTAGAGTTTGCAAGTTCTCCCTGTGTCAGTGTGGGTTTTCTCTGGGCGCTCTGGTTTCCTCCCACAGTTCAAAGATATGCAGGTTAGGTGGATTGGCTAAAATTGTCCAGGGTTGTACAAGCTAAGTGGATCACCCATGGGGGTAAGCTGGGTCTGGGTTGGATGCTCTTCAGAGGGTTGGTGTAGATTTGATGGGCCAAATGGCCTCTTTTCTCACTGTACTGCACTTTGCTGTGATCTAACTTGTTGATATTTCTTTAAGGATGTTATCAACAGATTTGATAAGGGAGAATGGAATTTCAAAAGGCTTTAGACAAGATCCTACACAGTGGATTGGTTAGTGAAATTAAAGCACATATTGTAAGAGGTGAGGTAATAAAATGGCATGGATTAAGAATTAGCTATTAGAGCACAGAGAATAGAAATCAACAGGTCATTCCTGCAATGGAATGCTATTATTTGTGTGTTTCTGTAAGGATCGATAATTTGTCTCCAGCCATTCACAAATGTATATCAATGACTTGGATGTGAGGTCTAAATAGAATATTTTCAAGTTTGCAGTTGATATACAGCTAGGTGCAAATAGGTGGTGTGAGGAAGATGACTATCTTCTTCAAGAGAAATTGGATAGACTCAGTGAGAAAATGGCAATGGAATATAATGTGGAAAATGTAAAGCTATCTAAGTTAGTAGGAGGAACAGGTTCAAAACATATTTGTTAAATGGAAAGAGATTTGAAGGTGTAGATATGCAAAGAGATCAGGGAGTCCATGTCAGTAAGTCACTGAAGGCTAAGATGTAGGTGCATGAAGTATGCAAGCCTTATTTCAATTGAATAGAAGCTTGATTAGACTGCAGATGGAGAACTGTGTACCATTTGGTCCCCTTACCATAGAAAGGATATTATTGCCACAGAGGATAGTGTGCCTCTTTTATTCATTGACAGGATGTGAATATAACTGGCCAGCACTTATTATCTTACCTTAACTGCAGAAAGGTTGTTTAAAGTCAGCTACATTGCTGTGGCTTTAGACTCACATGTAGGCCACACCAGGTAAGGATGACAGCTTTCTTCCCAAAATGAACCAGATGAGATTTTCCAATTGCCCACAGTTATTATTAGACTTGTAATTCCACATTTTTTAATTGTATTCCGATTTGACCATTGGCCATGGTAGGATTCAAACCCATGTCACTGGAATATTCTCTGGATGAATAGCCTAGTACCACTCAGCCATCACGGCGCTTGTAACCATTACCACCTGTAACAAAGGTTCACCAAACTGCTTCCTGGGATGCTGGAACAATCCTTTGAAATGAAATTGGGAAAACTGGATCTACATTCTTGAATTTCGAAGAATGAGAGGTGGTCTGATTGAAAGCAACGGAATACATAAAGGGATAGACAGTGTGGATGCAGCTAAGATGTTTCCCCCTGAACAGACAGTCGTAACCACAGGACGCAATTTAGAAATAAGGGGGAGACCAGTTAAGACCTAAATGAGGAGATTCTTTTTACTCAGTTAGAGTCATCGAGTCATACAGCACTGATACAGACACTTTGGTCCAATTTCTCCATACCAATCAGACATCCCAATCTGATCTAGTCCCATTTGTCAGCATTTGGGCTATATCCCTCTAAACCCTTCCCATTCATATACCCATCTAGATGCCTTTTAAATCCTGTAATTGTACCTACCTCCTGTACTTCCTCTGGCAGCTCAGTCCATACACACACCACCCTCTGTATGAACGTTTTACTCCTCAGGTCCTTTTTAAACTTTTCACCTCTCACCTTAAAACTATGCTCTGTGGGTTTTGACTCCTCCACCCGAGGAAAGATACCTTGGTTATTCATCCTATCCATGCCCCACTAATGATTTTATAAACGTCTATAAGGTCACCCTCAGCCTCCAATACTCCAACCTCTTGTTGTAGCTCAAACCCTCCAGTCCCGACAACATCCTTATCAATATTTTCTGCACTATCTCAAGTTTAGTAACATCCTTCTTATAGAAGGATGACCAGGACTGTACACAGTATTCTAAAAGTTGCCTCACCAATGTCCTATACAGCCGCAACATTACATCCCAACTCCTATACTTGAAGCACTGACCAATGAAGGAAAGTGCACCAAACACTTTCTTCACCGCCTGCAACTCCATTTTGAAGGAATGATGCACCTGTACCCCTTGGTCTCTTTATTTCATAAAAATTCCCAGGGCCCTACCATTAACTGTATAAGTCCAGCTCTGATTTGCCTTATCAAAATGCAACATCTCACATTTGAATTGAATTAGTTTTATTGTCATGTGCATTCAGATGAGTGCAGTGAAAAGTTTGCAATTTGCACATATGATGCCATCTGAGGAATAAGATATCTTGGTACAGACACTTAAGCATTTGGTACAAAATTGAAAGAATAATATGTAAAATTTCAGCATAACAAATAAAGGGAAAAGAGAACTGTATTTACAGTCCTTCAGCCCCAGTCCATGCTCAAACCAAACCTCCAGATCATACCGGACCAAATCTCCAGACCACACCAGGCTTCAATACTGGAGGCTTCGCCTTCCTGCACCACCCTCCAGTCTGGGACTCACCTCCCCGCGCCAGTCTCTAGTCTGGGACTCACCTCCCTGCGCCAGTCTCCAGTCTGGGACTCACCTCCCCACGGCACACTCCAGTCTGAGACTCACCTCCCCACGGCACACTCCAGTCTGAGACTCATCTCCCTGTGCCAGCCTCCAGTCTGAGACTCACCTCCCCGCGGCACACTCCAGTCTGAGACTCATCTCCCTGTGCCAACCTCCAGTCTGAGACTCACCTCCCCGCGGCACACTCCAGTCTGGTACTCACCTCCCCACGCCAGTCTCCAATCTGGGACTCACCTCCCCGCAGCACACTCCAGTCTGGAACTCACCTCCCCGCAGCACACTCCAGTCTGGAACTCACCTCCCCGCGGCACACTCCAGTCTGGGACTCACCTCCCTACGGTACACTCCAGTCTGGAACTCACCTCCCCTCGCCAGACTCCAGTCTGGGACTCACCTGCCCGTGCCAACCTCCATCTGGGACTCACCTCCCTGCACCACTCTCCAGTCTGGGACTCACCTTCCCGTGGTACACTCCAGTCTGGAACTCACCTCCCCGTGCCAACATCCAGTCTGGGACTCTACATCCCCGCGGCACACTACAGTCTGGGACTCACCTTCCCGCGGCAGCCTCCAGTCTGGTACTCACCTCCACATGCCAGCCTCCAGTCTGGGACACACCTTCCCGCGGTACACTCCAGTCTGGGACTCACCTCCCCGCGCCAGACTCCAGTCTGGGACTCTACCTCCCCGCGGCACACTCCAGTCTGGGACTCACCTCCCCGTGCCAGCCTCCAGTCTGGGACAAACCTTCCCGCGGTACACTCCAGTCTGGGACCCACCTCCCCGCGGCACACTCCAGTCTGGAACTCACCTCCCCGTGCCAACATCCAGTCTGGGACTCTACATCCCCGCGGCACACTACCGTCTGGGACTCACCTTCCCGCGCCAGCCTCCAGTCTGGGACTCACCTCCCCGCAGCACACTACCGTCTGGGACTCACCTTCCCGCGCCAGCCTCCAGTCTGGGACTCACCTCCCCGCAGCACACTCCAGTCTGGGACACACCTCCCCGCGCCAGACTCCAGTCTGGGACACACCGCCCGCGCCAGCCTCCAGTCTGGGATTAACCTCCCCGCGGTACACTCCAGTCTGGAACTCACCTCCCCGCGCCAGCATCCAGTCTGGGACTCACCTTCCCGTGCCAACCTTCATTGGGGACTCACCTCCCCGTGCCAGCCTCCAGTCTGGGACTCACCTTCCCGTGCCAACCTTCATTGGGGACTCACCTCCCCGTGCCAGCCTCCAGTCTGGGACTCACCTTCCTGCGCCAGCCTCCACTCTGGGACTCACCTTCCCGTGCCAGCCTCCAGTCTGGGACTCACCTCCCCGCGCCAGACTCCAGTCTGGGACTCTACATCCCCGCGGCACACTCCAGTCTGGGACTCACCTCCCCGTGCCAGTCTCCAGTCTGGGACTCACCTCCCCGCGGCACACTCCAGTCTGGGACTCACCTCCTCGTGCCAGCCTCCAGTCTGGGACACACCTTCCCGTGGTACACTCCAATCTGGGACTCACCTCCCCGTGCCAGCCTCCAGTCTGGGACACACCTCCCCACTGTACACTCCAGTCTGGAACTCAACTCCCCGCGCCAGCCTCCAGTCTGGGACACACCTCCCCGTGCCAACCTCCATCTGGGACTCACCTCCCCGTGCCAACCTCCAGTCTGGGACACACCTCCCCGTGCCAACCTCCATCTGGGACACACCTCCCCGTGCCAACCTCCATCTGGGATTAACCTCCCCGCGGTACACTCCAGTCTGGAACTCACCTCCCCGCGCCAGCATCCAGTCTGGGACTCACCTTCCCGTGCCAACCTCCATCTGGGACTCACCTCCCCGTGCCAACCTCCAGTCTGGGACACATCTTCCCGCGGTACACTCCAAACTGGGACTCACCTCCCCGTGCCAGCCTCCAGTCTGGGACTCACCTTCCTGCGACAGCCTCCAGTCTGGTACTCACCTCCACGTGCCAGCCTCCAGTCTGGGACTCACCTCCCCGCGCCAGACTCCAGTCTGGGACTCTACCTCCCCGCGGCACACTCCAGTCTGGGACTCACCTCCACGTGCCAGCCTCCAGTCTGGGACTCACCTTCCTGCGCCAGCCTCCAGTCTGGGACTCACCTTCCTGCGCCAGCCTCCAGTCTGGGACACACCTCCCCGCGGTACACTCCAGTCTGGGACTCACCTCCCCGTACCAGTCTCCAGTCTGGGACTCACCGACCCATGCCAGTCTCCAGTCTAGGACTCACCACCCCGTGCCAGCCTCCAGTCTGGGACTCACCTCTTCGTGCCAGCCTCCAGTCTGGGACTCACCTTCCTGTGCCAGCCTCCAGTCTGGAACTCACCTCCCCGTACCAGTCTCCAGTCTGGGACTCACCTTCCTGTGCCAGCCTCCAGTCTGGAACTCACCACCCCGTGGTACACTCCAGTCTGGGATTCACCTCCCCGTGGTACACTCCAGTCTGGGATTCACCTCCCCGTGGTACACTCCAGTCTGGGATTCACCTCCCCGTGGTACACTCCAGTCTGGGACTCACCTCCCCTCGCCAGCCTCCAGTCTGGGACTCACCTCCCCGCAGTACACTCTAGTCTGGAACTCACCTCCCCGCGCCTGCATCCAGTCTGGGATTCACCTCCCCCGTGGTACACTCCAGTCGGGACTCACCTCCCCGCAGCACACTCCAGTCTGGGACTCACCTCCCCGTGCCATCCTCCCGTCTGGGACTCACCTCCCTGCATCAGCCTGCAGTCTGGGACTCACCTCCCCGCGGCACACTCCAGTCTGGAACTCACCTCCACGCAGCACTCCCCAGTCTGGAATCCAATATACAGATGGACCAAGGGCCATCATATGACCAGCGCTCCAGACCAGGCATGTGTCCAGCAATTACTTCATACAATATGCTTTAGATTTCTCAATCAATAGACCCACAAGAGATCTTCATGTAAATGGAATCCATGCGCCTTTGGATGTGTTATATATCAATAGCACATGGAATTACTACAGGTTCATGCTCTTCTCCTGGTCCTTGAAGATATATTTTGGATCGCTGCTTCAGTGCAGCACCAAGAGAGTGCTGTATTGTTACAGGTGCCATTTTTTAGGTGAGATATTAATATGTTGTCTGATCTTTCATGTGGATTTTAAAGATCTCATTGCCATGCTTGAAAAAATGGTTAAGTGAGTTCACTTGATGTACAGGCTATGCCTCTGCACCATTAATAAAATATACAGATTATCTGGTAATGTTTTTAAGTGCTGTTTTGCTGGGCTTTGTTCCATGGAAATGTACTACTGTTCCTTCCTACATTACAACAGTGATTACACTATAGAAAAATCTCATTGATTACAAGACATTTTAGAACATTTGTTAAAAGTACAAGTTTTCTCATTTCCTTTTCCATTAGAGCTTGAGAGAAATCTTCTCTCTAACACTGCTTCAAATGAACATATATCAACATGCACTAGATTTACCAGCAGCCCAGCAGATATTTCGAGTACATTATTTTTAAATATATTACCACTTCAACCTTCATATAATTTTTCTGTTTTCTTTGTGTTTCGTTGTAAATTGCAATGCAGAAACTGGCTGTTCTGTCAAATCAGTCCATTTTCAGACATTTGGAGAAATAATGTCTAACAGATATATAGATGAAAATCCAAATACTAAATAATCCAGAATAAATTATTTTGAATGCAGCTTTGTTTTCTCAAAATGTCTTACTATGTTGTACTTTGCTGTCTCACTGTCTCTGGAATAGGACACGTGATTCTGATCCAACATTGTGTGTTTGATTCTTAATGTCCTCAGGGCCACTGCAAGATAGACAACAAATGTTGGTTCTTAAGAGCAAACAAATGAAAACAAGGTGCTTCATACATAATAAGAAAAAATAGTCATGAGTTGGCTTTAATGCATTTCCTTGGCAGAATCATCAGCTTTCTCTACATACTGTACAGTATGTTATGATGAGTAACAAATGTAACCCAGTTGGGTTTGTTTCCTGTTGAAGCATTCAAAAGAGCTCCTCAAGAATCCAATGCTGAGATAATTTCCTGAAATCTTTTGTAAATGAACCAAACCACAAGGAACTGTGGACTTGGTTATGATTTTAGGAAACCAGCTGTGGAAAAGCTGCTTTCTCCAAGCAGACCAGATGGTTGTCTCCAGGCCAGGCCAGCCAGCAACTACAGAAACAGGTTAACAAAGGAGGACTTTATATATCTGCCTGAATGGAGCCCGATAGTAGGTTAGGGTCAGTGCTTACAGGTGCAGGCCACACAAGATTCACAGAACATTCACAAGATTCCTTAATTAGAATAGCAATCCGCAAATTATCTGTCAAGAATTCAAGCACAGTATGTCTTCACTTTCGCCCATAATTAAATACCAAAATGACAAATAACATTAAGCTGAAATTTTTTTTGGAACTCCACTGTGGGACGTAATAATTTCCAATCGCAGCAGTTTGATGCTGAGTTCCCCAGGCAGTTCTGAACATGAACAAAGCCGTTGTGATTATAGGGAGAGAGGAGGAGGATGGGGTTGGGGCATTTGTCAGCAGCTGGAAACATGGAAATGCAGCATTTAATGATAGAATCTCTTTGGAATTTTTAAAATTCTAGTTCCTACCTTGCAGCCAACCAGATTACAGGCAGACCAGCTGCCTGGCATAAAAGGTTACATCCCAAGTCAGCAGAGAGGGTACTGTCCCAGGCAGCAGAGGAGACTGAGAGTTAGTTGATGGAGGAGGACTTGGAGTATGGTGGAGAGGAAAAATGGCTGAAGGTGATATTTGGACACTGTCAAATGAGATGTTGTGGGAGGGGAGAAATCACAGGAGAGAGATTGCAGATTGAGGGAGAGTTTGAGAGAGTTTGGATGATTGCAAGGGGAATCTGGAGCTTGAAAGGTTGAAGGAAACATGAATGATTTGTTGGAGAAGTCATGAGGATCACCCCTTCTTGGCTCACAAGCAGTGCTGAAAGTATACTTATCTGTTGGATCCAGCAGCTCCTGCTTCCTTTTTACCTGCTGGATTTCCAAAGGCCTAGGAAAACAACTCAGTTAAATGTGATGTAAATGCATTTACAGCTGGTTGGGGTTGAGTTTCTCTATTTTAACAACTGAACCAACCCCCATTACATGTTTCCTCCCACCCAGGGCTGGGGCAGTTAAGGTTATCCTCTAACTTTCTGTACTGGGTTATGTTACAGGAAAAAGCACCAATCAATTGTCAAATGCTGAAATAAACCATGTATCGCCTTTGATGCAGAGCAAGATATAGACAGTGAACATGGTTGAAATAGCTCAGTGGGCAGAATGTTAGTCTGAGCTGTTAAAGGTCCCTGGTTCACTCCCACATTTCAGTAGTGAATAAATTTAAAAAAACAAAAACTGACTTGATGTTGCATTGAGAAATAATCGCAAACCAAGCTGCAGGCTGTAGAAATAAATCTCAAGGGTTTGGAGCTAAGAGCAATGATTTAGAATTCATTGTGCTGAAGGATAAGCAGTCAGTAAAGATCAATAAAGTCAGGGGTTCAGGGCAAGTGGATCTTGGAGTAGGATAAGTACAGCATATTGTGTCAACTGCCAAGCATTAGACTAGTTAGACGCTTGTTATATCCAGACTAATACCAATAAGTAACTTCTCACAATACTGAAGATACTACCTTCTTATTTTGGCTGAATATGAGTACTCAAATTCTCCCCATGATATAGATTAGATTAGATTACATTACATTACAGCGTGGAAACAGGCCCTTCGGCCCAACAAGTCCACACCGCCCCGCCGAAGCGCAACCCACCCATACCCCTACATGTACCCCTTACCTAACACTACGGGCAATTTAGCATGGCCAATTCACCTGACCTGCACATCTTTGGACTGTGGGAGGAAACCGGAGCACCCGGAGGAAACCCACGCAGACACGGGGAGAACGTGCAAACTCCACACAGTCAGTCGCCTGAGGCGGGAATTGAACCAGGATCTCAGGCGCTGTGAGGCAGCAGTGCTAACCACTGTGCCACCGCGCCATCCACGGCATTAATTTCTTTGGCATTGTTCACAGATGAGGAAGTGATAGATGAAAGTACAGTTACAACATTTAAATGACATTTGGACAGGAACATGAATAGGAAAGGTTTAGAGGGATATGGACCATTTGCAGGCAAATGGGACTAGTTTAGTTTGGGAAACTTGGTCGGCATAGACGAGTTGGACCGAACGGTCTGTTTCTGTGCTGTATGGCTCTATGACACTATGAAAGTTAGAAAGGCTTCTCCCCCTGAAATAGTCTCTGTACATTGTTCCCAATCATTAATACTTCTGCTTTCTCCTTTCAGTATTTGGGTTCCATTCTTGACATCGCCATCACATTTTCTCTCACTTTGAAATTGATACTAGAACTCAGTGTGGAAAATGTATGCAAGGAAGTTTAAATTCAGGCCCAACCTCTCACCAGCTTGAGCAGTATTGGAAGTATATCTGGTTCTGGCATTCTATCATTGACCCAAGATGGTTTAGAATGACATTAAGTCCTTTGAGATGCTGGTAAAGATGCACATTACAAATTCATTAGGGTCTCAATTCTGGAAATTTACGGTCAGGCCAGAAATGTCTTTGTGGAGGTTCACATCATTTATTACTGTTTCTATCATAGAATCATAGAGATGTACAGCATGGAAACAGACTGTTCGATCTAACTCATCCATGCCGACCAGGTATCCGAAATTAATCTAGTCCCATTTGCCAGTCCCTCTAAACACTTCCTATTCATATACCCACCCAGGTGCTTTTTAAATGTTGTAATTGTACTAACCTCCAACACTTTCTCTGGCAGCTCATTCCATACACATACCACCCTCTGTGTGAAAGAGAAGCCCCTTAGTTCTCTTTTATATCTTTCTCCTCTCACCCTAAACCTATGCCCTCTAGATCTGGACTCCCCCACTGCAGGGAAAAGACCTTGTGTACTTACCCTATCCATGCCCTTCATGATTTTATAAACCCCTATAAGCCTATAACGGTGCAGGGAAAACAGCCCTAGCCTATTCAGCCTCTCCCAAAGCTCAAATCCTCCAACCCTGGCAACATCCTTGTAAATCTTTTCTGAACCCTTTCAAGTATCACAATAGCTTTCCGGTAGGAAGGAGACTAGAATTGCATGCAATATTCCAGAAGTGTCCTAACCAATGTCCTGTACAGCTGCAACATGACCTCCCAAAACCTATACTCAATATTCTGACCAATAAAGGAAAGCATACTAAACGCCTTCTTCACTTGCCTATTTACCTGTGCCTCCACTTTCAAGGAGCTATGAACCTGCACTACAAGGTCTCTTTGTTCAGCAACACTCCCCAGGACTTTCCCATTAAGTGTATAAGTCCTGCTCTGATTTGCCTTTCCACAATGCAGCACCTCACATTTATCTAAATTAAACTCCATCTGATACTCCTCAGCCCACTGGCCCATCTGATCAAGAGTCCATTGTAATCTGAGATAACCTTCTTCGCTGTCCACTACACCTCCAATTTTGGTGTCATCTGCAAACATACTAACCATACCTCCTATGTTTAGATTAGAATGGCGCTGGAAAAGCACAGCAGGTCAGGCAGCATCCGAGAAGCAGGAAAATCGAAGTTTTGGGCAAAAACCCTTCATACCTCCTATGTTCACATCCAAATTATTTATGTATTGCATGAAGATTCAAACACCCTTTGAAATTGCAGAGGTTGGAACATGGGGAAGGCCACTGAACTCTATGACACACAATCTGAATGAATATCTGTTTTGGAATTCATAACTTGAATAGATTAATCAGCTAGGATTATACTGCAGGGGTGTATTGTGACATGATTCACATTGTGTCCTCAGTATAGAAAGAACCAGCAAGCATAGCATCTGCTGACACTGCTGCTCTGGATGCATCACATTGGGAGCTGTCCAGATAAATTTCAACTCTTTGGAGGGAAAGGGTGAAGTTTCGTGAGAAGAAGGCAGAGGTTGGCGATGCTGCGAAGGTTACTACTGACAACTATCTAAATCGTGCTCCAAACCAGTGTCTCTGATTTTCTCACAGAGAAGGCAACATCAGTTATGCCATCGGCACCAGAGACAGGCGTGTGCAAAGTTTCGTCAATGGAAGAATAGCTGGACCATTCCAAGCAGCTATTATGTTGCCGATAACAGGGATGCTGCCAATAATTGCTGGGAAACACCTGGTAGGTATTCATTTCAGTGAGAGGCCATACTTCAGTGCTGGCCATGACTTACTGTGAGCAAATATCTGTGGAGGTGGTTGGCCAAGTGTCTGCTGGCAGCAGCCGGCCTTGTCTCCTGGCAGTCCGAGCTGATGTGTGCTTCCTGTGGGTGAGGCTCCCATCCATCAACTCTGACTCAACACATTTTCACAAGTTTTTTGATGAAGAGCAACATAAGGGATTCATTATCAAATTCAAAGCAAATCAAAGCTAAAGTAAGTGGAGTTTGAAAGGTGGCTTAAGACAGAAGCAAAGACTTAAGGTAAAGGAATTTTTTTAAAAAATGTTTGACAGGATATGAACCATAAGGATTTATGTTGGGATCTCTTTTGCTTTCCATTTATCTTGGGACATATGCATAGAAGGATTGATATTGCTGAAGTTTGCTCTTGATTGCATTTCACAGAGCACAGCAATCTCTGAGAGACTGGATCAGGAGTCTAATAGATCAATAAAGTAAAAATGCAACAGATGCAAAAAAGTAACAGATGCAAGTTAAGGCAATGTAGAATATTATGTAATAAAGAGCAATGAAATGCAGTACTTATTCAAACTGGGAGTATCCAATCAGTGCATTTAAATGTGTTCTGTAATATTGGGAGATCCTCACTTCTCTGCATAATCCCATTCAACACACTCAGCAACTTGATACAAACATTACCTTCTAATAGTTGAACATACGGTTCATTAATGATAATGTTCTGAACAGTGTTGAACAGAAAGCTCAACAATTGAGATACAAAGAGCTGAATGTTATGAGGCCTTTGCAAACAGGCCCCAAGTTATTTAAGTATCTAATTGAGAGCCTCTCCCACCTCTGCTAGCATTTTCTCAACAGGGGAGGCTGTTGTACAAGGCAGCACAATTAGGTGGTTGTTTTTGACCAATGCAGACTCGATGGCTAAAGATCTGTGCTGTAGATCCCTCTGACTCTCATTCTGAAAGGGGTAACTGATATTGCAAAACAAGAAATACTAATCAGAATATCAAGAACTTTCCTGGATAGAGCAAACAATTGTACCAACTCTCCATGCACCAGGTGCTTTACTCTTACATTACTCTTACTGAGACAGCATGGACCCAATATAACCAGCTACTCAGTAATATGTAATAAACAATTCCTGTTTGAGACAGACCCTAAGGTGTCATTGGGGCAATATTACTCACCACGGTATCCATGGCTCAACTAATACCAGCAGCAAGAATTGCTGACAGTGAATCTATCCAAGTGGAAGGTTATCATTTAATCCAAGGTTTTCACCAGGGGAATATCCCAGTTTTAGGAAAAGGGACCCTGTTTAAACACAGGCTGTTGGTCCCAATACCAGAAAGGACAAAATGCTTCAAGTATTAAACTAAAACCAACCCCACCCAACAGAGACAGTGATCACCTCATCTCCAGTTCCAAATTGGTTAGGGAGACAATGACATCAACTGGTTTAAACTCATCAAGGAACACAAAGAGCCCATAGGAAGGGAGGTCTCACAAACACGTTGTAAAAATGGAAATTTAACAATCATGAATAATTGAACCCAAAGGACCTTAATCCAATGAAGTCCAAAGAGGAGTAATCAATTTTGTTGTTAGTCATATATGAAAATTTAACATAGATTGTGTCACGTTGAGACTTGCTGTATATTTGAAACACAGTTATTGTTCAAAATCTGAAGCTTGTGTCAACTGCACTATACAGCATTCTTTAGTGTAATTCACGTAAATAAATAAGAAAGGCTGTGGCAAGCAGTGCTAAATGATCCTCACATGATCAGAGACACCCTACATAAGGTAGTGTAGTGCTGGAAAAGCACAGCAAGTCAGGCAGCATCCGAGGAGCAGGAGAATCGATGTTTCGGGCATAAGCCCTTCCTCCAGCACTACACTCTCAACTCTGATCTCCAGCATCTGCAGTCCTCACTTTTACCCTACATTAGTATTCCAGCTGGTGTCCGGCAGAAACTAACTCTGACAATATTCTTATGAGCTGACGTACAAACTCTAAAGTGATATTGGAAATGGCCAGTTGAAGATTTCATTTCAATACAGTGGCAGGGGAGGGGCTTTGCTGGATGGGACGTTCTGGAGGTAAACCCTGGCCACCTTTCAGCAAGCTATGTGTCAGGACAAAAGAGCTCTCCTTAAGGGCACTCTTTGACCTTATGGCATCTGATGGCAATGGTCACCCCGTGACCTCTCCTTTACACTTGGTGGGATTGGCCTGACTAGTCTCAGTGTCCTCAGACTCCACTTACCTGGCTGTGGGGAACAGGCAGGGGACACTGCTCTCCTGGTGTAGTCACTGATCAGATTAGGCTTGTAGTTCTTGGAGGTAGGTGCCCAGCCTTAATATGACTTTACAGTCACCTGTAAAGTGTAACCCCTGTCCTACTACCTGCTAAAGCATTTTTACCCATGTTCTACCATTCGTCAACAAACTCCAGCCCATTTTGGTCACAGAAGTGGGTGGCACAGTGGTTAGCACTGCTGCCTCACAGCGCCAGAGACCCAGGTTCAATTTCCACCTCAGGCGACTGACTGTGTGGAGTTTGTACATTCTCCCCGTGTCCGCATGGGTTTCCTCCGGGTGCTCCGGTTTCCTCCCACAGTCCAAAGATGTGCAGGTAGGTGAATTGGCCATGCTAAATTGCCCGTAGTGTTAGGTGTAGGGGTATGGGTGGGTTGCGCTTCGGCTGGTCGGTATGCACTTGTTGGGCCGAAGGGCCTGTTTCCACACTGTAAGCAATCTAAGTGAGAATTCTACCACTTCAGGAAAAACCCAGCCCTTGAAGTCCAAATTTATTTGAACTTGTTCATAAATTAGAACTTAATGAGAGGCTTGAAATTTGGCATTTTCTTATTACAAGTGTGAATAGGTTATCATAATAGTAGTGAAAATGGACTATTAATATTCAAATTTCATCATTTGACTGAGGTATTTGTGGACTAGAAATTGGTTTTAAAATTGACACTGGCTTAAAATGGCTGCCACGAACACCTAACAAGCCCAGGCACTCCACAAGGAATACAAAATCAGCTGCATTGGAATTACTCTTTTAATCAAGAGGCTCTGAAATTCAGTGAGGCATTAAGAAATTTGCAATTCTTGTTTAACTCTTACTTGCAAGATTAATTCACGTATTGAGAGATGAGAGGTTGCCTACAGATATCTAGACCGGAATGAAACAATGACACAGACACCAGTGTTCACAACAAAATAGAATATCCACAGCAGCTTTTGAACAAAAAGAGAGAAAGTATCATAGACTGGTAACAGTAAGGATGCTGCAAGCTTTCATTTCTCTCTGTCCGTTTCAAGCTTTGAAACCAATTCTGGTGAAAAGGCAACTTGGAAAAAAAAGTCACTGTTCACTGAGAACACAAAGTAAAAATGTGAAAAATTTGCCACTGCTAAAGAAACAAGACTACAGCTAAACAATTGATTCAGGTCTTTTCATTCTCACATCCAAAGGCTACTTGAGATCTGTAACTGCATTTGACTTTACCTTCCAGCCTTTATTCAACATTTTTCACATAACCCCCACCCCATCTCCTTTTTATGAGACCTGTATTTGCCTGTGTGTTTGCCGTGTTGTTTTATTATTTTTGGGATAGTTGAGAAAATATTAGAGTTCACTCTCCTTCATTTTTGATCTGGTGAACTAATTTTAATTTAATTGTGATAGCTATGTGGTTTTAAAAATGAAAACTTTTGTGACTGATGGAGAGGGGTTTAAAAACATGGCCGCTCTGCCTCATCGAGTCATACTGGGATACAACAGATGATCAGGGGAATGGGAGATTTTGAGGTGAGTGAATATGGATGATATCAAATCAATAACAAAGAGAAAAAATTTCACCTGGAAAACAAATGCAGAGAATGGAAGATCTGTTTTCACATTGAAGAAAAAGGTGTTAATGTTTTACAACAAGTGACTGGAGCGAGAACAAAAATGGTGAGAGCGGCACAATAACTTAGTTTTAAAATAATTTGATAAGTGTTTTAAAAATAGCATAAAAGCCAATAGGGATAGGGGTAACAGTCTGCGAACTGGATTTATAATTGCCTACACCAGAAAGAGAGTGTTTGTGGGAACTGGAACATTTGGTTAAATGGCCTAATTTTATGCTGAATTTTCTGTAACCATGTGGTTTTATTGTAAACTGCAAGACAGCAACAGCTGTCATCAGTTCCCACAAGAGAATTCATTGAATCATAAACCAAAACGGTAAAATGTTACTGCGAAACACACAGGATGTCCCATCAAGTCTGAAATTATCAGAAGATCAATTTGTGATGATTAAGAAAAGAAGCAGGGAGAGATAAGGAAAGTATGTTTTTATGCAGTGAGTTGTTATGATCTGAAATCCATTTCCTGAATGAGTAATGGAACAATGTTTGAAACATACTGGTACTTCAAAAGCAAAATCTTCAGGGATGGACCATAGACCACAGGATAGGGTCTAAGTGGATAACTTTTTCAAAGAAGGGTACAGCCATGATGGGCTAAATGGTTTTCTGTTCTGTATATGTTTATGATTGTATTGTACCTTTCTCCATGAGTTGCTTAGTCTAATCTTAGTCATATTGTAACTCCCTCCCGTAACATATAATACTCCTCTTTATCAATAAGCAGTTTAATTCAAATTGTTTCCTGTATCTATATGTTAACCTTCCCTGACTGGTGTACAAGTATTCCTGAAGTCCTCTCATGCCTTTCAATTTTTAAAATATTCTGCTTTTCTATTCTTCTTCCCAAAATGGATAATTTAACATTTTCCCACATTGTGTTCCATTTTGCCTACTCATTAAACAGTCTATATCCTTAAGCAACCTCTTTGCATCCTCCTTAACTTATTTTCCCACCCAGCTTTGCTAAAGTTCATTGAGTTAGAAATCTGGACCTTCCTGGCCTGGACTTAACTGGGACAGAGCAGGAAGGTGGGTGAAGGGGGTGGCGTAGTGATCTCTATCTGGCCTGCTTCCTGTCTGAGTAAATTCCCCACAGCATGACACTTGCCAAGGGAAGGGTATTAAATTCCACCCCAAATGCTTTTGATAAATGTAAGACCAAAGTAATAAGTTATACTGCCAATTACTCACTTCTGAACGCAAGTAAGACCCTGTTACTTTAAAATGTACATCGAGCTCTGTTAAGTGAATTTGAACTACTAGTAAAATTGTTAATGCCTGTAGTGCATTACTAAGGAGTTTACTTTGTAACAGACTTTGCAGCATACTTATTATGAGTTTCATTGTAATCTATAGGATACACTTAGAAACATCATTTCAGAATTTCTACAAACTCTGAAGCTGTCTTGTCAACACATTCTGAAGTGGTCTGCTCAAAAATCAAAGTGTCTGTTTAAAAAAAACCTCCCAACTGTAATAATAACACATATCAACAATCTCTTGCTGCAAAATAACTTTTTATTATAACCTTATAATGGAACAGAGAAAACCAAATTCTCACATGTAGATTGAATGGCACTGGTTCTGGACAGTGACTCCATATGAACAAATAGAGGAAGGGCAGGACAAAGTCATTTGAGCTGCGAGGCCTACTATGCCATTCAATAAGTTCCTGGCAGACTTGACTGCATCACATTCCCACCTGCTCCTGGTAACCTTCTACACATCTTAGCTTCTCAAGTATCTATCTACCTGCACTTTAAAAGAAAATCAAAGCCTCTAGATGATCAGCCTTCATTTTAGACAGCAATCTTATTCTTGGAATTTGATGGCACTAATCCGTTCAAATTATTATTGAATTTGCTTCTAAAATCTGTTGGAACTTTGAGCAGCGTATGCTCTTTCATATTTTTTTTTAAATTCTGCTTTATTGGGCATTGCTGGCTGGGCCAGCATTTATTGCTGATTTCTAGTTGCATTTGACAAGGTGTTACTGAGATGCCTTCTTGAACCAGTTCTGTCCATTTGGTAGAGGTGGAGCCACAATAGGGAAGATAAAAAAAAGGTTATTTCTTCATAATTTCTACATCACTGACATTCACAGGTACATTAGATTTAGGGGGACCACTCTACTCAGGTCAGGGAGCCGAGGCAGGTCCCATGATTTCTGTCGAGAGTGTGTTGCTGGGAAAGCGCAGCAGGTCAGGCAGCATCCGAGGAACAGGAGAATCAACATTTCAGGCAAAAGCCCTTCGTCAGAAACGAGAAGGGCTTTTGCTTGAAAAGTCAATTCTCCTGCTCCTCGGATCCTGCCTGACCTGCTGTGCTTTTTCAGCAACACACTCTCATAGAATATAGAACATAGAACATCGAACAATACAGCACAGAACAGGGGCCTTCGGCCCTCGATGTTGCGCTGACCTGTGAACTATTTTCAGCTCGTTTCCCTACACTATCCCAAAATTACCCATGTGCTTATCTAAGGATTGTTTAAATCTCCCTAATGTGGCTGAGTTGACTACATTAGCAGGTAGGGCATTCCATGCCCTTGCCACTCTCTGCGTAAAGAACCTGCCTCTGACATCTGTCTTAAATCTATCACTCCTCAATTTGTAGTTATGCCCCCTCGTACAAGCTGACGTCATCATCCTAGGAAAAGGACTTTCACTGTCTACCGTATCTAATCCTCTGATCATCTTGTATGTATGTATCAAATCCCCCTCTTAGCCTTCTTCTTGCCAATGAGAACAAGTCCAAGTCTCTCAGCCTTTCCTCATAAGACCTTCCCTCCAGACCAGGCAACATCCTGGTAAATCTCCTCTGCACCTTTTTCAATGCTTCCACATCCTTTGTGAAATATGGGGACCAGAACTGTATGCAATATTCCAAGTGTGGCTGCACCAGTGTTTTGTATAGTTGCAGCATGATATTGCAGCTCCGGAACTCAATCCCTCTACGAATGAAATCTAACACACCATGTGCCTACTTAACAGCACTATCAACCTGGTTGGCAACTTTCAGGGATCTATGTACATGGACTCCAAGATCCCTCTGCAGATCCATGCTACCAAGAATCTTTCCATTGACCCAGTACTCTGCCTTCCTGTTATTCTTCCCAAAGTGCATCTCAACTCTAATCTCCAGCACTTGCAGTCCTCACGTTTCATCCATGATTTCTGTCCCTGCGGCCGGCTACAGGAACTCAAAGTGTTCAAAAATCTCATTTTAGTGAGAGCATTCCTATCAAATTAACACTGAAATGGAACTGACCTGTTTTATGTGACACGCCTTGGCTTTAATCATCACAGTGCAATGCAGACTAAACTATCTTTACAAATGATGGATTTCAATTGTCAGGGCTGTGATAAAATATTAATCAGTCTGGTAAATGTTTTTCTCAAACAAATTGATGGGAAGCGCCCATGTTGCGTGTAGAAATTCCTCAGACCCATGTTCATCTCCATCCATTACAGTCAATGAAACAGTCATAGATTTACCATAGCTTTTATGAAAGTATTCTTTACATTTTTACTGTTGTCTGAAGGACTTTGTGGCTGAACAGTAGTGTTGTAGATTTTTCTTATACCTGTTAATTGTTGATTGATTGCACTCTATTGCCAGGGTAGTAATATTTACTGGTCAGACTCACATTCCCAATCAACTCCCTGTGAATGAAACCGTTTTATGGAGACAGAAGATATTTGAAGTGATTTGTGTCCATTTGATCACTTTGCATTGCCAGATAAGAATTCCACACACACTGACGGCTCTGTTACTGCCATCTATGATTGTCATTGATTTGCATTCAGGATTAAGGGTTATTGCAAACTGCAGGAGACCCAGTTATTAATAAACATGACCTTTTACAGAACATTATCTTCAAACTACATTCAGGACCAGACTTTACACAAGGCTTCTCTATACAGCCAACTCTCAGTGGTTGCAGTAGACAGCAGTATTCTTTTCTTATCGGAGGTCCATAGACCGCAGTGACTTCTGAAATTAGAAATCAGTGCCACAATCAGTGTTCCAACATTAAGTGCTGTGCACAGAACTTGGGAGCCACACAGCTTACAGGGGAAGTTAGTAGTCAGGTGTTGTGGACCAGACCAGACCAGACTAGACCCTCTCAAATTATCTTAAGATGGTAGCATAGACCCTTACTTTAAATTCAAATATAAAGTGCAGTGTTCCTGCTGCAATCGACTGGTCAAACTACTCAATGTTAAGCAAACCACTATTTATTCAACCATTATAGTTAAAATACAAAAACAAAAGAACAACTTAGAATGACTTAGAATGACTTAATTCTATTGTAATAGAATAATAGATAGAGTAACTACTACTAATTAACTGTTCCTATATAGTAACACACCCCTTGGCAAAAAGGCAAACTCAGAAACAGATTCTCTCTGCTGCTGGATTGTACATGAGATAGAGAAAAAATATCAAATGAAAACTGAGAGAGAATATCAGCCAGGAAACCTTTTACTGCACCTTCTAACCCCGTTGAGACTTAAACAATTGATACTGAATCTCAAAGCTAAAAAACTTAAAGGCTAGAAATCCTGGCCTGTGAGAGCTGGCCATACCTATCCAGGCTATTGTTCTACTGTTCCAACTGAAAACAAAACCCAAGGCCTCCCAGGCTGTTTACTTTATAGGTCTTCACTAGCTGCTCAGCACCTCGGCCTTAAAACTGCTCTTAAATGAAACCAGGACAAAATAAATGAACTTTGAAGTGAATGAAACCTTTGAAGAGCAGGTGTGCATGCTGGAATGGATAGAGATAGAGGAAGCTGATGTGCTGAAAATTTTGTCAAACTTTAAGATTGACAAGTCGCCAGGCCCGGACCAGTTTTGTCCATGGCTGCTTTGGGAAACGAGAAATGCGTTTGCTTTGCCACTTGCGAAGATCTTTGCATCCTCGCTCTCCACAGGAGTCGTACCTGAGGACTGGAGAGAGGCAAATGTAATTCCTCTCTTCAAGAAAGGAAATAGGGAAATCCCCGGCAATTACAGACCAGTAAGTCTCACGTCTGTCATCTGCAAGGTGTTAGAAAGGATTCTGAGGGATAGGATTTATGACCATCTGGAAGAACATGGCTTGATTAAATGCAGTCAACACGACTTTGTGAGGGGCAGGTCATGCCTCACAAACCTTATCGAGTTCTTTGAGGATGTGACTAGAAAAGTTGATGAAGGTCGAGCTGTGGATATGGTGTATATGGACTTCAGCAAGGCATTTGATAAGGTTCCCCATGGTAGGCTCATTCAGAAGGTCAGGAGGAATGGGATACAGGGGAACTTAGCTGTCTGGATACAGAATTGGCTGGCCAACAGAAGACAGTGCCTGGAAGTCAGTGGTGAGTAGTGTTCCACAGGGCTCTGTCCTTGGGCCTCTACTGTTTGTAATTTTTATTAATGACTTGGATGAGGGGATTGAAGGATGGGTCAGCAAGTTTGCAGATGACACAAAGGTTGGAGGTGTCGTTGACAGTATAGAGGGCTGTTGTAGGCTGCAGCGGGACATTGACAGGATGCAGAGATGGGCTGAGGGATGGCAGATGGAGTTCAACCTGGATGAATGCGAGGTGATGCATTTTGGAAGGTCGAATTTGAAAGCTGAGTACAGGATTAAGGATAGGATTCTTGGCAGTGTGGATCTTGGGGTGCAAGTATTTAGATCCCTTAAAATGGCCACCCAAGTGGACAGGGTTGTTAAGAAAGCATATGGTGTTTTGGCTTTCATTAACAGGGGGATTGAGTTTAAGAGTCATGAGATCTTGTTGCAGCTCTATAAAACTTTGGTTAGACCGCACTTGGAATACTGCGTCCAATTCTGGTCGCCCTATTATAGGAAAGATGTGGATGCCTTAGAGAGGGTTTAGCGGAGGTTTACCAGGATTCTGCCTGGACTGGAGGGCTTATCTTATGAAGAGAGGTTGACTGAGCTCGGACTTTTTTCATTAGAGAAAAGGAGGAGGACCTAATTGAGGTATACAAGATAATGAGAGGCATAGATAGAGTCGATAGCCAGAGACTATTTCCCAGGGCAGAAATGGCTAACACGAGGGGTCATAGTTTTAAGCTGGTTGGAGGAAAGTATAGAGGGAATGTCAGAGGTGGGTTCTTAACACAGAGAGTTGTGAGAGCATGGAATGCCAGCAGCAGTTGTGGAAGCAAGGTCATTGGGGACTTTTAAGAGACTGCTGGACATGCATATGGTCACAGAAATTTGAGGGTGCATACATGAGGATCAATGGTCAGCACAACATCGTGGGCTGAAGGGCCTGTTCTGTCCTGTACTGTTCTATGTTCTATGTTCTAAACCTCTTAAAGCCACAGCAGCATCACACGGGTAGCCTTACCTTTCTGATAAATACATATACAACAGAAGGCCATTCAGCCTATTCTGCCTTTGCTGACTCTGTGTTGAGTTGTTGATTAACATTACCCTGCCATTTCCCCACAACTCTATATTATATTTGCCTTTTGAGTTGGAGATCCAATTAATTTTTAACAACTCTCAGGTAATGCATTCCAGACCATAACAAATTGCTGTGTTCTATATCTAACTCCTCACCTTCCTCTTGGCTTATTTAATTATTTACTGACACTCCCTCCCAGATTTACTGTATCTTCTCTGTCAAATTACCTCCAGCTTTTGAACTATTAAATCTGTTCTTTTCTCCTGTAAGCAAAACAATCGCAGGGTCTCTGGTTCCTTCAGATAACTGAAGTACTCATCCTGGGTATTATTCCAGGATATTTTCTCGACATATAACACAATCTTGATCCATATCCTGCACCCATGATAATGGGGCAGCGTGAACAGATTGATTGTGACTTAATCAATGATATGTGGTATACTATTTTTTGTGTTTGCAAAGGGCAACAGATTTCCTTGGGACAGGACCTTTCAGATGATGGGGATTTTCAGCCCGCCACCTGAAGACTCTGAGGGAAATGCATTCTCACTGGCCACAGCAGTGCCACAGCTATTTAAGATGTGGGAGGTGCTGGTGTTGGACTGGGTTGGACAAGGTAGAAATCACACAACACCAGGTTATAGTCCAACAGGTTTATTTCAAAATGCTAGGTTTTGGAGCGTTGCTCCTTGATCCTGCTAAAGGATCAATACTCTAAAAGCTAGTGTTTTCAAATACAACTATTTAATACTTCATGAAACATATTCAGTGAGAGAAAGGACTTCTGCCAGAGTGACGGTAAAAATCCTGCCGTAGAGAGCTACCATCAACGGATTGGTCAATGGCATGAAATTGTGAGATATACTGATGATTTGCAATTATCACACACTGACTCTTATTTTAGCTCCCACAACATAAAGGCAAGATGTGATGATTATTGTTAAAGAATTCAATCAACCTTTATCATAGGGGTCCTGGTATTTACAGTGCAATGTAATGTGTGTGAGTTATATCTATTAATATTATTTATTTTAGTGTTTAGATTTTAATTAGTGTTATGAGGGTTTTGGTCTGAGGTGGGTTAATAACTAACTTGTCAGGCTTTCTGGACTCATAATTTTTAAACAAATATAGTGTTGGAAAAAGATAGACCAGATCTAAAAGTTGAAGTTCTAAGTTGGAGAAAGGCCAATTTTGACGGTATTAGGCAAGAACTTTCAAAAGCTGATTGGGGGCAGATGTTCGTAGGCAAAGGTACGGCTGGAAAATGTGAAGCCTTCAGAAATGAGATAACGAGAATCCAGATTCAGTATATTCCTGATAGGATGAAAGGAAAGCCTGGTACTTATAGGGAATACTGGATGACTAAAGAAATTGAGAGTTTGATTAAGAAAAAGAAGGAAGCATATGTCAGGTATAGACAGAATAGATCGAGTGAATCCTTTGAAGAGTATAAAGGCAGTAAGAGTGTACTTAAGAGGGAAATCAGGAGGGAAAAAAGGGGACATGAGATAGCTTTGGCAAATAGAATTAAGGAGAATCCAAAGGGTTTTTATAAATACATTGAGGACAAAACAATAACTATGGAGAGAACAGGGCCCCTCAAAGATCAGCAAGGTGGCCTTTGTGTGGAGTCTCAGGAGATGGGAGGACCCGAAACGAGTATTTTGCATCAGTGTTTACTTTGGAAAAGGATATGGAAGATATAGAATGTAAGCAAATAGATGGTGACATCTTGAAAAATGTCCTTATTACAGAGGAGGAAGTGCTGGATGTCGTGAAACACATAAAAGTGGATAAATCCCCAGAACCTGATCAGGTCTACCCTAGATCTTTGTGGGAAGCTAGGGAAGTGATTGCTGGGCCTCTTGCTGAGATATTTGTATCATCGATAGTCATAGGTGAGGTGATGGAAAACTGGAGGTTGGCTAACATGGTGCCACAGTTTAAGAAGGGCGGTAAGGTCAAGCCAGGGAACTATAGACCAGTGAACCTGACGTTGGTAGTGGGCAAGTTGTACGAGGGAATTCTGAGGGACAGGATGTACATGTATTTGGAAAGGCAAGGACTGATTAGGGATAGTCAACATGGCTTTGTGAGAATGAAATCATGTCTCATAACCTTGATTGAGTTTTTTGAAGAAGTAACAGAGAATTGATGAGGCCAGTGCAGTAGACGTGATCAACATGGACTTCAGTAAGGCATTTGACAAGGATCCCCATGGGAGACTGGTTAGCAAGGTTAGATCTCATGGAATACAGGGATAACTAGCCATTTGGATACAGAACTGGCTCAAAGTAGAAGACAGACGGTAGTGGTGGAGGGTTGTTTTTCAGACTGGAAGCCAGTCTGACCAGTGGAGTGCCACAAGAATTGGTGCTGGGTCCACTACTTTTCGTCATTTATATAGAAGGTATAGTTAGTAAGTTTGCAGATGACACCAAAATTGGAGGTGTAGTGGACAGCGAATAAGGTTACCTCAGGGTACAACAGGATCTTGATCAGATGGGCCAATGGGCTGAGGAGTGCAGATGGAGTTTTATTTAGATAGAGGCAAGATGCTGCATTTTGGGAAAGCAAATCTTATCAGGACTTATACACTTAATGGTAAGGTCCTAGGGAGTGTTGCTGAAGAAAGAGACCTTGGAGTGCAGGCTCATTGCTCCTTGAAAGTAGGTAGATAGGATAGTGAAGAAGGTATTTCATACGCTTTCCTTTATTGGTCAGAGTATTGAATAAAGGAGTTAGGAGTTCATGTTGCGGCTGTACAGGACATTGGTTAGTCTACTGTTGGAATATTGCGAGCAATTCTGGTCTCCCTTCTATCCGAAGGATGATGTGAAACTTGAAAGGGTTCAGAAAAGATTTACAAGGATGTTACCAGGGTTGGAGGATTTGAGCTATGGGGAGAGGCTGAACAGGCTGGGGCTGTTTTCCCTGAAGCGTCAGAGGCTGAGGGGTGACCTTATAAAAGTTTACAAAATTATGAGGGGCATGGATAGGATAAATAGGCAAAGTCTTTTCCCTAGGGTGGGGGAGTCCAGAACTAGAGGGCAGAGGTTTAGGGTGAGAGGGGAAAAATATAAAAGAGACCTAAGGGGCAACGTTTTCACACAGAGGGTGGTACGTGTACGGAATGAGCTGCCAGAGGAAGTGGTGGAGGCTGGTACAATTACAACATTTAAAAGGCATCTGGATGGGAATATGAATAGGAAGGGTTTGGAGGGATATTGACCGGGTGCTGGCAGGTGGGACTAGATTGGGTTGGGATATCTGGTCATCATGGACCGAAGGGTCTGTTTCCATGCTGTACATCTCTATGACTCTGTGACTCCATGTATGTGTCAGAGAGCAGTTTTTGATGACAGTTTGCAAAAGATCTGGTTGAGATTAGTCATAAAAGCAGCTTCTCCTGGAGAACAGAGTTAGTTCTGAACAGGTAAGAATAGGTCACCTTAGTGTAAGAGTTTTAGTTTGAAAATTCTAAAATAGAAGTATTTGGTTCAAAACCTGAAGGGTTTTTTGATGCTAAGAAAGTTTAATCTCAGTTGTGTGACTAATTAAGGAAAAGGCTATCAAGATCTCAAGACTGGAAATTGAAAGAAACAATTCATCAAACCTCTAGATTTGGTAGAAAAGTGGAAACTCTTGAGTATTGTAAACTGATGGCGTTGGGATTTTATCCTTACCTTATAGTTTGAAAGTTTTGAACTTGTGTTAAATGTCAATAGCTTGATTTATTCCATTTTATTCTCATTTCTTTTGCATGATAAACTTCTGTTTTATTGATTCAACCAAATTTGCAGCATTTTATGTTTGTGTTTCAGTGAAAGCCAACCAAGTTAAATCAAAATAAATATAATATATGAAATGACAATATGTCATCTGACTTCTCAGTAATACCAACAGCTGAGATCATAACATTATGTACACTACAATCACAGGAACTTGTGTGTCTGGGCACACGCTATGATATTGGATGTACTGTAACACACTTCCCTCAATATGTAATATTGCAATGGGACAGAGCTCAGTACGATGGAGACTGAGAGCTTCATATTAATAGGTGAAATGCAATGATATGATGATAACGTTGTGACCATGTCCTTTAGCAGTATATTGCACAGCTGCTGTGACTTAAAAACAGCTAGTACATGTGTAGTCCTAGCAGCAGAGAGGTCTGGATGAGGGCAAAGCAGTTCCCACACTTCTAGAAAATGTTGGTTTTCTGTCATGGGGAGAAGAGGTTGAGCTGCTGTAGCTAGGTGGGGAGGGGGTGGGGTGTGTGGGTCTATATTAAGACATTGGGTGGAGTTTGAGATGGAGAGCCTGCTAATGTTTGATAGACAATGTGGACAGGTGGCACTTGAGGGATGCACTATTTCACACCCTGCCTGATTTCTGATGATTTTACCTGGAATATCAGGTCAGATCTTCCTTCTTGCTTCTGCTTTATTACAGAGGCAGTAATTGAGTTATGCCATCTGCAGATTGACTAACAGACAGCTTAAAAACTCGAACAATTGAACAGTTCTTCAATGCCTCTTTAAGTCATTGTGCTTTATACTTTTACGCGATAGGATTCTTCCAGCTAACTGCAGCAGACACCTGTTAGAATAACCAAATTGCTGTTCATCCCTGTGTAAAATAAGTAACTGATGTCATGTTTCCTAGCAGAAACAGCTCTTAGCTTTCTCATTAAAAAGCAGACAGGTACTGAAGTGGGCATTAAACTTTAGGCCAAAGGGAAGCTTCCTGAGATTTCAAGGCTTAAAATATTATTCAAATAAACCCAAATACAGATGGGTTACTTGCAACTAAGCAAGTAAAGACTATTTGCAGATTCCACCAGGTACTACCCTCACAGAGCAAGAAAGACTTACACTGACTCAGCACTTTCCATGACCTCAGGATATCTGAAAGTGCAATGCTTTCTATTGAAGAGAGTTTTGCACTTTGTAAGGCTGGAAAGTGGACAGAATCCTGGCTGATTTGCACATTGCAACATCCCCACAAATTGCAAATGCAATAACAAACAGTTAATTTCTTTCAGTCATGTTGGTGAAAAGATAACTAGTGGCCAGGACACCAGGAAAATTCCCCAGCTCTACTTGAAAATAGTGCTATATTTTACTACATCCATCTGTGAGTATTTGTTTGACCTCCTCATGAAAGAACAGCATCTCCAATTGTACAACATCCACTTTGTGTTCCAATGGAATGCTAGTCTGGAATTTCTGTTTCTTATCTTTCTGCAGTAGAGTCTGATCCCACAATATCTTGACTCAGAGACAAGACTGATAACGTACAAATACAAGACTTCCTTGAATCATTCAGAACTTTTTATTACACATTTCTAATGCTAGGGTCTGGAATACTGATGAAATGGTACTTCATTTTGGGTGGAAAATCATTTTTTTTCTTTAAAAAATTGCTTTCTAACAGCATTTTTTGGAAAACCATTTAGAGCTACCAATTCCTATATCACAATGCAATGTTTTGATTGTGCAGTGGTTGTTCAGATCAGTCCAGCCCCAAAGGAATCAATGATAGAAGCAGTAACACCCACACAGTATTACATGCTGAACATTCTTAAAGATGGGTGGCATGGTGGCTCAGTGGTTAGCACAGCAGCCTCACAGCACCAGGATCCCCAGTTCGATCCCAGCCTCAGGTGACTGTCTGTGTGGAGTTTACACATTCTCCCTGTGCCTGCGTGGGTGTACTCCAGTTCCCTCCCACAGTCCAAAAATGTGCAGGTCAGGTGAATCGGCCATGCTAAGTTGCTCATAGTGTTCGGTGCATTAGTCAGAGGGGGGTGAGTTACTCTTCAGAGGGTTGGTGTGGACTGGTTGGGCTGAAAGGTCTGTTTCCACACTGTAGGGAATCTAATCAAATGTGAATTTAAATCGTGTGGCCAGATTTGATTCAACAGCAACTTATATTTTAAAACAAGGTAAACCAATAAGACAATTCAAGTCAGGAAACTCAAGAGACCTGAATTGGAGGAGTGCAGGTAATTCAAAAGATTGTACAATTGGAGATCACAAAAATAGACAAGTCCAGGGGGAATTAGAACACAAGGGTGAAAGTCTAAACTCAGGAAGCCAATGTAGTTCAGTCATACCAGGATAGTGATTGACTGGGACAAGGCATGAGTTTGGATGCATGCAGCAGAACTTTAGATGACCTCAAGTCATGGGAGGGTAGAATATGAGATGCAGCCAGGAATGCACTGGAATGGTCAGATTCAGAAGGAACAAAGGCAGGAATGAGGATTTCAACTGCAGATGAACTGAAGCAGGGGCAGATTCAACTAATTCAACCAAGATGAAAGTTGGCATTCTGTGATTGTGCAGATTTGAGGTCAGCAGCTCGCCTTGGATCCAATCATGACATGAGAGAATGGACTTTAGCTATAGACAGTTGCTCGAGACAGGGATGGAGTCAGTTATTAGGAAATAGAATTTGTGGTACAGAATATAGAAATCAATGGAAAATAAACTTAAAAGGAGTGCACAAATTTGGGACTTAATATCAGGAAGGAGTAGACAGAGGAGATTTAGCATCTACCCTTTCTTCCAAATGTCTTCATCCTCAGAGCCAGTGACACCCTCTGCTACTCCCATCCCATTCTCATTCACTTGTGGCCAGGATTCCTGCAGGTCATGGGACTCTGGTGGGTGTATTGCTGTAAGCTGCCACTCTCAGCTAACAATGAGGAACATACATTGTCTGATTGGCTCTTAGCTGTGTTATTTTCTCCTTCATTGTCCTTGCAGCTTGCTGGCCTTGTAAGTGGACGACTGGAACTTATATAGTGGGCCTTTCCCAAAAGCAGACAGTGCAGGTGTCTCACCAGACTGAGTACCCCACTGCTCACCTGGATTAAACTATTCCCTTTGGTGTGAATTTGGGTCTGTGACAGTTACATTCATTGATGGAGAACAGATAGAAATATTCCATTACATATTTTGAAAAACCATGAGTGTATTGTGAAACACCAGTATACAAATAAGACAAACCTAATTTTCTAATAAATAAATTGATGTAATATGCTGAATTCAAGTAACCCAGGAAATTATTCATCTAAACAATTGAAGTTGCAAAATAATCTATCAACAAATCTTTTATAAAATAGATGTGCATTTGAAAAACAATCCTCAGTACACCAACTACCATTGCTTGGGAACAAAATCGCACATTAAAGTAAATCTATCTTTTATCTTTAAATAAATTGCAAAAATCTAATAACAGATAAAATTCACAAAAGGGGAAAGCTAGATAATACCAAAAAAGATGAAAGGCTAAGAAACCAAACCATGCTCATTGTTTATGAGCTCCTACCCAGATGTTACCCTGATAGTTGAACAGCAATTCGATAACCACCTCCCCCGCACCCCTCAATCCCATCTGAAAACAATCACTTTTAAAGAGAATTCTACATTTTACTCGTGTCAACTTGAGCTCAGATTACTCATGCAGATATATTGCAAAACAAAATCTGGTGTGGAGCTGTAACTCAATTATAATGCACATAATTTCTCCTTGCAGATTTTAAAAAATATAAATACATGTCCACATCTGCTCAACATATTTACACCAACCACTTTTGCTGTGAGCAGGCAGTTATCTGGCTGAGCACTGTGAGGTCCATTTTTCCACTTGTGTGTGTATATTTTATAATTATGTAGAAATCCCTCTAACAGCTGCTTCCCATTACCCTTTATATCTAATAAAGCAGGGAATGGAGTTAGTACATTACTCAAGAGGGAATAAATCTAGTCTTTAACTTAGCTCATTTCTCCTTCAGTTTTCCATCGATCATCGATGCACAACCAAAGCATCATGGTTTCCACAATGGTTAGGGCAAGGAGGCAGGTTCTGTTGAAATTGGCATTGAACTTCAGGTGGGCACCAATCTGATCCACACCAGCCAACTGGCAGCCCAAGGAGTCTGTGTTGCTGTTGACGCATGCATGTTGGCATCTGGAGATATGAAGAGAGATGGCAGAAGCTTCAACTTCCTCTCCATCGGAAATCTGTCCCATTGCCATTGGCACATGTTGGAAGGATTTACAGGATCAACCTGTTGGACCACAGTTATGAACACACCTTCCTTGGCCAATACATCCTGGAGTACGACTTGAATTTGAATCTTCTGGAGCAGAGGTATGGACACTACCTATTGTACCACAGGACTTCATTTACAATTTTCTCATTGACATAATTGATAGTTTCATGGCTAAAAGACTGATGTGGGAGATGTTTATGAGACACTAGCACTCATACGGGGGAGATTGGGATCTGACCAATTGGGGAGAAAGTGAGGACTGCAGATGCTGGAGATCAGAGCTGAAAATGTGTTGCTGGAAAAGCACAGCAGGTTAGGCAGCATCTAAGGAATAGGAGAATCGATGTTTCGGGCATGAGCCCTTCTTCAGGAATGAAGGGCTCATGCCCGAAACATCGATTCTCCTTTTCCTTGGATGCTGCCTGACCTGCTGTGCTTTTCCAGCAACACATTTTCAGATCTGACCAATTGGCGTTGTTTACACCTGAATTGTACTGGGACTGATGTTCTTGCAAATCCTAGGGAAGCAGGGCAGGTTTTAAACTAAAGTATGACGGAAAGTGGGCCAAATTTGGGAAGTTGTGGTGAATTGTAATGTGAGGAAAATTAAGGATAACAAAGGATAAAATTAAACCGACAATGACAGGAAGAAACAAAGAGTGCAGATGTAAGTGTAAATCAGGAGTGATGACAAGAGATTCAAAAATAATAGAGGGCAAAACTTAAGGCAGCACAAAACAATCAAAACAGTGCAATACTGGTGAATTAATAGTACAACTTGATCTAAATAAATATGATCCAGTGGCTGTAACTGAGAGATGGCTGGAGGATGATCTAGATTGAAGAGTAAGTGACATTTCGGAAAGACAGGGATCTAGAAAAGGGTGAAGGGATGACTCTGTTAATTAAAGATGATACTAGAGCTGTGATAGCAAATTAGTAATGAATGACCTAAAATCAGGAAACCAGGATACAGAAGCAGTCTGGGTAGAGATGAGGAATTTTAGAGGCAAGAGGCCACTTGTGATCAGGCACCCTAATGGATACGAAATGGTAGGACAGAGTATCAGAGAAGAACTAATCGGAGCTTGTCAAAAAGGTACAACAATTATCATGGGGGATGCTAATCTAAGTTTAGACTGGGAAAATGTAAAAGGAGGATTGAATGTTTCTGGTTCAGTTTTTTAGACCAGAATGTTCCATCATCAATTGGTGAGCAGGTTGTATCTTGACCAATGACAGATTTCATAGTGAAAGCACCACTGATATCAGTGACCCTAACATATAGTTGAGTTTTACAAACAGTTTGGGGAAGACAAGCACAGGTCCAAGACTACTATTTTGAATTTTAAAAAGAGCAATTATGAGGACATGAAAACAGAACTAGCAATAGTGAACTGGAAATTTACATTAAGTGATTGGTCAATAGATATGCAGTAGCAAGCATTTAATCGAATATTCCAGAAAGTATAGGATAGGTACATTCTAACAATGTGTTTAACTAAGTCAAAGACTCAGAGAAAAGGCATATAGTTCTACAAAGATACGTGGAAGGTCAGAGATTAAACAGAATATTACAAAAAAGCAGACTTACCAAAGATTAATACTGAATAAATAAGTCTATCTTACACAAAACAGATCGGGGGAATCAGTAATGGAGAACAAAGTGATGGCAGATGAATTGAACAGATATTTTGCATTTGTCTTCACAAAAGAAAACATAAGTAGCATCCTGGAAATAGCTGTTAATCAGGAATTGAAAGAGAAGGAGGAACTCAAGAAAACTACAATAACCAAGGAACTAGTAATGAGCAAATTGTTAAAAGTGATGGGTTTCGTCCTAGCGTCTTAATGGAAGTAATTGGTGGAATAGTTAATATGGAGGCTTCAATTGCCCAAATGTTCATTAAAGTCAGGGGAGGTTCCTTTATATTAGAAAATGGTTAATGTAACTCCTTTATTCAGAAAGAGAGGAAGGCAGAAATCAGGAAACTACAGGCCAGTTAGCTTAACATCTGTCATAGGGATAATGTTTAAAGCTTTTTTAAAGGCATTATCTTGGATAAG
The DNA here is from genome assembly GCF_037043375.1 of Chiloscyllium plagiosum. NCBI lineage: Eukaryota > Metazoa > Chordata > Chondrichthyes > Orectolobiformes > Hemiscylliidae > Chiloscyllium > Chiloscyllium plagiosum. Next base: position 107,300,666 of record NW_028270142.1, read on the forward strand.
TTCAAGGTAATCATGCAAAGTCAGTATGGTTTTGTCATTAAAGGGAAATCATCTTTAAATTATTGGAGGTCTTTGAAGTAACTTGTGTTGTGGACAAAGGGTAACGTGGGGATGTACTGAATTTAAATTTCCAGAATGCATTTGATAAGATGGCATATCAAAGGTTGTTGCAGAAAATTAAAGCTCATGATGTAGTCGTGCCTTATTAGCATGGATAGGAAATTGGCTTGCTAACAAAAAACAGAGCATTGTATCTTTTTCAGGCTGGCAGGATATTAGGAGTGGCATGTAACAAGAGTCACTGCTTGGGCTTCAAATACATATATGACCCCAAGGAGACTTTATCTGGTGAAAATTGAAAGTATGTTTTCTGTTGTGGGAGAATCTAGGATGGGAGGTCCTGGTTTAAAAATAAGAGGGTGTCTATGTAAGCATGGATGAGGAAAAATTCTTTTCTCTGAGGAGTTCTCAGTTTTTGGAGTTCCCTTCCTTAAATCACAGTGGATGCTGAATCTTTAAAGCAGGGTATATATAGATTATCTTTATAGATTATCTAAATGTTTTTGATGAAGGGAACAAATATATGGTAGCTAAATTTGCTGATGAAACAAATATGGTTGGGAAAGTGAAAAGAAAGATCTGGCCAATGCAACATAATGTGGGAAAGTGTGAAATTGTCCATTTTGACAGAAAAAATATAAAAGAAGCAACTTATCAGAATAGTGAGAAGCTGCAAAACCCTGAGACACAGAGAGGTCTAGGTGCATGAATCACAGAAGGTTAGTTTTCAGATACTGCAAGTAATTAGGAAAGCTAATATAATATTATGGTTTATTGTGAGGGGAATTGAATGCAAGGATGGGAGGTTATGCTTCAAAAATACAGGGCATGCACAACATTTGGAATACTGCGTACAGTACCGCTCATTGTACACACAGAACAAAGTGTTTGCACCGGAAACAGTTCAGAGAAGGTTCACTTGATTAATACCAGGAATGAGTGATTGCCTTCTGAGAAAAGGCTAGAAAGACTGGACATGCATCCTCTGGAGTTTAGAAGAGCCAGAGGTAACAACTAAAACATATATGACCCCAAGGAAACTTTATCAGGTGAAAATTGAAAGTATGTCTTCTGTTGTGGGAGATTCTAGGATGGGAGGTCCTGGTTTAAAAATAAGAGGGTGTCTATGTAAACATGGATGAGGAAAAATTCTTTTCTCTGAGGAGTTCTCAGTCTTTGGAATTCCCTTCCTTAAATCTTTAAAGAGGGGTATATTTGGATTATTGATTACTCAGGGAATGAATGGTTGGGGATATACAGGAATGTTGAGTTGAAATTAAAATCAGATCGGCCAAGATCTTATTGAATTATAGCTTGGAGTCTGTTGTTAAGGAGATCTTAAAAGTCAGCATCTCTAATTTCCAAATACTATAATATAGCTTTAAAAAAGAACATGTGGAGTGTATATGGAATTATAGCGAGAATACATTGGGACTCCAGGGAGTTTAGCTTAGCAATAAAATGAAGCCAAAGCTACAATACTGATTAGCCAAGAAGGAGACCCTGAAGATCAAGATGATCCATGGCATCTGGTCAGAAGATACAAGATGTAGTTTCACAATTGAACAGGAAGCCATAGCTGCAAAACTGATTAGCTAGAAGAATGGTCTGAACATTACATGTTCCAAGAACCTCTGGTAAAGTGATACCAAATAAAGTTAGATTATTGCGTAGAAACACTCTTTCCATTGGGCAAGTGTTACAAAAATTGAATTAAATGCCATTAATTGTGTTGACACAGGTGCACATAATTGGGCTAAAGATTGCAAAGCCATCTAAAAAGAAGCTATCACAATGGAGGTGCATTGCTAAGATCATTGCCAAGGGTTAGCTCATGTCATTGAAAATTTAACTGAGGGTAGTAAGACAGAGGCAGAACCTGAGACGGAGATAGAGACAGAGGGCACTTGCTAGGCAGCTATTATTTGCATAGAAGATAGGACAAAGTCAATGGATTTTTGTCACAGGTTGTGGGGTACTGTAAGAACCCAGAGCAAAGATTAATTAGTTACTAAAGTAAGGTAAAGAAATTAGCAAAAGAATCCAATGTTTGGCCTTATTAGTCATTAGAGTGATTGTCACAGGGCTGAGAACTGCATTAAGAATCCAGTATTATGGATCAGTGGATCCTGTATTCACAGGGCTTAAGAATTTCCCTTGTGGAAAATTTTGTAAAGGAAAATGCCTTTGACCACAAATCCATCAGAACGTGGTCAGCATATAGCGTCCTCTGGATCCTGAGGGAAAAGGAGAGAGTGGATCCCGTTGTGTGGTTCCCTGAGCAGACTGTCAAAGTCATTTTGCAGAATGCCTCATCACTAGACTTTCCAAGATATGGCTTGGTTGATGGTGAGAAGGGCACTACCTGTGAGGTCCTTCATATATGCCTGAACTCTCTGTGCCATTGCACACTGCCCTTGGAGCAGCTGTAGGGGGATGAGACTGTCACACATCTCCTGCTGGAATGTGCCTTTTCAAAGGAGTGGTTCCTCCTTTGGCTGTATGTTCCTGACACCATCTCGCCCCTTTCTAAGGAAGGAGTACCTGGATTAGTGCCCTGTCCTCCATTGCCACGCCTCCTGTTCAGAGAACCAATGACTGGGGCAGAGCAGATTTTGGGCAATGAGGGCCTTTGTGTCCCAGATGTCTGCTTGCTGCTCCTACTCCACCCTGTGCTGATGGGTCAACTCCCTGATTGTTGACACCAGAGGCTCCTTTCCTGATTTGCGCTGAGAGAGTGTCTGATCTCTGGCAGTCTGCTAAGTGTTGGTGGCCTTGAAGTCTTTCTTCCACACCAATGTGCAGAGCTATCAATGTGAGGTGCTCACCAGCTTCTGATCCCACGCTGTCTATTCCTATCATCCCCACCGAATGATCTGTACTTGAGCTGGTGGTGAGAGGAGTGCAGGAGGCAGCATTGCTCAGGCTTACTCAACACTCTCAAACTGATATTCCACGACACTATTGAGGGATTGCTGCACTTTTGGAGAGGCCGTCCCACATGAGGTTAGACCAATGCCCTTTCTACCTGCTCTGTAAATCCCACAGAACCAGTTTGCAGAAGAGCACGGGAGCTTCCTGACCAGGTTGAGAACATGGTTTCTGGGCAGTGCTGGGAATTTCTCTAGAGACGTCCTGGGGAGGTGAGTTGCATCTGAAAGACATGATTTGTAGTTAGTTGTGGTGTGCAATGGATTACACCAATCGCCTAATAAATTTGAATATTCCAATGGAATGCAATGCATTACCTACTTGGTTGTGAGGACATGGATGTCTCTGTACCATGTAGGAACAGTCCTAGACTTCTGTTGTCAGTGCATAAATCCTCTCCTTGTAGGGAGTGGGGAACCAAATATAAGGCAAACAGGTTTAAAACTATTAACAAAGGAACACTCAATTAACTGGGAGGCTGGACAACATTAAGTCACTGAGGTAATTAATTCCTTACAAATTAATTGGCTTTTTCTAGAAGTTTATCAGTCACCTTCTGAAAAAAATATCTTTTGTGTCTAATTTATGCCTGCTAGTCTGTGCCAATTTTAATACTGGTGTCTGGAGAAAGCTTCCCTTGGATGCTGTAATGTTAAATTTAACGGAGAAATAATAATTATTGAGTTATTGATGAATTCTTCTCTTTCTGTTTCAGTTGGTGTCCAAATACTCCATACAAATGAAAGGTCAGTGCATGACTGCATCTCACCTAATGAAGGAGTAAGTGAGAATGAAAAAGTAATCCCAAAGATTAAAAGATCTTTGTCTTGGATGTAATCATTGTTATATCACCAAATTCTCACAAACCATGAAGAAATAATGAACGGATAATCTGTTTTTTTGTGATTTTGAGTGAGAGTGAATATTGGTCAGGAAGCTCCCGTGCTCTTCTGCAAACTGGTTCTGTGGGATTTACAGAGCAAGTAGAAAGGGCATTGGTCTAACCTCATGTGGGACGGCCTCTCCAAAAGTGCAGCAATCCCTCAATAGTGTCGTGGAATGTCAGTTTTATTTTTGTGTTCAAGCGCTGAAGTAGAATTCAGAGCCTTGTTGTACCTCCTCAGACAACTGCACTCAGATATCACGCTGTTGTAGGTTTGCTCAATGTTATTAGATTGATTCAAATCTCAGAAAGATCATAATCATCTGACTTAATTCATTCCATTCATTAAGAATAAACACAGATCTGAAGTACATTTTTATACACTTTAGCTTTTGATAGCAAAGGCGAATCATAAGCTCAAATTGAAAAGCTATAAATCCAAATCCATTTCTATCAATGACACCTTGCTGTTTCAGTTGAATCCAGTGTATACTATAATGTGTGCAAAATTGAATAAAATTGTATTCCTTTCAGTTTGGGATATTGTATGGACACTCATCTGTTACACAATTATTCCGTCAATGATTGACAGATGAGAGACTTAACAAACAATCAAGATATTTTTCAGTGTATAATTTCAGTTGCATCACACTGTAAACCTTTGCTATAAATTCTGTGTCTTAAAATTGTGTCCCCCACAACCACCTGATGAAGGAGCGGCGCTCCGAATGCTAGGGCTTCCAAGTAACCCTGTTGGACTATAACCTGGTGTTGTGTGATTTTTAAATTCATACCTTAGCTATAGATGTGGTAAACTAAAGTGGCAGCCTGTGATACGTACTGAAAATACAAATTGCTTTGACACTCTTATTTAGAGGTCACGGAATGTGATTTTGAGTGAGAGTGAATATTGGTCAGCCTGGTATGTCAGTTTAGCACTCTCACAGCCCAGTAAACTATGTTCTATTTCAAATTAAATGATCCCTCTACAATAACAAATGGAATTGGTTTTAGCATTGAATAGTCATTGAAACTTTATTATCAAGAAAATACATTATTAATTTTGAAATTTGCCCCCTTTAGTGGTGGCCTCGTGGGTAAGAATGCTATTTCTGTCTTTTCTCAAGGGCTACGTCTACAAGCATGCCTTTTTTCATTACTTTTATTCCCTTCCCTGGACTCCTTCTGTTCATTCACTTTGAGCAAGTTAACCAAATGTTAAAAATAAACTTAAAATCAAAAGTTGGCTCTGCAATCTCCACTTTAACAATTCCCACCTGGAAGAGAAAAATAATTGTTCAGCTCTCAAATTTCTTTGTCTTCTTGTTTGTGATGGCAACTCTTGTCACATCCACTTCATCTTATGCAGTGAGATCAGAGAGAATCTAGAAATTGTGGCTGGTGTGCAGTTTAAAACATTAAGTGTTTGTTGGCACCAATCCCAGACATAATGATTGATAGACTAGACTGCAAACAGCAGATAAATAGTAAAAAAAGTGACGGTAAGTGCTTTGTTACTTTGATTGTACTGTACATCAGGGAACAGATCAGCAAAGAATTACCATAATTTTACCTTCAACATGGAGCAGATCCCATCTAAATGATAGCCATTGAACAAAGCACAGGGAATTGGAGCAAGTTTAGAAGTTCATGTTATGTAGGTATTAAGGGATTCACTAATTAGTGGCAGTAGGAGTTCATCCGCTCTAACTGTTTTTCTTTTTTCCTCTTTTCTTGTTTCTTTTTTCTATCTGCTATTTTCTGTACCTGTCTCTTGATGGAATCACTGGTGGACCTCACAGATCTCAAGCAAGCCCAGTGTGAAGGAGAGTAGGCCCAACACGGAGGGCAGTAGCCCTAGCATGGTGGAGAGTAGGCCCAGCATGTAAGGGAGTTGGCCCAGCACGTAGGGGAGTAGGCCCAAAGCAGAGGAGAGTAGGCCCAACGCAGAGGAAAGTAGACTGAGATCAGAGGAGAATAGGCCCAGCGCAGAGGAAGTAAGCCCAATGTGGAGGGGAGTAGGCCCAGCGTGGAGGGGAGTAGGCCCAGCACGGAGGAGAGTAGGCCCAGCACAGAGGAGAGTGGGTCCAGCGCAGTGGACGGTAGGCCCAGCATGGAGGGAATAGACCCAGCACGGAAGGCAGTAGGCCAAGCACAGAGGGAGTAGGCACAGCACGGAGGGGAGTAGGCCCAGCACAGAGGGGAGTAGGTCCAACGTGGAGGGTGTAGGTCCAGCACAGAGGGGAGTAGGCCCAGTACAGAGGGGAGGGGACCCAGCACAGAGGGGAGTAGGCCCAGTGCAGAGGAGATTAGACCCAGCAAGGAGGAGAGTTGGCCCAGCACAGAGGGTAGTAGGTCCATCATGGAGGGAGTAGGCCAAGCATGGAGGGAGTAGGCCCAGCACAGAGGGGAGTAGGCCCAGCACAGAGGGGGTTAGGCCCAGCGTGGAGGGAGTAGGCCCAGCATGGAGGTGAGCGGGCCTAGCACAGAGGGGAGTAGACCCAGCACAGAGGAAAGTAGGCCCAGCACAGAAGAGAGTAGGTCCAGAGTGGAGGGAGTAGGCCAAGCGTGCAGGGAGTAGGCCAAGCGCAGAGGGATTAGGCCCAGCGCAGAGGGAAGTAGCCCACTGCAGACCTTGAGCATTCATAAAACTAAAGCTGTGCAGGTAGTGATGGAGCGTGGACGTGGCTGGAGTCCAGCAGGAACTAGGATTATGGCAGTGGCAGGCAGCCAGCAGTGAAGAAAAGTGGCAGGTCAGCAGCAAGGTGATGGTGGCGAATGATGGCAATGGCGGTCAGCCATGAGGGATGGTGGCTGCGGTGGTTAGCGATGGTACAGTTGTTAGGGACAAAAAGGCTTGTGAGCAACAGTGAAGCCTGGTGTGCTTGGATGGGTTTTAGTCCAGCACAGGGGAGAGTGAGCCCTCTTAGGGAAGCCCAGCTTGGAGCATCTGTAGGCCCATGGCTCAAAAAAGTACAGTAATGTTTGACGTTCTAATTTTATTTCTTAATTTTCTACTTTTATGCTAAGTAGACTGCTGAATTTATTAACTTATTTTTTTTAATTCTTTATTTCTGTAACTAAGATTTTGTACCTAAGATGGCACAGTGTGAGGTGACATTATGCATTTCTCACTGTACTCTTGTACCTTGTACTTGAGTATATGTGACAATAAAACCTAAAACCTAAAATAAACCTAAATCAGGCATGTGTTTCCTGGTGAAATCCAAAGTAACTCTTCCCATTTTGACTTCCAAATTCCTCACTCTAGAAATTCAAATTCTACCCAAAGTGATCCCAGAATTCTTGGGCCACCAACCCATGCCAGCCTAAAACCCAAACCAAGCCGGAGTTCAGATACCATTTGTATGCCACCAGTAAAATGTGGATGCCAACCAGACACCTTTCTGCAGCTCGCAGTTTGGGGGTGAGAAGGCAATTGCTCAGCATCTGTGTTGAACCTGAAGACTGTTTGGGTTAGGGGAGATCTGAGAGATATTCTGGAATGGGCCAACAGATAGGCCGTGGGTGATTTTGAAGGTGTAAGAAGATTCCACCTGCTCCCACAGAGCCAAGAAACATTAACACTCAACTGATTCGGCCAAGTGTTCAGTCCAATTGCTTGTTGTTGTAAGTCTTGTTGGACTATGCAGTCCCTTGTGGAGACATCACTTAAACATGTTCTGAAGAAGGGCCACCAGACCTGAAACATAACTCTGCTTCTCTTCACAGATGCTCCCAGACCTGCTGAGCTTTTCCAGCAATTTCTGTTTTTGAAGCATGGCCTGTTTTCCCCCTGCACCGTACATTTTGGTCTGCAAACACGCACGGCTGCAGCTTAGAGGAAGCTCAGTGCTTGGTAAGAATATGTAGACAATGGCGATACTTGCTCTACCTATTGAAACTGGAATTGGTGTCATGCAAACTCTGCGGATCTCCAGCTTTTATGTTTAACTAGCCATACATCTGCTTTGATGCCTGCCTGAGCTGCTCCCTCAGTTTTAACTGCTGGATGCCTGCATTTTCAGCTGGAAGCCAGGAAGTCACATATTGAATTTCTCTCCTCGCAGCCCTATTCAGATTGCTGTAACCCCGTAACACCATAACCTTCAAAATTTTAAGGTTTGAAGGAATCATAAATGTCACTCAATGCCAACAGTCAAGCCAAACAAAACACAAAGTCTTTCCACCCAGCTGGGAGCATTCAGCTTGACTAGGATCGCTACATGAACCCACCTTTAGAATTGCTGAGCATGGAATCAGGGCTTAGGATAACTGGGGAAATAGCAGCCACTTTAGATGGTGCTCATCAATTTGTTGATAAAGTGGTTAACAACAAAAAAATTAATAAAGCCAACTTTTCAATTTTATCCTAATGGATCCAGTTTGCACATTAGAAGCCGACCGTGATTTTTTGTTGCATTGCTAAGATAGTGCCTGAGGATGGTACAGTTTGCACTGATAGTCTATTTTAAGTACTTTAATTCAGTGGCTGGATGTTTGAAACCAGCTGTCAGCTTCAATTTCCACCAAAGCCAAAGTCATTGTTGGCAGATGATTAAAACCAGAAAGTAATATTACTTTCAAGCTCAGAAGAGATTATTTAGAAACACTTACAGAATTGAATCAGTGTTGTTTTAAATAAAAGTGAGTTAGATTTGCCTTCTCATTTGTGATACTTTTATATTACAATTATTCAATTTTGCTGATGAAAATATAAAGGTCTATCTAACTCATACAGTTTATCCTTATTCTGTCCGTATAGATGGACTTATAGCAATATGTTTAGGGATAAAGTGGATTTCTTTCATGGGCTTTATGTTTGGGTTTTTTAAAATAGCTTTTGCTTGTGTTATGTGATCTCCATTTCAAAACACTCAGACGAGTTTACTGCAGCAAATTTCAAGAGAAAATACAACCAAAATCAAAATGGAGCTTTTTAAAATGCTCCCTCACTTGAATGACAAGTGAGTTGTTAAATGCCGATACAGGAATGAGCAGATTGATAGGAGCTATGATTTTCTTTTCTTTTATCTAACTAGTATACCATTCATAGCTAGACCACTTTGTCAACATCTATTGATAGTGTCAACAATTAAAAACAATGCCACCTAATGGCTTAACTTAGAAGAACTTAGAATATCTACAGTAGGGAAACAGGCCCTTCGGCCCAGCAAGTCCACACCGACCCTCTGAAGAGTAACCCACCCAGACCCATTCCCTTATTTCTCTACATTTCCCCTGACTATTGCTCTGTGTGAAAACTCACTTGGATTTGTGGCAGTTTATTTTTGGTACAATGGAGGGAGTTAGAGGAGGGAAAAAGCCTCCTCTGAGTAACGACATCAGAACTGGAAGCAACAAACTACTAAAACAACTTTTGTGTAATGAGCAAGGATACAATCCTGTCAAAGTGGCAAGTCGCATATCCTGTGACGTTCTCCGTGAAATTATTGCCAATGTAAAATCTGAGAAAGGGAGAGGGTAGGAACAGTGCACAGTTAAGCCTATTTAACTTACAATGAACCAGGAGCCTAGGAAACAGGGTGAAAGATTTTCTGCTTTAATTGGTAAAAGAACAGTAAGTAAAGTGTAGTCTCTTTATTTTTAGAGCATAAATATGCTTAATGTGAACCATAAAATATTTGTATCAACTCCAAAGCAAGCATGACTTGAGAACATTTTATGTAGTGGTTCTTTCATGTTTGCCACAGGGGAGTCCGAATACAAGAACCGAATTCAGACTGTAAACTGAGCTTGCGAGAAAGCTATGAAATTGTTCCGTGTCAACATGAATACAAATTGAGGATTCTTCCCTCAGCAAAATAAGTTCATGATGAAGTGATGGCCCTCTCTTTCTCATATATGAAAGAACTTTGGTCACACAACCTCACCTCTATGGCTCGTGTTCTTGGACAAATGGTGCCGTAAAAACTATCCCATTCCTTGGTAGTTTTACACAATCAGACCAGTACAGCATAGGAAGAGCCCTTTCAGCCCAGCATTCCAGTGCTGGTACTATCTATTTGAATCATTAGAGATTTAATGTCCTTTTCCCATTCTTCTTTAAAATCTGGTTAATGCTTCCCAACATCCTTTCAGGAATTGGAAATCACATCAGTTTGTGAGGTTAACAGCTAATATGTGGTGTCACCTCTGGTTCACTTGCCAATTACCCTAAATCTGAATCCTCTGCTAACCACCCTGTCTGCCACTGGAAGCAGTTTTCACCTTGTCTATTCCAACAAAACCATCCTCGGTTAGAAACACTTCTATTAAATCACTTCTCTGTTCTAAGGAGAAAGACGCCAACTTCCCTCTTCTTCTCCCCAGAACTGAAGTGTACCATTCCCGCTTACATTCTGCTAAAATTCTTTCCACACATGTCCCCAAGATCTTGGCCTAGATTTTCATCCTCAGGGAATTAATTACTAGTTGGGTCATTCCCTGATTTTGAAATTCTGCCTCTTGCTTGACAATGCACATACATGTTATTTTCATGCAGTGTGAGAGATCTGGCATCAGGGCCATTGTCTCTAGGCAGGGATGGAGATAGGGAATATGCTGACACAGAGACAAAATTTATGTTAGGTACTCTAGACCTTGCATCTCACATTCCTCACCTACATCTAATGGCCACTAACACCCATTCTTGCTCCATATGCCAAACCTATGAACATTGCAATCTACCAGGACAGTAGATACATGGGAACACCATTGTTTGTGAGTTCCCCCCACCCAAAGCCACTCACCATCCTGACTTGAAACTAAATCGTCATTCCTTCAGTGGGTAAAGACCCTGGAATTCCCTGCCTATCAGCATTGTCGGTGTGCCTACACCAAGCGGTCAGTAGCAGTTCATCACCACCTTCTCAAGGGCAAATAGAGATGGGCAAGAAGTGCTGGTCAAGCCAGCAATGCCTCATTCCCATGAAGGATTTTAAAAAAAACTCATTCCTCCTGTTATGGGGAAAATCACCAGTCTTGGAGTCAGATTCGGGGTTCAATGACAGAGCTTGTTGCACGAGGAAATACCAGAGCTCCGGAGAGAGAAAGATACAAACAGTACAGTGGTCAGCTGCGATTCTTCTTTCGACCCGGAACACGTGTCAAGATACTTTTATACAACTTGTGATACAATAGGTCAGTGATGAGATTATTATCTTTGTAATATGGTTTGTTTATGATAAACATTGCAGAATCGTTGATACTTTCGATACAGTCATTGTCAGTTCCAGCGCAGCCTTTGTTAATTTCAGCATGGTTGTTGTTAGTTTCAGTTCAAACACTGTCAGTTTCAATGTCTGCATGGAAGTCCTTTGCTCTAGTAATGGGCGCGAATCGCTCTTCCTGAGAAGGACAATTACTGCAGCCCTGGCTTTTAACACTTTGTATTGAGTCCATATCAAGCTGTTAGCATTTCTATCAAAGGTGTTGGCTGGACCCAGACACTTCGGCGGGCAATGTATGTTACTCATGTGTATTCTCTCCCCCACCTGCCTTAAACTAATCAACTGGGTTGTGAGTACATTGTGCTAGCATTCTGGTGGTCCCAGGCAGTGTCTGTATTTGCTCTGCTGTCTCTCTCCATAATGTGGTCCGGTGGCCATCTTATGTGTCAAGTGGCCAACTGATGGCTCAGCGGCCATCTTGTGTGTTCATGTGCCTAGTGTCACCCTGCAACGTGCCATCTCCCACTTCACTCCTCATATTCTCCATGCCTCCTTATTTTCCATGTTTCCCCCCAAAAACCCCTGCATCCTCATATCAGCATGTTCCCATTTTCACACCAATATCTACTCACATTGCATCCACTCATGAGAATTCATGGGCTTTCTGATAACATGAGGAAGTCTTTGAAATGCTCCTGAAACTGTCAAAATAAAAAAATAGCCATTCCAACAAATAGACATCATTATAAAATTCTTTTGGGAGCCCGTAGAACTAGCAAACAAGCACAACTGTTCCAAATCAAATTAAACAACAGCACTGAAAATGTTTTCAATACCATTAATCTCATTACCTGCTCATTAAACTGTCAAACAAAATAGAATAAGCACTTCACTTGGTAGCTGTGTCAACATCCCCTTCTGAGCTGAATAGTTAGTGGAGATTGGAATTCTGCCCAAGAATTTGACAGTATAGCAAAGCTTCAAAGGCTGGCCAGATAATTGAACTGGCAGTCAAAGAAAAGATTAAATTTCAGGAGAGAAATTGTCACAATAAGATCTTAATAATAACACCACTGAATGCAGAAGAACATTTCCACCTTGAAGATTATTACCTGGGAGTATGATGTTATTGCTATTACTGAGACTTGGTTGAGGGAAGGGCATGATTGGCAGCTAAACATCCCAGGATATCGATGCTTCAGGCGAGATAGAGAGGGAGTAAAAGGGGTGGAGGAGTTGCATTACTGATCAAAGAAAATATCACAGTTGTGCTGAAGGAGGGAACTATGGAAGACTCGAGCAGTGAGGCAATATGGGCAGAGCTCAGAAACAGGAAGGGTGTGATAATAATGTTGGGATTGTACTACTGGCCTCCCAACCACGAAAGTGAGATAGAGGTACAAATATTTAATCAGATCATGGAAAGATGTAGGAGCAACTGGGTGGTGCTGATAGGAGATTTTAATTTTCCCAATATTGACTGGAATTCACTTAGTGTTAGAGGTCTAAATGGAGCAGAATTTGTAAGGAGCATCCAGGAGGGTTTTCTAGAGCAGTCTGTAAATACTCCAACTTGGGAAGGGTCCATACGGGATCTGGTGTTGGGAAATGAGCCTGGCCAGGTAATTAAAGTTTCAGTAGGGGATTATTTTGGGAATAGCGATCACAATTCCATACGTTTTAGAATACTCATGGACAAAGAGGAGCGTGGTGCTAAAGGAAGAGTGCTAAACTGGGGGAAGGCCAACTGTACCAAAATACGGCAGGAGCTGGGGAACGTGGATTGGGAACAGCTGTTTGAAGGGAAATCCACATTCAATATATAGGAGGCTTTTAAAGAGAGGTTGATTAGAGTTCAGGAGAGGTATGTTCCTGTGAAAATGAGTAATCGAAATGGGAAGATTAGAGAACCATGGATGCCAGGTGTAATTGTGAGACTAGCTAAGGTGTGTACATAAGGTCAAGGCTACTGAAGACAGACAAAGCTTTAGAGGAATATTGGGAATGTAGGACCAATCTGAAATGAGGAAGTAAGAGGGCTGAAAGGGGTCATGAGATATCTTTAGTAAACAGGGTTAAGGAAAATCCCAAATCCTTTTTTTCATTTGTAAGGAGCAAGAGGGTAACTAGAGAAAGGGTTGGCCCACTCAAGGACAAAGGAGGAAAATTGTGCTTCGTTCAGAGAAAATGGATGAGATTCTTAATGAGTACTTCGCATCGGTATTCACCGAGGAGAGGGACACGGCAGATGTTGAGGTTCGGGATAGATCTTTAATTACTCTAGGTCAAGTCGGCATAAGAAGGGAGGAAGTTTTGGTTATTCTAAAAGATATTAAGATGGACAAGTCCCCAGGTCCAGATGAGATCTGCCCCAGGTTATGGACGGAAGAGAGAGAGGAAATAGCTGGGGCCTTGACAGATATCTTTGCAGCATCCTTGAACACGGATGAGGTCCCAGAGGACTGGAGAATTGCTAATGTTGTCCTCTTGTTTAAGTAGAGTAGCAGGGATACTCCAGGTAATTATAGACCGGTGAGCCTGACGTCAGTGGTAGGGAAGCTGCTGGAGAAGATACTGAGAGATATGATTTATTCCCATTTGGAAGAAAATGGGCTTATCATGGGTAGCATGGTTTTGTGCGGGGAAGGTCATGTCTTACAAACCCAATAGAATTCTTTGAGGAGGTGACAAAGTTGATTGATGGGTGAAGGGCTGTAGATGTCATATACATGGACATTAGTAAGGCATTTGATAAGGTTCCCCATGGTAGGCTGATGGAGAAGGTGAAGTCGCATGGGGTCCAGGGTGTCCTCGCTAGATGGATAGAGAACTGGCTGGGCAACAGAGACAGAGAGAGTAGTTTCTCAAAATGGAGACCTGTGACCAGTGGTGTCCCACAGGGATCCGTGCTGGGACCAATGTTGTTTGTGACATATATAAATGATTTGGAAGAAGGTATCGGTTGCCTGATTAGCAAGTTTGCAGATGATACTAAGATGAGCAGATAGTGGCAGGAGTAGCAGATAGTGAAAGGGACTGACAAAGAATACAGCAGAGTATAGATAGATTGGAGAAATGGGCAAAGAAATGGCAGATGAAGTTCAATCTGGGCAAATGTCGGGTGATGCATTTCGGAAGAGCCAATTCAAGAGCGAACTATGCAGTAAATGGAAAAGTCCTGGGGAAAATTGACGTACAGAGAGATCTGGGTCCATTGTTCCCTAAAGGTGGCAATGCAGATCAATGGGAGTGGTCAAGAAGGCACACAGCATACTTTCCTTCATTGGATGGGGTATTGGGTACAAGAGTTAGCAGGTCATGTTACAGTTGTATAAGACTTTGGTTCTGCTACATGTGGAATACTGTGTACAGTTCTGGTTGCCACATTACCCAAAGGATGTGGATGTTTTGGAGAGGGTGCAGACGAGAATCACCAGGATGTTGTCTGGTATGGAGGGCACTAGCTATGAAGAGAGGTTGAGCAGATTAGGATTATTTTCATTAGAAAGACGGAGGTTGAGGAGGGACCTGATTGAACACTACAAAACCATGAGAGGTATAGACAGGGTGGATAGCAAGAAGCTTTTTCCCGGAGTGTGGAACTCAATTACTAGGGCTCATAAGTTCAAAGTGAGAGGGGAAAGCTTTAGGGGAGGATATACGTGAAAGGTTCTTTACGCAGAGGGTGGTGGGGGCCTGAAATGAGTTGCCAGTAGAGGTGGTAGGGGCAGGAATGATAGCGTCATTTAATATGCATTATCCTGACTTGGGATTTTATGCTGCTCCTTCTCTGTTGCTATCAATATCCTGGTACCCTCTCCTTAACAATGCTGTGGATATTCTTACAGCAAATGGGCAGCAGTGATTTAAGAGAGGAGGTCACCTCTCAAGGGTAACTAGGGATGATCAAAAAATGCTGATCCACATCTCCTGACTGAATAAAAATAGTCTATTAAGTGCCATGTTGGGTAAGGATATACTTGCAAATATCTTGCCATTCCTGCTGGGTCAAAATCCTGGAATTGCCTTCAAAAGGGCATTGTGGGTCTACCTACAGTTCATGGTCTGCAGCAGTTCAGGAAGGCAGCTCACCATCACCTTCTCAATAGCAAGTAGTGATGCGCAATAAATGCTTGGCCAACCATATCCCATGAGCGTATAAAAAATATAATAATGAGCCTCATTTATCCATGCTTTGCACATGTTTTTCAACATCTAACACCTGTTTAAGAAGCCTTCAAGATGTTTGTGCATTTGCATGCAAGGAAACTAGGCCTATAGAATACCTGCTAACTGCAACAAGAATGGAAGCATTTTATCTGACTATGAAATGTACTCTACTGAACCCACCATCAAATGCTGCCACCCATCATATTCCTGGCCGTGATCACTATGAACACAACTTACTCATGCCCAAGCCCAACCCCAAGTCTCTTCCATTTCCAATATTGACATTCAGTCTCTAGCTCCTAGATTCCCAATTCTCTGAATCCCCAGTGGAGCATTATGAATATTTATCGAAAATGACTATTAACTGTGAGCTACACTCTTGCATGTGGTGAAAGAGGTTTTTAAGAGTATTCATCTATTTTTACATAGGCAATTTTCATTATATATAGAATTAACATTCAATCTTGCAGACATTGATGCTTGCCATCCAGGAGGGTCAAATGGCAACTGGTTCCAAACCACAAACATCTGGAATTTACCAAGGCAAAGATGAACCCACGTTAATAAGCCTGTCACCCTTCCTTGTATGTTTTACAATATTGGCTAGGTTTCTTGACAGCTTCAGGGAGACCGTAACTGCATTTGTAACAGTGCTTGTCAGCCAGAAGACAGAGGTATTCTGCCTTTTTGTCCCAAGTTTCCCCACTGATGTCCTCCCTCCACACTCAAAGATCCCTGGAATTGGTGATCAGATTAAATGCTCCTCCCAGGAATTGGTGCAATGCTCCTCCAGGTTTAAATCTCCTTGTGGTGTGTAAGATAGGGCAACTAGCACTCCTGACTGCCCAATAACCCTTATAGTTATGGCTTGTCCCTACCTCATTCTACAGTCTGCTCCATTGGTCTCCATGTCCAACTTGACATCAAGCCTGTTAGTCAGACTGTTATCCAGGTAGGTAACTTAAATTGGCCAACTGAATCACATTTTGGACTTAAAACTCCCACAGCAAGTGCCTAAATCTAGACCAGGTGCTCTAACAATAGTTTTGATACTTTTTGTCATGGAAAATGTGCATCGCTGGTATTTATTATCCATTCCTAGTTGTCCTTGCATATACACTGATGAACAGCCTTCCTGAATTGTTATAGTCAATGGCAGATAGAGAGGAGATCACATAATTTTGATCTAACAACAGTGAAGAAACAACACCAATAAAGTTCTAAATCAGGATGCTGTGTGATTTAGAGGGGAATATACAGTCAATGGTGTTCCCCTGCTCCTCTTGCCCTTGTTCTTCTAGATGATAGAGGTTTCAGATTTGAAAGATATAATTGAAGGAGCCTTGGTGTGCTACTGCAGTGTATCTTCGAAATGGTAACCATGTCTGCCACTGTGCATCAGTGGTGAAGCTATTTTAGATTATTGGGTTACTAATTAAGTAGGCAATTAGGCCAACATTTCCATAAGATATAAAATATTGCCCAGATCAGTTATTTACAACAATTGATGGCAGCTTCACAGTCACAGATTTATATTCTAGATATTTGCTCATTTATTGAATGCAAATTCCACCATCTGCTTCGGTGGGGTTGGAATTCACATCCCCAGAGCATTAGTCTGGGTCTTGAGATCATTAGGCCAGTGAGATTACCATTACACCACCATCACTACATAGCAATGGAAATTCAATGATTCCTTCCCTGAAATGTTATCTTAAAGCTTCATTTCCTAAAAGTCCATAAAAAGGGAAGAAAAATGCACTTGTTTAATGTTTTCTCAGTATACTAACGGAATATAAGTCACTACACGACTAGAACTGCTAACATCTGTTACATTTGCGAAAATTCTATTTTGTCAACCAGCAGTCCAAAGAACAGTGAATCACATCTATCGATTGATACATCCTTCAGAAGAGGCAGACAAGTTGACAAAGTGGGGTGAGGTTGTGTACAATAGACGTGTAAGATAGTCAAGATGGAATAAAACAATGAAATGCGGATGCTGCCGATCTGAAACAAACAATGGAAATTGCTGTAGAAACTCAGCAGGTCTGGCAGTATCTGTGCAGAGAAAACAGAGTTAACATTTTGAGTCCAGTGACCGTCCTTCAAGATGGAAAATTGATTTTTGTTTAATAAGAGGCACAGATCACTTGAAATTTGAGCATATGATATGATCTAGTTAAAAATGAAGCAAAGAAACAAACTATCATCAAGATATGAAAAAGAACCATGGCAGTCAGTTAAGTGTATGGCAAATAATCGTGACATGAAACATAACATTTTATCACCATCGGATTTTAATGTTTAATCAACTCAAAATCAATGTTCTGAGTAATTTGCTTCAGATTAGATTTCTATATAGACTTCATGAATGCCAAGAACTTTAAGTATGAATCAGAATCTATCAAATGTTCCAGTTTCTACTGCACTCAGCAGGTACAATCTCCAGCAGGATATCACAAATCTGCAGAGAAGTGGTAAAACTCATTCTATTTCTTGCTGCTGCTTAATATGCAATTAAAAGTTAATTAGTTTGCCATTTTGATGAGCACAATTCGAACAAAGCACAAAGGAAATAACCTTCCTTTTAACAGTGTTGGAAGCCTGGTTACTGAAGGCTAAAATTTTATACTCATTAGGCACAAAAGTCATGGGTTCAAGTCCCCACTCGAAACTGACCCTGCGCCGGGTGAAATAGATCCTTCAAACTAGATTTGATAAATGTTAATTAATACATAAGCATTTTCTTTTCTTTATAATTATTAAAAACGTAACAGGAGCCTGCATTTTTTTTAATCCATCACCAGATTCTGAGGATTGAGTGTTCAAGATACAATTGCTATATGAGGTTTATTTCCGTAGATGTTTATGTAATCACATTCCTGAGTCATTACTGGAGTCAAAAAACTGAGGGAGGTACAGTTCTAAAACAAGATGTTCCCATCATGTTATACATAAAATCCTTGATTTTGAAAATGATACTTTATTCAGGTTTTTGTTTTCCTTTGTTTCATTCATGGGACAAGTGTGTTGCTGGCTAGGCCAACATTGATTGCCCATCCCTACTTGTAAAGAGGGCAGTTAACAATCAACCAGATTGCTGTGGGCCTGGAGTCACATGTAGGCCAAACCAGGTAAGGATGGCAGCTTCCTTCCCTAAAGGACATTAGTGAACCTGCTGGGTTTTTTTCCTGACAATTGACAATGGTTTAATCGTTATCATCAGACTCTTAATTCCAGTTTTTTTAAAATATTGAATTTAATTGAATTTTTTAATTGAACCGACTTCCCAGAACATTATCTGGATCTCTGGATTTACACTCTAGCGATAATACCACTAGACCAGTGCTTCCTTCCACCCCTCTCCATCTCTGTTAATAGTGATCTTTGCATCTCACTTCCCAGTGAAAGCTGCTCAGTTAATGCCAATGACACAGATAATAAGAATTTTCACAGATAAGCATCTATTCCTGCACTAAGTCCCAATTGAGTCAAGCCAACAGCAATCCCTGTTGAACACTACTACCCACATGATTACCTATTGACACCCAGAGGACAAATATTTTAGACAAAGTGGGAAGGGTTAAATAAATAAGCAGTCTCTAACTTGCAGACTTTTTGGTTTTGAAGAACAAACTTGATGTCTATTGAATTAGTTTATCATTCACCTTATTCATGTGATGAGGAAGCATCTTATACTAGTTAAGTATATTAGATTAGATTACTTACAGTGCGGAAACAGGCCCTTCGGCCCAACAAGTCCATACTGACCCTCCAAAGAGAAACCCACCCAGACCCATTCTCCTACATTCACCCCTGACTAATGCACCTAAACACTACGGGCAATTTTGCATGGCTAACTTACCTAACCTGTACACCTTTGGACTGTGGGAGGAAACCGGAGCACCCGGAGGAAACTCACACAGACACGGGGAGAATGTGCAAACTCCACACAGTCACCCAAGGCTTGAATCAAACCAATGCCCCTAGCGCTGTGAAGCAGCAGTGCTAACCACTGAGCCACCAGGCTGCCCCAAGTAACTTCTTAATTAACTCTTTGTTCCCCACTGCTATTTTAAATTACAAATTTTATTAGTGCCTGAACTGCTAATACATGTAAAGAGTAATTTTGTAGTACTAACCCTAATGTGCATGAATCCAAAGACATTTGGAACATCAATAAATCTTTGATTAACATTGTGGATACTCAGTTACAGAGCTATAAATACATTAATATATTTCAAATCCAGCCAGGCAAATTATGACATTGAATTGTCTAGTTTGAGGATATGGGCAGTTCCAGAAGCTAATTGTGAAGTCTGCTGAGTTGTTATAAAAATCCAGCTGGTTGATAATAATGAAGGTAATGTGACAACCCCCATCCAATTTAGGTCCAGTCCCACATTATAGTGTTGACTCTTAATACCCTCAAGTAAAACAAGATTTTGGGAAATAAATGGGAGCAGCATTGCAGACATCCTGAGAATATCTTTACCCACCCATGTCGAAAACCATATTTGATTTTATATTGTGGAAGAATAAATATAGGCCAAGGCAAATACATATATATTAAAACCTACACAAAATGGAAACATTGAGCAGTCGTTCTGCTTACCCCTGGCAAAATAAATAAATCAGGTTTTACTTTCCTGCCAATGAGAACATTGAGCTCAATCTTAGGTTCCTTTGGCTAAGTGTGAGTTGCATTGAGTTTTTTTGGAGGGATTTTCACCACAAAAGCAAGAAAGATTTCTCACTAAATCTTATCAAAAATATCTAATTTAAATATTTATCCTGCTCCTTTGGCATCCCTCATGTCTAATTCCAGATCCATCATTCCCAAAAGATCTTGTCACTCAGCAGATAGCCACTGAAAGGCCAGCATCCACAAGAATATAGGAACAGGAGTAGGCCATCAGCCTCTCGAGCCCGTTCTACCATTCAGTGGTTGATCTAAGGCCTACCTCCATATGCCTGTCATGGCCCATATCTCTTAATATCTTTGCTGAACAAAAAGAAATTATCTATCTCAGAATTAAAATTAACAGCTGCATCCACTGCCATTTAAAAGACCATTGTGTACCCAGCCGAGTGCTGGCATTCTGAAGTTGTCCTGTTTGTTCAAAGCTGTTACCTGAAGATAGGAGAAGGGGAAGATGGCACTGCAATTCTCCCAGAGGGAACTGTAGGTCCAGGTAGAGGGGATGGTGTAAAGGAGGGCTGTTCTCTTCCTGGAGGTGTGGCAGAGGAGGTCGTGCCTCAAGACCCTGGCAGCGTGGTTCTGTCACACTTGACATCAGTGCCATCTCCACAGTATGGCCGATGGTAATGATAATCCACGTTCATCACAAAATTATCTAAAATCACTTTATTAGAATAAACTCTAGATAGATCAGAAACAGAAGGCAATATATGGGGGTCTGAGAAATGTGCACAATGGCGAGATTTGGCGAGATGAGGGACAAGATGGGAGGCCAATCTTGATGTTAGGAGTAACTCATACCATCTTTTCATTTGTTTCAGAACTGGCATGGAAAGATTCTCGCTAGATAATGGTGTGTTTACTGAGTGTTAAATGTCTTGTTAGCTTACCTCATTAATAATCAGCTTCCCATCTCACCATACCCACCAAGCAAACTCAAATTCTGGAAGACTCAGCAGAGTGCATTCCTGGTGAATTCAGCTCACTGCCTACTCACAATGCCCTCCATGTTGGAAATATGGCACCAAACGCTAAGGACATGTGTCATGGGCATCGCCCACATGCACCCAATGTCCAATACCCCTCTAGTTTTTATTTTTGGTGCACAGACGTCCAAGGTCTGTTTCTGGCACTGACTCCTGAATAAAAAAAATCATTGCTTCAGTACAAAGATCACACCAACCAGTGTATGAGGAACTGCAGAGGAACTTCCAAGCAACTGCACAGGCCCCAGCTTAGAGGGCAGACTCCTCACATCCACAGACATTGGCATCTGACACATACTATTCTCCAACAACCATCATGGTACATCTCTGATCTGCTTACAGAATCTTTCTGCACCTTGGTCTGCAGCAACAGGGACACACAGCCAGCTCAGGCTGTATCTCCAGGCTCTTTGTCAATGTCATAGCGCTCACTCATGCTGAGCCTACCTGGATGCTCACAGCATCCTTGCCCTCCTTTTTCTATTTGGTCTCTTAGCCAGAGATACCATATTATAGCTGTCTTCAAATACATGTAACTGTTTAGTGCAAACTCAAAGCTTGTCATAGTTGTCAACAGGCTTCAATCAAGTCAAGGATCTTCACTCTGTGGGTGTCTGGGACATTTAGATAAGGACAGCCTCCAATACCAGTCCATGGCCAGCTTGGGGCAGTCAGAGTTAGGACCCTCTTCTTACAAGGGGTGAGGAGATGAATGACAGGCTCCTTGATTCTTTCTATCTTATTGTGGGCTGTTTTCTGCATGGATTAGGAGAGGATCAGGTATTATGGGGGATGCAAGTTAGTGACACAACTCTTACTTTTGGTGCAGGTGGGGTGGTATCCCGAGTGAGTGACTGGACAACACAGAGGATATTCGGGGCAAATGATGGTGAGTGAGGCAAGTGTTGCAGAGATTAGTAAGAGTGGTAGAGCATGACCCTTGGTGAGGGGTGGGTGCAGAAGGAGGGATAGACTGTGGGTCAGGTATCAGAGAGAAGGTAGTGTCACTTGCCTTTCCAAAACCTTCCAAATCCACAACCACGTCCATCTAGAAGGATGAGGGCAGCACATACATGGGAATGCTAACACCTTCCCCATCCCCTCAAAGCCACTCACTATCCTGACTTGGAAATATATCACTGTTCCTTCACTGTCACTGGGTCAAAGTCCTGGAACTTCCTCCCTAATTGTATGTTGGTTCAACCCAGAGCAGGTGGACTGCAATAATTCATATTGGCAGTTCACCACCACCTTCTCAAAGGCAACTAGTGACAGGCAATAAATGCTGGCCCAGCCACCAACGCCCATGTCCCACACATGAACAAAACAAAATTACCCTGGCAAAGGGCATTCACTTTCCTCCTATATTGCTGGACACTCCTATAGGGGTTTGAGACTGCTTTAAGACAGCTGGCAAGCATGGAGCATGGTTTGATGCTGTGGCCTTCACTGAGGGTAGAGGTAGTCCTATGTTTGCAGCTTCCTACCCAGCAAGGATTCCAGGTCCATGTCCCTGCCTTCAAAGTCAATATCCTTTACCTGTGGAAAATGCTAGGAACCTTGTCAGCAGCTCCGCACTGAGGGACACCACAGAGGCAAAGCAGGTAATTAAGAAGGCTTCTGCCATGAGGCTCGTGTGTTTTCCTAGATTATCTTATCAAACTCACCTCCATAACTAGCCACCACACCTCCGCAGTGTGCCTCAAATCCAATTCGACCCGAGCTCACCATGCTGAATTCCCAGATCAATTCACCTGAGGGCAGATATCTGTCAAAAGATTGCCATCCCTTGTGCCCATGCCATCTCTTGTGTCCATGCCTTCCTTGAAAGGCCACTGTGCACCTAGACAAATGCTGACAATCCGACCTTGACCCCTCACCAGCAGCATAATGGCACAGCATGCACAAAGCCTCAGTATCCTTGGCACATAGCCAACATGGCTGCCACTCCCACACTCACACAAACTCATTCTTCCATCCTTTTGCTGATTAATCACCAGACCACAGTGCTTTTCTTTCCAGAGTTATATTTCGACTGAGCAGCCTCAAAGTCAGTGTGACCTTGTCCGCAGAGTTCATTGCAGACCCGCATCTTGTCATTGTCCTGTGAAGGAGCATTACAGAGAAGCAAAGAATCAGACAATCCAAACATGAACATTTCTTTACAGACAGCAGAAGGGAATACAAACAAACTAATAAAGATAGAATTCATCCCCTGCAATGCAAACCAGATTTTGGCCTCATGACCAACAACCACTTGACATTCGACGATGGTCTGCTGCCCCCAGCTCTCACCTACTGCCACTGGGTGTCAAGCAAGATCCGTCTGGCTTGTAGTGTCCAATATCACTCAGCTCTATCATGGACAAGAAATACTTCCTCCAGTGTCCTCATCCTTCTGCTTGGAAGGTTGTTTGCATTCTCCCAGTTCGTCAGCATCAATCATTTTGCCTTGTCGCCTACTCCAATAGTACAGAGCAGAACACTCTGTCTGAACTATATTGGAAGGAACCACTCCCCCACCCCTTGGACCATTCTGAGTGGTAGAAATGTACCCTTGGTAGCCCCATGGTCTGCTCCATCTTGGCCCTGGTCGAGGTGTGAGCAGCATTATACCTCAGGCTGTATCAGTCAGGGGTCGTGCAATGGTGACATGAGCCATGGTCACTGTGGGTAGTCCTTGTCTGCCAGCTGTGCATGACCCCTGGGTCTTCAAATACAGCAGGTTCATGTGGGTGCTTCAGGATGTGGAAGTCATGGCAGCTGCCAGGGTAGTGGGCACACACCTCCGGGAAGTGGTGATCACTGATCACCCGAACATTAATGGAATGGAATCCCTTTCTACTGATCAGTTCCGCAGCATTGTGATACTCAGTGTCAGGTCTGAGCAGTCAATGGCACCGGCTCTCAGGGGATCCCAGGTATAGTCCTGAATCCTACTGCCCAGGCTACAGCACTGACCTAATCATGGGGCCACCAAGTGAATTGGTGTGATTTTGTACAGATGGCATCAGTCACTGGCCTGATGTATTTGTGTTGCTCAACTAAGAGATTGCATACAGGTTCCCCTGTCTCTCCCTGGAAGGAGCCATTGTGTAGAGAGTTAGACCAGCTGTCACTTTCACAGTTACCGGGAGGTACAGCATCCCACTCCAACAGCTCTCAGGTTCTGTTCCTGTACCTGATACAGTTCCCTCACATGTCCCAGGACATAAGGAGGCTGCATCTATATGGTGCCTCGCACATTCTCAAGAAATGATGTCAGGACTGGAAACTTCTAGACCTCTCCATGAGCTGAGTACCTGGTGTCCTCCAGACCAGCCTGCTCTGCTCTTGGCCCTGTCCTCCTGCACCCACCTTCACCTTCTTACGTAGGCAGCCACAACACCCAACATCCCCCCAGTGTCTGGGCACAGGACTCTCAGTGAAGAAGACCTACAGTGAGAACACGAGGAGTAAAAGAGTCATCGCTGACACAGCCTGCAGGTGGGAACTGAGCATTCTCTTCCAAACAGTGAGACTTGCTGCAGTCTAATAATGAGGGCCATGTTTCCATCATCCATCCAGTTTCAAGCTCAGCCTGTACATCTACTCATAAAGCTGCTGTGTAGCTGGGTGATCATCATCTCACTGGAAAGGCAGGGATCCAAGACCTTTCCTATCTCAGACCAACATCTACCATTCACCTTCTCACTTCATTCAGTACAGACCATTGGTACATCTACATCCAGGCACCCCTACTCTGCCTGTGCAGCAACTGGGAAACAAAACGATTGCATGCTGAATGTAGCTGAGATTTTGCTTCATGTGTTTGTTCCTTCAGTATCCTAGGGTCCAGCAAAACTGGGTCCTGTGCTTTCGCCAGGTACCCCAGCAGCCCAACAGCCCACTTTCAGCCAGCTCACCCATTTGAAAACCCAATGTATTGAGCTTCACTTACTACTGCCCTTCCTGCCCTCATCTGAGCCCCAACGTTATCCCTGAATGAAGCCCACCCTGCTCCATTGTGCTCCCCTTGTGGAATTCACGGTGGTGGTTATTGCCATGAATACATCCTCCCCACCCTCACAGCTTGCCATGTCCCCTCCAATGCTGTTCCACATATCTCATGTTAACTTTCAGTTTGGCCTCCTTCACCATCCTTGCCACTACTCACATCTGCATGTGACTCTGCTTTTGAACCCACTCCTAATCTTGACCCTCCAACCCCTTTTTGGCAGTGATCCCCTTTCACCCCGATTGGGGTGTGTGCCCTCTGAGTGACTGACAGATGCACCCCCGGCACTGTAATTGCCTCAGCACTTTGACCAAGTTTGTCAAGTGGCCCCTTGTCATGATTGACCAGACCCCTTGTCTGTGGTGTTTGCAGCTCCCAGACCCATTGTGCCTTTCCCCTGTCTGCTTGTGATGGCCCTGGAGGACTGACTGCTGCCACTCCCTGAACTTATTGGGACAAATTCCCTAACCGTGAGCATTCCATGTTGACAGATAAAGCGGCCAAGCCCTTGGACTGTAAGTAGACAATGACCGTGACTGATGGTACCAGGACTCCCTCACCAAGAGTGCCACCCCCACCCCCCAACTCCCCCAACTTGACAGGACTGAGGACTGGACCCCACCAATTTCTGACATGGCATTTCAGTTGGTAGGCAACTGGCACATGCTGTAAATGTTAAACTGATATGTTTACATTGAGGTGTCCCCCTCACCCAAACAGATCCCGACTGACAATACAACAGCACTGATAATCTCCAGTGAACCACTGACAGGTACAGCACATGATGGCAGGGATGCTGTGAACATGCAGACAGAAGCTAAGTGAGTGAGGACTAAGACAGCAAGCAAGAAGTTCTCAGGTAAAGGCTGGTCCAATCCATGTGCACAAAGAGTCCCTGCTGCAGCCTTCAATACTTTGCTACTAGGGCGCATGCTGCAAAACAAGTCTGTGTTTCCAGAGCCCACTGGCAGTGTGTCAAAGGGTGCCATGGTGGTCATGAGGTGTTGGCAAATGCCAGATTCCAATGTTTGCACACGAGGGGTACATACGGCTGGTGCCGGTGGATCGTGCCTAAGCTGTAGTTTGACGAAAGGTGCAACATGAAGGTCCTTTCGAAACAGCTACTCGGTAGCTCTTATTTCCACATCGGATTTCTTGATGCCTGGCTTGTTTGGTACGTCTGGTAAAGTAGAAGTGAGTTGGGCTGTTAACACATTATTTAGCAAGTAATAATCCACTTTAATTGAAAACTTGCCACTGCCCAGTGAAAAACTCACCACACAGCCTGACAGATGCATAAAAAAATGAAGTGGGCTATTCCTGACGCTGGGGTCAACCTTGCTGGACTTCTCATCCAATTCTGCCACAAATCTCACCACGTTCCACATCACTCAGACTCTGTCCTGTCAATCTACATGAGACTAGCTGGATTTATAAATGTCTAGAAATGTATTTACTGACTTAGAATCATAGAGTCGTACTGGATGGAAGCACAGCGTTTGGTCCAACTCGATGACCAAGTTTTCCAAACTAAACTAGTCCCACTTGCACTTGGCCTATATCACTCTAAACTTTTCCTATTCATGTACCCGTCCAAATATCTTTTAAATATTGTAAATGTACTTGCATCTACCTGTTCCTCTGGCATCTCCTTCCATGGAAGTTTTGTTGAACCTTTATATTCCAACAATTAGACCTTGGCTCCAGTATTGGGTCTAATTCTGTAAACTGACTTTAGAAAAGATGTCATTGCTTTGCAGGGCTTTCACAGGGGATTTGCAAAACTATTACTGAGGGTGAATAGTATCAGCTATGTAGAGAGACTGGAGGAGCTGCGATAATCCTCCTTAGAGGAGAGGGAAGACCACAATGATAAGTCAGACCCAAGGCCACAGCTAATTTTGAATTGAAGGAATTGGGGGGGGAGGGGGGGGGGATTGTCAAAATTAAGAAAATGTAATTTCTATGTTCAATAATAATTTTGCACTAACATGTCTTTGATGGTAATATTATCAATTCCAATCGTTCCAACCGACATTTGGCTGTCTTGCCATTTCACCCATTATTTACCAGGAGGTTTTCACTCCCAGAGTCAGTCAAGGCAGTTACAGTCCATACATGTTGTTTTCCTTAGTTTTTCAGCAGGAGCAACCAAGAAATAGATCAACAATTCCAGGAGAGTCTATGATTGACATATTTTAATTATACATAGGATATGAAACTAAAGCTGGTAAATGGAGCTGAGGGCCAGATTATCTAATTAAATAGCAGTTCAGACTCAAGGGCGTGAATGACCTATTTCTGTTTCTATGATAATTCAAGAGAATTAAACCCCTAGGATCAGCCTAAACATAGTAGTACTGGCCATGAACATAAAATAGAACTAAATGTCTAGGTTAAGACTTAGACTTCCAAACTTGCATCCATAACATGCTCAAGGTATTCTGTTGAATCACACCAGACACTGTAAAGTGAACATTCAGGAGAAATATGCAAAGCAAACAAATTATGACTTTAGCTCGAATGCCCTAATTTGGTATCATTTGGGAGCTCAACCTTCCAACAGACACCGTCGATTTACCTCACAAGGCTGATTGTATATTGAGCAGGGGAAGGAACTCCCCAGGCCAGTGCTATTTCAAAGGGTCATCAAGGACTTCTGGTTCATTCCATCTAACATTTACTTCAGTTCTACAAGTGGTCAGTTGTTCCAGTAGTTGCTTCCGACTGGAGAAGTTCTACAAGAAACAATGTGGCAGGCACTGAAAGACTCTTCCTTGTCTTCACGGCTTTTGCATAAACCAGTTGCTCTCAATTGTAGTTCACATTCCCCTCAGAACAGATCATGACTAAAAGAATGAACAGAAGCAACCCGCAAAGCAAGACAAGTTGGCAGAAGAGGAAGAAAGAGGATCTGAATTTTACTGGGATGTTGGGATACACTTGCTGATAGTGGTTGTTTTGCTTGGTTATTGTACCATAGACAGGTAATGAGGTACCATAGACAGGTAATGAGGTACCTATGGCCTTGAAGTCTCATTAAGAATGATGAGAGTGAGCTAATAATGTTGCCAGTTTGCAATCCACTGATGTGTGAGGGAGTTCACTGAAGCTTTGTACTCAAAGTGAGTTAACTGCATTTCTTTTCCCTTCCCTATGTGAAACAGGTAGACCAAGGCAGCAGGCTCAATAGGACTGCATGTTTTTCAAGTGGGCACATGGTAACATTGACAGTGTGTTATGTATGTAGTTGGGGATGCTGATGAAGGAGCAGCGTTCTGAAAGCTAGTACTTCCAATTAAACCTGTTAGACTATAACCTGGTGTTGTGCGATTTTAACTTTGTCCATCCCAGTCCAACACTGGCTCCTCCACATCATGGCTGCTAAGCTACACATCCCTGAAAACTATGGGTAATGTAATATGGCCAATTCAATTAACCTGCACGTTTTTTAGAGGGAAACCAGAGCACCCAACTGAAACCCACACAGGTGGGGAGAATGTGCAAACTCCACACAGACAGTCACCCTAGGATGGAATCAAACCCAAGTCCCTGGTGCTGTGAGGTAGCAGTGCTAGCCACTGAGCCACCATGGCACCCACTTTAAAGAAGCAAGTCAGGTGACCTGGAAAGATGGAGCTTGGAAACAGTCTGGAATCCATGTGAAGGTTGTGAGGATCGTCAATAAAATGTTCCTGTTGAGATTTACCATTCCTCTACCTTTGTATATAATTCCTGGTCCCATAGAAAGCACCAACATAACACAGAGCACATTATTTAGTAGGTGGCCCTCTATCACAATTAATGAGGATTCCAACTGGTGTCTGATCATCGCCCTGGTGCGATGGCAGCAGTCACAATGCCTTCACTCTGTAACAGTCAGAGTGCCAGCTGCTTTGGAGCCATTGCAACAACTGGGTGATGATGACTCATGGCTCATGGGTCCAGTGTGCAATTTGTGCTCACTTGCATGACGTGTATACAACTGAACCCAGGCTCTCACTCAACGTGGGGACTGTTAGGCAGATTGATGCCACACTGAAACAAAGCTTCCATTGCTGGGCTGCTCTGGAGGAGACTTGCAGTAGTTGGCAGACCAAGTAACACAACCTCACCATTAAAGGCAGACAGCCCTTGCCACCAGTTACACAGTGAACTGCTGTAGAACAGAGACCTGAGGAGGAGGAGGAGAGCACACAGGGAGGAGTAGGGAAGAGGAAGAAGAAATAGGGAGGAGATAACAAATAACCCAGTGTGCCTAAGCTGCCCATGAAAGACTCGTCCAATACCTAATGGCAACCTCACTTCCAATTCAGCAACATTGCCACCCATATCTTCCTTCAATGACCATCACAGCCTCTGCTGAGCTGCAACATAAAAAAATGAAAGCCACAATAAAATAAACATTTCACACCAAACTCATAAATGAAATAATGCCATATTGGATACCAAAGTCAATTATCACCTACTTGCTTATTGTCTATCTCCATAGTAGTGTACAGCTTTCTCCTATAGTAGTGTTTTTGCACAGTGGTACACCACTGGCTACAGTATAGCTGTCAGAAGGAAGGCTTCAGATGGCCTAGTGAGGCAAGTTCAAGAAGGCCCAGCTTACGACTGCACCATCACAACAGCAGCAGCAGCAATCTGCCTGGTAGGCAAAAGGTGGTACGGGCAGGATTAGGTGGATGAATTCAGTCTTCCTGAGAGAGGAAGGAAGGTTTGTCTTCCATAGAATCGCTGGCAATTCCTGAGGGTGGCAGGTCAGCAATTCTGACAGATTGTTAGACTGCTGTGATACAAGTCTATTTCCACAGCCACTCACAGTTTGACCTTGCACCGGTGAAGTGTTATTGCATGATAACAGCTTGGCTTCTTTGCAGAACTCACATATTAACTGCCTGCCTCTTTGTGCTGCCATGTTGGCCCCAGGATACCCCTTCATGGTTGAATATGAAAGTGGGAAAAATGTTGTCAATCATTTCCTCACTAGGAAGGGCGAGCTCCGAGCTCTGGATAAAATCCTGGGTCAAAGTTCATACTGATCTATTCCATTGAATGCAGGCTTTTTAACGGTTGCACAATAGATTACAGTTTATACCTGTCCAACTTCTTCTGTGTCACCAAAATCATTGTGTGAGTGCACTACAGCAGATTTCCTTTTTCAATGAGCTGGTACCTGCACTCTCCTGTTCTGGCGGTAGGTCCTATGTGCACAATGTGCAGTTCCTGCTTCTTGGAATTCCTTCAAATTTCACACAGTTTAGTGTTTAGCCAACAATATCTCCTTCACTGGTGTTAAGAACACACAACTGTCCATCTCCCTCTCTGGTTCATTCCAGCTGTTTGCAAGTTATGGGCCAACTTGTCCTGCAAGAGAAGAGAAAGTGTTTCAGTGAGTGGGGAATGACTGGCTTGGGTAATGTGACTATCATGGTTGAATAGCTGACAATGTGTGCAAGCTGTTGAGACATAAACCTTGCAACAGTGTTAAGGTTGTAAGGGTGAGCTGAAACATTTGAATGTTCGATACAAGCCCTTCTTGATAGAAATTATATAAGAAACAAGAGAAGATCACATGGCCCTTCGCGTCTGCTCTGCCATTCAGAACGATCATGGCTGATCTTAGATTTCAATTAAACCTTCCTACTAACTCTTAGATACCTTGATTCACTGGGAGACCAAAAATCTAGCTGTCTCTGCCTTAAATATAATCAACAAAGATGCATCTACAACTGTCGTAAGAAAAGAGATTTACAACCATTTGAATGAAGGTATTTCTCCTCATCTCAGTCCTAAATGTATCTTATCCCAAGACAATGCTTCCTTGCCCTAGATTTCTCTTTAAATGGAAACAGCCTGTCAGTATGTACTCCACAATGCCCCTCAGAATATTGTGGGCATCAATGATATCCCCTCTTATTCTTCTCAAGTCCAGAGAGTATAGACCCAATCTACTCCACCCCTTACCATAAGACAATTCTTCCATCCTAGTGAAGCTTTCCCTACTCCATCCAATGCAATATTTATTAGATATCATCTGACCAAAGTTCTATACAATTGTAGTAAGACTTCTTTACAGCATGCATTTGCTTTCTTAATTACTTGCTGTACCTAGCTTTCTACGTTTCTAAAGAGCAGGACATTGGTTAGACCACTGTTGGAATATTGCTTGCAATTCTGGTCTCCTTCCTATCGGAAAGATGTTGTGAAACTTGAAAGGGTTCAGAAAAGATTTACAAGGATGTTGCCAGGGTTGGAGGATCTGAGCTACAGGGAGAGGCTGAGGCTGTTTTCCCTGGAGCGTCGGAGGCTAAGGGGTGACCTTATAGAGGTTTACAAAATTATGAGGTGCATGGATAGGATAAATAGACAGTCTAGTTGGTGGATCATCAACCCCACACTCACAGGAATCCGATTCACTAGAGAGAAAGAAAAGGACAACCAACTCCCATTCCTAGACGTGATGGTACAGAGAACACCGAACGGAGAATTCACCACCAAGGCACACCAACTAGCCACGAAACAACACGACCAGCTATCCTTAGTAGCCACACACGCAGATGACAAGCAACATGAGTTTGACTGGGACAATACTACTATTATAGGACAAGCCAAACAGAGAACAGCCAGGGAATTCCTAGAGGCATGGCACTCATCCACATATTCAATCAATAAGCACATCGACCTGGACCCAATATACCGACCACTGCAACGGACAGCTGGAACTGACAAATGGAAGCGGCAGATTCAAACCACTACAAATGCCGGAGGAAAGATCACAGAAGCGCTTCACAGGAGGCTCCCAAACACTGAGGATGTCACCTAGACAGGGGACGAAATATCTGCAACACAAATTCCCAGCTCAGTAAACAGAACCACAACAACGAGCACCCGAGCTACAAATCTTCTCACAAACTTTAAATTCATCCTTCCATACATTATACTCTATCTGCCACCTTCTTGCCCACTCACCAAACCTTTGCATCCTCCTCACAGTTCGTATTTCCATCGAGGTAGCTTTTTATCTTGAAAAACGTAAATGCATCATCTCTGTCTTTTTGTTTAAGTCATTAATATAGATTGCTAATAGCTAAGACCCAAGCACTGATCCTTGTGACACCCTATCAATTTGAGGATGCTCCATTTATCCTGACCCTCTGCTTCCTCTTTGTTAACCAGTTTTCAAACCATGCTAATATATTACCCCAAACCCTGTGAGCCCTTCCATATTAATTTTTATGCATTACCTCATTGAAAAATCTTGAGAAATGCTAGATGTTTGCTATATTTATTCATTTCTCTATTAGTTACATCCTCATAAACTTATCAAACAGGACTTCACTTTCATCAAACCACATTGGCTTCTTCTAATCACATTATGCTTTTCTAAGTACATTGCTGAGACATCCTCGGTAATGGATGACCACCCCCAATGATGGATGTTAGGCTAACTCCTGCAGTTCCCTGTTTACCCTTTTCCTCCTTTCTTGGATAGTGATTCTACATTTGCTAACTTCTAATCTGCAGATACCATTTCAAAATCTAGTCAGTTCATTCATTATTTCTTCAGCTTCCTCTCGTGGAACCACAGGATATAAGCCATTAGGTTCTGGGATGTGTCAGATTTTATTCTTTATCGAGTACTTTTTGTTTACTGACATTAATTATCCAATTTCCATGTGGTTATTAATCTCTGGGTTACTCTCTATTTCTAGGCTGTAACAGCTATCTTCGATTAAGCAGGCTGATACAATATATTTGTTCAATACCTTGCCATTTCTTCATTCCCCATAACAATTTCTTTTGTTAAAGTTTCTTACGTTAGCATTTACTTTGACTGCTCTCTTCTTTATTGAACATTTGGAAAAGCTCTTCCACTCTGTTTCTTTATATTCCTAGCTAGGTTACTCCCATATACCGTTTCTCCCCTTTTTAATCAACTTACTGGTTCCAAAAAAAAACCTCCCATTTCTTGAATTTATTGGTCTTCTTTGCAAGATTATAAGTCTCCTTTTAAATGTAATTCTACCCTTAATCTCTTTAAGTCAAGGAAATTTCTCACTGAGTTTTTGTTTCTCAGTGGAATGTATTTTGGCTGAACAACTCAAATTGTTTCTGCTATTTATTTACAATCGTTCCTTTTCGTCTATTTACCTAATCAATCTTGGTCAGCTCTCCCCTCATGTTTGTGTAATTAACTTTGTTTACATTTAAAATTCCTCTTTGTAATTATAACCTGTCGTTTTCAAACTTAATGGGGAATTGTGAGGTATGATCACTATTTCCTAATAAACTATGACATTGCTGATTAACCCTACCTCATTGCACAATAATGGATCTAAAATATCTTTATCCTATGTTGCTTCCATAGCATGTGGCTGAAGAAAACTATTACTAAAGCATTCCACAGACATTTCTTTCAGAACACTTTTGCCAATTTGATTGATGAAGGCTATATGAAGATTAAGGTTCCCACAACCAATACCACAACCACATTACCCAGTAATTTATTTAACACACTGTCCAATTAACTACAATTAAGGATCTTGTAAATTAATAATACCAACATTTTCTTGCTATTCCCATACATTTTCTACTTTTTGATTTTCAAGTTTCATTCTCATCGCTGTCCTTATTTCACCCTTTATTATCAGACCCCCTATCCTCCCTTTCGCTCTGCTTGCTATGTATTCTGGAATAAGTATTTCCCAACCTTGGTTACCTTGTAACAATTTATCAAGTCCCTGCCTAAAAAGCAAGGAGTACATTGGCTACCTCACAGCTTTTTAACAATTCACTGTTAATAATCTTGGAGCATGATTTAGACCTCTCAAAGACAGGAGCTCCCAACTCAAAGAGCTACTGGGCAGTCAGAGACCATCACCTCTCCAGCATTTTGGGCCCAGAGGAATCGTTGATAAACCAGTGAGTGTTCGGATCCCCTCTTGACATCAAGCTGTCAGGCCATGGCGAATGGAATAGGAAGTGGAAGTGTTGGAGTTTGAGAGGCCATACTGGGATGGTATTCTTGTAGCTGATGAAACCTTGAGTGGCTGCAATGAGCACAGACTGTCCTGTAATGAGAGACTAGCGTCCTGCACAAGAAACCAGCCAGGTTTGGGACGGACCTCTACTGTCACCTGACAGCAGTGAGATGATGCAATTTAACTGCCATTATGGCCAACTGATGGAGAGATGCCTGCTCCTGTCATTATTATAGTGTGGATAGTGCAGGTGGCGAGACAGCAAGCAGAATACCCTTTGAATTTAATGTTCCCCACCCATCAGTGGTACAGCATTTAATCAAGCCCCATATCTATAACATCAATCAAACCTAAACCACTTATCCTATTGTGGATGTTACACACAACTAGATAAAGAGACTGAAATGCATTTTTTTTTTACTATCCTCCTACGTGGAACTTGCTCTGTGATGAACTATAACTATTAAACTCTGTGTTCCTGTCTTCTCCATTCTGCTTGTCTTTACCTTCATCGATGTACTTTCCCATTGTCTCCATTCTTTTTTTCTTTGGTTTTCTAACTCTCCCTTCTCCTGAAACATCCTTCTTGGCTCAGAATAACACATTTTCTTCTAGCTCTGACCATATTTACTGGTGCACCCTTATATCTGTATTTCTATTCATTCTTTTTATGGAAATGAGATTATTAAACTAGAAAGTGTTCAAAAAAGACTTAGCAGGCTGTTGCTGAAAATAGGGGGGTGGGGGGGGGGGGGGGGGGGGCTCTGAGTTATAAGTAGATGCTGGGACTTTTTTCACTGGAGTGTAGGAGGTTGAGGGGTGACCTTATAGAAGTTTATAAAATCATGAGCGGCCTGGATAAGGTGAATGTCCTTTCCTTATGGGCGGGGATTGCAAGACGAGGTGGCACATTTTTAAGGTGAGAGGAGAAAGATATAAAAAAGACACGAGGGACAGTTTTTTTACACAGGCTGTGGTTCGTGTGTGGAATACACTTCCAGAGGAAGTGGTGGATGCAAGTACAGTTGCAATGTTTAAGAGACATTTGGATAAGTACATGAATAAGAAATGCTTTGAGAGATATCGGCCAAGTGCATGCAGGTGGGATGAATTTAGTTTGGGACTATGGTCGGCATGAACTGGTTGGATTGAAGGGTCTGTTTCCATGCTGTATGACTCTATGGCTCTATCAAGCACTGGTCACTATTACCTGTATTTACCCCGCACTTATCCCTTCTGTTTTCTCTCTCTCTAACTTTCCAAGTCACTCACCCATCAATTGAACTCTCTTGCTATACCCCCCTCTCCCTAACTATTTAACTTAAAGCTCTCTCTGCAGCCCCACAGAGCATGGTTGACTGTAATTAGTGATGGCGATAAATGCTGGCCCAGGTAGTGATACTCATGTCACATGAATGAATATTTTAAATATTATATGACTCGCGAGGATCCCAGCTATGGTTTTTGATGGTTGATTGATAGAGGCTTGGTGAACTGAACCATGTATGTGGTGGCAGTACAGTTAGAGGGATATAGCTCTTGAATAGACATTCACTGACCTTGTCTTCTCATGTAAAATCATTGAGATTTTGATGACACTGGACATTCACTGCATCATCTATCACCACCCATTGCCTTTTTGTCCATGTGTCCTAAGGGACTCCTGACTTCCTACCGATCTTGGATAAATCTCCTATTTCTCACCTTGAGGGCAGCATTGAAAATCTTGGGGACTGCTCTCTGCCAGATTGCGATATTCTTCCATGTTTTCCAAGTTAGATTCCCATTTGTGAATTTAAAAGCTGGTTTTAAATGGGTGTTGGTCACGAACAATATTGGACCCCTGTGAATGCATCCAGCCAATCAAAAGCACAACTAGCACTGGTTAGACATTGCAATTACTTAAATCAGTTGGCAGGACAATGTTATGTGCTCACTCTCTGAACTGTCCAATTATTCCCTTCAAAGGCTGTAACTTCAGAAGACAGCATTTTTCTGCCATCTGTTGTTTGAAGTTGGAACTGCATATCACTAGCAGTAAGTCTCTCTGAATTCAACAGGCAATAAATGCTACAAAAGTACACTCTTCTTGAAAGCCTTTATTGTTTTCCATCTCTGTTCTGCTTCTAAATGCTACATTTATTACTCTGGAAGAGAAATGTTCAAATGTTCGATTGTAAATGAAATCTATAAACAGAACTGATTCAATCTTTCTTAGATGATGTCAGGTACTTCCAACTGCTGCTCGGTAAATGTTTTGAATTTTACGGATTAAATTTATTCCAGGATAATCAAGGATTTAAAAACCACATTAAATTATTCCTTAATTCTGGGAGGAGAGAGTTAGGACTGTAGATGCTGGAGATCACAGTCGAGAGTGCGGTGCTGGAAAAGCACAGCAGGTCAGGCAGCATCCGAGGGGCAGGAGAGTTGATTTCTCGGGCAAGAGCCCCACATCAGTTGAAGTTAAAATGGGAAGATTCTTTGCAGAAACAATCTTAATAGCATTGCTGCAAGAGCCCAGGTGGAACAATAGTCAAAAAACACTTCAAAATCTGTTACCAATACTGTTACATGACCATTTACAATGATGACTTTACAGTCATTTAAATGATGGAAATTCTATTATTTAAAAGATGATACGACAAATCTGTTAGATGTTTGAATTTATCTCATTTATATTTGCTGCCTGAGTTGTAGTAAATGCAATGACATTGGTGCATCTGAACATGTAAAAAGTCACAAATGAGTGGTTGGCATTGAGTCCCATTCACCAAGTTGTTCCTGAGAATTTTTCGCATATCAGTGTTAAAATAACAAACACTACACCATAAAGTAAATAGAGTAAATAGGTACTGTATACTATTCGGCTTGAAATAGATGCTGACTGCAATGCTTGTTTGAATGTTGAACATATTTGAAATAACTCCAGAGAGGCCAGTGTCCCATCACCAAATCACCCTCTATTTATATATGGAGAGTCCTTGACACTGATCCAGCTGCCTCAGAGTCAGTTGCCAGGTGAACAGACCTTTAACACTGATGGTTTTTTTACACTCCTTTTTTTCTTTTTTTTAACCCCCACACTACCGCCTAACTGCGGTAGTGCTTATTTTTTCCCCAGCACCCATGGTGTGTGTGTGCAGGTGTGAGACACAGTGAAAGGCACAAGGTGCACGAATCTTTATTCAGTTTCCACCACCAGGAAAACACTGATGTTTATTATTTTTAAAGTATTCATGAGATAATATGATTCTAAACTGGG
The DNA here is from genome assembly GCF_037043375.1 of Chiloscyllium plagiosum. Lineage (NCBI taxonomy): Eukaryota > Metazoa > Chordata > Chondrichthyes > Orectolobiformes > Hemiscylliidae > Chiloscyllium > Chiloscyllium plagiosum. The sequence continues at coordinate 107,337,822 of NW_028270142.1, forward strand.
ATCGTGACAAAATTGACCTACATGGACCACAACAACTGGATATTCCTCCTTCTGCAAATTCCTTCCAGCCTTGAGCATATGTCCTAAATGCTGGCACAGGCAGAAAACACAGCTGCCTGGGCACCCATTCTTTGCTGCAGACAATGGTGTCAATCCCCCTCAATTTACCAACCACCATGACAGTTCCATTCCTTGTTGCTCCCACCAATTGAAGGGGTTCCTGTACAGTGTGTGCATCTAGCCTATAGCCTTACCCTCAACCCTACTTAACAAGAGAACTTCAAACCTGAAATAACTCCACAGAGGCTAGAATCCCATCACTAAGTCACCCTTTATTTACATGTGTTGAGTGCTTGACACTGATCCAGTTTCCTCAGAACCAGCTCCCAGAGTGAACAGAAACTCTGACACTCCTGTTTAATTTTTTTTCCCCTTACCCCCACACTACCGCCTAACTGCGGTAGTGCTTATTTTCCCCCAGCACCCATGTTCTGTGTGTGCAGGTGTGAGACACAGTGAGAGACACAAGGTGCATGAATCTTTATTCAGTTTCCACCACCAGGAAGATAGGAAAACACCCGAGTGGCCAGTTACAAACACTGCCCTTCACGTCAAAGGGCAATGCTGTGTGATCAAACAGTGAAGGGGAGGGTAGGGACTAAATCAAAATAGAGTTGTAGGGGGAAATGATGCACTCCACTCCCTGCGGCGCCCACCTCTCCCTGAACAACTCCAGGGTGTTGGTGGACACCGCGTGCTCCTTCTCCAAGGACGCCCGGGCTCTAACGTAACCGCGGAAGAGGGGCAGGCAGTCAGCCCTAACGACCCCCTCCACGGCCCGCTGCCTTGACCTGTTGATGGCCAGTTTGGCCAGGCCCAGGAGCAGACCCACGAGGAGGTCTTCAGACCTGCCCTCCCTCCTCCGTACCGGGTGCCCGAAGATCAGGAGCGTGGGACTGAAGTGCAACCAAAGCAGAGGAGGAGGTTTTTGAGAAAATCAAAAAGGGAGTGCAAATGCCCACACCCAATATATACATGGTCCACGGACTCCACAGCGCCACAGAACAAGCAGTTGGGCTGGGAGTCCATGAACCACCGCAATCTGCGGTTGCAGGGGACTGCTGCATGCAGCACCCTCCACCCCAGATCCCCGAGAGAAAGGGAGAGGACTCCCACGTAGACAGCCCTCCACTGGGGATCCCCACCGCCCGGTGGCAAATGGGCACGCCAAGGCGTGTCCGGACGGTGGATGAGGGAGAAGAGGTGGATGGTGTAACACTAATGTTTATATCTGTTAATCAAGGATCCCTGGTTGGCTCAGATTAACAGCACCAATCCGAGAACTCATGTTCTATGAAGTCTACCTGGCTGACCTTGTTACAATCACTACAATATCAAAACATAAGTGACTGAAAGTAGTATATTAGGGATGCTTAGATTTGTCTTAAAGAAGACGTAGGCCAGATTTGGCTATTTCTCAGTTCACTGTCTGTCCATTCACTTTGATGAGGAAAAGCATGCACAGAAGCAGAATACGCCAAACCTGAAGGTTTAAGAAACAGAAAATAAAGAGAGAAACTTTCAAGTGAAGCAACTGAGAGAATCAGTTCATAGCGTATTCAACAACAACAACTACACAGTGCTAAACTGTCACTTTCCAGACAGGAAACAGGAGGCTGGATTGTTTTGAGGTCCTGTATACACATCAGAGAAGCAGGCACTGACCCAGGGTTTTCAGGGAGACAGGCATGCTAACGGGTTCCCTGTTCAATGAAGAACAACAAACAATCACTCATTATTTAAAAACCAATCAGAGGTTGTTCACCTTGAGAGAAGGAGTAGCAATTCTGGAGTAAAGGGTTAATTATACCTTAACACTAAGGAATAGCTACTGAGCATCAGTGTTTGGAAAACACTGTACCCTATTGGTTTCCATAATGTGATCTCTAAATCTGCTGTAAGTGCCTTTGTGTGCAGTCTGGGAGTAATTGAATATACATCACTGGAAAGGTAGTGTCAGAGTTGGTGCAATTAGAAATGTGTGGAGCTTCAGAACTGTAAGACAGCCAACTACTGAATGAAACAGCAAAGAAGAGCTTTTTAAAAAATCAACAACAATCTTTAAATTACTGGAAAGTCAAAACCAAAATCACGAAACAAGTCAAAATGGCTATTCATTTTTCACCCTCTGCTACTGTAGAAATGGAAGGATGTGAACTAGATATGAGACACCCATTGGCAGAACTATGAAAGATCTATGGAATTAATGAAACAAAATGAGCAGCAACTCTGTTATTAGAACTGAGAAAAGAGTGCTACAGGTTTTATTGCATTCTAGATCTAACCTCACGATGGAGCCCTCAAAAGGAAGGTTGAGTAAATATAATGGAATGATCTCCATGCCCAAGGGGATAAATGAAACCGAGAGTAAAGTGCAATGGGAAGAAATAAATCAGAATTCCAGATAGTAGACATTAAGAATACATATCCATCTCAGCTGAAGCAAGTTCAAAAATTGGGTTAGGAACTCAAATGTGCCAGAAGAGAGTGTGACATTTTGCGGACACTGTTGCGCAGATGCTAAATGATAGCACAGATCTTAATCCATCTGTGACGTCTTCCCAGTGATTATCAACATAAAGTGGTTGGAAGTGTGAGACCAACTCAGTATCGACTGAGGAAATTCCCAGCTACCTTCAAGTCCAGCCTGAAAGTCAAAGTGGAAGAGCTGGGAAAGAAGGGAGAAATAAAGAACACATATCTCAGGAAGGATGTACTGGCCCTGGAGAGGGTTCAGAGGCAATTCACAAGAATTGGTTCCAGGAATGAACAGCTTAACATATGAGAAACGTTTGAAGATTCTGGCTGTATATGCGATGGAGTTTAGAAGGATAAGGGGGGGATCTAATTGAAACTTGCAGAATACTGAATAGCCTGGACAGAGTGGACATTGGGAAGATGTTTCCATTGGTAGGAGAGACTAGGACCTGAGGGCATAGCCTTAGAGTAAAGGGAAGACCTTTTAGAATGGAGATATGGAGAAACATCTTCAACGAGAGAGTGGTGAGACCAGAAGGCAACATGGTCGCAGTTAAAAATCCGGAAAGCTGTGAGTAGGCTCAGATCCAAAGCATTTTGCCAACGTTGAGAAGAGATCTCGTCATCTCATGCCAAATATTGAAGACATTTTGCCAAACTGGGTTAGGCAAAGGTCTCAATGTGAAGGAGGCTGGTGTGTGTTGGATGCCAATGTCCATGGATGTGAGGTACATGTGTCAGGTGCACCTGAGATGTTGGTGCCCAATTTCCAACACAGAGGTCCACTTGGATGAAGGGGTGAGCTGAACTGGCCAGATCCTCCCTCACTCTAGCTTCTTGGTCAGGTTTTCCTGATGTCGAGTTTTGTTTGGTAAGTATGGTAAAGATGAGAGGCTGAATATTAATGAAGTGAGTCGGGATATTAACAAGGCATTGAACTAAACAAAATCCACCATCAAATGGCACCTTACTGCTGCCTGATGAGAAACTCACCATGCTCCTTGTGAAAAGCATAAATGATAGTGGGGGTTACTATCACCCAGTTTGCCATATACCATGCCACAGCCCCTATCATTCAGAATCCTGTGGGACTCCTCCTAAATAAGCCAATTGTAAACGTGCAGGTTTTTGTGCAAATAGGGCAGGAAGTAGCCCCAAGTAGTGTGATGCCAAACCATACAAGGCCACGCGCCAAGTGTTCGGAAAATAGGATTAGAATAGTTCAATGTTTACCTTTGACTCGCATAGACTTGATGTGTCAAAGGGCCTCTATGACTCCATGATCCGGAGTACAGGATTTATTTTGTATCTTCCCGGATGTAATTCTGTCTCATCATTATGGTGTTCGAACTCAGAACAGAGTGCAAGTTGTCATATTTTGAATGATTGGTAGCAAGCCCCTCTCAGTCATTAAATACAATAGTGCAGCACTTCAAGTCAAACTTCAGAGTGTCTTTGAAGCACCTTGTTTAACTTTCCCAGGAACACTGGTTATGTGGGCGTTGAGAGAACAGAACCTGATGCAGAAGATGTTTCTCAGCCATCCGGACACATTCTCCTGACCACTCACGTTGATTTTCAAGTGTTTTGCCTCAATGTTTGTCAGCTTGACCACATTATGGTTTGTCTGACAGTGCTCCCGTCGGATTTGAAAAATGCAATGGGAGAATTGTTGACGGCATTTCTCCAGCATTTTCAGTTAAGGAGGCTGGTGATGCCAAGGGCTCTGCTGGTATTTGAGTATAGGGATGGTGAAAAGGGCTCAACTAGTGTTTCCAGTGTAGGGAGTGGTGCAGATGGCTGTGCTGGTGTTTCCAGTGTCAGGGATATTGCAGAGGGCTCTGCTGGAGTTTCCAGTGTAGGGGGTGGTGCAGAGGGCTCTGCTGGAGTTTCCAGTGTACGGGAAATTGCAGAGGGTTGTGCTAGTGTTTCCAGTGTCAGGGATATTGCAGAGGGCTCTGCTCGTGATTCCAGTAGAGGGAGTGGTGCAGACAGCTCTGCTGGTGTAACTAGTGTAGGGGATATTGCAAAAGGCTCTGCTGGTGTTTCCAGTGTAGGGTGTGGTGCGGAGGGCTCTGCTGGTGTTTCCAGTGTAGGGTGTGGTGCAGAGGGCTCTGCTGGTGTATCCAGTGTTGGGGATATTACAGAGGGTTCTGTTGGTGTTTCCAGTGAAGGGGATATTGCAGAGGGCTCTGCTGGTGTTTCCAGTGTAGGAGGCTGAGCAGAGTGTTCTGCAGGTGTTTCCAGTGTATGGGATATTGCAGAGGGTTCTGCTGGTGTTTCCAGTGTAGGAGGCTGAGCAGAGTGTTCTGCAGGTGTTTCCAGTGTAGGGGATATTGCTGAGGGCTCTGCTGGTGTTTCCAGTGTATGGGATATTGCAGAGGGTTCTGCTGGTGTTTCCAGTGTAGGAGGCTGAGCAGAGTGTTCTGCAGGTGTTTCCAGTGAAGGGGATATTGCAGAGGGCTCTGCTGGTGTTTCCAGTGTAGGAGGCTGAGCAGAGTGTTCTGCAGGTGTTTCCAGTGTATGGGATATTGCAGAGGGTTCTGCTGGTGTTTCCAGTGTAGGAGGCTGAGCAGAGTGTTCTGCAGGTGTTTCCAGTGTATGGGATATTGCAGAGGGCTGTGCTGGTGTTTCCAGTGTAGGGGATATTGCTGAGGGCTCTGCTGGTGTTTTCAGTGTCTGGGATATTGCAGAGGGTTCTGCTGGTGTTTCCAGTGTAGGGGATATTGCAGAGGGCTCTGCTGGTGTTTCCAATGTATGGGATATTGCAGAGGGCTGTGCTGGTGTTTCCAGTATCAGGGATTTTGCAGAGGGCTGTGCTGGTGTTTCTAGTGTACGGGATATTGCATAGGTCTCTGCTGATGTTTCCAGTGTAGGGGATATTGCAAAGGGCTGTGCTGATGTTTCCAGTGTCGGGGATTTTGCACATGGCTCTGCTGGTGTTTCCAGTTTAGGGGATATTGCAGAGAGCTGTGCTGGTGTTTCCAGTGTTGGGGATATTGAGGAGGGCTCTGCTGGTGTTTCCAGTGTCAGAGATAGTGCAGAGGGCTCTGTTGTTGTTTCCAGTTTAGGGGATATTGCAGTGGGCTCTACTGGTGTTTCCAGTGTAGGGGATATTGCAGAGGGCTCTGCTGGTGATTCCAGTGTTGGGGATATTGAGGAGGGCTCTGCTGGTGTTTCCAGTGTCAGAGATTGTGCAGAGGGCTCTGCTGGTGTTTCCAGTTTAGGGGACATTGCAGTGGGCTCTACTGGTGTTTCCAGTGTAGGGGATATTGCAGAGGGCTGTGCTGGTTTTTCCGCTGTCAGGGATATTGCAGAGGGCTCTGCTGGTGTTTCTAGTGAAGTCGATATTGCAAAGGGCTGTGCTGGTGTTTCCAGTGTAGGGGATATTGCAGAGGGCTCTTCTGGTGTTTCCAGTGTCAGGGAGATTGCAGAGGGCTCTGCTGGTGTTTCCAGTGTCGGGGATATTGCAGAGGGATGTGCTGGTGTTTCCAGTTTACGGGATATTGCAGAGGGTTGTGCTGTTGATTCAAGTGTCGGGGATATTGCAGAGGGTTGTGCTGCCGTTTCCACTGTAGGGGACATTGCAGACGGCTGTGCTAGTGTTTGCAGAGTAGGGGATATTGCAGAGGGCTCTGCTGATGTTTCCAGTGTGGGGGATATTGCAGAGGACTCAGCTGGTGTTTCCAGTGTAGGGGATATTGCAGACGGCTGTGCTGGTGTTTCCGGTGTCAGGGATATTGCAGAGGGCTCTGCTGATGTTTCCAGTGTCAGAGATTTTGCAGATGGCTCTGCTGGTGTTTCCAGTGTTGTGGATATTGCAGAGGGTTCTGCCTGTGTTTCCAGTGTTGGGGATATTGCCAAGGGCAGTGCAAGTTTTTCCAGTGTAGGAGATATTGCAGAGGGTTCTGCTGGAGTTTCCAGTGTAGAGGATATTGCAGAGGGCTGTGCTGGTGTTTCCAGTGTAGGGGATATTGCAAAGGACTGTGCTGGTGTTTCCAGTGTTGGGAATATTGCAGAGGTCTCTGCTGGTGTTTCCGGTGTCGGCGATTTTGCAAAGAGCCCTGCAGGTGTTTCCAGCGTAGGAGATATTGCAAAGGGCTGTGATGGTTTTTCCAGTGTTTGGGATATTGCAGAGTGTTCTGCAGAGTTTCCAGTGTCTGGGATATTGTAGAGGGCTCTGCTGGTGTTTTCAGTGTAGGGGATATTGCAGAGGGCTCTGCTGGTGTTTCCAGTCCAGGGGATATTGCAAAGGGCTCTGCTGGTGTTTCCAGTGTCGGGAATATTGCAGACGGCTGTGCTGGTTTTTCCACTGTAGGGGACATTGCAGACGGCTGTGCTGGTTTTTCCAGTGTAGGGGATCTTGCAGAGGGCTGTACTGGTGTTTCCAGTGTAGGGGATATTGCAGAGGGCTGTGCTGGTGTTTCCAGTGTAGGGGATATTGCAGAGGGCTCTGCTGGTGATTCCAGTGTTGGGAATATTGAGGAGAGCTCTGCTGGTGTTTCCCGTGTCAGAGATAGTGCAGTGGGTTCTGCTGGTGTTTCTAGTTTAGGGGATATTGCAGTGGGCTCTACTGGTGTTTCCAGTGTAGGGGATATTGCAGACGGCTGTGCTGGTTTTTCCGCTGTCAGGGATATTGCAGAGGGCTCTGCTGGTGTTTCTAGTGAAGTCAATATTGCAAAGGGCTGTGCTGGTGTTTCCAGCAGGTGATATTGCAGACAGCTGTGCTGGTGTTTCCAGTGTCAGGGATATTGCAGAGGGCTCTGCTGGTGTTTCCAGTGCCGGGGATATTGCAGAGAGCTGTGCTGGTGTTTCCAGTGCAGGGGATATTGCAAAGGCTCTGCTGGTGTTTCTACTGTAGGGGACATTGCAGAGGGCTCTGCTGGTGATTCCAGTGTTGGGGATATTGCAGAGGGCTCTGCTGGTGATTCCAGTGTTGGGGATATTGCAAAGGCTCTGCTGGTGTTTCCAGTGTAGGGGATATTGCAGAGGGCTCTGCTGGTGATTCCAGTGTTGGGGATATTGAGGAGGGCTCTGCTGGTGTTTCCAGTGTCAGAGATAGTGCAGAGGGCTGTGCTGGTGTTTCCAGTGTAGGGGACATTGCAGTGGGCTCTACTGGTGTTTCCAGTGTAGGGGATATTGCAAAGGGCTGTGCTGGTGTTTCCAGTTTACGGGATATTGCAGAGGGCTCTTCTGGTGTTTCCAGTGTCAGGGATATTGCAGAGGGCTGTGCTGGTGTTTCCAGTGTCGGGGATATTGCAGAGGGTTGTGTTGCCGTTTCCACTGTAGGGGATATTGCAGAGGGCTGTGCTGATGTTTCCAGTGTAGGGGATATTGCAAAGGGCTGTGCTGCTTTTTCCAGTGTAGTGGATATTGCAGAGGGTTCTGCTGGTGGTTCCAGTGTGGGGGATATTGCAGAGGACTCTGCTGGTGTTTCCAGTGTAGGGGATATTGCAGACGGCTGTGCTGGTGTTTCCGGTGTCAGGGATATTGCAGAGGGCTCTGCTGATGTTTCCAGTGTCAGAGATTTTGCAGATGGCTCTGCTGGTGTTTCCAGTGTTGTGGATATTGCAGAGGGTTCTGCCTGTGTTTCCAGTGTTGAGGATATTGCCAAGGGCAGTGCAAGTTTTTCCAATGTAGGAGATATTGCAGAGGGTTCTGCTGGAGTTTCCAGTGTAGAGGATATTGCAGAGGGCTGTGCTGGTGTTTCCAGTGTTGGGGATATTGCAAAGGACTGTGCTGGTGTTTCCAGTGTTGGGAATATTGCAGAGGGCTCTGCTGGTGTTTCCGGTGTCGGCGATATTGCAGAGGGCTCTGCTGGTGTTTTCAGTGAAGGGGATATTGCAAAGAGCCCTGCAGGTGTTTCCAGCGTAGGAGATATTGCAAAGGGCTGTGTTGGTTTTTCCAGTGTAGGGGATATGCAGAGTGTTCTGCTGGAGTTTCCAGTGTAGTGGATATTGCAGAGGGCTCTGCTGGTGTTTTCAGTGTAGGGGATATTGCAGAGGGCTCTGCTGGCGTTTCCAGTGCAGGGGATATTGCAAAGGGCTCTGCTGGTGTTTCCAGTGTTGGGAATATTGCAGACGGCTGTGCTGGTTTTTCCACTGTAGGGGACATTGCAGATGGCTGTGCTGGTGTTTCCAGTGTAGGGGATCTTGCAGAGGGCTGTGCTGGTGTTTCCAGTGTAGGGGATATTGCAGAGGGCTGTGCTGGTGTTTCCAGTGTAGGGGATATTGTAGAGGGCTCTGCTGGTGATTCCAGTGTTGGGAATATTGAGGAGGGCTCTGCTGGTGTTTCCAGTGTCAGAGATAGGCAGAGGGCTCTGCTGGTGTTTCCAATTTAGGGGACATTGCAGTGGGCTCTACTGGTGTTTCCAGTGTAGGGGATATTGCAGAGGGCTGTGCTGGTTTTTCCGCTGTCAGGGATATTGCAGTGGGCTCTGCTGGTGTTTCTAGTGAAGTCAATATTGCAAAGGGCTGTGCTTTTGATTCCAGTGTCGGGGATATTGAGGAGGACTCTGCTGGTGTTTCCAGTGTCAGAGATAGTGCAGAGGGCTCTGCTGGTGTTTCCAGTTTAGGGGACATTGCAGTGGGCTCTACTGGTGTTTCTAGTGTTTAGGGGATATTGCAGAGGGCTGTGCTGGTTTTTCCGCTGTCAGGGATATTGCAGAGGGCTCTGCTGGTGTTTCCAGTGTGGGGGATATTGCAAAGGGCTGTGCTGCTTTTTCCAGTGTAGTGGATATTGCAGAGCGTTCTGCTGGTGTTTCCAGTGTCGGGGATTTTGCAGAGGGCTGTGCTGGTTTTTCCCCTGTCAGGGATATTGCAGAGGGCTCTGCTGGTGTTTCCAGTGTAGGGGATATTGCAAAGGGCTGTGCGGCTTTTTCCAATGTAGTGGATATTGCAGAGGGTTCTGCTGGTGTTTCCAGTGTGGGGGATATTGCAGAGGACTCTGCTGGTGTTTCCAGTGTAGTGGATATTGCACACGGCTCTGCCAGTGTTTCCAGTGTTGGGGATATTGCAAAGGGCAGTGCAAGTTTTTGCAATGTAGTGGATATTGCAGAGGGCTCTGCTGATGTTTGCAGTGTCAGGGATTTTGCAGATGGCTCTGCTGGTGTTTCCAGTGTGGTGGATATTGCAGAGGGCTCTGCCAGTGTTTCCAGTGTTGGGGATATTGCAAAGGGCAGTGCAAGTTTTTCCAGTGTAGGAGATATTGCAGAGGGTTCTGCTGGAGTTTCCAGTGTAGAGGATATTGCAGAGGGCTGTGCTGGTGTTTCCAGTGTTGGGGATATTGCAAAGGACTGTGCTGGTGTTTCCAGTGTTGGGAATATCGCAGATGGCTCTGCTGGTGTTTCCGGTGTCGGCGATATTGCAGAGGGCTCTGCTGGTGTTTTCAGTGAAGGGGATATTGCAAAGAGCCCTGCAGGTGTTTCCAGCGTAGGAGATATTGCAAAGGGCTATGATGGTTTTTCCAGTGTAGGGTATATTGCAGAGGGTTCTGCTGTTGTTTCCAGTGTCTGGGATATTGCAGAGGGCGCTGCTGATGTTTCCAGTGTAGGGAGTGGTGCAGATGGCTCTGCTGGTATTTCCAGTGTCGGGGATATTGCAAAGGGTTCTGCTGGTGTTTCCATTGTCGGGGATATTGCAGAGGGTTCTTCTGGTGTTTCCAGTGTAGGGGATATTGCAGAGGGTTCTGCTGGTGTTTCCAGTGTAGGGGGCTGTACCGAGGGCTCTGCTGGTGTTTTCAGTATGGGGGATATTGCAGAGGGCTGTGCTGGTGTTTTCAGTGTCTGGGATATTGCAGAGGGTTCTGCTGGTGTTTCCAGTGTCGGGGATATTGCAGAGGGCTCTGCTGGTGTTTCCAGTGTATGGGATATTGCAGAGGGCTGTGCTGGTGCTTCCAGTATCAGGGATATTGCAGAGGGCTGTGCTGGCGTTTCTAGTGTATGGGATATTGCATAGGTCTCTGCTGGTGTTTCCAGTGTAGGGGATATTTCAAAGGGCTGTGCTGATGTTTCCAGTGTCAGGGAATTTGCACATGGCTCTGCTGGTGTTTCCAGTGTACGGGATATTGCATAGGTCTCTGCTGGTGTTTCCAGTGTAGGGGATATTGCAGAGGGCTCTGCTGGTGTTTCCAGTGTCGGGGATATTGCAGAAGGTGCTGCTGGTGTTTCCAGTTTGCGGGATATTGCAGAGGGCTGTGCTGGTGTTTCTAGTGTCGGGGATATTGCAGAGGGTTGTGCTGCCGTTTCCAGTGTCGGGGATATTGCAGAAGGTGCTGCTGGTGTTTCCAGTTTGCGGGATATTGCAGAGGGTTGTGCTGTTGATTCCAGTGTCGGGGATATTGCAGAGGGTTGTGCTGCCGTTTCCAGTGTAGAGTACATTGCAGAGGGCTCTGCTGGTGTTTCCAGTGTAGGGGATATTGCAAAGGGCTGTGCTGCTTTCTCCAGTGTAGTGGATATTGCAGAGGGTTCTGCTGGTGTTTCCAGTGTAGGGGATATTGCAGACGGCTGTGCTGGTATTTCCAGTGTCAGGGATATTGCAGAGGGCTCTGCTGATGTTTCCAGTGTCAGGGATTTTGCAGATGGCTCTGCTGATGTTTCCAGTGTCAGGGATTTTGCAGATGGCTCTGCTGGTGTTTCCAGTGTAGTGGATATTGCAGAGGGCTCTGCTGGTGTTTCCAGTGTAGTGGATATTGCAGAGGGCTCTGCCTGTGTTTCCAGTGTTGGAGAAATTGCAAAGGGCAGTGCAAGTTTTTCCAGTGTAGGAGATATTGCAGAGGGTTCTGCTGAAGTTTCCAGTGTAGAGGATGTTGCAGAGGGGTGTGCTGGTGTTTCCAGTGTAGGGGATATTGCAAAGGACTGTGCTGGTGTTTCCAGTGTTGGGAATATTGCAGAGGGCTCTGCTGGTGTTTCCGGTGTCGGCGATATTGCAGAGGGCTCTGCTGGTGTTTTCAGTATGGGGGATATTGCAGAGGGCTGTGCTGGTGTTTTCAGTGTCTGGGATATTGCAGAAGGTTCTGCTGGTGTTTCCAGTGTCTGGGATATTGCAGAGGGCTCTGCTGGTGTTTCCAATGTATGGGATATTGCAGAGGGCTGTGCTGGTGTTTCCAGTATCAGGGATATTGCAGAGGGCTGTGCTGGCGTTTCTAGTGTATGGGATATTGCATAGGTCTCTGCTGGTGTTTCCAGTGTAGGGGATATTTCAAAGGGCTGTGCTGATGTTTCCAGTGTCAGGGATTTTGCACATGGCTCTGCTGGTGTTTCCAGTGTACGGGATATTGCATAGGTCTCTGCTGGTGTTTCCAGTGTAGGGGATATTGCAGAGGGCTCTTCTGGTGTGTCCAGTGTCAGGGATATTGCAGAGGGCTCTGCTGGTGTTTCCAGTGTCGGGGATATTGCAGAGGGTTCTGCTGGTGTTTCCAGTGTAGGGGATATTGCAGAGGGCTGTGCTGGTGTTTTCAGTGGAGGGGATATTGCAGTGGGTTCTGCTGGTGTTTCCAGTGTAGGGGGCTGTACAGAGGGCTCTGCTGGTGTTTTCAGTATGGGGGATATTGCAGAGGGCTGTGCTGGTGTTTTCAGTGTCTGGGATATTGCAGAAGGTTCTGCTGGTGTTTCCAGTGTCGGGGATATTGCAGAGGGCTGTGCTGGTGTTTCCAGTGTATGGGATATTGCAGAGGGCTGTGCTGGTGTTTCCAGTATCAGGGATATTGCAGAGGGCTTTGCTGGCGTTTTTAGTGTATGGGATATTGCATAGGTCTCTGCTGGTGTTTCCAGTGTAGGGGATATTTCAAAGGGCTGTGCTGATGTTTCCAGTGTCAGGGATTTTGCACATGGCTCTGCTGGTGTTTCCAGTGTACGGGATATTGCATAGGTCTCTGCTGGTGTTTCCAGTGTAGGGGATATTGCAGAGGGCTCTTCTGGTGTTTCCAGTGTCAGGGATATTGCAGAGGGCTCTGCTGGTGTTTCCAGTGTCGGGGATATTGCAGAAGGTGCTGCTGGTGTTTCCAGTTTGCGGGATATTGCAGAGGGTTGTGCTGTTGATTCCAGTGTCGGGGATATTGCTAGAGGGCTCTGCTGGTGTTTTCAGTGTTGGGGATATTGCAAAGGGCCCTGCAGGTGTTTCCAGTGTTGGGGATATTGCAGAGGGTTGTGCTGCCGTTTCCAGTGTCGGGGATATTGCAGAAGGTGCTGCTGGTGTTTCCAGTTTGCGGGATATTGCAGAGGGTTGTGCTGTTGATTCCGGTGTCGGGGATATTGCAGAGGGCAGTGCTGGTGTTTGCAGAGTAGGGGATATTGCAGAGGGCTCTGCTGGTGTTTCCAGTGTAGGGGATATTGCAAAGGGCTGTGCTGCTTCTTCCAGTGTAGTGGATATTGCAGAGGGTTCTGCTGGTGTTTCCAGTGTAGGGGATATTGCAGACGGCTGTGCTGGTATTTCCAGTGTCAGGGATATTGCAGAGGGCTCTGCTGATGTTTCCAGTGTCAGGGATTTTGCAGATGGCTCTGCTGATGTTTCCAGTGTCAGGGATTTTGCAGATGGCTCTGCTGGTGTTTCCAGTGTAGTGGATATTGCAGAGGGCTCTGCCTGTGTTTCCAGTGTTGGAGAAATTGCAAAGGGCAGTGCAAGTTTTTCCAGTGTAGGAGATATTGCAGAGGGTTCTGCTGAAGTTTCCAGTGTAGAGGATGTTGCAGAGGGTTGTGCTGGTGTTTGCAGTGTAGGGGATATTGCAAAGGACTGTGCTGGTGTTTCCAGTGTTGGGAATATTGCAGAGGGCTCTGCTGGTGTTTCCGGTGTCGGCGATATTGCAGAGGGCTCTGCTGGTGTTTTCAGTGAAGGGGATATTGCAAAGAGCCCTGCAGGTGTTTCCAGCGTAGGAGATATTGCAAAGGGCTGTGATGGTTTTTCCAGTGTAGGGGATATTGCAGAGGGTTCTGCTGTTGTTTCCAGTGTGTGGGATATTGCAGAGGGCTGTGCTGGTGTTTCCAGTGTCGGGTATATTGCAGAGGGTTCGGCTGGTGTTTCCAGTGTCGGGGATATTGCAGAGGGCTCTGCTGGTGTAGGCGATATTGCAAACGGATTGCTGGCTTTTCCAGTGTAGGGGATATTGCAGAGGGTTCTGCTGGTGTTTCCAGTGTACGGGATATTGCAGAGGGCTGTGCTGGTTTTTCCGCTGTCAGGGATATTGCAGAGGGCTCTGCTGGTGTTTCTAGTGAAGTCGATATTGCAAAGGGCTGTGCTGGTGTTTCCAGCAGGTGATATTGCAGACAGCTGTGCTGGTGTTTCCAGTGTCAGGGATATTGCAGAGGGCTCTGCTGGTGTTTCCAGTGCCGGGGATATTGCAGAGAGCTGTGCTGGTGTTTCCAGTGCAGGGGATATTGCAAAGGCTCTGCTGGTGTTTCTACTGTAGGGGACATTGCAGAGGGCTCTGCTGGTGATTCCAGTGTTGGGGATATTGCAGAGGGCTCTGCTGGTGATTCCAGTGTTGGGGATATTGCAGAGGGGTGTGCTGGTGATTCCAGTGTCGGAAATATTGAGGAGGGCTCTGCTGGTGTTTCCAGTTCAGAGATATTGCAGAGGGCTCTGCTGGTGTTTCCGGTTTAGGGGACATTGCAGAGAGCTCTGCTGTGTTTCCAGTGTCGGGGATATTGCAGACGGCTGTGCTGGTGTTTCCAGTGTCAGGGATATTGCATAGGGCTCTGCTGATATTTCCAGAGCAGGGGATATTGCAGAGGGCTTTGCTGGCACTTCCAGTGTCGGGTATATTGCAGATGGCTCTGCTGATGTTTCCAGTGTCAGGGATTTTGCAGATGGCTCTGCTGGTGTTTCCAGTGTAGTGGATATTGCAGAGGGCTCTGCTGGTGTTTTAAGTGGAGGGGATATTGCAAAGAGCCCTGCAGGTGTTTCCAGCATAGGAGATATTGCAAAGGGCTGTGTTGGCTTTTCCAGTGTAGGGGATATTGCAGAGGGTTCTGCTGATGTTTCCAGTGTCTGGGATATTGCAGAGAGCTGTGTTGGTGTTTCCAGTGTCGGGGATGTTGCAGAGGGATCTGCTGGCGTTTACAGTGTCGGGGATATTGCAGAGGGCTCTGCTGGTGTTTCCAGTGTAGGGTACATTGCAGAGGGCTCTGCTGGTGTTTCCAGTGAAGGGGATATTGCAGAGGGCTCTGCTGGTGCTTCCAGTGTCGGGGATATTGCCGAGGACTGTACTTCTGTTTCCAGTGTCGGGGAAATTGCAGAGCGCTGTGCTGGTGTTTCCAGTGTCGGGGATATTGCAGAGGGTTCGGCTGCTGTTTCCAGTGTAGGCGGTGGTGTAGAGGGCTCTCCTGGTGTTTCCAGTGTTGGGGATATTGCAGAGGGGTGTGCTGGTGTTTCCACTGTTGAGGGTGGTGCAGTGGGCTGTGCTGGTGTTTCCAGTGAAGGGGATGTTGCAGAGGACTGTGCTGTTGTTTCCACTGTCAAGCGTGGTGCAGAGGGCTGTGCTGGTGTTTCCAGTATAGGGGATATTGCAGAGGGCTGTGCTGGGGTTTGCTATGTCGGGGATATTGCAGAGGGCTCTGCTGGTGTTTCCAGTGTAGGGGATTTTGCAAAGGGCTGTGCTGGTTTTTCAAGTGTAGGGGATATGGCAGAGGGCTGTGCTGGTTTTTCCACTGTAGGGGACATTGCAGAGGGCTCTGCTGGTGTTTCCAGTGTAGGGGATATTGCAGAAGGCTCTGCTGGTATTTCCAGAGTAGGGGATATTGCTGAGGGCTCTGCTGGTGTTTCCAGTGTAGGGGATATTGCAGAGAGCTCTGCTGGTATTTCCAGTGTCTGGGATATTGCAGAGAGCTCTGCTGTTTTTCGAGTGTCGCGGATATTGCAGAGGGCTGTGCTGGTGTTTACAGTGTAAGGGATATTGCAGAGGGTTCTGCTGATGTTTCCAGTTTCGGGGATATTGCAGAGGGCTCTGCTGGAGTTTCCAGTGTAGGGGATATTGCAGAGGGCTGTGCTGGTGTTTCCGGTGTCACGGATATTGTAAAGGGCTTTGCTGGTATTTCCAGTGTAGGGGATATTGCAGAGGGTCCTGCTGGTGTTTCCAGTGTAGGGGGCTGTACAGAGGGCTGTGCTGGTGTTTCCAGTATAGGGGATATTGCAGAGGGCTGTGCTGGTGTTTTCAGTATAGTGGATATTGCAGAAGGTTCTGCTGGTGTTTCCAGTGTAGGGGGCTGTACAGAGGACTCTACAGCTGTTTCCAGTGTAGGGGATATTGCAGAGGGTTGTGCTGGTGTTTCCAGTGTACGGGATATTGCAGAGGGCTGTGCTGGTGTTTACAGTGTAAGGGATATTGCAGAGGGTTCTGCTGATGTTTCCAGTGTCGGGGATATTGCAGAGGGCTCTGCTGATGTTTCCAGTGCCGGGGATTTTGCATGGGGCTGTGCAAGTTTTTCCAGGGGAGGGGATGTTGCAGAGGGTTCTGCTGATGTTTCCAGTGTAGGAGATATTGCAGAGGGCTGTGCTGGTGTTTCCAGTGTAGGGGATATTGCAGAGGGCTCTGCTGGTGATTCCAGTGTCGGGAATATTGAGGAGGGCTCTGCTGGTGTTTCCAGTGTCAGAGATATTGCAGAGGGCTCTGCTGGTGTTTCCGGTTTAGTGAACATTGCAGAGAGCTCTGCTGGTGTTTCCAGTGTAGGGGATATTGCAGAGGGCTGTGATGGTTTTGCCAGTGTCGGGGATATTGCAAAGGGTTCTGCTGGTGTTTCCAGTGTCAGGGATATTGCAGAGGGCTGTGCTGGTGTTTCCAGTGTCGGGGATGTTGCAGAGGGCTGTGTTGGTGTTTCCAGTGAAGTGGATATTACAGAGGGCACTGCTGGTGTTTCCACTGTAGCGGATATTGCAAAGGGCTGTGCTGCTTTTTCCAGTGAAGTGGATATTGCAGAGGGCTCTGCTGGTGTTTCCAGTGAAGGGGATATTAGAGAGGGCTGTGCTGCTGTTTCCAGTGAAGGGGATGTTGCAGAGGGCTGTGCTGGTGTTTTCAGTGAAGTGGATATTACAGAGGGCTCTGCTGGTGTTTCCACTGTAGCGGATATTGCAAAGGGCTGTGCTGCTTTTTCCAGTGAAGTGGATATTGCAGAGGGCTCTGCTGGTGTTTCCAGTGTAGGGGATATTGCAGAGGACTCTGCTGGTGTTTCCAGTGTCGGGGATATTGCAGACGGCTGTGCTGGTGTTTCCAGTGTCAGGGATATTGCATAGGGCTCTGCTGGTATTTCCAGAGCAGGGGATATTGCAGAGGGCTTTGCTGGCACTTCCAGTGTCGGGTATATTGCAGATGGCTCTGCTAATGTTTCCAGTGTCAGGGATTTTGCAGATGGCTCTGCTGGTGTTTCCAGTGTAGTGGATATTGCAGAGCGCTCTGCTGGTGTTTTAAGTGGAGGGGATATTGCAAAGAGCCCTGCAGGTGTTTCCAGCATAGGAGATATTGCAAAGGGCTGTGTTGGTTTTTCCAGTGTAGGGGATATTGCAGAGGGTTCTGCTGATGTTTCCAGTGTCTGGGATATTGCAGAGAGCTGTGCTGGTGTTTCCAGTGTCGGGGATGTTGCAGAGGGCTCTGCTGGCGTTTACAGTGTCGGGGATATTGCACAGGGCTCTGCTGGTATTTCCAGTGTAGGGGACATTGCAGAGGGCTCTGCTGGTGTTTCCAGTGAAGGGGATATTGCAGATGGCTCTGCTGGTGCTTCCAGTGTCGGGGATATTGCAGAGGGTTCAGCTGCTGTTTCCAGTGTAGGCGGTGGTGTAGAGGGCTCTGCTGGTGTTTCCAGTGTTGGGGATATTGCAGAGGGGTGTGCTGGTGTTTCCACTGTTGAGGGTGGTGCAGTGGGCTGTGCTGGTGTTTCCAGTGAAGGGGATATTGCAGAGGGCTGTGCTGGGGTTTGCTATGTCGGGGATATTGCAGAGGGCTCTGCTGGTGTTTCCAGTGTTGGGGATATTGCAAAGGGCTCTGCTGGTGTTTCCACTGTAGGGGATATTGCAGAGGGCTCTGCTGGTGTTTCCGGTGTCACGGATATTGCAAAGGGCTTTGCTGGTATTTCCAGTGTAGGGGACATTGCAGAGGGCTCTGCTGTTTTTCGAGTGTCACGGATATTGCAGAGGGTTATGCTGGTGTTTCCAGATTACAGGATATTGCAGAGTGTTGTGCTGGTGTTTCCAGAGAAGGGGATATTGCAGAGGGCTCTGTTGGTGTTTCCAATGTAGGCAGTAGTGCAGAGGGCTCTGCTGGTATTTCCAGTGTAGGGGATATTTAAAACGGCTCTGCTGGTGTTTCCATTGTCGGGGATATTGCAGAGGGTTCTGCTGGTGTTTCCAGTGTAGGGGGCTGTACAGAGGGCTTTGCTGGTGTTTCCAGTATAGGGGATATTGCAGAGGGCTGTGCTGGTGTTTTCAGTATAGTGGATATTGCAGAAGGTTCTGCTGGTTTTTCCAGTGTAGGGGGCTGTACAGAGGACTCTACGGCTGTTTCCAGTGTAGGGGATATTGCAGAGGGTTGTGCTGGTGTTTCCAGTGTACGGGATATTGCAGAGGGCTGTGTTTGTGTTTCCACATGTCGGGGATATTGCAGAGGGCTCTGCTGATGTTTCCAGTGCTGGGGATTTTGCACATGGCTCTGCTGGTGTTTCCAGTGTCGGGGATATTGCAAAGGGCTGTGCAGGTGTTTCCAGGGTAGGGGATATTGCAGAGGGCTCTGCTGGTGTTTCTAGCATTGGGGATATGGCAGAGGGTTATGCTGGCGTTTCCAGTGTCGGGAATATTGAGGAGGGCTCTGCTGGTGTTTCCAGTGTCAGAGATATTGCAGAGGGCTCTGCTGGTGTTTCCGGTTTAGGGAACATTGCAGAGAGCTCTGCTGGTGTTTCCAGTGTCAGGGATATTGCAGAGGGCTGTGATGGTTTTTCCAGTGTTGGGGATATTGCAAAGGGTTCTGCTGGTGTTTCCAGTGTCTGGGATATTGCAGAGGGCTGTGCTGGTGTTTCCAGTGTCAGGGATGTTGCAGAGGGCTGTGCTGGTGTTTCCAGTGTAGGGGATATTGCAGAGGGCTGTGATGGGTTTCCAGTGTCGGGGATATTGCAAAGGGTTTTGCTGTTGTTTCCAGTGTCAGGGATATTGCAGAGGGCTGTGCTGGTGTTTCCAGTGTAGGGGATATTGCAGAGGGCTGTGATGGTTTTTGCAGTGTAGGGGATATTGCAAAGGGTTCTGCTGTTGTTTCCAGTGTCTGGGATATTGCAGAGGGTGTGCTGGTGTTTCCAGTGTCGGGGATGTTGCAGAGGGCTGTGCTGGTGTTTCCAGTGCAGGGGATATTGCAAGGGCTCTGCTGGTGTTTCCAGTGTCGGGAATATTGCAGAGGGCTGTGCTGGTTTTTCCACTGTAGGGTACATTGCAGACGGCTGTGCTAGTGTTTCCAGTGTATGGGATCTTGCAAATGGCTGTGCTGGTGTTTCCAGTGTAGTGGATATTGCAGAGGGCTCTGCTGGTGATTCCAGTGTCAGGAATATTGAGGAGGGCTCTGCTGGTATTTCCAGTGTCAGAGATATTGCAGAGGGCTCTGCTTGGTGTTTCCGGTTTAGGGAACAGTTTAGGGAAACTGTGCAAGTTTTTCCAGGGTAGCGGATATTGCAGACAGTTCTGCTGGAGTTTCCAGTGTAGTGGATATTGCAGAGGGCTCTGCTGGTGTTTCCAGTGTAGGGGATATTGCAGAGGGCTCTGCTGGTGTTTCCAGTGTCGGGAATATTTCAGAGGGCTCTGCTGGTGTTTCCAGTGAAGTGGATATTGCAGGGTGCTGTGCTGGTGTTTGCAGAGTAGGGGATATTACAGAGGGCTCTGCTGGTGTTTCCACTGTAGCGGATATTGCAAAGGGCTGTGTTGCTTTTTCCAGCGAAATGGATATTGCAGAGGGCTCTGCTGGTGTTTCCAGTGTAGGGGATATTGCAGACGGCTGTGCTGGTGTTTCCAGTGTCAGGGATATTGCAGAGGGCTGTGCTGGTGTTTCCAGTGTCGAGGATATTGCATAGGGCTCTGCTGGTGTTTCCAGTGTCTGGGAATATTGCAGAGGGCTGTGCTGGTTTTTCCACTGTAGGGGACATTGCAGACAGGTGTGCTGGTGTTTCTAGTGTAGGGGATCTTGCAAATGGCTGTGCTGGTGTTTCCAGTGTAGGGGATATTGCTGAGGGCTCTGCTGGTGTTTCCAGTGTCGGGAATATTGAGGAGGGCTGTGCTGGTGTTTCCAGTGTAGGGGATATTGCAGAGGGCTCTGCTGGTGCTTCCAGTGTCAGGAATATTAAGGAGGGCTCTGCTGGTGTTTCCAGTGTCAGGGATATTGCAGAGGGCTCTGCTGGTGTTTCCAGTGTCGGGGATATTGCAGAGGGCTGTGCTGGTGTTTCCAGTGTCAGGGATATTGCAGAGGGCTGTGCTGGTGTTTCCAGTGTCGGGGATATTGCAGAGGGCTGTGCTGGTGTTTCCAGTATTGGGGATATTGCAGAGGGTTCTGCTGGTGATTCCAGTGTCGGGGATATTGCAGAGGGCCCTGCTGGTGTTTTCAGTGTAGGGGATATTGCAAAGGGCCCTTCAGGTGTTTCCAGTGTAGGGGATATTGCAGAGGGCTCTGCTGGTATTTCCAGTGTAGGGGATGTTGCAGAGGGCTCTGCTGGTGTTTCTAGCATTGGGGATATGGCAGAGGGTTATGCTGGCGTTTCCAGTATCGGGAATATTGAGGAGGGCTCTGCTGGTGTTTCCAGTGTCAGAGATATTGCAGAGGGCTCTGCTGGTGTTTCCGGTTTAGGGAACATTGCAGAGAGCTCTGCTGGTGTTTCCAGTGTCAGGGATATTGCAGAGGGCTGTGATGGTTTTTCCAGTGTCGGGGATATTGCAAAGGGTTCTGCTGGTGTTTCCAGTGTCGGAGATATTGCAGAGGGCTGTGCTGGTGTTTACAGTGTCGGGTATGTTGCAGAGGGCTGTGCTGGTGTTTCCAGTGTAGGGGATATTGCAGAGGGCTGTGATGGTTTTTCCAGTGTAGGGGATATTGCAAAGGGTTCTGCTGTTGTTTCCAGTGTCTGGGATATTGCAGAGGGTGTGCTGGTGTTTCCAGTGTCGGGGATGTTGCAGAGGGCTGTGCTGGTGTTTCCAGTGCAGGGGATATTGCAAGGGCTCTGCTGGAGTTTCCAGTGTTGGGAATATTGCAGAGGGCTGTGCTGGTTTTTCCACTGTAGGGTGCATTGCAGACGGCTGTGCTAGTGTTTCCAGTGTATGGGATCTTGCAAATGGCTGTGCTGGTGTTTCCAGTGTAGTGGATATTGCAGAGGGCTCTGCTGGTGATTCCAGTGTCGGGAATATTGAGGAGGGCTCTGCTGGTATTTCCAGTGTCAGAGATATTGCAGAGGGCTCTGCTTGGTGTTTCCGGTTTAGGGAACAGTTTAGGGAAACTGTGCAAGTTTTTCCAGGGTAGCGGATATTGCAGACAGTTCTGCTGGAGTTTCCAGTGTAGTGGATATTGCAGAGGGCTCTGCTGATGTTTCCAGTGTAGGGGATATTGCAGAGGGCTCTGCTGGTGTTTCCAGTGTAGGGGATATTGCAGAGGGCTCTGCTGGTGATTCCAGTGTCGGGAATATTGCAGAGGGCTCTGCTGGTGATTCCAGTGTCGGGAATATTGTGGAGGGCTCTGCTGGTGTTTCCAGTGTCAGAGATATTGCAGAGGGCTCTGCTGGTATTTCCGGTTTAGGGAACATTGCAGGGAGCTCTGCTGGATATTGCAGAGGGCTGTGCTGGTTTTTCCGCTGTCAGGGATATTGCAGAGGGTTGTGCTGGTGTTTCCAGTTTACGGGATATTGCAGAGGGTTGTGCTGGTGATTCCAGTGTCAGGGATATTGCAGAGGGCCCTGCTGGTGTTTTCAGCGTAGGGGATATTGCAAAGGGCCTGCAGGTGTTTCCAGTGTAGGGGATATTGCAGAGGGCTCTGCTGGTATTTCCAGTGTAGGGGATATTGCAGAGGGCTCTGCTGGTGTTTCTAGCGTTGGTGATATGGCTGAGGGTTATGCTGGTGTTTCCAGTGTAGGGGACATTGCAGACGGCTGTGCTGGTGTTTCCAGTGAAGGAGATATTTCAGAGGGCTCTGCTGGTGTTTCCAGTGAAGTGGATATTGCAGGGTGCTGTGCTGGTGTTTGCAGAGTAGGGGATATTACAGAGGGCTCTGCTGGTGTTCCCACTGTAGCGGATATTGCAATGGGCTGTGTTGATTTTTCCAGTGAAATGGATATTGCAGAGGGCTCTGCTGTTGTTTCCAGTGTAGGGGATATTGCAGACGGCTGTGCAGGTGTTTCCACAGTCAGGGATATTGCAGAGGGCTGTGCTGGTGTTTCCAGTGTCTGGGAATATTGCAGAGGGCTGTGCTGGTTTTTCTACTGTAGGGGACATTGCGGACAGGTGTGCTGGTGTTACTAGTGTAGGGGATCTTGCAAATGGCTGTGCTGGTGTTTCCAGTGTAGGGGATATTGCTGAGGGCTCTGCTGGTGTTTCCAGTGTCGGGAATATTGAGGAGGGCTGTGCTGGTGTTTCCAGTGTAGGGGATATTGCAGAGGGCTCTGCTGGTGCTTCCAGTGTCGGGAATATTAAGGAGGGCTCTGCTGGTGTTTCCAGTGTCAGGGATATTGCAGAGGGCTGTGCTGGTGTTTCCAGTGTCGGGGATATTGCAGAGGGCTGCGCTGGTGTTTCCAGTGTCGGGGATATTGCAGAGGGCTGTGCTGGTGTTTCCAGTGTCGGGGATATTGCAGAGGGCTGTGCTGGTGTTTCCAGTTTACGGGATATTGCAGAGGGTTGTGCTGGTGATTCCAGTGTCGGGGATATTGCAGAGGGCCCTGCTGGTGTTTCTAGCATTGGGGATATGGCAGAGGGTTATGCTGGCGTTTCCAGTGTCGGGAATATTGCGGAGGGCTCTGCTGGTGTTTCCAGTGTCAGAGATATTGCAGAGGGCTCTGCTGGTGTTTCCGGTTTAGGGAACATTGCAGAGAGCTCTGCTGGTGTTTCCAGTGTCAGGGATATTGCAGAGGGCTGTGATGGTTTTCCAGTGTCGGGGATATTGCAAAGGGTTCTGCTGGTGTTTCCAGTGTCAGGGATATTGCAGAGGGCTGTGCTGGTGTTTCCAGTGTCGGGGATGTTTCCAGTGTAGTGGATATTTCAGAGGGTTCTGCTGGTGTTTCCAGTGTAGGGGATATTGCAAAGAGCGCTGTGCTGTTGTTTCCGGTGTTAGGGATATTTGAAAGGGCTCTGCTGGTATTTCCAGTGTAGGGGATATTGCAAAGGGCTGTGCTGGTGTTTCCAGTGAAGGGGATATTGCACAGGGCTCTGCTGGTGCTTCCAGTATTGGGGATATTGCAGAGGGCTGTGCTGGTGTTTCCAGTGTAGGGGATATTGCAGAGGGCTGTGATGGTTTTTCCAGTGTCGGGGATATTGCAAAGGGTTTTGCTGTTGTTTCCAGTGTCAGGGATATTGCAGAGGGCTGTGCTGGTGTTTCCAGTGTCGGGGATGTTGCAGAGGGCTCTGCTGGTTTTTCCGCTGTCAGGGATATTGCAGAGGGCTCTGCTGGTGTTTCTAGTGTCAGGGATATTGCAGAGGGCTCTGCTGGTGTTTCCAGTGTCGGGGATATTGCAGAGGGCTCTGCTGGTGTTTCCAGTGTCAGGGATATTGCAGAGGGCTGTGCTGGTGTTTCCAGTGTTGGGGATATTGCAAAGGACTTTGCTGGTGTTTCCAGTGTGAGGATATTGCAGAGGGCTCTTCTGGTGTTTCATGTGTAGGGGATATTGCAGAGGGCTGTGCTGGTGTTTCCAGTGTCGGGGATGTTGCAGAGGGCTGTGCTGGTGTTTCCAGTGTAGGGGATATTGCAGAGGGCTTTTCTGGTGTTTCCAGTGTTGGGGATATTGCAGAGGGCTGTGCTGGTGTTTCCAGTGTAGGGGATATTGCAGAGGGCTTTTCTGGTGTTTCCAGTGTTGGGGATGTTGCAGAGGGCTGTGCTGGTGTTTCCCGTGATGGGGATATTGCAGAGGGCTGTGCTGGTGTTTCCAGTGTCGGGAATATTGCAGAGGGCTTTGCTGGTGTTTCCAGTGTAGGGGACATTGCAGAGGGCTCTGCTGGTGTTTCCAGCTTTGGGGATATTGCAAAGAGCGCTGTGCTGTTGTTTCCGGTGTTAGGGATATTTGAAAGGGCTCTGCTGGTATTTCCAGTGTAGGGGATATTGCAAAGGGCTGTGCTGGTGTTTCCAGTGAAGGGGATATTGCACAGGGCTCTGCTGGTGCTTCCAGTATTGGGGATATTGCAGAGGGCTGTGCTGGTGTTTCCAGTGTAGGGGATATTGCAGAGGGCTGTGATGGTTTTTCCAGTGTCGGGGATATTGCAAAGGGTTTTGCTGTTGTTTCCAGTGTCAGGGATATTGCAGAGGGCTGTGCTGGTGTTTCCAGTGTCGGGGATGTTGCAGAGGGCTGTGCTGGTGTTTCCAGTGTCAGGGATGTTGCAGAGGGCTGTGCTGGTGTTTCCAGTGTCTGGGATATTGCAGAGGGCTGTGATGGTTTTTCCAGTGTAGGGGATATTGCAAAGGGTTCTGCTGTTGTTTCCAGTGTCTGGGATATTGCAGAGGGTGTGCTGGTGTTTCCAGTGTCGGGGATGTTGCAGAGGGCTGTGCTGGTGTTTCCAGTGCAGGGGATATTGCAAGGGCTGTGCTGGTTTTTCCACTGTAGGGTACATTGCAGACGGCTGTGCTAGTGTTTCCGGTTTAGGGAACATTGCAGGGAGCTCTGCTGGTGTTTCCAGTGTAGTGGATATTGCAGTGGGCTCTGCTGGTTTTTCCGCTGTCAGGGATATTGCAGAGGGCTCTGCTGGTGTTTCTAGTGTCAGGGATATTGCAGAGGGCTCTGCTGGTGTTTCCAGTGTCGGGGATATTGCAGAGGGCTCTGCTGGTGTTTCCAGTGTCAGGGATATTGCAGAGGGCTGTGCTGGTGTTTCCAGTGTCGGGGATATTGCAGAGGGCTGTGCTGGTGTTTCCAGTTTACGGGATATTGCAGAGAGCTGTGCTGGTGATTCCAGTGCTGGGGATATTGCAGAGGGCCCTGCTGGTGTTTTCAGTGTAGGGGATATTGCAAAGGGCCCTGCAGGTGTTTCCAGTGTAGGGGATATTGCAGAGGGCTCTGCTGGTATTTCCAGTGTAGGGGATATTGCAGAGGGCTCTGCTGGTGTTTCTTGCGTTGGGGATATGGCAGAGGGTTATGCTGGCGTTTCCAGTGTAGGGGACATTGCAGACGGCTGTGCAGGTGTTTCCAGTGTAGGGGATATTGCAGGGGGTTGTGCTGGTATTTCCAGTGCAGGGGATATTGCAAAGGGCTCTGCTGGTGTTTCCAGTGTCGGGGATATTGCAAAGGGCTGTGCAAGTTTTTCCAGGGTAGCGAATATTGCAGACAGTTCTGCTGGAGTTTCCAGTGTAGTGGATATTGCAGAGGGCTCTGCTGTTGTTTCCAGTGTAGGGGATATTGCAGAGGGCTCTGCTGGTGATTCCAGTGTCGGGAATATTGAGGATGGCTCTGCTAGTGTTTCCAGTGTCCGAGATATTGCAGAGAGCTCTGCTGGTGTTTCCAGTTTAGGGTACATTGCAGGGAGCTCTGCTGGTGTTTCCAGTGTAGGGGATATTGCAGAGGGCTGTGCTGGTTTTTCCGCTGTCAGGGATTTTGCAGAGGGCTCTGCTGGTGTTTCTAGTGAAGTCGATATTGCAGAGGGCTCTGCTGGTGTTTCCAGTGTCAGGGATATTGCAGAGGTCTCTGCTGGTGTTTCCAGTGTCGGGAATATTGCAGAGGGCTTTGCTGGTGCTTCCAGTGTAAGGGACATTGCAGAGGGCTCTGCTGGTGTTTCCAGCTTTGGGGATATTGCAGAGGTCTGTGCTGGAGTTTCCAGTGTAGTAGATATTTCAGAGGGTTCTGCTGGTGTTTCCAGTGTAGGGGATATTGCAAAGAGCGCTGTGCTGTTGTTTCCGGTGTTAGGGATATTTGAAAGGGCTCTGCCGGTATTTCCAGTGTAGGGGATATTGCAAAGGGCTGTGCTGGTGTTTCCAGTGAAGGGGATATTGCACAGGGCTCTGCTGGTGCTTCCAGTATTGGGGATATTGCAGAGGGCTCTGCTGGTGTTTCCAGTGTCAGGGATATTGCAGAGGGCTGTGCTGGTGTTTCCAGTGTCGGGGATATTGCAGAGGGCTGTGCTGGTGTTTCCAGTTTACGGGATATTGCAGAGGGCTGTGCTGGTGATTCCAGTGTCGGGGATATTGCAGAGGGCCCTGCTGGTGTTTTCAGTGTAGGGGATATTGCAAAGGGCCCTGCAGGTGTTTCCAGTGTAGGGGATATTGCAGAGGGCTCTGCTGGTATTTCCAGTGTAGGGGATATTGCAGAGGGCTCTGCTGGTGTTTCTTGCGTTGGGGATATGGCAGAGGGTTATGCTGGCGTTTCCAGTGTAGGGGACATTGCAGACGGCTGTGCAGGTGTTTCCAGTGTAGGGGATATTGCAGGGGGTTGTGCTGGTATTTCCAGTGCAGGGGATATTGCAAAGGGCTCTGCTGGTGTTTCCAGTGTCGGGGATATTGCAAAGGGCTGTGCAAGTTTTTCCAGGGTAGCGGATATTGCAGACAGTTCTGCTGGAGTTTCCAGTGTAGTGGATATTGCAGAGGGCTCTGCTGGTGCTTCCAGTATTGGGGATATTGCAGAGGGCTGTGCTGGTGCTTCCAGTATTGGGGATATTGCAGAGGGCTGTGCTGGTGTTTCCAGTGACGGGGATATTGCAGAGTGCTGTGCTGGTGTTTCCAGTGTCGGGGATATTGCAGAGGGTTCGGCTGCTGTTTCCAGTGTAGGCGGTGGTGTAGAGGGCTCTGCTGGTTTGTCCAGTGTCGGGGATATTGCAGAGGGTTTTGCTGGTGTTTCCAGTGTAGGGGGCTGAGCAGTGGGCTCTGCAGGTGTTTCCAGTGTAGGGGATATTGCAAAGGGCTGTGCTGGGGTTTGATGTGTCGGGTATATTGCAGAGGGCTCTGCTGGTGTTTCCAGTGTAGGGGATATTGCAGAGGGCTGTGCTGGTGTTTCCAGTGTCGGGGATATTGCAAAGGGCTGTGCTGGTGTTTCCGATGTCAGGGATATTGCAGAGGGCTCTGCTGGTGTTTCCAGTGTAGTGGGTATTTCAAAGGGCTTTGCTGGTATTTCCAGTGTGGGGGATATTGCAGAGGGTTCTGCTGTTTTTCGAGTGTCGCGGATATTGCAGAGGGCTATGCTGGTGTTTCCTATTTACAGGATATTGCAGAGGATTGTGCTGGTGTTTCCAGAGAAGGTAATATTGCAGAGGGCTTTGCTGGTGTTTCCAGTGTAGGGAGTGGTGCAGATGGCTCTGCTAATATTTCCAGGGTAGGGGATATTGCAAAGGGCTCTGCTGGTGTTTCCATTATCGAGGATATTGCAGAGGGTTGTGCTGGTGTTGCCAGTGTAGGGGATATTGCAGAGGGCTGTGCTGGTGTTTCCAGTGGAGGGGATATTGCAGTGGGTTCTGCTGGAATTTCCAGTGTAAGGGGCTGTACAGAGGGCTCTGCTGGTGTTTCCAATGTAGGGGACATTGCAGAGGGCTCTGCTGGTGTTTCCAGTGAAGGGGATATTGCACAGGGCTCTGCTGGTGCTTCCAGTATTGGGGATATTGCAGAGGGCTGTGCTGGTGTTTCCAGTGTCGGGGATATTGCAGAGGGTTCGGCTGCTGTTTCCAGTGTAGGCGGTGGTGCAGAGGGCTCTGCTGGTGTTTCCAGTGTTGGGGATATTGCAGAGGGGTGTGCTGGTGTTTCCACTGTTGAGGGTGGTGCAGTGGGCTCTGCTGGTGTTTCCTGTGAAGGGGACATTGCAGAGGGCTGTGCTGGTGTTTCCAGTGAAGAGGATATTGCTGTCGGCTCTGCTGGTGTTTGCAGTGTAGGGGATATTGCAAAGGGTTCTGCTGGTTTTTCCAGTGTAGGGGATATTGCAGAGGGTGCTGCTGGTGTTTCCAGTGTAGGGGACGTTTCAGAGGGCTGTGCTGGTGTTTCCAGCATTGGGGATATTGCAGAGGGTTCTGCTGATGTTTCCAGTGTCTGAGATATTGCAGAGGGCTGTGCTGGTATTTACAGTGCAGGGAACATTGCAGAGGGCTCTGATGGTGTTTCCAGTGTATGGGATATTGCAGAGGGCTGTGCTGGTGTTTACAGTGCAGGGAACATTGCAGTGGTCTCTGCTGGTGTTTCCAGTGTAAGGGATATTGCAGAGGGCTCTGATAGTGTTTCCAGTGTATGGGATATTGCAGAGGGCTGTGCTGGTGTTTACAGCGCAGGGAACATTGCAGTGGTCTCTGCTGGTGTTTCCAGTGTAGGGGATATTGCAGAGGGCTGTGCTGGTGTTTCCAGTTTCGGGATATGGCAGAGGGCTCTGCTGGTGTTTCCAGTGTTGGGGATATTGCAGAGGGCTGTGCTGG
Source organism: Chiloscyllium plagiosum (assembly GCF_037043375.1). Taxonomy (NCBI): domain Eukaryota; kingdom Metazoa; phylum Chordata; class Chondrichthyes; order Orectolobiformes; family Hemiscylliidae; genus Chiloscyllium; species Chiloscyllium plagiosum. The sequence goes on from NW_028270142.1 coordinate 107,365,862, forward strand.
TGTTTCCAATGTCGGGAATATTGCAGAGGGTTCTGCTGGTGTTTCCATTATAGGGGATATTGCACAGCGCTGTGCTGTTGTTTCCGGTGTCAGGGATATTGTAAAGGGCTCTGCTGGTGTTTCCAGTGTAGGGGATATTGCAGAGGGCTTTGCTGGTGTTTCCAGTGTCTGGGATATTGCAAAGGGCTCTGCAGGTGCTTCCAGTGTAGGGGATGTTGCAGAGGGCTCTGCAGGTACCTCCAGTGTAGGGGATATTGCAGAGGGCTCTGCTGGTGTTTCCAGTGTAGGGGATATTGCAAAGGGCTTTGCTGGTGTTTACTGTGTCGGCACATTGCAGAGGGCTCTGCTGATGTTTCCAGTGTAGTGGATATTGCAGAGGGCTGTGCTGGTGTTTCCAGTGTAGGGGATATTGCAGAGGGCTCTGCTGGTGTTACTAATGTTGGGGATATTGCAGAGGGCTGTGCTGGTGTTTCCAGTTTAGGGATATTGCAGAGGGCTCTGCTGTTGTTTCCAGTGTCGGGGATATTGCAGAGGGCTGTGCTGGGTTTTCCAGTGTAGGGGACATTGCAGAGGGGTCTGCTGGTGTTTCCAGTGTTGGGGATATTGCAGTGGTCTCTGCTGGTTTTTCCAGTGTAGGGATATTGCAGTGGGCTCTACTGGTGTTTCCAGTGTAGGGGATATTGCAGAGGGCTGTGCTGGTGTTACTAATGTTGGGGATATTGCAGAGGGCTGTGCTGGTGTTACTAATGTTGGGGATATTGCAGAGGGCTGTGCTGGTGTTTCCAGTTTAGGGATATTGCAGAGGGCTCTGCTGGTGTTTCCAGTGTAGGGGATATTTCAGAGGGCTGTGCTGGTTTTTCCAGCGTAGGGGACATTAGAGGGGTCTGCTGGTGTTTCCAGTGTAGGAGATCTTGCAGCGAGCTCTGCTGGTTTTTCCAGTGTCGGGTTTATTGCAGAGGGTTCTGCTGATGTTTCCAGTGTAGGGGAGATTGCAACGGGCTGTGCTGGTTTTTCCAAGTCGGGGATATTGCAGAGGGCTCTGCTGGTGTTTCCAGTGTTGGGGATATTGCAGAGAGTTCTGCTGGTGTTTCCAGTGAAGTGGATATTGCTTAGAGCTCTGCTGGTGTTTCCAGCAACGGGGATATTGCAGGGGACTGTGCTGGTGTTTGCAGATAGTGCATATTGCAGAGGGCTCTGCTGGTGTTTCCAGTGTTAGGGATATTGCAAAGGACTCTGCTGGTGTTTCCAGTGTGAGGATATTGCAGAGGGCTCTTCTGGTGTTTCATGTGTAGGGGATATTGCAGAGGGCTGTGATGGTTTTTCCAGTGTAGGGGATGTTGCAGAGGGCTTTGCTGGTGTTTCCAGTGTAGGGGATATTGCAGAGGGCTGTGCTGGTGTTTCCCGTGACGGGGATATTGCAGAGGTCTCTGCTGGTGTTTCCAGTGTCGGGAATATTGCAGAGGGCTTTGCTGGTGTTTCCAGTGTAGTGGATATTTCAGAGGGTTCTGCTGGTGTTTCCAGTGTAGGGGATATTGCAAAGAGCGCTGTGCTGTTGTTTCCGGTGTTAGGGATATTTGAAAGGGCTCTGCTGGTATTTCCAGTGTAGGGGATATTGCAAAGGGCTGTGCTGTTTTTTCCAGTGTCTGGGATACTGCAGAGGACTGTGCTGGTGTTTCCAGTGTCGGGGATATTGCAAAGGGCTGTGCTGGTGTTTCCAGTGTCGGGGATTTTGCAGGGGGCTCTGCTTGTGTTTCCAGTGTAGGGGACATTGCAGAGGGCTGTGCTGGTGTTTCCAGTGTCGGGGATATTGCAGAGGGCTCTGCTGGTGTTTCCAGTGTAGGGGATATTGCAAAGGGCTCTGCTGGTGTTTACAGTGTCGGGATATTGCAAAGGGCTCTGCCGGTGTGTCCAGTTTAGGGGATATAGCAGAGGGCTGTGCTGGTGTTTCGAGTGTCGGCGATTTTGCAGAGGGCTGTGCTGGTGTTTCCAGTGTAGGGGATGTTGCAAAGTGTTCTGCTGTTGTTTCCAGCGTTGGGGATATTGCAGAGGGTTCTGCTGGTGTTTCCAGTGTAGGGGACATTGCAGAGGGCTCAGCTGGTGTTTGCAGAGTAGGCATTGCAGAGGGCTCAGCTGGTGTTTGCAGAGTAGGGGATATTGCAGAGGGCTCAGCTGGTGTTTGCAGAGTAGGGGATATTGCAGAGGGCTCAGCTGGTGTTTGCAGAGTACGGGATATTGCAGGGGGCTGTGCTGGTGTTTCCAGTGTAGGGGATATTGCAGAGGGCTGTGCTGGTGTTTCCAGTGTCGGGGATGTTGCAGAGGGCTGTGCTGGTGTTTCCAGTGTCGGGATATTGCAAAGGGTTCTGCTGTTGTTTCCAGTGTCTGGGATATTGCAGAGGGCTGTGCTGGTGTTTCCAGTGTCGGGGATGTTGCAAAGGGCTGTTCTGGTGTTTCCAGTGTCTGGGATATTGCAAAGGGCTGTTCTGGTGTTTCCAGTGTTGGGGATATTGCAGAGGGCTCTGCTGGTGTTTCCAGTGTAGGGGACATTGCAGAGGGCTCTGCTGGTGTTTCCAGTGTCGGGAATATTGCAGAGGGCTCTGCTGTTGTTTCCAGTGTAGGATATATTGCAGAGGGCTCTGCTGGTGTTTCCAGTGTAGGGGACATTGCAGAGGGCTCTGCTGGTGTTTCCAGTGTCGGGAATATTGCAGAGGGCTCTGCTGTTGTTTCCAGTGTAGGATATATTGCAGAGGGCGCTGCTGGTGTTTCCAGTGTCGGGGACATTTCAGAGGGTGCTGCTGGTGTTTCCAGTGTCGGGGACATTGCAGAGGGCTCTGCTGGTGTTTCCAGTGTAGGGGACATTGCAGAGGGCTCTGCTGGTGTTTCCAGTGTCGGGGACATTGCAGAGGGCTCTGCTGTTGTTTCCAGTGTCGGGGACATTGCAGAGTGCTCTGCTGGTATTTCCAGTGTAGGGGATATTGCAAAGGGCTCTGCTGGTATTTCCAGTGTAGGATATATTGCAGAGGGCGCTGCTGGTGTTTCCAGTGTAGGGGACATTTCAGAGGGCTGTGCTGGTGTTTCCAGTGAAGGGGATATTGCAAAGGGCCCTGCTGGTGTTTCCAGTGTTGGGAATATTTCAGAGGGCTGTCCTGGTGTTTCCGGTGAAGGGGATATTGCAAAGGGCACTGCTGTTTCAGGATACGCTTTGCCTGTCAGATGCAGTCGGGCTGTCCCTTTAAGAGCTTGGCCCGGAGCAGGATGTGCTGTTTATTGGTTCATCAGCGAGCGACGTATGTGTAAAGATGGCTTCAGAGTGTTCCTGCTCCGAGTGATGATGTGGAGGATCTGCAGCTCCGGGTGATAGACCGTCTGGGTTTCTCCCGGCCGCTGCCACAAGCCGATGTGGTTAAAGGGACCTGAGCTTTGTTTCTGCTTCCTGTTCATCGCTTCTTATTTCACCAACAAGGTGAGCTGGTTTGGAAAAGGAGCAGGAAACACACACTGAACTTTCACCAGCTCTTTCCAACTCGGCTTTTAGCCCAGCTTAGCTCCATTTCCCCAGTCCCGTGTCCAGCAGGAGAGATAACGTTGACCCTGTCTCGCTGCTGGTGAGCGGATGCTGTTGGGATTTGGACATCTCGATTCTGGTGGTAACTGCTTGAACGTTCATAAATTCTTCCAAATGAAGCATTTGAAGTGGGTGGGGACGGGGTGAAATTGAAACCAACATTGTTTTTTTTTATTCTGAGAGAGGAGTTTTGGCGTTGAGCGTACTTTCTTTCTGGGACATTTCACTACAAAGTTACAGTGAGACTTCTTAACTGGGTTAATAGCACCAAGGAAGGCTCTAATTGTGCTACAGTTAGTTAACAACTGTAAATAATTCAACTTATATGTATTAATTATGTGAAATAAATCAGTTTCCTACATGGACATGTAGCCTAAAGCAGTTAAATTTATTTTACAGTTGGTTTTAACAGTTTTGGACTGCCTCACTGTTTGCATCAATCAGTACAGAACCATCCAGCCTAGTTCCACCATCCAGCTCTGGGTCCATCCCTTTCTCAGATTTGACAATTTGGGTGCACTTACTTTCTCATGCAATGAAGATTTATACCTGTACCAGTCTTCTAGGCAGTGAGAGCCAGAGTGCTCCCCAACCCCTGAGCTAACTCTTCTACCAATTATTTAATTCTAGACACCTTTTTATTGACCACCCCTGTCCCCCATTTTAAGGAGGATAGATCTTTCCGAACAGTTGCATATAACCCAGCAAGCGTTTATACGCCTCAGTTAAATCTGCACTCAAGTTCCTCTGAGCCAAAGAAAACAACCCCAGCCTATCGTGTTTTACTCACAGCTAATGTCCTCCATTCCTGACAGTACAATTTGAACTCTCCTCTGTGCCCTCTCTGGTGTTTACACACTTTAGGCATTACTCAAGCTGCAGTCTGATTACTATTTTATATGGCTGTGGCACTGCATCTTCCTACTGTTATATTCTCGGTCAGAAAAATAACATATCTTAAAGGCCTTTTTGATCAACTTTTCAACCTTTCCTGCTGTCTTTGGAGATTGTTAGCCATGTTTGAAAGTCCATTAGTTCCTCTATACTTCCTATCACTTGCTGTATATTCTTTTGCCTTGTTTGTCATCCCCAAATGCACAATTTTTCACTTCGGCAAACTGAATTCAATTTGATACTTTTAAATTTACCTGATCATCTTTTTGCAGTCAGCAGCTGTCTTCTCATCAATCACACTGCAATCTTTTATGTCGTCTGTAAACCTGTTCATTATCCCCCTGTATTGAACCTAATTCATTGATGTATGTCATGAATAGCAAGGCCCTAGTATTGAGTGAGCACTGTGAGGCAGCACTGGAAACAGCCATCCAGCCACACAAATGCCCATTCACTCTAAGCCTTTGCTGAGCCAAGTTTGGAACCAACTTGTCACTTTAGATCTCATTGGCTTTAATTTTCTGACCAATCTCATCAAAAACCTTGCTAAAATCCAAGGGAACAATTTCAAATGTTTGCTTTTTTCACCCCCTTCAAAACTTGGAATCAGGTTTAATCAGTCATGACCTCTTTATACATGCATGCTCACTGTATTTGTTATTTAGACTGCTCGTCTGGCATTTATTACTGGATCAACCATGTGCCTTTCAGCCAAAAAGGGGCCTAGGAAATTTCCTTCAGTCCCCTCAATAAACTCACAACTCCTTATTACTGATTCAGTGCCCCTCACTGTCTCTAGATGAATTGTTTGTTCTTTGTAATTAATTCACAGGGAAACGTGCTTGGGCAAGCCCAGTGTTGATTGGTGCCCCTTATTGCCCATGAGAAGTTAATGGTGAACTGCCTTTGTAAATGCGGTTGAGTGGCTTGCTGGGTAATTATAGAGGATAGTTAAAAATCAAACCACGTTTTTGAATTCACATACAGGCCGGAACAGAAGAAATCCTTCCCTGACTGAAACAGATGAGTTTTTATGATAATTTCATTGTCTCTAATGTGAACATAGAAGCAGTAATAGACCATTCACCCCATCTACTCTGTGTTACCATTGAATCTGATTATGATTTTGATATATCCAACTGCTATTTCTTGCAATGTCTCCCTATCTTTACATTGTATTTTAGATCAATTTTATTCATTGAATTTAAATTCCTGACTTTCATGCTGGAATTCGGTTAGGTAATTAGTACAATCCTCAGATTCTCCAGCTTGCCAATAATTCAGAGCAGGTTTGACAGCATATGTAGAGAGAAAACCAGAATTAATATTGAGTTCAATATGACTTTTTGTTTTGGAGTTGAGGAGACAGGTGGAGCTATTGGTCCAGTAACATAACCACTCTTCTATGATACTAAATCATGCTGTTGTTACGTCTAGGTTTAACCTTTCCAAATGTTCTTGGTCGAGCTCTTTCTTTCACCCTCTGTTATCTTATACTCATCCAATACTGTGCCCCATGCACTAATACTCATCAATTTCTATTTTCTATCAGACCCTCATTCATCAACACCTCAACTTTAAACTTCTCGTTTTCCTGTTTCAATCTATCCAGAACATTCTCTCTCCTGACCTCAAACCTCTTCCCGCAAGGCAATTCTGTACGAAGTCCATTTTCCTATGAACTGCCTGCATTGTTTTCCTGTGTTTAAAAGCACTATATCAGTGTTGGTTGGTCATTGATAATTGTTAGTCTATTCAATGCTAAAAACGTTTACAGTATTGTTATGTTCTTTATCCAGACATTATCTACTGTAAGTGTTAACAGCAAAGTTCATAGAATAATGAACTTAAAGGTAGATATGTGGCAATGAGTAAAGCTAGTGGCTAATTTCTGTGGTGAATTGGGGTAGTACGTGGGTGTTGCTCCATTGATAAAACTTGCCCAAAGGATGTCAGAGTTCGAAAGTCCTTACTTCCAGGTTTGTATCACTTTAAGTACTTTAGCTTGAAATTTTGGTCTGAGTGCAAAGCGCAAGGATCTAATTGATCTTTTTTTTCCCAGTATGTCCTTTCACAACTGAAGTTTACTTATCCCACAATTTTTCAAGGGTGAGTATCAACCTCCAGTAATTTTGTAGCATTTAGAACTGCTGAACTGGCCCATAATTTATTGTGAATTGTAATTACCTCTCCATTCCCTTTTTCTCCTTTTGCAGTTGGCAGACACTCGTGGGAAGTTTATTTCTTCTGACAGCCTGGAAACTAGGAAGGGTGGAAATCAGGAAAAATGCTCTATGGTAAGGAAATTGTGGTAAAATTATTTACTCCAACTAAAAGCATGTGCTGATCTCCAGACTTCAGATCCAATGATCACACAGCTTTCAGCTTTTATGCCTAGACTGACTGATTTAGGCTAAATACATAAATCACAATTGAAAGACAGACTCTCAATTCCAAGTAAGTCATTGGGTTGTGTGAAACCAGCTGCAATGGTGTAGTTGTGTCTGGACAACTTATCATAGTGGATTCCAGATGCCTCACATCTTGCAAATTAATTTCAAAATAATCTGTCATAGCTTTCCTTGTGCGCGTTTGGACAACCAGAGAAGATATCAGAGAAAGATACAGTTTTCAATAGGAGTTTACTTGTGGCATCCTGAAGTTACTCCAACCAATTTGAAACCCTAGACTGACTCCATAATGGAGATTCCGTTAGCCTGCTGAAGTGACGGTGGTTGGAAACTCTTTTTGACTTTCCTGAATCTAGAAGTTGAATGGTTATTAATCTGGGGAGCAAAATATTGCTGGGAAATTACTTTGAAACACCCTTCAGGCTCTCTGTCTGTATTCCTGATGAAGGGCTTTTGCCCGATACGTCGATTTTCCTGCTCCTCGGATGCTGTCTGAACTGCTGTGCTTTTCCAGCACCACTCTAATCTAGACTCTGGTTTCCAGCATCTGCAGTCATTGTTTTTACCTAGTAAAGTGATGAAACAAGCATTGTTAGTCAAGTGATATTAGCTCCAAGCAATTACATATCTAGGTGTATTAAAGGAATAAGATTTGATCTTATAGCTAACCATGTGATTTAAACTTTGATAGGTCTGCCAAGGTTTCCTGGATCCCTGGTGCATTACTGTTTGTGGGTAATATTTATGCAGGTTCCCGGGCATTATCTAAACTGGTAAGGACTTTTCTTTGGTTTAGGAAGGGGAGCTTTGGGGTGAGAAGGATGACTTGGATGAAGTGTTTTGTTGGACATTTGCAAACCATGTTGAAGCAGTCTATTTGCATTTACAAATGCTGTATTAAGACTGGCATTTAAATGGTGTCTGTCAAGGGCTCAGAACAGCCTGTAAAGTGCTTTCTAGCTATTGAAGAACTTGAGAAGTGTAGTCACTGTTCCAAATGAGGTGAGCCCTTTGCACACAGCAATGAAAATCAAATTTTAAATGCTGTACTTTTATTAAATCACAGCATTTTCAATGTTTTGCAACTTGAGCTGAAGCGAACTGCATCTGACTAGGTACAAAAACAGAAGTTGCTGGAAAAGCTCAGCAGGCACTGACAGCATCTGCGCAGAGAAACCAAAGTTAACATTGCAGATCCGGTGACCCTTCCTCAGAGGATGGGTTCTGAGAAAGGGTCACTGGACCCACAACGTTAACTCTGATTTCTCTCCACCGGTGCTGCCAGACCTGCTGAGCTTTTCCAGAAACTTCTGTTTCCACTTCTGATTTACAGCATCCGTAGTTCTTTCAGCAGACATTATCGGCACTCGTTTTCCTGATTAAAGACACTATATAAATGCAAGCCATTGTAGTTTGTGAGAAAAAACGTGCAGCAGATGATTTCATCTGACCTCACCAAAGTTCACATCGAGGGTGGAGGGGTGCTGGTGCTGGTGGCTTGTATTTATGGGCTTGGGCTTGGGACTTCTTGCAATCGGTGCTGTCAGTAAGATGGTTTGCCCGTCAACATGTTGGTATCAGAAAATCAAGGGAGCAGTGCCCATAGTTTTCTCTTGACCAAAGTGGTAAGCATTGTACCAGCGATTCCGACATGCACATTGCCGGTGGGAAGCTTCACCCAGTAATGTAAACTTGGAACATCAGAAATTAAGTTTTGTTCTAGAGTATATCGACTGCTGGTTCTCCTGTGGGTTTGGAAATGTTGCTCAGTGAATTGGCACAAATGTCACGTTTTACAGTATGTCTTTTATTCTAGCTTTGGTAAGTTGGACACTGAGGAAATTCAGTCAGCTCAAATTTGGAATTGCAATTTTAATATTTAGTTTCAGTTTGTAAGAGTTTTGTAGCGCAGAGGTAATATCCCTCCCCCGTTGATCCGAAAGGTCCAGGTTCAAGACCCACCTGCCCTGGCACGTTGTTGCAAACAAAATTACATGTGAAGAGTTATTGCCCAAAGCTGAGAGTGTTATGGTGCATGTGTAACATCTCTACCTCTGGCCCAGAAGGTCCGAGTTCAGATCCCACTTTGGGATTGATGGCCACAGAGCTATGTCATAACATGCCTAAACAGTTTGATGACAAAAAAAGGTCCCAAAGCTCTGTGCACCAAACCCGCCTGGTGGAACCAATCCAATTATAATGGTGGGACTTTATCCAAAAAGCACATTCACAGCCTCAAGATTGAGTTGCATTGTAACTTGCATTAAAACATTTGTATCCATGTGAAGTAATCAGGTTAAAATCATGCATCCGAAGTGACAAAAATAGACAGATTCAGCAGGTATAGGAAAGTAGTGGATTTTAAACGAAAATTAAATAAAAACTGAAAGAACTACAGATGCTGTAAATCAGAATCAAAAATAGAAATTGCTAGAAAAGGTCAGCGGGTCAAGCAGCATCTATGAAGAGAAATCAGAGTTAATGTTTTGGGTTGAGTGACCCTCAGGCTCTGCAAGTTCTGACCTGAAATGTTAGCACTGATTTCTCTCCAAAGATGCTGCTGGATCTGCTAATTTCTATTTTTGTTCACTTCAACTTGATATTAATTTTGTTTTATACAAACTGACATACCACTTCAATCTTACAGACCGGAATTATATGTAAATTTCATCATTTAAGTGTTAGAGATATAGAGGCATTATGATCCAGAAGTAGACCATTAGGCCCATTGTTTTTGTGCCAACCCTTGGAGAACAATCCAATTAGTCCCATTCCTACTGTCACTAGAGCCCTGCAGATTTATTTCTATCAAGTGTCCATCCAATTTCATTTTGAAATAATTGATTGTCTTTGCATCCATCACTCTTGGATTTCTTTGTCTACCTTATTTAAACAATCATAATCTTCTACATCCTTATCAGAATTCCTAGCTTCTCTAACCCCATCTTGTAGCTGCTCTGTACACTGGCAGCATTTGCTGTACCTTTTTAAGCTCAGAAGAGCACTTCCTCTCTGAAAGGGGCCATGCATTCTTTTCGACTCATTATTATTCAACACAGCTTCGTAACAAGTTCCCAACATGTCTCTGGACTAGTTGGACCAAAGAGTCTGTTTTCATGCTGTATGACTCTATAAACTGTTGGCTTATTTTGGTGCCAGGCCTTATTCCTTTGGTTCCTGCCAGTGGCAGTAGCCATCTGTAATTTTCACTGCTCCCACCAGCTTCAGGCAGGAACCATGTTGCAAAATGACAATGCATCCTAATAATAAACATGACCTTGTCCTTGCACTGGCACCATTTTGGGTATCTCTCCTGACCTGATTTCTGTGTCCTCCCAACTGCTTATTTTCCAGCTCTGTAGAGCTTCCCAAAGGAACAAAGACTCAAGCTGCATCGCCACTGAAACCCTTGTTCACGTTCCGTTACATACAGGTTTCATTTTTCTCAACAATCACCAATCGGGTACGACCCACACAAACTCCAGTTCACCTGCACCTTCGCCCCCTAAGAGATGGTGATATAGTGACAATATCACCGGGCTGGTAGTAATTCAGCGGGCTGAGCTAATGCTTCAGGGTCATAAGTTCAAATCCCATCACAGCAGCAGGAATTTAGATTTGTAAAATCTGGAATTGAAAATGCACCCAGTCATGGTGACTATCATCAATTTGTCATAAAAGCCCATCTGGCTGATTGATGTCCTGTAGGGAAAAGACTCAGCCCTCCATAATAGGTTGCTGTACGTGTGTCTTCAGAACCACAGAAACCTATTTGACTCTTAACTGTGCTTTGGCATGTTCTCTCAGTTCATTGGTGATCAGGGATGCCTTTTGCTTACCACTTCCCCCTATCACTGCTGACTCCAACCATCTTTCAGTTTGAAAATATTTATCCCTGTTTACAAATCCCTGACACTCGGTTCCCTTCCATTCCTGCACCTTCTTTAGTCTCATCTCCCAGATTGTTCTATTTCTTGTCTCGTGTTTAGTGCAGCCACTCTCTGCTTCATCTTTTGAAAGAAAAGAAAGGCTTACAATGATTGCCATTTTCATGACCACCAGAGGTCCCTAAGTGCTTTACTGAGTTTGATGTATAGTCATCGTAAGTATGAGAATATGAGAGAATCAACGTGTACTCAGCAAATTCTCTCAAACAGTAGTGTAACGTTGAGCAGGTATTCTGCTTTTGGTATTACTGATTGAGGAATGAATATTGGTCAGGAGGTGGGTGAAAACTCCATTAGTTTTCTCGGGATTAGACCTTTGATATGAGCACAGCATTGGCTAACTGATAGAAGGCCGAGAATGGAGATAATGGGGTCTTTTTAAGGATGGCAGCTGGTGACTAGTGGAGTTCCATAGGGGTCTCTGTTGGGACCAAACTATTCACATTATAGTGGAAAAGTGTGGCACTGGAAAAGAACAGCAAGTCGGGCAGCATCCGAGGAGCAGAAGAATTGATGTGTCGGGCATAAACCCTTCATCAGGAAGTGGCGTGGGGGAGCTGAGAGATAAATAGGAAGATGGAAGGTGTAGCTGGGAAGGCGATAGGTAGATGCGGGAGTGTGATGATGATCGGGGAGGGTGGAGTGGATAGGTGGGAAGGAAGATGGACAGGTCAAGAAGCTGGTACCAAGTTGGAGGGTTGGATCCAGGAAGAGGTGGGAGGGGGGAGGGGAGATAAGGAAACTGATGAAGTTGACGTTGATGCCGTGTGGTTGGAGGGTCTCGAGGTGAAAGATGAGGCATTCTTCTTCCAGTTGTTGGGTGCCTTGGATTTGGCAGTGGAGGAGGCCCTCCATCCCACAAATCTCCAGATACAACGCATCATCCTCCGCCATTTCCACCACCTACAATTAAACCCCATAACCAGAGATATATTTCCCTCCCTATCCCTATCGGCATTCCGCAGAGACCGCTCCCTCCTTTACTCCCTCATTTGGTCCCCACGCTCCACTCCAGGCACCTTGCCGCCACAAGACATGCAAAACCTGTGCCCCACACCCCTAACCTCCGTCCAAGGTCCCAAAGATTCCTTCCACATCCAGCAGAGATTTTCATGCATATCCACACTGTATCTGTTGCTGTCAATGTGGTCGCCTCTACATTGGGGAGGCAGGACACCAACATGTGGAATGTTTCAGAGAACATCTCTGGGACATATACACCAAACAACCCCACGGTCCTGTGGCTGAACACTTCAACTCCCCCTCCCACTCCGCCTAGGGCATGCAAGTCCAGGGCCTCCTCGACCACCAAAGTCTAGCCACCCAATGCTTGGAGGAAGAAAGCCTCATCTTCTACCTTAGGACCGTCCAACCACATGGCATCAACGTTGACTTCGCCAGTTTCCTCCTCTCCACTCCCCCACATAATCCAGATCCAGCCCTCCAACTTGACACTACCTTCTTGAACTGTTCTACTTGAACATCTTCCTTTCCAGCTATCCACTCTACCCTCCCCTCTGATGTATCACCATCACCCCCTCCCCACTTCTACATACCTATCGCCTTCCCAGCTCCCTCACCCTCTTTTATCTATCAGCCCCTTCTCCCCCCATATTCCTAATGCCCGAAATATCGATTTCCTCTGCTCTTCAGATGCTGCCTGACCTGCTGTGCTTTTCTAGTGCCACACTTTTCGACTCTGATCTTCAGCATCTACAGTCCTCACTTTCTCCTATTCACATTATACATTCGTGATCCAGACAAAGGAACTGAGGGCATGGTTGCTAAGTTTACAGATGACGTAAAGATAGATGGAGGATCAGGAAGTAGGGAGGCGTGAAGAAGGGATTTGGACAGGTTAGGAGAGTGGGCAATGAAGTGGCAAATGGAATACAATGAGAAAGTGTGAGGTTATGCACTTTGGTAGGAAGAATGGAGGCCTGGAGTATTTTCCAATGTGGGAAAGACTTCAGAAATCTGTAACACAAAGGGACTTGGGAGTCCTAGTTTAGGATTCTCTTAAGGTTAACGTGCAGGTTCAGTGGCAGTTAGGAATGCAAAGGCAATGTTAGCATTCATTCCAAGAGGACTAGAATACAAGAGCAGAGAAGTACTACTGGGGCTGTACAAGGTTCTGGCCAGACTGCATTTAGAATATAGTGAGCAGTTCTGGGCACCATATCTAAGGATGGATGTGCTGCCCTTGGCGACGTCCAGGCAAAGTGTAAGAATGATCTTTGGGATAAACAGCTTATCATGTGAGGAGTGATCGGGCACTGTGTGTCTATACACAGAATTTAGAAGGATGAGGGAGGATCTCATTGAAACCTGCAAAATACGAGAGACCTGGATAGCTTTGACATGGAGATGTATGCAATGGTAGGAGAAACAGAGACCTGAAAGCACAACCTCAGAATGAAGGGATAACTTTTTAGAAGTGAGATGAGGATGAATTTTGTTTTGGCCAGAAGATGGTTCATTTGTGGAACTCATTGCTATAGAAAGCTGTAGAGGCTATTAAAGTGCTGAGTGTATTTAAGACAGAGCGAGGTTCTTGATTAGTCGGGAAAGGTTATGGGGAGAAGGCAGGAGAATGGGGTTGACTAACATACCAGCGATAATCCAAACGTACAGCATTGCTCAATTCTACTCCTATATTTTGTGGCCTTATCTCCCATGTGGGTCGATGAGAGCTCAGTTTAAAAACTCCTCAGAAAGACAGCACCTCGGACAGGGCAGTGCTCCCTCAATATCTGCTTTGAATTTTGTACTGAAGTCCTAGAGTGGGATTTGAACCCAGACCCTGATCCAGTTGAGTGCTACCAATTGATTGCAGCAAAGCTTTCAGCATCAGGAACCTCTCATTCCTCTGTGTAGTTCTGTTGCTGTTCTTGTGAAGTGTGTCCTCAAGGTTTCACTTCAGGGCTGTTTATCTATCTCTTCTGGTCTTGCTTAATGTCTGAATCCCATTCCAGTTCCTAAATTTCGAAATCTGAACTCTCTCATAAGTGACAAGAATAGTCTAATAAAGACAGATATTGCATTTTTTATTTCTGAAAAGGCACCCACAGTCAATTTTGACAGAAATGAATCACCTTGTAATAGAAGAGATGGCCCACCATAGAAAATTCCTTTTGAGGAAAAAAAATGAAGATTTTAAAAAATTGTTTGTCATTTATTGCAGAGTCTGTTGTGACATAAATCAATCATTTCAACTAGGCACGGCAGAAATGCAACGTAATTGAGAAGGGTTAGATGGTTTTCTGCTTGCTAAATTGTGATTAACCAATTCAATGGAATTCTTTTGATGGAGTAACATGCGTTGTGGATAATGGGGAGCCCATTGTCTTGGATTTCCAGAAGTTACTTGACCAGGTTCAGCATAAAAAGTTATTGCTCAAAGAAAGAGCTCATGATCTAGGGGGTAACATGGTAACAGAACATGGTAACAGAACATGGAAGATTGGCTGGCTGAAAGAAAACAGTGTATATAAATGAGTCTTTTTCAGATTGGTAACATGTGATGAGCTGAATCCTAAAAGGTTCTATGCTGGGCTGTCAACATTTTACAATTTGTATCAATAACTTGGATGAGGGGATCGAAAGTATGGTGACTAAATTTGTTGATGACAGAAAAATAGTTAGGACAGTGTGTTGGGAAGACGACAGAACAAGAATACAGGCCAGCAGGAGTCTAACATGGGAAAATGTGAAGTTCTTCACTTTGGCAGGAAGAACAGAAAAGTAGGTTATCGAGGTGTCCAGGTGAATGAGCCACAAAGTTAAAATGCAGGTAAAACATAGAATCAAGAAAACTAATGGGATGCTATTCTTTTTATAAGAGGAATTCAACACTAAAGAGAGAATGCTTTGCTATAGTTATACAAGGTATCGATGAGACCACCTCTCTCTCTGTGCAGTTTTGGTCTCCTTGTTTACGGAACGATGTAAATGCATTGGGGTCAGATCAGAGGCAATTTACTAGATTGATACCTAGTGTGAGCAGGTTATCTCATGAGGAAATGTTGAATGGCATTGGGCTTGTTTACGCTGGCATTTAGAAGAATAAGGACTTAATTGTTTGAACTTCATAAGATCTTGATTAACCTTGACAAGGTGGACATGGAAAGGATGATTACTGTTGTGGGTGAGTCCAGAAATAGTGAACAATTAAAATGTGGGGTCTCCCTTTCTGGACAGAGATGGAATTGTTTTTTTTTCCCTTCAGTGTGTTGTGCAACTTTGAAACTCTGTACCTTGTAAAACAGTGGAGGCACGATCATTGAATCGTTTTAAGGTGAAGTAGATTCTTGCAAAGTAAAAAAACTGATGGCTACCAATAGTGAAATTCAGAACACATACAGACCAAACATGATCGTGTTGATTGGCGGAACAGGCTTGAAGAGTTGAACAATATATTTTGTAAGTTTGCGCACCAGAGCGAAACAAGAATAACCTGTTCCTGCAGGGAGAAAACACACAAAGGATTGAATATTAATGACACTCAAATAGGAATTAATCAGAGGAACTAAGATATGTGGAGGGAAGCATAATTGGGGAGGCAAAATGCACCAGGGAAAAACGAATTAGAAAGCTGTACTGCTCATCTCAGACTTTGTTTCCTGTATGGTGTTCAGTTCTTGCTGTCAGGAAATATGGGAGAAAATTAAGTGGAGTCAATGCAGAGAAGAGTGTGTGATGATCCCTACAGCTAAGAAACTTGAATTGCGTGGAAAGGCTGCAGAAACTTGGCATGTTTATGGGTGGGTGGCATTTGAGAGGTGACCTCACAGAGGTATACAAGCTAATAAATGCTTAGTAAAAGCTTAAGTTGACGTCCTACTCAAAATTCAGTTATGAGATTTAATCAAAGCAAAACAACCAACATTCGTTAAAGAAGGATCTGTTACAGCCTTATCTTTTTGTAGAGTGAGATCAACCATGTCAACTGGATTTTGAGCAGAATCACTAAATTATTTTAAGTAACAATTAGTTACATTGTGGTGAGGAAATAAGTTTGATGCATTTATTAAGATAAAGCAAATGGCATTCTTACTCTATAAGTATCTTGGAAATAGCTTAATTTTTTTTCCGATCTCAAGTTTTTGATTAGTTTCAGATCTGCCATCCATTCAGTTTTGGTTGGCTGACTGCAGAGTTGTCAGTCCTGTGGATCTGGTTCTGCTGCTTTCAGCCCCACCCTCTCTTACTTCTGAATGGACTCCTGTCCTACAGGGTAAAAACAATGACTCCAGATGCTGGAAACCAGATTTTGGATTAGTGGTGCTGGAAGAGCACAGTTCAGGCAGCATCCAAGGAGCAGCGAAATTGACGTTTCGGGCAAAAGCTCTTCATCCGGAATAAAGGCAGAGAGCCTGAAGCGTGGAGAGATAAGCTAGAGGAGGGTGGGGGTGGGGAGAAAGTAGCATAGAGTACAATAGGTGAGTGGGAGAGAGGGTGAAGATGATAGGTCAGGGAGGAGGGTGGAGTGGATAGGTGGAAAAGAAAGTAGGACAAGTCATGGGGACACTGCTGAGCTGGAAGTTTGGAACTGGGGTGAGGTGGGGAAGGGGAAATGTGGAAGCTGTTGAAATCCACATTGATGCCCTGGGGTTGAAGTGTTCCGAGGCAGAAGATGAGGCGTTCTTCCTCCAGGCGTCTGGTGGTGAGGGAGTGGTGGTGAAGGAGGCCCAGGACCTCCATGTCCTCGGCAGAGTGGGAGGGGGAGTTGAAATGTTGGGCGACAGGGCGGTGTGGTTGATTGGTGCGGGTGTCCCGGAGATGTTCCCTAAAGCACTCTGCTAGGAGGCGTCCAGTCTCCCCAATGCAGAGGAGACCCCATCGGGAGCAACGGGTGCAATAACTGATATTAGTGGATGTGCAAGTAAAACTTTGGATGTGGAAGGCTCCTTTAGGGCCTTGGATGGAGGTGAGGGAGGAGGTGTGGGCGCAGATTTTGCAGTTCCTGCGGTGGCAGGGGAAGGTGCCAGGATGGGAGGGTGGGTTGTAGGGGGGGGCGTGGACCTGACCAGGTAGTCACAGAGAGAACGGTCTTTGCGGAAGGCGGAAAGGGGTGGGGAGGGAAATGTATCCCTGGTGGTGGGGTCTTTTTGGAGGTGGCGGAAATGTCGGCGGATATTTGGTTTATGCGAAGGTTGGTAGGGTGGAAGGTGAGCACCAGGGGCGTTCTGTCCTTGTTACGGTTGGAGGGTTGGGGTCTGAGGGCGGAGGTGTGAGATGTGGACGTGATGCATTGGAGGGCATCTTTAACCACGTGGGAAGGGAAATTGCGGTCTCTAAAGAAGGAGGCCATCTGGTGTGTTCTGTCGTGGAACTGGTCCTCCTGGGAGCAGATACGGCGGAGGCGGAGGAATTGGGAATATGGGAGGCATTTTTGCAAGAGGTAAGGTGGGAAGAGGTGTAATCCAGATAGCTGTGGGAGTTGGTGGGTTTGTAAAAAATGTCAGTCAAGTCGGTCGTCATTAATGGAGATGGAGAGGTCCAGAAAGGGGGAGAGGTGTCAGAGATGGTCCAGGTAAATTTAAGGTCAGGGTGGAATGTGTTGGTGAAGTTGATGAATTGCTCAACCTCCTCACGGGAGCATGAGGTGGTGCCAATGCAGTCATCAATGTAGCGGAGGAAGAGGTGTGGAGTGGTGCCGGTGTAATTACGGAAGATCGACTGCTCTACGTAGCCAACAAAGAGACAGGCATAGCGGGGGCCCATACATGTGCCCATGGCTAACCCTTTGGTCTGGAGGAAGTGGGAGGATTCGAAGGAGAAATTGTTAAGGGTGAGGACCAGTTCAGCCAAACGAATGAGAGTGTTGGTGGAAGGGTACTATTGGGGACGTGGGGAGAGGAAAAAACGGAGGGCTTGGAGGCCCTGGTCATGGCGGATGGAGGTGTAGAGGGATTGGATATCCATGGTGAAGATGAGGCGTCGGGGGCTGGGGAAACTGAAGTCTTGGAGGAGGTGGAGGGCGTGGGTGGTGTCTCAAATGTATGTGGGGTTGGTTGGTTGGTTGACAGTGGTGTGATATGATTGCTCTTGTGAAGTAGTGACTAACTTTGACACATTGCTTCAAGCAATGATTAAAACACTGACAGCATTTGAATGTGTGCCAAGTTTTTGTAACTAAAGGTTTCCTGTAGGACATTTTATCAGTTGTCTTCAGGAAATCTGTGAAATCCTAACTACTGTGTTGCTTCATCCAATGAACCATACTCCAGTCAAACAATATTTCTCCTTAATAAATCCATGCTTTAGATTAACTGACAGGACAGTTGCTCACATTGCAGCTATAAATGGAATTGCTTGACCGCTTAACAATCTGTTTATAAAAATTAGGAAATTACACTTTGTTTGTTACATACAGTACTACACTCAAGACAAAATTGAAGATACCCATAAGCCAAAACCTAGAGAGCCCAGCAAACTCATTTATGTGCAAATGTAAAGGTAGCTACTCATTTCCAAAATTGATTGCAAAATTAATAAGGATGGGCATCCCGTCACAATTCACCCAACCTTGAAGTCTCTAAGATCTCTCCAATGCAGCGATTTATTTCTTCAATGATTACAGTGATTCGCAACTATTCCATAGGTTGATTTATGTGTGCAGGAGAATATCCTCAATCCTGAATTTATTTTACATTTGTCTGAATCCTTGTTCCCCCACACATTATCCCAATTTATTTTGTATTAAAGTAATAAACTAGAGTTATTATTCTTTAACTATCTCCCTATATGTGCTGATAAAGCTATATCTTGGATGTCTCCTTTGCAGACAGAAAAGCCTAAAATTCCACATCTCTCAGTTGTTTTGATATTCCTGCCCACTTCTTAGCTCTGCACTGCACTGCTTCCAACGCTGACCTTACTTGGAAGTCTGTGATCCGAGCTGGTTACAATATTCGAAGTGCAGTTTGAAGGGAGATCTGTGAAGCTATCGTTTGACTAGTATTTAGCCTGTCTAGTTCAGTAGTTTGAAATCCCACCTGCTTTGTTCAGTGTTGCTACTGTCAGGCTGGATGTACTGTCTTTGTAATTTTTTTTTCTTCTAATCAACCTGTCCAGGGCTGTTACTGTACACCTCTGAAACAGGTGGAACTTGAACTCTGGTTTCCTGGGAGAAAGTGAGGACTGCAAATGCTGGAGATCAGAGCTGAAAAATGTGTTGCTGGAAAAGCGCAGCAGGTCAGGCAGCATCCAAGGAGCAGGAGAATCGACGTTTCGGGCATAAGCCCTGCTTCAGGAATGAGGAAGGTGTGCCAAGCAGGCTAAGATATCGCATTCTCGACGCCCCTCCCCCAAGTCCCTCCTCCCTACCTTTTATCTTAGCCTGCTTGGCACACCTTCCTCATTCCTGAAGAACGGCTTATGCCCGAAACGTCGATTCTCCTGCTCCTTGGATGCTGCCTGACCTGCGCTTTTCCAGCAACACATTTTTCAACTCTGGTTTCCTGGTCCAGAGGTAGAGACACTACCCCTTGTGCCAGAAGAATCCTTCCATGTGTTGCATCATCTGAAATTTCTAAACCTCTTTCACTCAAACTACATCAACACCATTCATGGAGTATTTGTACTTTCCAGTTTTACCTCTTGTGCGTGTAATACATCCCATTTAATTCTCCTATTATTATCACTGTGTTGTACTGGCATTTAAGAAGCCACCGGATATAAAAATTTGCCAGGCAATGTTTCTGTTATTGTCGATTATAGCCTGTTTCACTGTGGCATGTGCAGGTGCTCTGTGGCTGGATCGGCTGCCTTTGTTTGCTAGTTGTCAGCGTTACGGACAGGACCCATGCCGAGTGTCTGTCAGTTGACTCTTGTATCTTAAAAAGTGAGGGAATTTAGCAGGATACGTAGTAAAAATGCAGAAGCCATTCAGACCTGTGAGCACCAATTCCAATCTCCCTTCCCATTTTTTTTAAAAGGAGCATTTTGATCTTTCAGTTCTTAACATTGCCATTAGGTGGAGTGCCAACTATTTCTGACTACTCAACTTCCTCACCATTCAAGAGGCCTGCTTCATGCTGTTACTGAAAATGAAAACAGCATGGGATTATTTAAGGTTGTTTAATTGTGTGTGTACATATTCAGATATGTTTAAAGCTCTTTTCTTCCACACGCCATTTGCACTGTTAAAGCTACAATGTAATATGTCTACAAAAGACACTTGCTTTCTATTGGGTGATGAATCCTCCTTAAATCCCTTTCTTCATAAATAAATAAATGTAAATCATTCAGCTGCCTTTTGGAGATGAGCCTTACAGCAGAATTCCAGCAGGTTAGTATTAGTTTGAAAAGTGACCTTGATCTCCTCATTAACTTGTATTATTTATTTCTTACAGCCTATTCCATTCTTCTTGCTGCTTCAGAATACATCCGAGGTTATTGTCACCATATTCCTGAAAATTGCCAGAAAAGAGGTACAGTCTAACAGTGCATTGTTTTCCTTTTGATGTTTGAAGCTAGACTGAGACAGGTTTTGCGTGGTGTCTGTTTTAAACAGTATCAGATTAATAAACATGAAAAATCAGGTGTAAGTCTAACTCTTACCATTGTGGTCCCATTTTAAAAGAATTGAGTATTGCTGTGACGCTCGGTATGGAGAGTGAGGCGAGAGGTGAAGGGCATGGAGGGTGGGGAAGGGGGTGTGGAGATGTGGGGAAGAGTGAGTGGACAGCTGTTGGGTTGTGGTGGATGGAGAGTTGGGGGGTGGAGAGTTGTGGGAATGGATAGCTATTGGGTTGGGGGAGGGGAATGGAGGGCTGTGCAGATTGGGAAGCCTTTGGGGTTGGAGGAAGAATACAGCTGTGGGGGTTGGAAGAGTTGTTGGAGACTTGGGGGAATGGGGGAGGTTCTGGGGTTGTGGGAGGGGAATGGAAAGCTCTGGGGAAGAAGGTGGAAGGCTGTAGGGAAGGGGGGTGGAGAGGTTTCTGGGGCTGGGCCGGGGGGATGCAGAGCCCTGGGTGTAAGGGGGGGATGGTTGATTGTGGATTGGGGGGCTGTTGGGATGGGGAGATGCAAGTGGGGGAGGTGGTTGGATGGGGAAGAGGGTTGGAAAGCATGGAGGGGGGTGGTTTGGGAGGGTAGTGAGTTGGGTGGTGTGGTTGGTAGGCTTTGAGAGTTGGTATAGCGTAGAAAGCTTTAAAAGCAATGGGCTTTAAAAGCTGCAGATTTGAAAAAGAAGTAAAGCTAGTTCTCCAGAGTTTTTCAGAACAGGAATTGGGTCTCAAAAGATTGTCCAGTCAGATCATGCCCACAACGTTCAAAAGACTGCAAGAATTTAAAGGGGCCAGACTCACTCAAGTCAGTGCTTTATGCCTGCCATTGGTGGTTTGGAATTCGTGACTGAAAATTACAGCTGGGCCCGAACCATGAGCTTTGAGCTTAGTCCGTTCAGCTTGCCTCAGGTAGCCAGGGCATCAAAGCTAAATACTTCCTGGCTCCCCTGTCACTTGTAGGGATACTTTTTACTGATCAGATTTAATTTGCTGCATGCTTTGATCAGTCCTCCTGTATTTCAAGACAATGCTGTTTTGATGGTCTAAATGTCCAAATGTTGACATGCTGTCAAATTTATTACCAACAGACAGCCCTAGTTCAACACTGATTGTACGTCTAACTTGGTATAACTGAGTGTCACTGTTCTCTAGAATTTCTGTCCCTGTTTAACTTTCTCTCACACCCAAGTAATATCTTGATATCCTTTCATATAATGCCAACTCCACTGTAACAGCTGTTGCTGACACCTGAATAGAGTCTCATAAACCTCATTAAAAATACAAGGGTAATCGGCCACGTTTGGTTGTTGGACTGATGCTGGTAATGAGATTGATCAGTGTGTGCTAGAAAAGGTGAGGCCAGCCCATTTACAAGGTTTTTAGTGTGATCCAATCTTCAAAGTAGGTCAGTCTAATTTGTCAGCTACTGGTTAAACCTGTGATATCTAAATGCCATTTTGTTTTCTCTGAACCAACACTCAAAAAGAAAAAGCTTTTTGACTGTATGCAATAGGAACAAAAAATAAGGAAAAGTAAAATTACTGCAAATGCAAAGCCAAGTTTGACTGTACCCAAAAATAGAAAATATAGATTTGTACATCAAGGTTTATCAAATCTTGAACCAGGAAATCATGGTCACCACCAAAAAGGCTGAGCAAAAGGGAATGGGGAGGGAGAGAGAATGAGATAGAAATTAAGAACCTGTGACCCTGTCGCAGCAAGAAGTCGATTAGTTTGAACGGTCAGCAGATTCTCTCATGTGTAACCCGGTTCTATACAAGGCATCTGTGACACAGTGGAAAGGTTATTTAGATTAGATTCCCTACAGTGTGGAAACAAGTCCTTTGGGCCAACCAGTCCACACCAACCCTCTGAAGGACAACCCACCCAGACCCATTTCCCTCTGACTAATGCACCTAACACGTTGGGCAACTTAGCATGGCCAATTCACGTGACCTGCACATCTTTGGACTGTGAGAGGAAGCCGAAGCTAACACGCGCAGACACAGGGCGAATGTGCAAACTTCACACAGCCAGTCGCCCGAGACTGGGATCGAACCTGGGACCCTGGTGCTGTGAGGCAGCATTGCTAACCACTGAAAGATTTTTCAGAAAGGCATGAAAGTAGCTCAGTTTAAAGATTGTGCATAGAAAAGAAATGAGTATGAAATGGCCTCACAAGGCTAAAGAAGATCACCATAAATATCGAATAAACTACATTGGTTTGGAGGAATTGGAAGCAATTTGATGTCTTACGCCAGAACAGTTTGAGGTCCCTAAATTATAGTAAAGATAAAACTGAGTGCGTAAGTTGCGTATATCTGGTACAGTTGGAGCATTGATGAGCAAGAGCAGTTAGCAAATTGGGATAATGGAAGATGAAGCGATATCCCTCCTGAATATGGAAATGTTAGAGGGAGACAATTTGCTTAGTTATCTCCCCATATATACACACTTCAGTAAAGATTAATTCTGGTGTCCATAAGAAGTAGGAACAGAATGAGGCCATTCAGCCCATCATGTCTCAGTGAGATGATGGTTGATCTGGAAATCCCCCAACTTCACTTCCTGTCTTTTCCCATACTCCTTGATTCCCTTGCTAAGTAAAAATCTGTGTATCTTAGCCTTGATTATACTTTACGATCCAACCTTGACTGCACTCTGCAGTAAAGAATTCTACAGATTCATTACCTACTAAGAGAAGAAATTCCTCCTTAACTCTTTCTTAAATGAGTACCCTGTCTTCTGAGATTTTCTCCTGTGGTCCTAGACTTTCCCACAAGGGGAAACAGCCTTTTACACACTGACTCTGTCAAATCTCCTAAATAGGTTGTATGTTTTAATAAAATCACCTCCTCATTCTTCCAAATTCCAATGAGTACAGCTCTAACTTAGTCAACTTCTCATTTTAAAAATGAGTCTCCATTCCCTGGGCAACCTAGTGAGCTTTCTCTGGTCTGCTTCCCATACCAATGTATTTTTCCTTAGATAAGGGTCCAGAACTGTTCAGTTTTCCAGCTGTCACTTGACTAGTGCCTTGTATTGTTTTGGCAAGATTTCCCTATTTTTAAACTCCATTCCCTTTGAAATTCTATTTGTCTTTCCTCTTACCTGCTGACCTTGGGTGCTAGCATTTTTTATGATTCATTGACGAGGGCTCCCAAATCCTTCTGTGCTGGAGCTTTCTGCTATCTTTTTCTGTTTAGGTAGAGTCCAGCTCCTCTATTCTTGCTGCCAAAGTGCACGACCTCATGTTTTCTGCATGTATTTCATCTGCCAAGGGTTGTGCCCACCCACTTAACCTATCTGTATCTTTTTATTTCAAAAAATACTTTATTCGTAAAAAATCTCTTCGTGCATACACATTGTCACAAAAACAGTTCGATTTTGTACAGTTTCATGTCAAGTAAATAAACAAAGCATTGTACTTTGACTCTATCTAAAAGACCAAAGACCACTCTTGCACATACAATACTAATATTTACATGTATTTGAGGCACTAGGAGGGTCTGATAACTGAACAGTTGCCCATTTACCCTCCGGCAGTTGTCTTTCTCCAATGCGCCTTGATTGCAGCTGCCACAGGTTTTACTGCATGTGTCAGCACGTAGTCCTGGACCTTGAAATGTGCCAGTCTGAAACACTCAGTCGGCGTCAACTCCTTGTTCTGGAAGACCAACAAGGTTCAAGCAGACCAGAGAGCGTCTTTCACCGAGTTGATGGTTGTCCAGGCACAGTCAATGTATGTCTGTGTGTGTCCCCAGGGTACAGACTGTAGAGCCTAGAGTCCTGCGTCACGCAGCTGCTTGGGATGAACCTTAATCTGGGAGAGAGTGAGGATTGGAGGTCAGAGTGGATGCTGGAAAAGCACAGCCGGTCAGACAGCATCTGAGGAGCAGGAGAGTCGACGTTTCAAGCATAAATTCCTGATTATTGCTCAAGACGTCGACTCTCCTGCTCCTTGGATGCTGCCTGACTAGCTGTACTTTTCCAGCACCACATTCTATGAACCTTACCCTGTCTGTATCCCTCTGCAGACTCTTTGGGTCATACTTTTCAATTGTCACTTTTCTCTGATTGTACATTCCTTTCTTTCTGTATCTATTACCATCTAGATGAGAAACTTTTTAATTCCCTCCCATGCCAAAATTCAACTATATAGATATGTGAGCTCTGTGCCTTGCAGACAGCTGTAATGTCACTACCACTCTAAGCCAGGTTTGCAAGCCTTTCGCAACTCTATTCAACAATGTTTAACTCCATTTGGCATTCCACTGATGATGAGGAATTGGATGCTCTCTGCGTCAGCGAGCAGCATGAATACATAGCTTAGGCTAATTAGGCTCACACAATGCTCACAGCACAAGTAATGCATTTCCAGCAAGCAAAGGTCAAAGCAGCATTGCTTGAACTTCAAAGGAATGGATATAGTTGGATTATCAATCATCATTGTCCAGTGGTTGTCATTGGGCAGAAGGTAGTTGGATCAGACACGTTAACACTGAGTTACTTGGATGTTCTGTAAAGAGCGAGCCACTTCCATACCTTAAAGCTTCTTCACAATCTGAGAGACTCAAGTCAGGAGTGTGATTGATATTTGCTACGTACCTGAATGTGTACAGCTGCAACAACACTTGAGACAGTTAAGTAATGGTTGCTTTCTCCTCTCTGTCACTGAGTATCATATCTCCCTTCCCTATGAATGCACTATAGCTGCAGCAACTTGCCAAGCATTAATCAATGATGGCACATGCCAGTCCCACCAAAAAGGACAGGAGTAACAACATAATAAGAGAACCATTGCTTCCACTCCTCACCAACTCATATTATCAGTTATTAATTTGGAAATATGCTGCCTCAGCCTCCGTACCACGGAGCCAAAACCTGGAATTTCCTATCTAATACAATAGTGCTCCCAAAAAAGGTCACCAGAACAGTTACCCTCACAGTACCATTATGGGGGCAAAAGAAGGGCTATCTTCAGCATCATCCACATGCATATACTGGAAGTATACATCTACAGTGCACTTATACAATAAAAAGTGAATGAACACTGCTTTTTGTAAATGGTTTTGAATCTGCTCTATCCAGTCTGCTACACCTTCACACCTCTGTATTGAGGACTTTTGGTTTCAAAATAAAGTTAGTCAACCTTGACTTACTTTCTACTAGTACAAATTGACAGCAGAATATCAAGAACATAGGATAGTATAGCACAGGAACAAGCACTTCAGCCTGTCATGTCCATGCTGACCATGCCATTCTAAACTAACCCCACCTGGCTGTATCTGGTCTGTGTCACTCTATTTCCTGCCTTAAATGTTGCCATCACATTTGCTTCTACCATTTTTCATGACAACGTGTTCTAGGCACCTTCCACTCTGTGTAAAAACAACTTGCTTCATATATCTCCTTTAAAGCTAAGGCCCCTAGTATTTGACGTGTACTCCCTGGGAAAAAGACTGACTATCAACACTACTCATGCCTCATAATTTCATAAACTTTTACCAGATCGCTCCTCAGCCTCTAAAGCTCGACTGAAAACGATCCAAATCTATCCAAGCTCTCCTTATTGCTAAGAGACTCTAATTCAGGCAACATCCTGAGAAACTACTTCTGCACCCTCTCCAAAGCCTCCACATCTTCCATTAGTGTTCTGCAATCAGAACTACACACAACACTCCAAATATGGATAAACTAAATGTTGAGGCGTTCAGGATTGAATTTGTGTTTGCTGCTTGCAGGAGTATGAAGGAGGAGTGAAAGTATTGTGCTCTTTTAAAGGATGGTCTTTCTCTGTGATTAGGTTGAGGGCATGTTGGAACCTGGAGCTAATTTGTTACAATGTCAAATCCAAATTTTAGAACGATACTGTCATCTATAGTGCTATTTCTTGCACTGGTGAACACAAAATGTCATAAAGTCACCTGGTAAGATTAAAAGAAATGCTGTCTTACGGAGGGTTATTGAAATAAGGAATGCATTACAACAAGAGGCTTTTAAAATGAAGTACATTGTGACAAGTGGGAATTAGATTAACACTTCAAAAAATCTCTAACAATATTTTGAAATGTGAGGAAATTTGCTTTGACTGGATCGCTTCACTATTAAGACAGAACCTTGACTGGTTTGATAGATCAAAAGGTGATTTCTGTTTCACATTTGAACATAAACTAGCTTAAATGGTGATGCTGTGCTTTAGAAAGTAAAGCAAAATACTGACAATCAAGTTGTAACTGATTACAAATCATTGTTTCTTAACTCTTCTTTTACACAGAAGTTGTCTTGGCTGAAGTTCCTTGGGTATGTTTGTTCAGTGACCTATTGATATCTTTTGCATATTTGTCAAATATTATAGATTACAGTCCCTATTGAATGAATGTTTGCAGAATGTTGAATAGTTGAAGAGTGTTGTAGTTTAACACTGAGTACATACAGGAGATGCCGTATGAGGTGAGGGAAAACTAGGTGGGTGACCTCCATACGCAAATTCAAATTGTGTAATGCTGTGAATTGATCACCAAAGTAATTTTGGAATCTGCAGTTAATCTATGGAGGCAATAGGCAGTAGATCTAGAGAAATTCAAGTTGATAAACAATACACAGATTTGCATCAGGAAAAAAATATCCTTTAATAGAAAAGGCCATGGAATTGACCTATCAAAGAGAATAAAAACTACTAAGGTTAACAAAGGATGGAGCAAGTTTGGATCAAGTGGCATTTATGCTGAATGCATACTTTAATCTTAGTTATACCATTAAAGCAGTGCAGAATTCCATTGCTAAGGAATGTTTATAAGGTAAAACATGACTGGAGCTTACTAATTTTGTATCTGGATGCTTCTCTTTCAGTATGTTTATGTTTCCTTTATCTGCTGTCATTTTGGCATACAATGACTCTCCGGTAAGTGAGTGACATCTGTCCTATGAACTAATTGTTTGATAATTTGATATCCTTAATGCATTTTATTGTTTCTTCACAGAATGTAGGTGTTGGTCACTGGTGGGTCAGGGTGGAGTGTGTGTATATGATTTCTGCCAATGACCCCCTTCCCCCATCAGCTCTTACTCTTTCTTTAAAAGACATAAACAGAAAAGCCAAGCCTCTCAACACCATGTCATTAGACACTCCTGGATGAGGACAGCTCACTCTGCTCTTTTGTTTTAAACAGAAAAGTTTCCTGAACGCTTTGGAGGTCAAAAGTCCCTTGACTCTTGAGCAAAACTACATCAACTTCTTAAGAAAACTTTTTAAAAATCTGTTTAGAAAGGCTTGATTGAAAGTTCATGAGGGCTGGGTTAAAAGTTTGAGATGCTTTCAGATAGTGGAAGGGGCAGAGAAGTTTACCAATAAGTAAGGCTCCCAGAGCTGACCACTGATCATCCCTGTTCCCAGGATCCACCATACATGGAAGAATAAACTCTTTTCTAGCACTGGAGGGTGCAGCACATCTAATGATCTATATTTTCCGACAATTGAAACAAAAATTCCCATGTTAGCACCAAATCCTATGAACTGTGATATCCCAGTGGGAGATAATACCCTTTTATGACCTTGACTCCAAACAACACAGGAGCAGAATTAAGATACAGTCAAGTTTGTAATGAATTAATATTAATTTCCATACTCTCTGAATTAATTACACCATAGTTTTGAACCAACTTCTGACACAAGGTATACTTTCTGTCATCTTTTCTGCCATCCCCCACCCAGTGCAACAGAACAACCCAGTGAGGCATTCTGCTAGAAGCACGTTGTGCGGGGAATTATTTTAAAGCAGCATATCTTATTACTTCAGGAATAGCAAGCCTATGCACTGACACACTAATTACAGAGTCTTTTATGCCAAGATTATTCTAATCAAACGCTGAGAAGACCATGGCTTATAATTATTTGTGCATAGTATGAGATTAAAGTGCCATAAATTCATGTTATCCAGTGCTACAAGCTGCTTCCTGGGTGACAATGGCCTGCTTCCAAGCCTGTGCTTACATTTCTTACGTACGTCCTTTGGTGGGAGTGAGAGTGTTGCTCAGTTTTCTTTTCCCCTTGCAGAGACCCATTGCCACCAGCTCAGATTGATTGGCTGGAATCCAAGGCTATTTGATTCTACAGTGCAGTTCCTTGCCTGTATGCACCTTTCTTTTAATGATCTAATTATGTAGAATAAGGTCACTACCTTATTCAAGTTTCACATTAATTTGGTTCTGCTTGCAGGTGTTACAGTGCAATATGATTTTTTTTATTATTTGTTAGTGTTAGTCATTAATCTAGAAAAACCTCCAAACCGAATCCTGGTTGGGATAGCAAATTCTAACTTTGTAAGATAAAGCAGGAACTTTACTGGGGAGCTTCATAAATATATCTTTCTCCAGGATCTCTGGTCTCTGGCTTGTGGTTACAATTGTACATGATATAATAATTTACATCCACTTGCAGTCAGTTGCTGTGCCTGTGGGGTTTGCGTTAATACTTAAAGTGTTCACTTTCTGTTTCCAGTCATTGGCTTGACAATATCTGTTGATTTCAGATTTGTTAGCTGATATTGTTGAAGTATTTTGATTGAATCCATTACAGGGTATTTTGTATTTAAATGTCCTGAAAATGGTTCCATGTGGAAAATGTACTATAATCTGATGAAACTAATAATTGATCTTGATTATTTCTTATGTAACCATCTGTTGGAATATCTCCTAAGTGTTTATGAGCCCTTGTAAAGAGAGATTACTGACCTGTGGTCACTCTGATAAATCTGTATGTTAACAGTGCTCATGTTTTAGTTCAATTTATGTAGTTTAACTGAGATGCAGCCAGAAGGTAAGCAGGACTGATTTATCAAGAAAAGGATGGGAAAAATAACTTTTTCCTTACTCTTTAAGTTTGTTATATTCATTTGTGTGTTGTTCTGAGAAGTGAGTAGACTGTACATGTTATCAATATTCCCAGTTTGTTTTATATAATTTACTTCTGCAGTTCTCTTGAATCTCCATGTAGGGGAGCTACAAAGCAATGAGTGTGTGTTTTCTTAACCTAAAAAAACTTCCTGTGTTTCAGTTTGACCCAGGAGGCTATATCTGGGCGATGATACACATTCTCTGCGTTGGTGAGTGAAATGATTTTACTGTGTCCTTATAGTGCTTTCTTCAAGAAGTTAAGACCTATGTTCTATTCTTCTAGTCTAATTTTTCAAAAAAATGCAGATATATAGCATTGCTTTACATCCGAGTTTGAGTTTGGTATCTTTATTTTGCTGATTTCTTTATGAAGTCACCACTGGTTGTTACGTACAAGCCCACAGGTGCAGGCAGCACTTCTGTACCTTGTCTAAATTTCTGTCCACTCTCAGTAAGCTCTTTTACCATAGGGGGAGCCAAACACAGTCCTACTCACTTGAAATCTGCACAAATGTACTCTGCAGTTGCAATCATATAGTCACGTCCTTGAATGTCTTTTGACAAGTTCTAACGTCTAGCCAATTTTTCTTCTTTCCATTTTCTTCACCTCCACCATCTCCCAGCTCAGGGACTTTAAGATCTATTTGTGTTGGTCCAGTTGCTCTGATGGCAATTAGATTATGATCTTAAATCTGGTAATGATCGTACCTGCTAATCTGCTGGATGCCAAAATATTGACTTTTATTTCTTGAAATTAATTAAAGCTTTGAAATACAATATTAATTTGCCAAAAGAACATACATATGTTGTTCTGGACTGAGAGTAATCTTTTCATGGAAAACAGTGAATGAAGTATTTTCATCTGATCTCTCAGAAGGAGCTATGGGCACTGCATTTCTGGTCAAATTCTGTAGCATAGCATTATCAGATTGTTTGTTTTCTTTTGCATGAAGTCACTGTGATCTTGTTTTCAATCCTGTTGGTAAATGAACAATCGAATATAGCATTACTGAACTGTATAATTATACCTGTAATATGTGTTTTGCACTTTTTTAAAAAAAACTGTATGAACAACTCTATTAAAATGCATAATCTGTTAGAATTGTTTCAAGCACGCTAACGCACAATCTTACTGTTGAATCTCATGCCACGAAGGAGAGTCTAGGTCAGTTCCCCCCCCCCCCCCCCCCCGACATTTTTGACAGATTTACAATGTTAATTGTTGCAATATTTTTACATATTTGAATCAACTAACACTATATCTTCCTGTGATCCATGCTCCAAATTTTTTCTGCTTTTACGACTATTTCTTCTGGGGATTTAGGCTATATTGGTAAATTGCTCAAGTCTAGTGACTCTCAGAAGGAAGCAGTGCCTTCTGGGTAAGTTCTTCTGCTTAACAGCTGAGTGCAAACAGTTCCCTCCTCGGTTTATACCGACAGGAGCGACAGTAAATGCTAAAGCTTGGGGCAGCTGCCACCAAGGCGCTGAGTGGGTTAGCACCACCATTTAACGTCTTTCTGCCAAAATTTAAATGGGGGTCCTTTCATTTATTGGACCCTCTCGATGCCACAAATGTATGCAAATATAGTCGTGTATAAGTAAGAAATGCCTTTGGGTTGTTTCCTGGATAGAGTCTAACTCCAATGTTTGTTTGTTTCTTATGCTACTGGACAGAACTGAGCTGTTTCAATGACTGTGTGTATAAGGATATTTTTATGAATAAAGTATTTTTGAAATTAAGCAGAGGGCGCCGACTGTGGGGAGGTAATGAGATTTTGTTTCTCCCAATGTACGCATTTCCTGAACAGGTGATGGAAAATGGTATAATAGTAAGGTTTCAAAAGAGATTTCTTACCTACTTGAAAAATAATCATTTATGGAGAAAGAGCCAGAGAGTGGGACGAATTGGATAGTTGTTGCCAAGATGTAGGTCAGGCACAGTGGACCAAGTGACCACCTCCTGTGCCATACAAATCTTGAGTGACATGTTTGAACCACTTCAGAGAGCATTAAGAATCAAGAATGTAGTCTGGATTGTGTTGGAGCCAGATACAGCTGTTGTGCTTCCCTTCCAGAAAAGACCATAAAGAGCTAGTTAGGTTTTATAGATGATCCAGCAACATTGCTAATTTTTAAAATTTCCTCTGCTGTTAATGCACAAAATTACAAGATCACTGAATTCAATTAGAAGTGATGCATTTGCGTTGCTAATACAATGCAATAGCCAACACATTATATAGCAGCAGAGATTAATTAAATCTTTCCATGGATTACACTTATTGCAGCCTAGAATTTACAGTTTGTGATGTTAGATAAATGTTCAGTGTGCAAATACAACTTTACATCATGTGATATGTTAGCAGTGGCATTAATCTTTTTAAATTGAGCTAGTTAACAGACAGTAGCCCGTCACATTACTGAATCTGTCATACTGGCTAACACCAAATATATGCAATCTGACCTGCACTGCCTAGCTCAGATGAACCCCCTCCCAAATGTCATTAAAAACCTTACAGAATTGCATCCAAGTACCCCAATATTGGGTACTCAAATTTTCATCAGCCATTAACGTGATAAGAAAGA
The DNA here is from genome assembly GCF_037043375.1 of Chiloscyllium plagiosum. NCBI lineage: Eukaryota > Metazoa > Chordata > Chondrichthyes > Orectolobiformes > Hemiscylliidae > Chiloscyllium > Chiloscyllium plagiosum. The sequence continues at coordinate 107,397,672 of NW_028270142.1, forward strand.
CAAGGCTGAAGTTTATCAGTTATACCCACCCAGAGTGAGGGGTACTAATGGTGTGTGAGGGACCTGAACATTTCAACAGTGCTTTCATGTTTGCTTTTAAATTCAGCCACAGTATTTGCATGTGATTTCCAGATAGTTCTTTCAGATTGGAGCGGGAGGATGTGATGGAGACCAGCAGCAATCTGTTTCGGCTTCACTGTTTAATGGGCTCCAGTCAGGGTCTGAATGGAGGCCTTGCGGAGTCAAAATTGAATCAGCCACCTGGCAGATGGGAGTGTCGATGTGAACAGGCTGCAATCCGTTTTGGGAATTCTATGCTGTAAGGGCCCGCAGGGAGATTCTGTTCCCAGCAGATACCTGGAAGAAGGCAGCCTCTGAGAGTGAGCAGGCCTAGGTGGCAGTGACAGATGAGGTCAGCAGCGGGAGTGCGGTGTCACACTGACCATTGATAGAGGAATGGTGTCCCCAGCTGCCTGGTAATTAGGTACCAGTTTGCCAGTGTTGTACAGCACTCACGCGTGTGGGCTTAATGTTAGCAGGCATTGAAAATTACACACATGCCCAGTGTTGATTTTGAGCCCTTTCATCTTGTCAATTCCATTTGCTTTCCCTAATCTCCCACAAAGGACAACAGGCCCCTCTCAGTGGAGGGCATGCACTCTGAGGAAGCACCCTGACTCTATTAACATGGGCCTTGTCCAGGTCAGATATACTTCGGGGAACTACCAAGATGGGACTAAGATGGAAGGATTTGAAGACAAGGCTCTGGTTGGTATGGCCAGCCATTTTGTTGAGGTCGGTTTGAGGCTTTACATTTAGCCTTCTGGGACTGACAGGCATTTGATTCAGTTAGTGTTTAATTGGGGAGGGTTACAGGAGACTGACTGGGAGTTTACTGTTTAGGAGTGGCTGAGATAATAGGTTGGGATAACGGCTGGTGGCTGGCCAGGGTCCTAGTGCTCCAGGTGAACGTTGACAGGTTCCTCGAAAGGAATAGGAGTAATTTTCCCCGGCCTCTCTGGCCTGGTAACTTGCTAATTTTTTTCAAACTGGAAGCCTGTGACCAGCAGTATTCCACACGGATGGGAGTTGGTCCACTTTTGTTTAATATTTATATAAATGATGTAGATGAGAATATAAAAGGCGTAATGAATAAGTTTGCGGATGATCTTCAGATTGGTGGTATAGTTCACAGCAAAGAAGGTTATCTAAGATTACAAAGAGATTTTGATCAATTGGGTCAATGGGCTGAGGAGTGGCAGATGGAGTTTAATTTGGATAGATGCACGGGATTGAATTTTGGTAACACAAACAAGGGCAGGACATACACAATTAAAAGTAGGGCCTTAGGAAGTGTTGTGGGCAGAGAGACCTAACAGTTCAGATACATAGTTCTTTAAGTTTCCATCAGGATGGTTAAGAACACCTTTGATTTTCGGAGTTGGGATATTATGTTAAGGTTATACAGGGCATTGGTGAGACCTCTTCTGGAGTGCTATGTCCAGTTCTAGTTGCCCGGTTTTAGGAAAGGTATTATTAAGCTGGAAAGGGTTCAGAAGAGATTTACCATGGTGTTGCTGGGAATGGAGGGTTTGAGTTATAAGGAGAGGCTGGATAGGCTGATACTACTTTCACTGGCGAATAGGGGGTTGAGGGGTGACCGTATAGAGGTTTATAAAATCATGGGGGGGTTATAGATAAGGTGAATGGCAGGTGTCTTTTCCTGAGAGTAGGGGATTTCAAGACTCGAGGACATATTTTTAAGGTGAAAGAAGAAAGATTTGAAAATCAGACATTAGGAGCAATTATTTTTATACAGGGTGATTCATGTGTGGAATGAACTTCCAGAGGAAGTGTTGCCTGCAGGTACAGTTATAACATTTAAAAGGCATTTAGATAAGTATGTGAATAAGAAATGTTTAGAAGGTTATAGGCCAAGCGCAGACAGATGGGGCTAGTTTAATTTGGGATTATGGTCGGCACAGACTGGTTGGACCAAAGTGTCTATTTCCATTCTGTCTGACCATGAAGGATGTACCACCTGTGGTTAACAAAGGCAGTCAAGGCAAGTATCCAATTTAAAAACTGTATTAGAAAGACAAAGTGGCAAAAGTTCTGTTAGGCCAGAGTATTGAAAATTTATTTAGGAACTGGCAGCAGATGACTGAAAAGCTTAAAAATCGAATAACATGAATTGGAAAGTAAATTGGCAAGAAATAGAAGACACACAGCAAGAGCTTGGAGTATATAAAAAGAGAGTAGTTAAAGTAAGGGGGGGTACACTTGGAGGATGCGGCTGAGGAATTCATAATGGGGAGTAGGTAACATAATTTAATGGAGCAAAAATGAGGGCTGCAGATGCTGGAAATCAGACTCTAGATTAGAGTGGTGCTGGGAAAGCACAGCACGTCAGGCAGCATCCGAGGAGCAAGATAATCTCATTTCGGGCAAAAGACCTTCATCAGGAATATTTAAACCAATTTTCATGGTAGATGACATTGTAAGCATCTCAAATATATCAGATAAGCAAGGTGCTAATGGAAAGGTCTCGTAATGGTCTCTATTGTAAGGGATAAAGTATTTGACAAACTGCCTGGACTGAAGGCAGACAAAGCATCAGGATCTGATGGTCTGCATCCAACGGCTTTAAAGGAAGAGGCTGCAGAGGTAGTGGAAGCATTGGTTGAAATATTCCAGAACTCACTGGATTGTAGGAAGGTTTCAGTGGATTGGAAAGTCACCCGTGACAGCCTGTTCAAGGAGAGAGGAAGACAGAAAGCAGGAACGTATAGGCCAGTTTGCTTACTATTTGTCATTGGGAAAATGCTAGAGTCTATTATTAAGGAAGAAATTGTCCATTTAGAAAAGCTTAATGCAATCAAACAGAATCAACATGGTTTTGTGAAATTGACAAATTTGCTAGAGTTCTCCAAGGATAAAGTAACCATGGTTGAATCCCATTAAGATATAGTGCATTTCAATTTTCAGAAGGCATTTGATAAGGTGCCATACCAAAGGTTATATTGCAGAAGGTAGGAGGTTGTGATATTTGGGTAAAGTACATACATTGAGGTTTGATTAGAATGCTGAAAACAGAGTCTGAATTCCTGGGTCTTTGTTGAGTCTATACCAATGACTTGGAAGAGGGGGCAGTGTGTGATGTATTTAACTTTACCGATTATACAAAAATAGTTAGGAGGGCAACTATGATGAGGATGTAAGGAATTTGCAAGGGTGCATAGGTTGAGTGTGTGGGCAAAAGCTTGGCAAATGACATTTAATGTAGGGAACTAGGAAGTCATGCACCTGGGTTGGAAAAATCAGAAGCTAACAATTGTTTAAATGGAGAGAGACTCCAAAACAAGCTGCAACACAGCAGGATCTGGGAGATTTGTGCATGAAACAGATGAAGCTGGTCCACCAAATGGAGCTTTGGCCTTCATTTCTAGAGGCTGGAGTTCAAAAATAGGGAAAGCTTGTCACAACTCAACAGGGTGTTCCTGAGACTGTTCCTGGAATACTGCGGACATTATTTTTCATTCCCATTTTTAAGGAAAGATGTACTGGAATTGGAGGCCTCCGAGGGGCATCTTACCAATGACATGTCCTAATTTCCAGGGCACCTCCACTGACTCCATTCTGAGGTGGATATTTGTAATGAAGGTATTGTGTAACATCCCAAGTGTCTGTGAGTGCAGATCAGCTGGATATTGATCAGTTGGTGACTGCTCCTAGTTTATCTGAGGACGTTTTAACTGCTATATGTTTGTTTTATGAATCCCTGTGCTGTGGGAATCGGGATAGAGCAGCAATTCTGAGGGCACTGCCTTGGCCTTATCAGTGACAATGTGATGTTGATCACTGGGATAATGCACTTCTTGCAGATTTATTAAAGGAACTATAAAGGATTTAAAAAAAAGAAATCGGGGAATAGGTGACCTTGATTGGTGCTTGGTAACTTAACTTGGTAACCATCTGTTAAGGTGACTTTCTTCTGGGAAGCCGTAAATGTCAGTGACCACCTGATGGGAAAGTCAGAGCCTCCTGAGGCACTGCTACTGGGTTATACGCAAAAACCCAAACCTGTCCTCATGCCCTTGGGTCGCCCATACCCTGTAGTGAGCTGGATCTTTGAACATGTTTTGTCCTCTTGTTCCTCATCAGAGGTGCAAAAGTGATTACCAATCTATGTGAAGATTGATAGCTGGGAAGAGCAAACTAACCAAAAACCCTTTAAGGTATCACAAATAATCACCCGAGTCTAGGAAACCTCCTCCAATGCAGTGATAGTCACATGGCACGTAAAAGGCTTCCACGTTCCCTCAGCAACCCCTTCCCTGAGTCCATGTGAAAACGTCTAACTTTGAATATTTAAATCCATGTCAAATCGTCTACAGCATATTGAAAAAGAACAATATGACTCAGAAGTTTTGAAGTTAGGTTTTATTTTAAATCTTCAGCAATAATTTAAAATGTGACAAGTGAGACTTCCCCTTATGAAAGTTAATTTTCATGGGTAGTGAAGTGGTTTGACATTGAGAGTTGGCCTGTCAAAAATTCATTTAGACCTGACAAACGCTAGCTTATTCTTGGGATCTATTGGATATGCTATTTGCTGAAAGTTCAGGAATTTTGAGATGGTTCTGTACAGTGATCCCAACTGAAAACATTTGCATCCCTTACACCAATCTGTGACAGCTCAGTTTTTGAATGTTAATGTGTAACATTTACTGATCAAAGCATTTTGCAGTATGAGTTTTCCAGAGACCTTCCTTGAACCAATTCCAGTTTCTCAATTGCCAATGACTGCTTACTGTGCCAAATTTCTCATTTCCACAAGCTGTAAATATTAGGGAAGTAAATCATTGTGTCTGAAAATTCCAAGCATGTCTCATAGTCTAGTTATGTTCCACATGCTAAAGATGATCTGTGAATCCTATTTAAATTCTAAGTCTGGTGAGTAGATTTGTGCTCTCTTTTGGTGAGTTTTACTGAGTCAACCACTAAGCCTAGCCCACGATCAATGTTTACTGGGAAAAAATCTCAGTGCGGATCTATCCATTTTTCTTTGAGCATTACTTCTATCTCTTCAACCCCTATATTCCTGTGAAAGGAACAGCTTGTGTAAAGTGAGTGGAAAATGTATGTCAGATTACACTGGACTACAGCAAGATATCATTGCTGGGTTGATTGGAGGGGATGTAGAGAAAATGACAACTTGAATTGGGATGGGAAGACAAAGCACAAGATTGAAAGAGAAGAGAAATGCAAGGATACACGAGTAGAGAAGAATGTTAGGTTGAATTAAGAAGAAAGGGAAAAAATGCCATTTTGCCGAGGGAGAGTTGAAGGAAGAAAATGTGTCTCTTTCAAAATATGAATATTGATAATGCACTGTCTTAGAACTTCATGCAGTGAGGATAGAATACCTTTTTTGAATTGCAAATGGCAAAATATCAAAGGATACAAGCTCAAACTGTCCAAATGTTTCTCATAAGATAATGTCCCACATCAAAGAAAATGGTCAAGTGGGATCCACCTCTTCCTGTACCTGTTTCTAATGTAATTGTGTCCGTTCTTACATAAGGAGATAAAAACTATACATAATCAACTCTAACAAGACATACCTACTCTTATATTCTACTGCAGTTGCTATAAACAACAACATTGCACTTGTTGCCTTAGTTACTTGTGTTACCTGCACACTAACATTTTGTAATTCATGTACCAGGACCACCTCCAGGCAAGTCCAAAGCGCCTGGAACAGAAGAAGATCAAAACCAGCAGGTCCTGACAAGTCGAAAGGTTCATTTCTGTGAACTGTGAGGATAGGGACAAATGAAATGCTTGTCATTCTTTCCTGCCACCCTTGGCACCCGTTTTTCATTGTGTTTATCTCAATATTTGTGTCAGAGGATGTTTTCTTCAGTATTTAGTGTTTTAACTAGTAAAATTATATATCAGTGGTTTATAATTGTCTACCTTTTAACTAGAATCTGTTTATTCATAGTAAATAGTAAGTATTGTTAAGTATAGAAATATACTTATTAGAAAAGCAGAGGAATAATGAGAAAAGACAGGTACTCAAAAAAGCAATGTCCCAAAGTCTTCTGTAGACGTATAAATAGTAAAGAAATGACCAAAAAGAGATTTACACATACAGGCAGCAAGGAAGGCTGAGTATTTAAATGAAAATTTTGCTTCTGTCTTTACCAAAGAGGGGGGTGCTATCCAAGCCATGTTGGAAGAGGTGGAAACTCAGTTACTATAAGGGCTAAGCGTTGATAGGACAGAAAAGTTGAGTAGATTGTTGTTTCTTAAAGCTGACAAAGCATTGGCTCCGGATGAGATGTATCCGAAGATTTTGAAAGAAGGAATGATGGAAATTGCTGGGGCATTGGCTACAATCTTTCAGTCTTCCCTAGTCCTTGGAGAAGATGCCAGAAGTTTGTAAAATGGCAAACATTAAGGGCTTGTTCACGAAAAATTGTAAAGGTAAGCTCTGCAATTATAGACCAGTCAGTTTAACTTTAATGGTGGGGAAGATTCTAGAAACAATTTTTGCGATAGAATAGTTCTATTTTGTTAGATGAAAATATGTGTGCTAATTGGGAAAAGTCAGCACAGATTTATAAAGTGGAAATTGTATTTAACTAACTTGGTGGAGTTTTTTGAAGAGGTAACCGAAAGGGTCAATGAGGGTAACACTATTAATGTGGTCTACATGGATTCCAGAAGGAATCTGATACAGTGCCACACAACAGACCTGTGAGGAAAGTTGTAGGTCATGGTGTGAATGGACAGTACCAACATGGATACGAAATTGGCTAAGTGATAGGAAACAAGCGAGTATTAGTCAATGGATATTTTTCAAGCTGATGGAAGGTTTGTAGTGGAGTTTCCCAGGGGTCAGTATCGGGGCCTTTGCTTTTTCTGATATATAATAATGATCTGGATCAATGCATGCACAGGGCAATTTCAAAGTTTGCAGATGACAAAACTTCAAAGAATTGTGAACTGTGAGAGAGTCAAGTGCAGAACTCCAGAAAGCACTTTGACAAGTTGGTGGAGTGGGCGATTAGGTGGCAGACTGGGTTCAATACAGAGACGTGATGCACTTTAGTCAGAGGGACATTGAAAAATGATATGAAATAAGGAGTTCTATTGGGTGCAGGAACACAGCCACCTGGGTTTATGATGCACAGACCATTGAAGGTGGCAGAATAGGTGGAGAGAGCATTCAACAAAGTGTACTGGGTCCTTGACTTTACTAATTGAGTCATGGAATACAAAAGCAAAGAGGTGATGTTGAACTTGTATAAAATGCTTGTTAAACCTCTGCTGGAGCATTGTTTACACTTAAGGGCATCATATTATAAGAAGGATGTGAATGCATTGGAGAAATTACAGGAACAATTTTCAAGATTGGTTTCAGAGATCTGGAGCTTCAGTTTGGAGGAAAGATTGAAGAAGTTGGGTGTGTTCTCCTTGGAGAGAAGGTGGCTGAGAGGTGATCTGACAGAGGTTTTGAATAGATAGGTGGAAACCTTTCCATTTTGAAAAAGGATCAAGAGCCAGAGTGAACAGATTTAATGTGATTTGCGAAAGAAACTAATGCGAGGGGGTTTTTAAAAAAAACTGAAGAAATAGTTATGTAATGGAATGCACTGCTTGGCAATGTAATGGAGGCGAGTTCATTTGAAGCATTCAGCAGGGTTGGATGGAAATAATGTGTGAGGGGATGGGGAATAAGGAGGAGTTTGACACGAGGTAACAACGCTGATTTGAAGAGCTGGTGCAGATGTGATTGTCTAAATGGCCGCCTCCTGTGCCTTTTATACTTCTATGATAATGTCTTAAAAATAGGAAGAAATTCGAAGGCATGGATCAGCTAAAAACTGCAAGCTACCCTATTAGATAGGCAGCAGGTACATGATAGTGAAGAACAAGCCTTTGTTTCTTCAAGTGGGAACCAATAAAGAAAATTGTCATTGCCTTTGTTGGGAGTAAAATTAAGTTCTGACAAGGAACCTCTCAACTCCCTGGTCAGGTTTTGACAGCATCTTAAGGAACTCTTCAGATTTCATACTCCATTGCAATGTTTTGATTGAGTTAAAAGGAGCTGGACTGCGGTTCAGTTAATCAAGCAGGTCCTGGGCTCAACTGGAGGAGGGAAACCTGGGCTCGATTGGGGACAGATCAACTGATCCTCCTTCAGAACTACCCGATGAAAGAATTCGAGGAAGGAAATATAAAGAAGGAAACTGTAGTGAATGTAGAAAATTGTGATGCAATTAGGTAGAGTCGACTTTGTGTTGTGTAAGGGAAATCGTGTTCCACTAATTTATTAGACTCCTTTTTAAGGCAGTAACAGGCAATAAGGATAAGGGGAATCATGAGATATGAATGCTGAAGCATTTGACAAAGATTGTGACACAAAGTGAGTTCCATGTGTAGGTGGCAGGTTATTAACTTGTAACACGAAACAAAAAAAAACTACAGATGCTGGAAATCAGAAACAAAAGCAGAACTCGCTCGGAAAACTGAGCAGATCTGGCAGCATCAGCAATTTCTGTTTTGAACGTATTAGCAATAATAGGTTTGGTTAGCTAACAGGAAACAGTAAAAAGCTAAATAAACCATTTTCAACTCCGCAAAGGTACAACTAGTGAAGTGCCACAGAAATCAGTGCTGAGATCTCAATGACTAACAACATACATTAATGACTTAATGAAGGCACATAATGTATGGTAGCTAAATTTGATGACACAAAGAATAGATAGGGATATAAGTTGTCAAATGGACATTAGGATTGTGCAAAAAGAAACCAAAGTTAAATGAATGGGGAAAAAAATGTGACAGTATATTGCGTGAAAATATGAATGTGTCCACTTTGGCACTATTTTGATGGAGAGAGATGATAGGACTTTGTTGCACAGAGGAGTGGTGTTCTGATACATGAATCACAAAAAGTGTTCACAAGAAGGTACAGTATCTAACTGGGATGTTGCTTAATGCAAGAGGAGTCAAATATAAAAGTAAGGAATCTTTGCAAAAGCTGTATAGTATGTTAGCGAAACTACATCTGAAGCATTATATATCGTTCTTGTCACTTTATTTAAGACAGTTTGAAATTGCAATAGAAGCAATTTTGAAAGATTCACTCAACTGAATGTTTAGGCAGATTGGTCCTGTACTCATTGGGCTTTAGATGAATGAGAGTTGATCACATCAGATACTGAGTAGATACGGTCTCCCATTTGAGATCAGTATGGGGAGAAATTCCTCAGTTATTTGTAGGTGAAAAACTCTTTCTGAGGAGCAGTGGGGGCCTTATCTTTGAATATTTTTACTCTGGCATTGTATAGAGTTTGACTGATGAGAGTCAGGTTATTGGACCTGTACTTCTCATCTCCCCCAGTCAGATCAGCCATGATCTTACCAAGTGGCAAGTACCAGACCCAAGGGCCAACATGGCCTACCATCTATTTTGTGCCTATGTGAACTCTACACAATTTTTCAATATCTAGTCTGACACTGCATTAATATATAGCCTTAGTCCTGAGCTGCACAAGTTCTATCATTTGGTAGGAAGCATTATTCAACTTGGTAAACAGTTTTAGGTCTTGTATTACTAGATGCTAAAGTCACAGTGTATTGCAGCAACTCTCCTGATGTTGCAGATTAAATACACTGCACAGTGTGCTGCTGAGCAGAAGGAACTGGGAAGCCTCCAGCTTTAAATGATGTTAGTCTGTGTTTGATCTCAACCAGATGACTAAAGGCCACCATCGTTGGCATTAGCACCAGTTGTTGAACAGTAAACTTTGTAAGAAGAAAACAACGAAAGGCTTGAAATCATGCAGTGTCTGTCGAGTCTGACTATAGACAATGCTGTGTTTTTGAAGCTTTGTCACACAACATGGGAAGCGCGGCCACCAATTTGTGACCGCAAGAACCCAGTGTAGTAATATAGTGGTGACTATTTATCC